>NC_057924.1:36893307-37514378 GCF_018873765.1 Telopea speciosissima
TTCTGGGCGTTGGTGCATTCCAATACTTCAAAAGCCTTCTCCAGGGCACTGATCCATCTCTCAGGTTATAGCGAGTCTGATCCAACCTTGGAGAATGATGGCGGTTGGAGTTTCTTGAATTTTCCCATCACTTTGGCGGTGGAATTATTTAGTGTAACTTGAGGCACAGGAGGAGGGAAGTTCGGGGTTTTTTTAAGTAAGATAGTGTTAGTGGATGTTTACTCCTTAAATAGTGTTTAGTAAACGCATTAATTTAATTTGAAATAATAATTTAAAAAAAAAAACTAATAAAGTGGAGATAGTGGAGAACAATTGTGTAGCACTGGGGTTTTTCATTCATTCCTTCTGTTTTTGTTTTGGAGTCTGGACTCTAGAGTATTCAAGTGGTCTCTGTTAAATCGACTCTCGCCTCTTCACATCTTTGCTGTTCGTTCCTTCATCATCTTCGATCCATATCTGAGATGGAAATAAGATAACATCTACAAACCAAAAGGGAAAAGGCAGGAAGTAGACAGGAAGTACGGCAATAGAGTATTCAAGTGATCTCTGTTCAGTCGACTCTTGCCTCGTCGCATCTTTGCTGTTCATTCCTTCATCATCTTCGATCCAGATCTGAGACGGAAATAGGATAACATCTACAAACCAAAAGGGATAAGGCAGGAAGAAGACTGCAAGAGCGGCAATGGAGGAATCTCAAATAACTGCTGGAACCTCTCTCTCTATTTCTCTATAGTTACCATTATAATGAAATTTTGATTGATTTTTTTAGAGAAAGAGATGTGAATTTCTTTATGGGGTGCTCTTTCGCTGCCGGAGATTGCCTGTTGCTCTCTCTCTCTCTCTCTCTCTCTCTCTCTGCAACTATGAACTTTTTGAATAGGATATCCGGATATCTCGAATATCAGTCTCATATCGTAATTTGTCAAACTCAAGGGAGATGGAAAACAAAAGATGAAAAGCTGAAACCCTATCAAGAACACTTGGAGGAGATGATCAAGAACTTTGAAGAAATTACATTCGAATATTTGCCAAGAGTCAACAACAGATTTGCAGACACTTTGGCCACCCTTGCCTCAATGGTTGAATGTAGCTCAGACACCCAGATCCAACCATTTCTGGTGGATAAGAGATGTGAGCCGGCATATGAAGAATCAGTGAATGTCTTGACAGCTGATGGGAAAGTGTAGTTCACACCCATAGTTGACTTCATCAGAGAAAGGAGGTATCCTGAGCATTTCACTATGGGTGAAAAGAAGCGGCTACGAAAGTATGCCACGCAATTCATGTTTCAAGGAGACTTGTTGTACAAAAGATCTTATGATGGCAAACAACTGCTCTATGTAGATGAGGAACAAGCTCAAACAATCATGAAAGAAATCCATTAGGGAATCTGCGGACCGCATATGAATGCCAGAATGCTGACCAAGAAGATCCTAAGACTGGGGTATTATTGGGCAACCATAGAAGAAGATTGTGCCATGTTCGTGAAGAGATGTCACAAGTGCCAGATATTTGCCAACATTATCCATATTCCTCCCACGGAACTCCATTCATTGAATGCCCCCTGGCCATTCTCCACATGGGGCATCGACATCATAGGGAAGGTGACACCGAAAGCATCCAACGGACAATGAATTCATCCTCGTCGCTGTAGATTATTTCACCAAATGGGTGGAAGCGCAGTCTTACTCCATCTTGACGGGTGCGAAAGTAGCAAAATTCATCAAGGAAAATATCATATGCAGATACGGAGTGCCACACATCCTCATATCTGATCAAGGAGCACATTTCTTGGGAAAAATGGATAAGTTTTACGCCAAGTTTGGTATCAAGAGGCACCGGTGTATGACTTACAGACCACAGACTAACGGAGTAGTTGAAGCAGCCAACAAAAATGTCAAAGTCATATTGCAAAAAATGGCTAATACTCATAGAGATTGGGCAGACAAGCTCCCATATGCATTATGGGCTTATTGGACATCCATTTGAACTTCTACTAGGGCAACTCCTTTTTCATTGGTCTATGGAATGGAGGCAGTATTACCTGTAGAAATCCAAGAACCATCCCTCAGAGTATTAATGGACTGCAAATTACCCGAAGGGGAATAGATGCAAGAATGGCATGATGAGCTCAACCTGCTAGATGAGAAAATGATGAAAGCCATTGATCACCAAAAAGTACCAACTCAAAATGGTGAGGGCCTTCAACAAAGGAGTTCGCCCGTGGAACATCGAAGAAGGAGATTTGGTTCTTCGAGAGCAAAGGCCATCTGTCCATGACCCAAGGGGCAAGTTCAGGCCGAAGTGGAGCGGACCTTATCAAGTAAAGGAAATCCTAACCGGGTAAGCTGTTCGACTCGTGGATTTTGATGGAGAAGACGTCAAGGGCCTTATCAACATGGACCAACTCAAGAAATATTTGGTGTAGCCGTCAGGTCTACATGAACTACGTTTAACCTGATTCCTTTTTAAAGGATATGCAGGCAACTTGGCATGCTCAAGTGCGGTCATAACAACCCTTTACCAGGGGCATATTCCTAAATCCGCCACCCGGCAATCTCCAGCACCCATAAAAAAAAAAAAAAAATCTCGCCGTCCAACAAAAATTTGCCATTCGGCGTCTCCTCGTGTGTTACTAGTAGTAGTTGACTATTCCTTGAGTCCAAATAAAGAAAAAAAAAAGCAAGATCTTTTCCAGTTTACTAAGAAGTTCTTTGGTTGGGTACAGGCAATATGCATCCCCCCAAGAAGGCAACTCTCGACAAGACTTTACGTAAATGGACCATAGACATGAGCTCAGACGATCTATCCGCTTTGGAAGATGTACATTTACCAATCCTTGGAAGGATTATGTATATTGAGATCCATCATGACATGCTTCGGCAAGTATACCAATGTTGGGATCCAGAACTGCACGTTTTCAGATTTGGAGATGTGAAGAAAACCCCCACAGTTGAAGAATTTTGAGCTTGCATGCTCTCACCGCCGTCAGGAAGACTTTTTCATCCCCCTCTACGCAATAGCTATGAAGAAGTTCTACAAGTTTTCTTCGGATGGCCCAAGAAGTAAGTCAAGAAGGTCATAGAATATGACAGAGTTGACATTATGAAAATAGCAGGAATCTTTTCCAAGCAGGAAAGCGTCGAAAAGCTTGACAAGAGAACAGGAGGAAAGCATATTTGTTTTGTATGATTGGGAGATACTTGCTGTGCGCCTCGAGAAAAGGTGTTCTCCCTATAATGGCCGACGTTGTTCAGCAGTTTCTCGAAGGATGTGATATCACCCCTATAGTGCTAGTTGAGACTTTCAAAGGTCTAGACGACATGAGTGCTTCCCAAAAGTATGGCACAGATTATTGTGCAGGATCGCCTGCAATTTTGCAAATGTGGCTGCTAGAAAGGCTACGATTGGTCCAACCAATACCTGACGCCACGCTGCACCCGAAGCATTTTCGATTCCGAAGAGAAACGATAGAGTTTTATGCGATCAAGGATTGGAGGAAATATTTGGAAGAAAGAATGGACGAGAAGATTTAGTGGAACTGCCATTGGTGGAATACAGAAGCCCTGGTCTTCAAAATTCAAGATTGTGATTATGTGTGGTTGATGGTTTGACTCATACCACCTTCAACCTGCCTCATCTCGTATCCATGCGATGTCATTCGACTTCGAAGGAAGCAATGGCGAAGGTTCGACCACTAGAAGAGCTAACGCCAAAGATCGTGAATCTACTGGACGAATTGTGGATGAAACATGTAATTGCGGGGTGACCTTATTGGACTATGTCTCATTTCCATCACTCTCTTTTTCGTTGCCATACCATTCCCATGCATGTAACAATCAGGGATTAAATGAAAAACGTTTGGGATTGTGCCTTGCAAAGAAAAGCATAATTGTTTTAAGGTAATTAATCTACTTTGTTCAAAAGACAAAATGAAGGAAATAAAATACAACATCTAACATACAAACAACACTTTAAAGATCCAGACAACTCCAAAATCCATACAAAAAAAAAAAAGGGTATGTTCAATAACTGGGGAAGGGGAGAAGGCGAATTCTCACCGCCAAAGGATGTGGCCTCGCTATCGACCTCCGAGATGCACTCATAGCCGCCGTCGTCACCGTCGTTATCATCATCATCATCATCATCATCATCATCATCACCCCGCACTGGGGATGGCGACCGAAAGAGTCCTGCACGCGCTAGCTGCCTCTAAAGGTGCCTATTCTCCTCAGAATACTACCGACAGTGACGCTCGAAGTGGTCCCGAGATTCCCTCATCTCGTTGAGCTGATCGCTCTAAAAGAGAAAAGGATTAAGATTACTTCAAGAAAAGGGAAAAGATTCCAAAGAAAAGAAAGGAAACATCAAAAGATGCAGAAGAGGAATTACTCACTAACCGCTGGATGTCACGTATCCTCACTTGGAACTCAGCGTCCATACTCGCCTGCATCCGACGCATATCAGCGTATCTCTCAGCACTGATCTGTTATGATGATACCAAGCAAAGGTCAGCCAAGACCAAGGAATTAATCATAAAGTGAAGAAGAAAAGAAGAGGTAATGTACCCCAGCAAAGGGAATTGGGAGCCCCAAGTCATGATCGAAAACCCGACAGGCAGGGAGGACGGTCTGGAGACTGATGTCAGACCTAGAAGGGATGGCCCACCCCCTATACCCTGGGATTAGATCGCTCATCTGCGCAATAGGCAAGTCAGCACCGATAGCATGGGAAGGGCGAGAGCTCACACTACAGCCATGTGAGGGAGGCAATCCATATTTTCCAAGAATCAGGCGATGACTTGGGTACTGCAAAAAAGAAGAAAGAAAAGAAGAGACAAGACTGTCAATTTAAAAAAAAAAAGAGACAGAAAATGTCACAAAAGGAGATAAGGTTCAAGGAAATACCACAAGACCCTCCCGGGTCAAGCGAACATAGACGGTCTCCCGATAAAGGAAGTCCTAGTAGTTCTCATTTACCACAACAAACTCTGAAGTTGCGATCCCAACCCTCAAGGCCTCAATGTCAGGAGATAAGAGAGGAGCATGCATATGAGTAGGGGGAGGCCGAGGCACCATCTGAGAAGAATGCCACTAGCGGGTCACCCTCTCCCCAAGATAAAGCCCCACCCTAGAAGGACCCTCAAAGGCTATCCGCTTTTGGATAAGCCCACAGGCGAACCGGTACTCTTCCAAGTCATCAGGATACACAATCTGCTCCTCATCGTAGGGTTGCCAGCGGATCTGCCAACAGAATTGATTCAGTTAAACAAGCAAAGGGGAATCGGTTCAGAAAGAACAAAAAGGTTTAGAGAAGTTTCTTTGATCATTACCCGGTTAACTGCCAAATCATTGAGCTGAAGACGTACTTGCAGCTCATTGATAAGAGAACACCCGACCTTCCCCCAATGATTCACTCGGGAGATGTAAGGAGCTACCTCGTCAGGGAGGCAAGGGGCATGGATCCCAAGAACCTCATAGCACCAGACCTGTCAAGAAAATAAGAGAGCAATATCAAGAACCAAACAAAGACTGAAGGCTAAAAAAAAGGGGGGGGGACCAAGGGAGTGAAGCATACCCAAAGAATGTAGGCGCAACCAGTCAAGCCAGGAGCGCCGAAGGCAAGACGATCTAACATCCTCAAAAAGTGAGCATAGGCAAACCCGCCCCAGTCGAAGGACGCTGCCTCATCGAAATCCTCAAAGAAACAAGCAAGAAGAGTATCTATGCAGCCTCACCCGTCACAGAAAAGGACATTGGAGACAAGATAAAGGAGAAAACTCCTAGAAGCCTGGTCCAATAACTCCCTAGGGAAGTTGTCATCAATCACACGGTTGTCCCACTCCTTCTTCAAGGTGGACAAGAGAATGACACGAGAGGTCACTGTGAAACCTAGGAGATTCCCAATATCCTCAAGGGATCTTGTCTTAAGGGAAGGAGTCACAAAAATGGGTCTCCTAGAGAAGGGGATCCCTATAATCATAAAGAAGTCCAGAGGGGTGATGGTTACTCCCTAGCAGGCAGATGGAAAGTGTGAGTCGACAGCCACTAACAGTCTGCCAAAGCGTGAACTACTGGAGTATCCAGCTTGGGTGAAACTACCTGAGCAGTACAACCTAAGCCTGTCAAGTCCACCCTCTCCCTCACAGCAGGATTAAGGCACAAGTACCATGACATGACGTCATTGATATGACAATACTTCTTATAACTAGGGGAGTCAAGCTCCTATAAGATAATGGGCGGGAATCAAATATTGCAAAGAAAAGGCAAGCACCACTTACCTTCTTGAGAGCCTGACCCCAGATGGTGCAGCATTTATGGAGCACGGTGTCCACCAGAATAATGCCCGGGTACCACTCTGCCTTCAAGTTGCCGGACACCTCGGAAGAAGAAGATGATGGCCTGCCCTGTTTGGATGAAGACATGGCAAATGGCTCACAAAAGAAAAAGGAGAAAAAGCAAAGAAGAAAGAGAAAAATGAGAAAAAGCAAGGAAGAGAGAGAAAGAAGAGAGGGGGGGAGCTCTAAGAGAGAAAGAACGAAGCCAAGGGGAGGGGAGGATGAGAAAAGAGGGCCAGCCCCCTCTTTAAATAGAAAATCAGCCTTGGCGGTGCTGCAGGACTGTGGGTGCGCGCCTAGCGTCGCCGCGTGGTAGCGCCGCGGCCTTGGTTGTGGCCCCGCGTGGCACCGTCGCGCCGGCTTGCGGCCCACCCGCGAACCCGCGAGGCAGCTCCGCGGCCAAGAATTTTTTTTTTTTGGGGGTTGTGATACCACCTCACCATACACTTTGCAAAACTGGTCGCGATGCCATCTCATCATATGTTTTCCAAAAAATTGGTCACGATGCCATCTCATCTTACATTTTCCAAAAAATTGGTTGCGATGCCATCTCATCGTACACATTTCAAAATTTGGTCGCAATGCCGTCTCATCGTTGCACATTTCAAATTTGGTCGCGATGCCGTCTCATCGTTATACATTTCAAAATTTGGTCGCGATGCCGTCTCATCGTTACACATTTCAAAATTCGGTCGTGATGCCGCCTCATTGTTACACATTTCAAATTTGGTCGCGATGTCGTCTCATTGTCACAAATTTCAAAATTTGGTTGCGATGCCGTCTCATCGTTGCACATTTCAAATTCGGTCGCGATGCCGTCTCATCATCACACATTTCAAAATTCGATCGCAATGCCGGCTCATCATTGCACATTTCAAATTCGGTTGCTATGCCGTCTCATTGTTATGTATTTCAAAATTCGATCGCGATGTTGTCTCATCGTTACACATTTTAAAATTTGGTTGCAATGCCGCCTCATCGTTACACATTTCAAATTCGATCGCGGTGCTGTCTCATCGTAACACATTTCAAAATTTGGTCGCGATGCTGTCTCATCGTTACACATTTCAAAATTCGGTCGCAATGTCGCATCATCGTTACACATTTCAAATTTGGTCGCGACGCCACCTCATCGTCACACATTTTAAAATTTGGTTGCGATGCCGTCTCATCGTTACACATTTCAAATTCGGTCGCAATGCCGTCTCATCGTCACACATTTCAAATTCGATCGCAATGCCGTCTCATCGTTACACATTTCAAAATTCGGTCGTGATGTCATCTCATTATCGTATATTTCAAATTCGGTCGTGTTGCCGTCTTATTGTCACACATTTCAAAATTTGGTCGCAATGCCGTCTCATCATTACACATTTCAAAATTTGATCGCGACGCCATCTCATCATTACACATTTCAAAATTTGGTCGCGATGCCATCTCATCGTCACACATTTCAAAATTTGGTCGCAATGCCATCTCATTGTTGCACATTTCAAATTTCGATCACAGTACCGTCCCATTGTACATTTCCAAGAGAGATTCAGTTAATGCCTTCCCAGTCAAGCGTTGCTCAAAACCAAAAATTCCCGTCAAGCGTTGCTCAAAACCACAAATCCTCGTCGAGTGTTTCTGAAAGTCAGATTTCTTATCGAGCGTCGCTCATGAATCAGAATCCATCGGAGTGTCACTCAAGACCATTGCCATATGATCCGTTGATCACCCATTGCCATCCAATCCTTGGATTGCCCATTGCCATTTGATTTGTTGATCACCCTTCGTCATCCGATACCTGGATCGCCCATTACCATTTGACTTTTTGATCACCTGTTACCATTTGATCTGTTGATCACCCATCGTCATCCGATCCCTAGATTGCCCGTTGCCATTTGACTTTGTGATTATCCCTTGTCATCCGATCTGTTGATCGCCCACTGCCATCAGATCTTGGATCTCCCGTTGACACCCGATCCTCTAGATTTACTGATTGAGCACCAGTTGCTACTGAATGGTTTATCGAGATAGGTTTTATCGTTCAAAGCAAGAGATTTCATTGGGCGGTTTACCGAGATAGGTTTTATCGTTCAAAACAAAAGACTTCACCGAGCGATTTGCTGAATTAGGTTTTATCATTCAAAACGTCGTCACCTATAAGCAAAGTGGCGATAATAGTTGCTCAACCCGAGGAAGTTTACCGAAAGGTTTACTAAGGGACCTATATTATCTTTGAACAAAGTAATGGAGTAGTTGCTCGGCCCAAGGAGGCTCACTAAAAAGTTTGCCAAGGGAACACCGTCACCTATGAGCAAAGTGATGGTAGTGGTTGCTTAAAAGATTTGTCGAATGGTTTATCGAGACGCGGTTTTAATCGTTCAACTCCGCCACCTATGAGCAAAGTGGCAGTGATGCATGCTCCTGGTGACAAAATCAAGTAGTCTTTTATCTTTACCCTTCGACTACTGGCATAGGTCTCGGCCAAAGAGGGGCAAACTGCAGACGCTGGATTTTGCCACCCCACAGCGATGATGGCAATCAGATGCAAAAGACTGGCAATGCCCTTTAAATATTCTTTCCCTTTGGAGTGACTCGGACACTCCCTATTCCACCTCGTTTCCATCCGTGGTCCCCCCGCATCCCCAGAACGATCCCACACGATGCCCTTGCCTAAAGCTCAGACCCAATGGCATCGTGCGAGGCCGCGACACTACACGACAGCACCGCGCCCAACTGCGGCACCGCACAACAGTGTCGTGCCTGGCAGTGGCTCTGCCCGACAGCGTCGCCCTCGACCGTAGTGCCACACCCGACCGTAGTGCCGCCATGTACCCCTAACAAAATTTTTTATTTTCGGTGGCGACGTCGATTTTGTGGTGGCGCTGCCAGATGGATTTTTGGCTATCAATACCCCCACCCCTCATTTCAACAAGTCTCAAGTTGAGGAGTGGGTGTCAAACCTGCCCCTAACTGACTGGAATTTTGATTGAAGGACTGGAACCCCTGACATGGCATCCAAGCACACTGTGGAGTATCACCCCAGAGATTGAATTTAATGGAGAACCCCCAAGGATGTCCTCCTACATACCCCCTATCAGAAGATGGATTGCAGACCCCTGCAGTTGCACTGCCCATAACATAATGTACTGCTTGGACTCCAGGTACTCTCTCTCCTCTCCATGAATGTGGGTCCCACACTTAAAAATAGGTGTAAAAGGCCTTGAGTGGCATGTGGGCTCAAGGCCCCAACCTTGGGTCAAACCCCTGTGCAAGCCCAAAGAAAATCAGCCTTGCTGAAATCTCTGGGCGGTGCAGACATCACTCAGAGACATCGGCCAGAGTGGGAAAATACAATATTTTAATACACAGATGTGTGGGGACCACCCATATTGGACATGGGCACCCTCTATAGGTTGAGGGGAGTCTGGGGGACCACCTCATACCCTTGGACCCCTGTGGACCCCACCTGAGTGCCCAGAATGGCTGAGAATCAGGTTAAAAACACATTCTCAAAAGGGGCTTAAGCAGGCAAACAAACCTCAGTATGAGGCTGGCCTATAAATAGGGGTGCCTTAGGCTCATTTTAGAACCTTAGACACTGTTGAAACCGTGGAGAGAAGGAGAAGAAAGAAAAGAGAGAAAAGAGAAGGGGAAGAAGAAGGAAAGAGAAGGAGAAGAAGGAGAAGAAGGAGAAGGTCTCACCTTAGCTCAAATCTGCTACCAGACCTGCTACAAGGTATAAGGACCATGCTTCTCATACTGCTATGCTGTTGTTCTTTATTCATCTCCATAAATCTCTAATGTTGCAAGCCCTTCTGGCCATTGGTAGCCCAGAACAGCTGGGGGCTGCCATGGACCATCTCAGATCCAACATGCAAGCATGATGCATGGAGGATCTGAGCATTTTGACCATGTTTTGATGACTGTTCTACACCTGAGACTGAAACCTAGCTGGTACCAAACTGCACTGCACTGTTACACCAAGAACAGGCAGTCTAGGCTCAGATCTGTGTGCCCTGGCTGCATGTAGCCTAGCCATGGGCTGTAACAGCCTTAGATTACTGTATTATATGTGAATCAACCCCTACATGCAGC
The DNA here is from genome assembly GCF_018873765.1 of Telopea speciosissima. Lineage (NCBI taxonomy): Eukaryota > Viridiplantae > Streptophyta > Magnoliopsida > Proteales > Proteaceae > Telopea > Telopea speciosissima. The sequence goes on from NC_057924.1 coordinate 36,903,731, forward strand.
CAAATCCATGGTCTGCAACTAAAACTTTATTGGGTTACTATTCACTGGGCTGTCTGGGCAGCTCCTGGCAGCCAAGTGGTGGGCCCAAATGAAAATCCATGGGGTCCACTGCAAAGTACACCCCAGGGGGTCCATGTTGACCTAACATGCATGGGGGGATGGTTAGGGCACTACCCATGGTGCAGATAATAGGAATTGGAGCCTGTTCACGTTCTAAACAGGCTCTGGGCGATGCACTGGGTAATGCAGACATCACCCAGAGAATGAAAAGTGACAGTTTTGCTGATCTATCTTGGGGGTCTTCACCCATGGATCATAAAACAATGTAGGGAAGTGGTAAATGACCAAAATACTCCTCACATCTGTCCATAAACATGAATACCTTGGGTGCCCAAGTGGGCCCCGTAGGGCTTGAAAACCCTGTCTATGTTGGTCCTGCAGCACTACTGAATTGAGGACAGTGTTGTGGGGTTATTAGGACCTTGAACCATGTACTGTAGGTGTAAATGACCATTCTGCCCCTAAGCCACAATCTCTGGATGATGCACCGGGATATAGGCCTAAGGCCCAGAGAATTCCAAGTGATGACCAAATGCACACCGAGTCAACCTAATGAGCCTAGATCAACCCTAGGACATCCAAAAACAGTTTGGAATATTAAATGACATATTTCTGATTTATACTTAGGGTTTGATCCCGCGCTCGAGGCCTACTACCAGACTGTAGCTAGAACTGAAACTACAACTGAATTCTTAGAACCAGACTCAGGTGAGTGAAATGTTATCGTGTATATATGTGTAACAATATTATTATGCCAATAATTAAATTCTTTAATTATAATGCTGTGTTACTTATTCAATTGAAATTTCTCAAATATTACACATCGTGTGACTGTTGATCAACTCTGCTTGAATATATCATGATGATTGTGATTGATAGACTAGATGCCGTAGTCGGCTTGAAAATGAGGCCTGTGGTAGCCTGTAGTATGGGATACGGTTGACACCGCCTGACTCATACGATGCCATATAGACATGGGGCTAGAGTTTCATCACCCGTGCTACGTACCCTTGCCAACAGGGGTTAAGGTGTAACTGTGACGACTACCGTAAAACCTCGGGCGTTTACGCCGGGAAGCCTCGGCTAGATGCTGGGGTGCCCCAGGGCCAATATGCCAGGAAACCTCGAGCAACAAGCTTGGGAAGCACTGATAGGTGAATCATGGCTATATGCCAAACAAAGTTTATCCTCGATCTACATGTTGGGAAGCACCGAAAAGGTGATTTTGATACTAAGTCAGTTACCTCACAAGTTTAATCACAGGGGGTTGGTCAGGCTGACCAAGGAAAGTACGCTGGAGCTGACTGGTCCCCTCCGACAACTCAATGGGTGTATCGCGGGAAAGGGTAACCAAGCCCACACCAGGGATACATGTATTGGGGATTGTAGTAGCACTAACCTGACTTAGTTGTATTGTTAGGTGGCTAATAAATAATCTGGACTTGCATATCATGTAGGATCATGTGGATTGTGGTTGCATATGCATGCATGATGATATGTTTTACTCACGGGGCTCAGTGGGGCTCACACTCTGTTATATATGTTTTCTCTCTATTAGATGATTGTGCAGATCGATGCCACTGTGGCATGGAGGCTCATTACGAGGAGGAGAGCCCTTGTGGTTATGATGATATTGGTGTGGACCCCGACGGAGGTCGTGCCGATGATGTGAGTATTCTCAGTGGTTATAGATGAAGACCAGTGAGGGGCGCTCTTGATGCTTTTATTTTGGGGACTCCATTTTGACCTTTGTTAGGAGTTTATCCCCGTGTTTGTTTCTGTTTTAGTTTCTTCTTTTCTTTTTTTGGGGTTGAGTTATCTCACCTTGTATATAATTACTTTTACCTCAACTTATGTATATGTCAGTTCTTACTGATCAGTTCGTGGGTGTAATGGGGAATGGAACAAATCTTACTTATGTATATGTATCACAATCATTTCCCGTATCACTACACTTTCTCTTTCTTTTTATAATTGTAGATTATCTGCAGCACTCTGATCTTACTTATGGTAATGTTATGGATGTGTGTGTCCATGAATGTATTAACTGCTTCTAGACCCGTGGGATTTGGCGGATTGCCGTTACGCAATTCGGGTCACATACCTATTCCTCCCACGGGATGGTTTGGGGTGTGACAGAAGGAGACCCCTAGAGCTCCAGTTTTCAATTTTTTTCCTTTTTTCCTAGTTTTGGGGCCCTGCCCCTGTCCGTTTTTGAGCTTTTGAGCCTTGTCCCTCTACCTAGAGTCTGGGTCCTTCGGACCCACCTTTCCTAACCTGTTTCCGTCCAAAACCCCAAAGCCTCCCATGGCCTAGTCACCCTATCCGACGTCCTAATTCCTAGTTTTTGAAGCGCTTTTTGATGTCGTTATTCTGTCCGAGGTGCTAGTACCCGACACCCGTGCGCCGTTACTCTGCCCGATATTTAAAGAAGCTTAGTTTCCAAAGCTTTCCAACGCTGTTATTCTGTCTGAGGTCCTAGTACCGGACACCCGTATGCTGTTACGCTGCCCGACATCTGGGTAAGTACTCTCCAAATATTTTTTGACGCTGTTATTCTGCATGATATCCAGGTAATTACTTTCCGACGCTGTTACGTTGTCCGACGAAGGACAAAGCCAGTCTTTTGCCTCCACCTGAGCTAGGGGACGCGATTCATCCCGAATACCTGCATTGGTTTAAACGCATACAGGAATTTAATCCTTTAATCGCATTTTAATTTCGTAACAATATAGACTTTTAAATTATGCCCGTGTAGTGTATAGTAGTTAGTTTAATTAAGCAGTTTGTGCATCATTTTAGCTATACATGTGGGAATAAGACATTTATGAAGGAAGAATATTAAAAAACCAACATCTAGTAGAAAGATCGGTTTACCCGGGCGAGGTGGGTGCCTAACACCTTCCCAGTCTCGTAACCTAACCACGTACCCCAAATCTCTGACGAGACCAAACGAAGTCCTATAGCCCTTCACAGGGCTACACTAATGGGTCCTAGGCCCTAATCCTAGGTGGCCACTCCATTTCATTTAATTGTATGATCCCCATCCCCTGATAAATTGTGAACTCTGAGAAGATGCATTCCTTCTCTCTCTCCAACCGAGGAGCATAACCCAAACCCCCCTCCGAGCTGCGGGAAAAACGCACGGTTCTGGGAACGGATCCTCACAGCTGTCGTCATGTTTCGGTCGACTGCTACGTCGTGGTAGTCGACTGTCACCTGGAAAAATCCTGCTCGTGAAGGAATTTCCAACTAAGGTTCTTGACCCAATTTTGGGGCTCTCTTCCCCATATCAAATCTCACTAAATGGATGTTACAAACACATAAAATGCATGATTCTAAAGTTATACAAATATACCTTGTTCTTGGCTAAAACTCATGGTTGAGCTCTTGAATCTTGATAACTCCTCAAACCATTACAATTCTAGCATCGAAACAACCTAAATAGGACATTTAAACCATTAATAACATAAACCCTCACTTGGTTGCAAAACCAATTTGGTTTTAAGCTCTCTTACCATAAAAATATCCCAAAATCCTTTTAAAAATGGGATTAACTTCTAATAGATGGTATTACCTATCAAATACAACCAATAACCATAATCAATATGCTATTCTAGCATCAATCTATGAAACCAAAACATGATTTGACTTCCTATGGTGAAACCAAATGAAAATCAAAGCTCTATTACCTCAAAATCCTTGAATGGGTTCACCATTTCATTCCATTGCTCCAATCCTTCAATAAACACCTTAATCTTTAATCAGAATCCTTCAATCCTTTGATTCCAGCTTGATTCCTTCATCTTCAAGCCATTTTTCTAACTTCTCACTCTCTTACCCTAATTTGGTAAAGTTGTGAAGAATCATTTGCTGAGAAGAATCTCAATGATAAAGAATATTTATACCCAGTGGTAAACTTGTAATGTCTTTGGTTTCTCAAAGGAATGCCCATAAAACTATGTCAATAATCATTACCCTTTACCCTAAATCTCTCAACCTACAGTAATCCATTGTAGGGTATCTAGTTCATGTCTTTCCTATTATGCCCTTGGATTTTTGGCCTATTAATGAACTACACCAAATCACTTAAATTGAACCAAGTCATTGGACCAACATGAACCAACATTAAACCATAGTCATATGTGAACCCAATAATATATTATATATACCTAAGTCACAATCATACATATATCTATTATGGATAATAGTCTATAAAATAGAACCATAGTGTATAAACTAACATCATAGTCTATCAAATAGAATCATAGGCTATAAATCAATATGAATGTCCATATAGAATAATCAATCATACTTATGCTCAATAATCATGATAAATCATGGAAAATCTTAAATATATTGAAAACTTACCATAATCTAGCAATATCATACATAAGGATTGGTCTCCTTCCGTCTAGTCCAGTCATTTTATCAATTTAATAATAAATAATTATTAAATCAATAGTTCTAGGTGTGAGGTGTTACAAGAAGAATTGTAACCTAGGAATACACAGGGTGTAGAACGAAAATTCATTTTATGATGATTGTAAGGCTGGAGATAAGAAAAACAAAGACTACCAAATATGCAGAGAAAAGTGTAATCAGGTAATCATGAGGCTTGAAGTGAAGTATCTGGAAAGGACAAAGGCTGTGACTCACCTAGGAGGCCATTTTATTAATGAGATATATGGTATTTTCAAAAGTGAAGTGCCAGTATAGCTGAGGAATCGAGCTATAGGAAAGAAGGGAGAAATCGGTTCAACTATGTGACAATTGCGACGTTCAATATACTTTATTCATGGGTGTGGGGACACAAGAGGCGGTGAATGATTATGATTTTCTCAATTTTTTTTTGCAGAGTATGGTATTCACCAACCTAGTTAGTCTGAATAGCCTTAATTTTTCGAGAAAATTGGCATTCAACTATTGTTTGGAAGGATTGAAATGTAAAAAACTTCAGAGCGAATAACAAGCGGAAAATACCAAATATATTTAGTGCAATCATCTAGAAAAATTACAAAATAGTTATGTCCATCCACAGAGGGAACTTGGGAAGCCCCCCCATACATCACTGAAAACTAAATTCAATGGAAAAGAACTATGACATAGAGTTTCTTTCAAAAAGAGCCTATTAGCCTTGCCAAGCTAGCAGGCAGAACAAATATTACTAAGCCAAGTGGACTAACATGGAAAATTATTGACATGCAACATATGACAAAGAATGCACTAATGAGGATCACCTAGGTGATGATACCAACCGTCATAGGTGGCTCACTTAGCAATATATGTTGTTCACCAAGGAAGAGGAGAAAGGAGTGGAGAATGTGTAGAAGGATCCATTACTTGGTCCGAAAAGCATGATATGCTTGGTTATCTAATCGTTGACAAAAATGAGATGGATGAAATTCAAAGAAAATTCTATTATCACAAGGAAACCGTTGAATAGAGAGAAGAGGTCGGGTCATAGAGGGGACGTGCAAGACATCAAATAATGGAAGCAGTGATCTTAGGTGCAGCGATTTCAACTTCTTGAAGTACAAAAAATGATAAATAAAGCTCGGTGGCGCAATGTTTGGCTCTTTTTTTGGTCGCTCAAACAATCGGTCTACCGTTTGATCGGCCAACCGTAATGGGTGATGTGGTGAAGAGTGTGGGTGTGCCAAAGTCTCCAAGACTCAAAATTAAGAGAAATTGTATTACTAACCTCTAACCAGGAAATGTGAATCCTCCTCTTGCCTCGATTGCTCCAAGGACTTTAAAAGATAAAGATCAAATTGCAATGATTAAAGAAAAGAACAATCACAAAACCAAGTAAAGAGAAATCAAGAATTATATTGACTTCGATACTAGTACATCCAGAGAACATACCGTTGAGGGAAAATCAAAAGAAGAACTTGATAGATAGGATGACCGAAGTGGTCAAGGAAAGAATTACACTAAGGGAAAATAAAAGATTACACTAAGGGAAGTAAAGATAAATAAATAATTTGTTGTTAGATTGATCGAGAGACCCTCGCTACTTGAATTATGATATTAATACTTCTCCTTTGGGAGTTACAGGAACTGCTTAACTCCACGTGTCTTCAAGTACACTAAGGGAAAATAAAAGATTACACCAAGGGAAGTAAAGATAAATAAATAATTGGCTGTTTGATTGCTCGAGAGACCCCCCTCACTCCTTGAATTCTGATATTTATACTTGTGAAGGTAATGTCTCCGTGGAAGTTATTCAACCACCCTCCTTTGGGAGTTATAGGAACTACTTAACTCCACGTGTCTTCAAGTTACATCGGTCATCCACTACTAATTGGTTGGTAATTTTAGGGTGTAAACAATGCCCCTTGCAAACTCTATGGATGATACTTATTAGGTCCTTATGAGGTTGCAAAACAGTATCGTTCTTCTATTGTTTTATGTACTTTTCCTGTGAGATATCTTTCCCTCTTCTTTTGGTGCATTTTGTTTTTAAAACTCTTGGATAGATGTTTGAAGTGACAGTTGATAGGTGCGTCATGCACTCATTTAATGCCACTTGTCCCCTTCCCTCCTTGTATGACGACGCTCCCGATTCTCTAGGGATACGGTTAACTATGTCCATAAGCAATCTTGCAAAAGGAAAGATTTTCTTCCATCTAGAAAAACTTCTCACTCTGCGCCTTGCTGATCATTCCCATCTTCTTTTTTTTCTTCTTCTTGAGAAATGTCTGGCATCTCTTCGTATCTGTTCTTGATGTCCTCTGCACGAACTTAGATGAACTCCACTCTTGCATCATTTGATATCCCAGCTACCATGTCTCTCCTAACATGCCCTTCGTTTCTTACTAAGGACCAACTTCATTCTTATCTTGATCAGCTAAAGAAAGAAAGAGGACCTGACGCAATTGATCCAATGCGCTATGAGGCCTTGATTCCTCTCCAGTCCCACTTTGTAGTACATCCTTGCTTCTCATCTCCTTCTCAAGCATATCATATCACGTCTCAGTTGACAAGTGAGACAGAGCTTTTCTACCAAGGAATTCCTTCTTTCCCAAACAGGGCTCCTAGAGCTTTTTCCTGTTTTTGGCCTTTGCATTCACAAGCTTGGAATAATTGGGTCGATAGAATGGTTGAACAGAAAATGGATTCTTTGCAGAAGCTTGATATAGCGGAGGCTATTAACTTATCCAAATTTTCTATCCCTGCCAACATACCTCTTTTATCAGTTGCTCTATGCTTTTGGTCCCAGTCAATGAACACTTTTCATCTTCGTTTTGGTGCATTGAGCCGGACCCTACTGGATATTGGTGAAATCCTAGGCCTTCGCTTGGGTGGGGAGGCGATCCATGGCGAGTCCTTGGCATCTACTGAAGAACATGGAACTGACTTCTCCAAAAAGGCAGGCTATCTTTCTCATCTTAATCAATACTGGTGTACTAGTGGTTTAGTTACAAAAAAGGAGTATGTTGCTTTCCTTCTTTATTGGATTTGTCACTTCTTATTTTGTACTCGAGCCAATAAAGTTGCAAAGACCTTTCTTCGTTTGGCTAACACCCTGGACGAGGACCGTACTATTGATCTTGTGGCCTTCGTTCTTTCCTCCCTTTATCGGGGGTGTAATGAACTTGTCAAGTCGGACCTATCGTTAGAGAGAGGCCCTTTTTGGCTTTTACAGCCCTGGTTGTATGCTTACTTCCCAGAGCTCGACCTATCTCTATCATCTGATCACTTTCCGATAGTAAGCTTCAAGTTCTTGGGTGAAGTACCAATCAAACCTTTGGATGAATATTTTTACTTTTCCAAAGCATTTCTCCTAACCGTGCCCCTGAATTAATCATCCCCTTTCATTTTAATGATAGCCTTCCGAAAAGGCTTTCATTTGCTTTGACAAATCCTTCGTCTGACTGAGCATTATGGGCCAGATTTCTAGCTTCTCATGACCTTCACTTCGGTGTCACATTTGAGCGTACAGGAAATAATGTGTGTGGTGTTGAGCCTTATAATCCATAGTTTTGTGCCCGTCAGTTCGGTCTTGGTCAAGTTATTCCTGATTTTGCTACATATACACACTGGCAAATGGTCGCCCAGACCAAGAGATTTTCTTTGACCCAAAAAAATTTCATCTGGTTGATTATGAAAAGCTAGTGTGCCTGATTGAATATGAGTCCGAAGATTGCCAATCTAGTCCTTGGGTGACTGATGAATTCTTAAGCTGGTGGTCGGCCTACTACTCAAAAATTCAACCGCCCCAAATCATTCTCCCTGCTAGCATTTCGGCTTCGTCCTTTGGACTGATGGCTTCAAATCCTACACCATTGGCCATGGTACCATCATAACCTGAGGAAACAGCCTCAGATCTTGATTAAGGTAAGAAAAAAATTTAGTCTCCATTTGTCACCTATCAATAGACTAATCTTATCTTAACCGTTCAAATTCTAGGGTTTGCCCTTAGCTCTCCCCCTGCGAAGAAGGCTAAGACTCACACTATTTTAAAGCAAAAAAGCCTTCAAGAGATAAGGAGCCCTAGGTGGACACGTTCTTCTCTGTAAATCGGTGATGGGGCTGAGGCCCAGCTGGTCCGCCCACATGGGGCAGGCCGACTGAGCCAAAATTGAGAGAGAGAGAGAGGGACGATCACTTAAGTGACCGATCCCTCCTCTGATTGGCTTATCCCAGGGTTTAGCCTATATATAGATAAGGCACAAACCCTAGTGGTGCATTAATTAATTAGATCCCTCCCTCCTTCAAGTTCTGTGTTTTCCTAGGGTTTCCATCGTTGCCTAGGGTTTTGTGGTGTGGAGTTCTCTCTGGAGAAGCTTGCAGAGATCGCGTGGTGCTCGTAACTGCAAGCCGCATTCAATCGTCCCTTCCGCTGCGATTCCATTCAGTTCAGGTAATCCCTAAACCTATGTGTATATGGAATAGGATGCATGTTCCCTAACAGTGGCATCAGAGCCATTAGGGTTTGCGGTTCGCACATGGCAATCATATCTCTTTCTTTCTTCTGCATTTTTTTCTTTTTTTTCCCCCTTCCTTTACTGTTCTTCCCATTCGATGCATCACATGGAGGCCGCGGGCTTTGGCGCACAGCAAGGCAGCAGCACGCGGTTGCTACCGCGGCTGTGTGCGAGTGCGCGCAGGAGAGAAAGAAGCCAAAGGGAAGAAGGGGAGGGGCAACCCGCGTGCAGTAGCGGCAGCAGCAGGCCTCGGCCCATGGTTGCCGCGACGGCATGCGCGCAGCAAGCTGGGGCAGTAGCCATGCTCGGCAGCGCCAAGTATGGCTGCAGTGTGTTTAAAAAAAAAAAAGAAGGTGTGCAGGCTGCGGCTGCAGCCATGCTTGGCAGCGCCAAGCATGACCTGCCACAGTCCACGGCTTACAAAAAAAAAGGAGTAGCTGCTGCCGAGGCAGCAACACGATAGAACCAGAAACCGAAAAGAGAAGAAGAAGAAAGAGAAGAAAAAAAAAATATTTTTTTTTGGTATAAAACAGAATTGCATATATGGTTTGTTTTTGGGTTATAACTATATGCATAATATGGGGGTTTTGCTTCTAACAAAATGCATATATTATGGTTTTTACTATATGCATGTGATATGGTTTTTATTTAATGCATATGCTTTATTTTTGTTATGCAAGCATTGGGGTTTGTCCATGATGTATTATTCATGTGGTTTCTTTATAGAAGCATATCTTGTGTGTTTTATTTTTGTGGCCCCTAACAAATTTTGGGGATCTCCCCTGTAGGGTTTCTCGTTTTTGGGGGGTATTTTATTTATGTCATGTATACCCCCCATTAGTGAAAAATCATTTTGTGAGATCCCTGAGAGAAAAGTGGGAGATAGGGTGTTGTCCCAAATCGTCCCATATTTTTCCCATGTGTATTGGAGATCGCCCAAGGCCACTTTGTTAATAAAGAAACATGTGATTCCACCCATTGCGGTACAACTCTGTTTGACGCTGCCATTGCGGTACAACCCTGTTTGCCGCTGCCATTAGGGTATTGCTGTCAAACACCCCATCCCATGCACACCATGTGTTTTGCTTCTTCTTTTTTTGATATCTTCATGGGATGGATTTGGTACTTTGAGTGATGTGTTTTATTTGGATAGATGTGCATTAGAGTTAGTACTAGGAAGTGATACAAAGTGTAGTTTGTAGTAGGGATCTTGTATGTAAAGAGCCGGTTGTATTTTTAATATTTTTTGAGAAGCCATGTAATGGGAGCTACTGCACTGCGTATCACAACCCCGTACCGACTCAACATATAACTTCAAATACCAAATTTAGGTCTCTTGTGTGAGTCCCTTGCGCACCCAAGTGTATGGCGCATTAAGCTGTGATTAGGAGATTCTTATTTTTTCTCCTACATTTGTTCGAAATCAGTTAAAGTTATACATCCCCAGACCCACACGTCATGAGATTTGATTACCAGCTTAGCGAAGTTTTTGGTCTCACCGTGTGTGGAAGGGTACCATTAATTTTAATTAGGGTTTCTTGAACAAATTTGTGGATTTATGGATGTATACTAAATTTCCTCCCTTGCACATTGTAGTGATGGCCTCGAAAAATGTTGTTGCTGACCTTAACCAAGGCAACAAGTTGGATGGCACCAACTATGACATGTGGCACCGAAAGGCCAAGTTCTTGCTTAATGAGCAAGATTACCAAGACCTCCTGACCACTGAAATGGCCCCACCCGAAGTGGGTACTACCGTCCGTCACGGTCAAGAAAAAGAGGCTTACGACAATTGGTTTAAGAGAGATTGTAGTGCGCGCTTTCTTATGTTAAGCATGATGCACGATGATCTCATCGGCCAGTATGAGAAGTGCGAGAGTGCCAAGTCTATGTGGGACTAGGTACGGCTCGACTGTGCGGTACATCCACGACCAGACTTAGGTCCATGAGCTTGAAGTTTGAGATGTACCGTAAGGACCCCAAGCACACTATGGTTGAACACCTCAAGGTCATAAAAGACATGATCCAAAAATTAGATGATGCTGGGATACACCTTACTGATGAGCAGCAAGTACAGGCCGTCATCAAGACGATGCCTGATTCCTGGGGGCAAATGAAGATAGTTCTGATACAACGACATTGTCAAAACATTTAATGACATTGTCGCTCATGTGGAACTAGAGGCGAAGTGCCTAGAGGCAACCCAATCACATGCCCTTGTCGCCCAAACGGGGTAGCGCAAGAATGGGTCTAAGCGTAAGAGACAGAGAAACACTGGGAATTAGGATCAAGCTTAGAAAGTTGCGCCAACTGGGCGTAAGACCACCAAACGCCGATGTGGCAAGCGAGGTAGAAAGAAAGATATCACCAAGGTCAAGTGCTATAACTACCAGAAGATGGGGCACTTCGCTTGTGACTGCACTGAAGCGAAGCAGGTACCATTTTTGCCCCTCTCTCCTTATACTTTTGTATATACACACGTTTTGGTTGCCCAAACCCAATCTGATTGGATTGTGGATATATGTGCAACAAGACACACAACGCGAGATCGAGGAGGGTTCGCATATTATAGAAAGATTTCGGGTGGTGCCCAAAGTAACATGGAGAATGGCACAACTGAAGTAGTTCGAGGAGTTGGTACCTACCAGCTCACCTTGAGCACTGGGCGCATCTTGCTACTTCATGATGTGCTATACGCACCAGAAATCCAGCATAATCTACTTTCAGTTACTGCATTATTGACTTTAGGATATTCATTTATTTTTTATGGTGACTCTTTTGAGATACGATTGGATGGTAGTAGTTTTGGACATTGTAGGCTTGAGAATGATTTTATTAAATTAGATTTGATAATTCCTATTGTTTCTTCTTCATCTTTTGTAGTTGATTCTAATACTAGTCCTGATTCAATTACTTGGCATGCTAGATTAGGACACATAGGTCGAGATAGGATGGGACGGCTAGCTCGAGAAGACTTTCTTGGCTCACTCGCTAAAGTCAACCTATCGACATGTGAGGCCTGTTTAGCGGGTAAGGCCCACCGAAAGCCTTTTGAAAAGGCTAAACGGGCAACCCAGACCCTAGAGCTTGTCCATTCGGACATCTGCGGACCAATGAATGTGAAGGCACGTCATGGTGCTTCCTATTTTCTCACCTTTATCGATGATTATTCGAGATATGGTTAAGTGTATATGATCGCTCACCGCTACGAAGCGCTAGATTGCTTTAAACGCTTTGTAGCAGAGGTTGAGAATCAGCAAGGCAAGAGATTAAAAACTCCACGCACTGACCAAGGACGCGGGTATTTGTTCGATCAATTTAAAGAGATGTGTGAGGAAAAATCACTAGGCAGCTGACTATTCCCCACACTCCACAACAAAATGTTGTAGCAGAGCGGAGGAATAGGACGCTTTTAGATATGGTTAGATTGATGATGGCGCAGGCCAACCTACCAATATCTTTCTAGGGGGATGCTATGTTGATCACTACCTACATCCTTAACCGCGTGCCATCACAGTCAGTTCCCTCCACTCCGTATGAATTGTGGAAAGGCGCAAAGCCCACTTTGGGGCATATGCGACCATGGGGATGTGCAGGATATGTTCATAGTACCTCCCATAAGTTTGGGAAACTTGGCCCTAGAGCTAAAAAGAGTATCTTTATAAGATATTCCGATACCTCGAAAGGCTATGTAGTGTACGGTGAACATCAAGATGGACGAATGACAAAGAGTGAGTCCCGCAATGTAGATTTTTTAGAGACTGATTTTCCTAGCATTAGTGACGCTAGCAGAGACCTTGATCTTTTTGAGATAGAGACTGATGAAAGTGTCTCACCTACTCTTAGCGAGGGTGAGGAATTAAACACTCATTAAGAGATCGCTAGAGAGGGTGAGAGTTGTCATCAGCCCAGTGGGAGTACGCTACCTAATGAAAGCGCACAACCCATAGATTAAGAACCCTCTGCACGTAAGAGCGCACGTGGACATGTTCCCCGACGTCGTTTTAAGATTGAAGGAGACGCTGCCCTCATCTGTGTCCCAAGGGATGAGGATGAGCCAGCCTCAGTGAGTAAGACACACTCTTCTCCAGCTAAGGAAATGTGGTAAGCTGCTATGGAAGATGAGTTGAGTTCTATGAGCAAGAACCAAGTCTGGGAGTTAGTTGATCTTCCACCTGGGCATAAGGCCATCGGGAACAAGTGGGTCCTGAAGGTCAAGCGAAAGGCAGATGGATCAATTGACAAGTATAAGGCACGTCTTGTGGCAAAGGGATATACCCAAAAGGAGGGTATAGACTATGATGAGACGTTCTCCCCGGTGGTGAGAATGGCCTCAATATGCCTCATTCTAGCCATTGTCGCAAAGTTGGATTTGAAACTCTACCAAATGGACGTTAAAACTGCTTTTCTCAATGGAGAATTGGATGAGGAGATCTTTATGGCTCAACTTATGGGCTTTGAGAAGAAGGGACATGCGCGCGAAGTATGCCATCTCAAATGTTCCATCTATGGCCTTAAGAAATCGTCTAGGTAGTGGTACATTAGATTTCACCATGCCATTACCACCACGGGTTTTGACATGATTGAAGAGGACCACTGTGTGTATGTTAAACGGTCCAAGGCAGGGTTCCTTATCCTATCCTTGTATGTTGACGACATCTTGTTGGCTGGGAATAACATTGAAATGATTGTCGCCACTAAAGAGTGGTTGTCCTCCACTTTTGAGATGAAGGACGTCGGTGAGGCCAACTTTGTGTTGGGCATGAAGATTGTGAGGGATCGCACTAGGAGACTTCTTAGTTTGTCTCAAGAGACTTACATAAAGAAAGTCTTGGAGTGGTTCCATATGAGAAACTCGAAACCCATTGACACTCCAATGGACAAGGCATGCACTTTGAGCCTAGACCAATGCCCTAAGAGTGATGAAGAGAGACACCAAATGTCTAAAATACCCTATGCAGCGACAGTAGGCAGTCTGATGTATGCGATGATGTGCACGTATCCAGATATTTGCTTGCCATTGGCATGGTGAGCCGTTACTAGAGTAACCCTGGGCCAGCTTATTGGCAGGCAATAAAGAGGATACTTCGATACCTACGTGGCACTGCAGACCTCTTGCTCACTTTCAGTGGTTTAGACTTGAGACTGAGAGGCTACAGTGATGTTGATTGGGCTAGTGATAGAGATGAGTGCAAGTCTACTTCGGGGTATGCGTTTGTCCTGGGAGGCAGGGCTGTCACTTGGAGTAGCAAGAAACAGATCTGCATTGCCCTGTCGACGATGGAGCGGAGTATGTCGCATGTTCGGCAGTAGTACAGGAGGTCGTTTGGCTCAGGAGGTTCTTGCAGAGACTTAGCATTTCTACTCACTCAGACGACGCTGTGCTTATACACTGTGACAGCACGACAGCACTTGCATTTGTGAAGGACCCTAAGTTCCATGGTAGAGCCAAGCACATTGACATACGGTATCACTACATTCGAGATATGGTAGCGCGAGGTGAAGTGGTTCTGTAGCATATCTCCACTGGCAATAATGTTGGCTGATCCATTGACTAAGCCCATTGCCAGAGATGTTTTCCTAGTTCACGTTAGGAACTTGGGACTCAGGCGGATCTGATATGTATTTGGTTTGGGACCACTTCGTTTGTGATGGACATTTATCTGTATTTCTCTTACATTTATTAATGAGCATATATTTGTTTGAGTAATCTTGTGTGTATACATTCATTGTTTGTAAAGATGTCACCAGGCATAGAATCGACCCACTCACATAGGTGATTCACCTCGGCGCTGGGATGTAGCGAGCGAGATGAGCCCATGAGCATGTGTGCTCTATGGCACCTTAGTTAGAGCTAAGATGAGACCTTTACTTGGTCTAACTTGGAAGATACCACACTTCAAAATAGCCCGTTGGAAGCCAGATCTGGGGTTCTAGGTAGAAATCATGAGGGTGACTGTGCTAGAAACTCAGGTTAGGTGCTTAGAGTAGCGACTAAGCTAAGATCTGTATGGCGTTTATTTATTGCGAGTGACATGCCCACCCTAGTGGGAGTTACGCCATAGCATGCACATCCTACTGCATGTGCTCATGACGACCGACAGTGAGAGTGACCGAATGGATCCCTTCTTCGTCACTGTGTGAGCCACGTGGATTATATTAATCCCACAGTACCCTTATTACCTGAAACAATGTCATGAAAAAGACTCCCAATGACGCTACTTTGACGTTCTCCTTAGGACCATGGATGATGCGGTCCAGCGGGAAGCGATTGAGAAAGCTGTTGGGCATATTTGGATTGACCTGAGGGGCTCAGGGAAAACCATTGGACGTTACACCTTTGTTATGTGACTCATTACTCGGGCGACGTGTCGTATTTATGATCGACGCAGTCATGAGTACATTACATATCAAGGATTAACACTGCTCATCATGAGGGGTCGAGAGTGTTAGATCGGGTGTAAGTAGATCGTTTGGGGTATTTTGAGACTTTTGAGAGTGCTGTACTATGTTGGCTAGATGGAAGTTTGATATAGTACTCCTACCTTGTATCATCTCGACAGGTCGCACGCCCCATTACTTGTATGGAGGATAACGTAGAATGAGAGAAACTTGAATGCATAATATATGCACCCCGTGTGGGCGAGTGGGAGATGTAAGTCGGTGATGGGCCTGAGGCCTAGCTGGTTTGCCCACATGGGGCAGGCCGGCTGAGCCAAAAATGAGAGAGAGAGAGAGGGACAATCACTTAAGTGACCGATCCCTCCTCTGATTAGCTTATCCAAGGGTTTAGCCTATATATAGATATAAGGCATAAACCCTAGTGGTGCATTAATTAATTAGATCTCTCCCTCTTTCAAGTTCTGTGTTTTCCTAGGGTTTCCATCGTTGCCTAGGATTTTGTGGTGTAGAGTTCTCTATGGAGAAGCCTGTAGAGATCGCATGGTGCTCGTAATTATAAGCCGCCTTCGATCGTCCCTTCCGCTGCGATTCCATTCGGTTCAGGTAATCCCTAAACCTATGTGTATATGGAATAGGATGCATGTTCCCTAATAGTTCTTCTCCAAGGTTAAACCTCGGTCAATGAATGGCATCTAGTGACACGGTCACCATATCATCTTCAGATATGTGTCATGATACCCTCATCAATTTGCAAACTGCCCTACAGGAAAAGGAGCCAGGTAACACCCTAAACATTCATCTTATAAGTGTCATATTCCAATGCTTTGATCACGTATTTCTTTTATAATATAACGGCCCTGACAAAATCTTGAAGTCCCAACAATCTTTAATGTCCATGCTTAAATGTCTTCTTCCATTTCTCTCATCAAGTTCTCCCGATGTAGAGAGGGCTTTGGAATTCCTGCATTCGGTCAAAGGTATGTCAGCTTAGGAACTTTTTAAGCAAAAGAAGCTGGCCAAATTGAACGTAGCCCTTCAATTGTTTCAAGTTTGCTCTGACAATCCTTCCAACTTTAAGAATCGTCTAACAAAGTTGACGGACCTTGTGCCGTTGATGACCGAAAAACTTCCAGCAACTCTTGAAATCATCGAACAAGCCATGGAAGCCATTGATCGAGAAAAACAACTTTCCAGTAAAGTAAAATTGTTTCAGTCAGTGATTGAAAAATGTCGCGAAACTAAAGCTTCGTACACTGATCAAATGGTAGTGTTTATTAAAGAAAAAAAAATCTAACTGAGAAATGAAGAATCATTGAGGCGGCTAAAATGGTCAACTCCCTGGTACTTTCGATGACTTATGATAAAGCCTAAAAAAAGGTGTCATCTTGAATGAGATGTTTCCTTCTTCAATTGAGTGGGCAAACAAGATCAGATGTGCTAAAGTAGAAATGGCCGAGATTGAATATGTTCTAGGAAGGGCATGGTTATCCCTTCATCATTATTGAACATATATTTTTTTTTAGGTATTTGTCTTTTCATTGAATGCAAATCAAGTAACTATCACGGTCTTAGTTTAACTATTTGCTTTGACTAAATTTGATTCACTTAATAATTACATGACTTGGTCCCTAGTGACAACATCTTGCACTAACCCGGTACTGGCCTTGCATAATCCTCTAAACCAAGTGAAAGACCGACTTATATTAGACCTTAAATTCTATATTTCCAAGAATAGAACCTCATCCTTGGCTAACACAATCTCTTACCTATTGCCATTATTTTGGCAAAAAGGCAAATGGTCAATTGGACCATATCTCTCAATCTAGTGGCCAGACAATGTCTAACCCATCGGTCGTCGTTGAATTTTGATCATGTTGATCTTCACATAAACTGTTATAATATTTTTCCCACGTATTCCTTCGCTTCGACTGGCGTTTTGTCACCATTGATCGACCTTCCCTACTGATCCTTTGGAAGGTTGGACCGATAAATCTTTTACAAATCAACAATGATCAAATTAATAGGAATATTTTTCTTTACCAGATCTTCATCAACTTTGCTTGAAAGGAATGTTTGAATGGCTGTTTCAAGATCGGTCATAATGACTTGATGCCCCTCACTTAAAGTTTCGACCCCGACTTGACCACCTCTAACATATCCTTCTTTGATGAACGTTGTCTTGACTTATCTGTCGTCAAGCATGACAAAGTTGTCATGGGGTGCTGTCTCGTCTGTTGAAGCGATCCCTTTCCCTTTGTCAGGTATTTTGGTTAAGCATTTTTTGGCGTTCTTCGTCACCGTTTCCTCATTTTGCTCATGGCTTCTGCGCTCCATCGAACTAGATGGACTTGCATCCAAATCTAGGAAAGTTACGTACCTAGTGCGACTGATTGCCCCTTTGTGTTTTTTTTTTTCTTTTTCGTCCTTTGTCAACGAGCTGGCTGGAAAAGGGTGCCAAACTGGATATGACGCCTGATGCTCAAGGATTTGGCTCAAAGGTTGATGGACTCAAACCTATTTTAGCCCGAACTAGTGCCATCATTTGCTTTAGGCGTAGATATTGAACTTCATTCGATGCTACCAATGATGCAGTTATCTGGTTCATGCTATGTATCATGGGTTGTAATAATTCATGCATCATAGTAGCTACCTGATCTGCACGGATTTCGCCATAAGCATTGAGTTATATCTCAAGTGGCGTATCCACATTCGAATCTTATGATGGGATTCGTCTTGCTCCTTTCTTGCTTCTTTTTGAGCACTTTTTTTCGCCATCGTGTCTTTATTTAGAGGGTTTGACGGGCGTGCCAAAAATTGTTTGGCTCTTTTTCTGGTTGCTCAAACAATCGATCTACCGTCTAATCAACTCTCCCAATAAAAATAAAAAACTAATAACTTGGGTGCATCAATCATGCCATGGATGCCACGCCTCGATCATCTCCTCCGCCCGATCACGTCTTCAAAGTAAGTGACTTGGATCTACATAAGCTTTGAGCGCCACATGTGGATCACCATCAACATGCCCTGGGAGTCCTAACTCCTCTAAAATTACAATGGAAACCTAGAAAAAATATTCTATACACTTTCCTTTCCATAATAAAGAAACCCCGCATGCAGAAACCAACCTACCATTTGGGCTGCCCATGGGGTGGAGTACATTTGTCTATAAGAAAGATAGGGGAGAGAGAGAGAAAGAGAGAGAAGCATCACATCCACCCATAACCCCAATGCATCACATATATTAAATTTTCATCCATTTTATTAGAACACCATTTCCATAATCACATAATAACATAATTTCATGCATGAACATCATCAAAGCAAGTAAACTAAACCATGGATTTCTTCAATTACTGAACCACATCACATGTGATAACATGTATCCAAGCCCTTAAAAATTAAAATCATATTTTAATTGTAAATGGATGGAGAGAGGGATCTCTTCACCCATCTTCTTCCTCCAAAAACAAAATAAAAAATAAAATTCTGTTTTGAAAAATACCCTTTTTTTATTTTTTTTTAAAATTAAAATTGGAGGGGAATCAAGGAAGGTTGCATGCAACCTGCATGGGCAGGCCGTGTGCACCCATGCGCACAACCCGTAGGCTACACACCCACAGGCAACAGCCCACAAGCTGCCACCCACAGGCCTGTAGCTCGCAGGTAGCAGCCCACACATAGGCCGTGCATGCGCAGCCCGTATGCGCTGGTTGCTGCCAGGGCTGGACATGGGCAGCGCACAAAGGGCCCACAGTCAGGCAGAGAGGGGGGCCATCCGCAGAGGCTTGGCAGCGTGCGCTCCCCCCCCTCACATGTTCATGATAAAAAAATTTATAAAAAATTAATTATCATCGTGCCACTTGGATATCATGTTTCAACAATTAGAATAATAAATTAACCAAATCCATCATCACATGGGCAAGTTGTTACATCTAACAACCTTGTAACTACCTATGTGCACATGGGAATGTTGTTACAACAACCATATAACCACCCTTGTGCAAATTCAATCAAGAATTTGAAACTTGCATCCCATTCATGATAATTACATTAAACAATTAATTATTTGATATTCATGGATGGGAAAGGTGACTCTGATACCACACTGTAGGTCAAATTACGGTCTATGGGATCAAGTTATGCTTCCTAGGGAAACCAATTATAAACCAATTAGGGTATTGCACGCCCTGGATTAGCCAATGGTCGCCCATGGGCACCCTATTTAAATTTTAGGGTTTCCCATGGTCGCCCATGGGAACCCTAGTGCATCCGAATTAGGGTTTGGCTATCAAACCAATGCCCTGCCCTACTGTTTTGTGTCCCATGCAATTATGGAACCCAAAACAGAAGGAGAAAATTCATCTCTAATCCATCACATGGAAAGAGGGATCCATCCCATACCCAAATGCGCAATGAAAATAAATCAATGCGGGTTTCTTTCGCATCCCATGAATAATCAATAATTAAAATAAGAGGAATTCATGAAAATTTGCTAACCTGATGAACCTCAATTGTTGCTCCTCCAATAGACAATGGTTCTTCCTCCAATGAGCGCTCCAAGTAAACAGATCTGAACCTTCAATGGTGCTACCAAGGTTCTTCAAGCCAATCCCAAATGCTCTCCAATTCTTTAAGCACAAATCTGGGTTTCTCAAAACCCTAACTCTCAATTGCAGTAGAGCGAAACTAGAAGAAGAAGAGAGATCACAAGAGGGAGAGAGAGAGAGACCAAAACGCAAGCTAGAGGGGACCAGACAGAAAACGTGGAGCAGTGCCCCCTCTGCGTTTTCTGGTCCCCTTATATAATGATAGGGTTTAATTAAAAACCCTGATAGGATTAGGATTAATCCCTGTGAAAGTCTAACTCTCTCTCTCTCTCTCTTTGTTTGGCAGTTCTGTTTAAACTTAAAGTGCTCAAAAAGGTGAAGAAGCAGAATCTAATAGGGAAAGTTTTAATTAGTTACTTTATTTAAATCTATGGATAATTATAATTAACACCATATCCATTAATTAAATGAAGAACCAATTAATTTAGAAAATTCTAAATAACTCCCTACATGATAACAAATTATCATGTATAACCCCCCCATTAATCAACACCATCATTATGGAATCTAGGGCATGTACACTTGTACTGCCAAACCCCATTCCATAGTACATGTCCATATAAGAGTGTCTGTGCATCTGATCGGGTCCCGCAAAACTCGATAAAACACTTTGTTCAAATAATCATATATAATCTATTATTTTATGTAAAATAGATTTTGCAAAACCATTTCCAAAACGGCACTAGATCCAGATTCTGATCCGACCATACACAGACAGTCTCAGTCTTGGTGTTCCCCAATCGGGCAGTGGTGACCATGTTGAGTAATTCTTTCACTCACAAAGTGTTCTTGCATTCCCAGAACACCAGCTTTGACTCGCTTGAGTCTTAGTCATTGATGAACCAAAGAATGCGATCACACTTTGCAGCGACAGGGTTCCCTCAGGAAAACGGTGTCGGTGACACATGTCTATCCCTTCCTACATCTGACAGTAATACATGAGGGAATCGACAAAGTAGATTCTTCGCCAATACACACATCAATCATGTGAGTACTCGTACTCGTACCCTGGCATCACATGTCTAGGCATATCCAATGCGACGACCATATGATAGGGTGACCAGCCCAAACCCTAGTCATGACTGCCATTTTAAGTAAAACTTACGGACACATAATGGTCAAAAAGTTTATATCGCATGTGATAATATTAAACTAAAATGTATAAAAGTAAAATCGGATTGAACCGAACCAAACCGGGTTTGATGGACACACAAGTCCAATACTAACAACTCCAATACCCATGCTTAAATGTCTTCTTCCATTTCTCTCATCAAGTTCTCCCGATGTAGAGAGGGCTTTGGAATTCCTGCATTCGGTCAAAGGTATGTCAGCTTAGGAACTTTTTAAGCAAAAGAAGCTGGCCAAATTGAGTTCAAGTGCTTCAAGTTTGCTCTGACATTCCTTCTAACTTTTAGGATCGTCTAACAAAGTTGAAGGACCTTGTGTTGTTGATGACCGAGAAACTTCCAACAACTCTTGAAATCATCGAACAAGCCACGGAAGCCATTGATCGAGAAAAACAACTTTCCAATAAGGTAAAATTGTTTTGGTTAGTGATTGAAAAATGTCGCGAAACTGAACGTTCGTACGTTGATCAAATGGTGGTGTTTGTTGAAGAAAAAAAAAATCTAACTGAGAAATGAAGAATCATTGAGGCGGCTAAAATGGTCAACTCCCTGGTACTTTCGATGGCTTATGATAAAGCCTAAAAAAAGGTGTCATCCTGTATGAGATGTTTCCTTCTTCAATTGAGTGGGCAAACAAGATCAGATGTGCGAAAGTAGAAATGGCCGAGATTGAATATGTTCTAGGAAGGGCATGGTTATCCCTTCATCATCATTGAACATATTTTTTTTTAAGGTATTTGTCTTTCAATTGAATGCAAATCAAGTAACTATCACGGTCTTAGTCTAACTATTTGCTTTGACTAAATTTGATTTACTTAATAATTACATGACTCAGTCCCTACTAACAATATCTTGTATTAACCCGGTACCGACCTTGCATAATCCTCTAAAACAAGTGAAAGACCGACTTACATTTGACCTTAAATTCTATATTTCCAAGAATAGAACCTCATCCTTGGCTAACACAATCTCTTACCTATTGCCATTATTTTGGCAAAAAGGCAAGTGGTCAATTGGACCATATCTCTCAATCTAGTGGCCAGACAATGTGTGACCCATCGGTCGTCGTTGAATTTTGATCATGTTGATCTTCACATAAACTGTGAATATTTTTCCCACGTATTCCTTCGCTTCGACTGGCTTTTTGTTGCCATTGATTGACCTTCCCTATTGATCCATTGGAAGGTTGGACCGATAAAACTTTGACATATCAACCATGATCAGATTAATAGGAAGATTTTTCTTTACCAGATCTTCATCAACTTTGCTTGAAAGGAATGTTTAAATGGCTGTTTCAAGATCGGTCATAATGATTTGATGCCTATTAGAGAGGATATTTCTCCACCAGATCTTATCTCACCTACAGCTCATTCCATTACACATATACGTGGGATGGGGATGCCTAATGTAGAAGAACCCACGTATAGAAAGAAGTTAGCTGATGAAAATCATAATAAGGATCATGATAAGGCACCACCTCACCTTTCCTTGTATATTGGATTTGTTCCTCAATCAGTTCCACAATTAACTCAAACGATACCTCAAGAGTTATCGTTAAATAGGGACTGTACTCAAGAGAAGACATAGTGAAAAACCTTACTGTGGACGTAGGTCTTAAGCACCGAACCTCCGGTGGATCATCAGGTTCAGGTTATAATCATAATAATGGCCAACATAGTAATTCCTCCTCTATTGGTTCTACAGTGTTTAATAACTCTGCTGACCAGTGCCAAATTTGCAATAAGATGGGACACAAGGCACTCGATTGTCGTCAAAGATTCAATCACGCACACTATAATGGCTATGTGCCTTCACCATCAGCCAACACTATTGAGTATCCAGTTACTTCCTCCAATGAAAGCCTGTGGTTCCTTGATTTTGGTGCTACGAACCATATAACGGCTGACTTGGAAAATCTTCAACTTTCTCACCCGTACACAGGTTCTGATCAAGTCCAGATTGGCAATGGAATAGGTTTGTCTATTAAAAATACTGGTCATAGTTCTATTGCATGCTTCATCACCATTATTGCTTCATGATGTGCTACATGTCCTTGCCATTACTAAAAACTTACTCTCTGTTTCTCAACTGACCAAGGACAATAATGTCATGTTTGAGGTCCATCCTGACGTTTGTTATGTGAAGGACCGGCGCACGGGGAGATGCATTCTGCAGGGAAGCATTAAGGATGGACTTTATCAGTTAGTATTAAATAAGCCAGCTAATAATCACTCTCCACAGGCTCTTCTTGGAGAACGGACTTCATCCTGCCCTCCGGACTGTGCGTCGAATTATAAATAATTTTCATCATCCTGTTTCTTTTGAGCAAGGATACACCATTTGCAGTGCTTGTCAACAGGGCAAAGGACATAAATTGCCGTTTGATCGTTCAAGTTTAGTCTCTTCTGGCCCACTTGATCTTATATTTTTTGATGTATGGGGACCTTCGCCGATCCCATCTACTGTAGGGCATCGATATTATGTTATTTTTCTTGATGATTATAGCAAGTTTTTATGGTTGTATCCACTCATTTTAAAATCTGAAGTGTTTGGTGTTTTTTAGAGATTTAAGTCACTCGTTGAGAATTTATTATCGTAAAATAAAGAGATTTCATAGTGACTGGGGCGGGGAATACCGCTCGGTTTCCCGCTTTCTTGCTCAAGAAGGCATAGAACATCGTGTTACCTGCCCTCACACTCATGAACAAAATGGATCTGTTGAAAGGCGTCATCGACACATTGTCGAAATTGGTTTGGCGTTTCTTGCTCATGCCTCTGTACCGCAGCGGTTTTGGCAATATGCGTTCGATACAGCTGTGTTCCTAATTAACCGTTTGCCAACACCGGTGATAAAAAATGTTTCTCCAATGATTCGGCTCCATGGGCTTCACCCAATTTATGACCATCTAAGAGTGTTTGGCTGTGCTTGCTTTCTGCTTCTCAGGCCTTTTAATCAACACAAGCTAGATTACCGTTCTGCCCTTTATACTTTTATGGGGTACAGTTCACGCCACAAGGGATACATCTGTTACGTCCAATACCCAAAACGCATGCTTGTATCAAGACATGTCATTTTTTATGAGAATAGATTCCAAAGAGGCACCAATTAATGGCCAATTAGTGGTTACCACCCAACCATCACTATTGGGGCCACCACCCATTATAAATTGGCCCTTTGCAAATGTTCCTTATACCTCACCAGCTCCCTCCACTAGGCCTACACCCACTTTGGACTCCCCTCCGCCTGCAGTAACCGTGGACTCCACTAGGCCTGTCCTCAACTTGGACACCACTCAATTGGTTTCACCACCACCCTCGCCTTTACCACCCATTGAACTCGTTGTTGATCTCCCGGTTCATTCACCTCCACTATCTCGTCATCCAATGGTTACCCGAAATCAAGATGGTACCCGGCGCCCAAAGGTTCTTCTTGCTACTTCTGCCCCTTGCCCTGTTAACCTACCCGAACCGACATCTTTTAGTACAGCTAATCGCTATCCTGAATGGCGTAAGGCCATGGACCTTGAGTTTAATGCTCTTGTATAGAATGGAACTTGGACTCTCGTTCCTCGCAACTCAACTATGAATATTGTGGGATGTAAATGGGTTTTCAAAATTAAGCGCAAGGTTGATGGTACTCTAGATCGGTATATGGTACGCCTTGTTGCGAAAGGGTTTAATCAACAAGAGGGTGTAGATTACACAAAGACATTCAGTCCGGTTGTCAAGCCTACAACTATTAGGTTGGTTCTATCTATTGCTTATTCTCGCTCATGGCCTATTCATCAACTTGACGTACAAAATGCATTTCTCCATGGAATGCTAAATGAAGAAGTCTTCATGACACAACCACCAGGTTATAATGATTCAATTTACCCAAATCATGTTTGTAAGCTTCGCCGGTCTATCTATGGTTTGAAACAGGCACCTCGCGCATGGTTTGAGCAACTAAGCAACTTCTTACTGGAACAAGGGTTTGCCAGTTCCAAAACAGATACTTCTTTATTCATCTACCATACCCATACTGATATAATGTACATTCTAATTTATGTGGATGACATTATCATCACCGGCAACAGTGAGGCCACTCTTGCTACATTTACTGCGAAAATGGCATCTACGTTTGCAATCAAGGACCTTGTGCCACTTCATTACTTCTTGGGTGTCAGTGTCATTTTGACACCACGGGGACTCCTTCTCTCTCAACGCCATCACATTCTTGATCTACTTACTGGGGCAAACATGGCAAAATACAAACCGGTTTCTACACCAATGGCTGTTTCGACTCAGCTTACTAAATTTTCTGGTTCCCCTATGGATGACCCCACTCTATATAGGAGCACGGTTGGTGCTCTTCAGTATGCTACCTTGACCCATCCAAATATACAGTTTGTTGTTAATAAGGTCTGCCAGTTTATGCATCATCCAATAGTCGATCATTGGGCTGCTGTCAAGCGCATATTTCGATATCTTCAGTCAACTATTGATCATGGTCTACTTTATGAAAAACAGCCATCAATAAATATCTATGCATTTTTTGATGCTGATTAGGCCGGTTGTCCAGATGATAGAAAGTCTACTGGGGGTTTTGCAATCTTTCATGGTAGTAATCTAATCTCTTGGAGTGCACGTAAGCAGGCTATAGTTGCACGCTCTAGTATAGAAGTTGAATATTGGGCTATTGCCAATACGACGGCAGAATTGACTTGGATACAGTCACTCCTCAAAGAACTCCATATCTTTCTACCTTTAGCTCCAGTACTTTGGTGTGACAATGGGGGGGCCACGTACCTAACTGCCAATCCTGTTTTCCATGCCCGCACGAAGCATGTAGAAATTGATTTTCACTTTGTCAGGGACAAAGTTGCTAAGGGTAATTTGGATGTTCGTTTCATCTTGACAAAGGATCAAGTGGCCGACATATTTACAAAACCACTTTCACATCAGCGCTTTGCTACGTTAATGGACAACCTCAAGGTGGTTCCTTCCCCCTTGAGTTTGAGGGGGTGTATTAGAGAGGATATTTCTCCTCCAGATCTTATCTCACTTACAGCTCATTCCATTACACATATACGTGGGATGCCTAATGTAGAAGAGCCCATGTATAGAAAGAAGTTAGCTAATGAAAATCATAATAAGGATCATGATAAGGCTCCACCTCATCTTTCCTTGTATATTGGATTTGTTCCTCAATCAGTTCCACAATTAATTCAAACGATATCTCAAGAGTTATCGTTAAATAGGGACTGTGCTCAAGAGAAGACACAGTGAAAAACCTTACTGTGGACGTAGGTCTTAAGCACCGAACCACATTAAAATCTTGCTGTGTTCATCTCTTTTTCTTTTCATTATTCTCTGTTATTGCTTCCTTAACATGGTATCAGAGCTGTAGGTGAGATAAGATCTGGTGGAGAAATATCCTCTCTAATGATGCCCCTCACTTAAAGTTTCGACCCCGACTTGACTACCTCTGACATATCCTTCTTTGATGAACGTTGTCTTGACCCGTCTGTCGTCAAGTATGACAAAGTTGTCATCGGGTGCTGTCTCGTCTGTTGAAGCGATCCCTTTCCCTTTGTTAGGGATTTTGGTTCGGCATTTTTTGGCGTTCTTCGTCACCGTTTCCTCATTTTGCTCATGGCTTCTGCACTCCATCGAACTAGCATCCAAATCTGAGCAAGTCACGTACCCAGTGCGACTGATTGCCCCTGTTGTGTGTTTTTTTATTTTTAGTCCTTTGTCAACGGGGTGGCTGGAAAAGGGTGCCAAACTGGATATGACGCATGATGCTCAAGGATTAGGCTCAAAGGTTGAAGGACTCAAACCTATTTTAGCCCGAACTAGTGCCATCATTTGCTCCAGGCGTAGATATTGAGCTTCATTCGATGCTACCAATGTTGCAGTTATCTGGTTCATGCTATGTATCATGGGTTGTAATAATTCATGCGTCATAGTAGCCATCTGATCTGCACGGATTTCGCCATAAGCATTGAGTTGTATCTCAAGTAGTGTATCCACATCCTAATCCTATGATGGGATTCGTCTTGCTCCTTTCTTGCTTTTTTTTGAGCACTTTTCTTTGCCATCGTGTCTTTATTTAGAGGGTTTCATGGGTGTGCCAAAAATTGTTTGACTCTTTTTCTGGTTGCTCAAACAATTGATCTATCGTCTAATCGGCCAACCAAAATGGGTGATGTGTGGTGAAGATCATGGGCATGCTAGAGTCTGCAAGACTCAAAATGAAGAGAAATTGTATCACTAACCTCTAATCAGTTAATGTGGATCCTCCTGTTGCCTCAATTGCTCCAAAGAATTTAAAAAATATAAACCAAATTGCAATGCTTAAACAAAGAACAATCACAAAACCAAGTAATGGATTGAAAGAGAAATCAATATTTCTATTGACTTCAATACTAGTACATCCAGAGATCATACGATTGAGGGAAAATCAAAAGAAGAACTTGATAGATAGGATGGCCAAAGTGGTCAAAGAAAGAATTACACTAAGGCGAAATAAAATATTACACTAAGGGAAGTAAAGATAAATAAATAACTGAATGTTTGATTGATTGAGAGATCCCCTTCGCTCCATGAATTCTGATATTTATACTTGTGAAGGTAATGTCTCTGCGGAAGTTATTCAACCGCCTTTGGGAGTTACATGAACTGCTTAACTCCACCTTTCTTTTGATAACCATTACTCATAGTGGTGTTAGTTATTGGGCACCTTGCGGTTGTGACTGTCATAGCCCCCACTAACTTTTTCCTTTTCTTATAGGATCCAACTTCCTAATCGATCTTGTTTATTGCTCAAGTTACATCGGTCATCCACTATTGATTAGCTGGTAATTTTAGGGTGTAAACAAGCAGTATCGTTCTGATACCAAGTTAGCTCAATGGATTGTTTTGTAATGCTTACCTTACTACAATAGAGTTTTATATTATATACAAGAGTTCAAATCTGAAACAACTTTCTAAAAAAGATAGAGTCCTAATATAATATAAATCATAAACCAATAATTAAGTCTCACTTTTGAGGACCAGGTGGTCCATAGAAGAATCGGGTCGGAGGTATTGGTGGCTGGACCATAGAGTGTGGAGGAATTTCTTGTTGCCTGACCATCAATTCCTATCACAAAAGCAAAACAATAAATCCATGTTTATTTATAAGAAAGAGATATACAAGATAGTTTTTGAATAACCTCTATACTTTATAACAATCAAAGTAGCTCTAACTCTTAAGCCAAAAATATGAATAATAGGGTAACTTATCGCATCAAGATTTTGGGGGCACCGGTTCACATCCATCATGGGTAAATTAACTCCTCCATTATGAGGAACAAGTTCAGCTACCCCTATTTCTCTTCGAGATGGCTCCTCTTCTTATTACAATATTTTGATAATGTTAATTTGTACCCACTTGCACGAAGTTAACTTAATCCTTAATCAGTTTGTCTTGATTAACTGGAAAACAAAACAGGAAAAAAAAAGTTGTGAACTTGTGATGTTAAAAACACCTTAATTCTATCATCTTTTGGGACGATTCCAAGCAAGAAATCAAGAACTTCTCCATGATTTATAGCATTAGAAATATCAAATCGCTGCAGAGTTCGCCTCTTATATTTTTCAGTGTTCAACCATGACCGAAGGGTGAGTTCTAAAATGAAAAGCTCACAAGCTTTCGCGAACAGGCCTGGGGCATCCGCACTTATCATCTGGTATTAGAAAGCTCAAACAAGGACATTGAAAACAGTTGAAAATATAAATATTAGTGATTAATTCTACATCGAAATTGGCCATGCATGTTATGTGCCTAGTGGGGCCCACTCTAGTGTATGTGCGCTAGATTGGGCTAACCTAGTATGAGATAGGTTTAAGGGCATGATTTAAAGCGTTCCATCAGCTTTGGAGCTTTTGGCGTATCGGTCAAGCCCTTTAACCGAACCTAGCTCCTGTCCAGCCATGATGGGAGTTGGACGGTCCAACGCTTGGAAACCAACCCAAAAACAAGGAGGGGGTGGTCATTTCACATGTGGGGCCTAGGTGGGACTCACCTCTGAAATGACCATCCCACCCCTGTTTTTGTTGTCATTTAACGGGGTTGGACGTTGTAGCTCCCGCCACGACTGGACAAAATCATTTTCCTCTTTAACCTATCCCATACTAGGCTGGTCCAATCTAGCACCCATACATTAGAGTAGGCCCCACTAGGCATATAACAATGCCATAGATACATAACACAATTGCATTGCTTTCCAATTTGATGAACTCAATGGATCCAATTTTGATAGCCAATTAAACCAAAATAAACTCCATGTAGATCCATCCATATATGTAATTTAGATGTGGCTTACTACTGTGGCAACTTGATCATTCATATTCTATTTATGTATTCAGTTCCCTGTTTGTTCTTTATATTCAGTTAACAACACGAAAACTCGATCCAGATACAAACCTTCACATCTTCATCAACTTTCATGATTCTTTTAATCCTTGTGAGGGGAAATTGATGCTGGTTAAATTCTACAAAACATAATGGAGAATTGAATGGTTGAATAAAAAGAAATATGAAATATTAAATACTTTACTGAATGATAAGAATGGGCACTTTTTTTCCCCTAGAAATAATTTATTGTAATCATCAATATAATTCCCTTCTTGCCAAAAAAAATAAATAAATAAATAAATATAATTTCCTATATATAACCGAAGGAAGAATATAATGCGGTTTTTAAAATAAAAGGAAAAAGGCGTGAATTTTACCGATTCTTTGACACTGATTCGAATTTGGGAGAATAATTTGTAAAATTCGATTTGACCAAATTATTCACAGAATTAAACAAGTAGGCACCAGCCATAAAATCATACGTTTGTATGACCTCAAGGAAGTGGATGCTGCTTAAATTCTACAAAACATAATGGAAAATTGAATGGTTGAATAAAAAGAAATATGAAATATAGTGTACTTTACTGAATGATAAGAATGGGTACTTTTTTTTTCCCCTAGAAAGAATATATTGTAATCATCAATATAATTTCCTTCTTATAAAAAAAAAAAAAAATCACTATAATTTCCTATATGGAAGCGAAGGGCCGGAAGAAAATAACACGGTTTTTAAAATGAAATGAAAAAGGCGTGAATTTTATCGATTCTTTGACATTAATTCGGGTTTGGGTGAATAATTCGGAAAATTCGATTTGGCCGAATTATTCGAAAAATTAAACAAATAGGCCCATAAGTTTGTTTCTACTATATATTCTAAAAGTAATTTAAAAAAACAAACAAAAATATCTAACAAGAAGAAACCTGAGATCTGATCAATTTCAAGCAATTGTTGTTGCCAAAACAGCCTCAAAATTTGCTTCCTCAGTTGTAAACGATGTTCACTGATGGCATCTCCTTCGACCTAAGAAAATAAGAAGCTTAAAGATTATGCACAACACTTAAATATGAACGGTAAAATTGAAAGAACACCACTGCACCTCAGGTTGTTGATGTGGCTTTTGCATGAAATTGTGCATCTGTGGTGCTTGGTGGTCATGAAGTAACATGCTGGAGTGAGGCTTTAGCATGATGTTGTGCATCTGCATGAATGGAGGAGGTGAAAAAGAGGTCAGTTTCATGATTTGTTCAAATCCATTGGGAACTTGAATTAGATGATCTTCTCCAAAGTACTTAGCTCTCCTCTTTGGAATTCTCATTTAAAATAAGAAAAATAATCACAAATCGGAGCTGATAAAAACTAGGCTGAAAATACTTCACCTCATGCAGTGATGGGTAGTGATCGGTAGGAAAAATAGGAGGAAGCATTTCCATGAAGTTGTGAACATGCGTAAGTGATGAACGAGAATATGCAAATTGTATAGACTGGTTCGAAACCATGGTGAACCCTTCTCTCAAACTAACAATTAACCTTTCTCCATAAATTGGTTTTTATTTGTTGAGAAAAAGAGAGAGCGAGAGATCAACCACAAGAGATTTATAACCACTACAGAAGGGGATTTTTATCCCCTATAATTCTCTGTCCGTCCATTTTCTCAAATTCCTCTCATAGGGGGTGGAAATGACCATCCTACCCTTTGCCCAAACACACTGCCCGGGTGGAGTCTACCCCCCTATTAAAGGAACTTAGGGAAATAGACCGGACAGAGAATTGCAGGAGATAAGTTTCACTACAAAGGGGGAGGGGGAGAAGAGAGGAAGAGAGGAAGAGGGGGAGGGGAGGGGAGGCTATCCTATGACACAAAAGTGAAAAAAAGAGAATTGATCCCATGACTTCATTGGAGCATGCACTCAACTGACAAACCACCGACCAACCAGCAAAAGGTTGTTCATACCATTTAATATAATTGCACAATATCCTTGGATATATATACCATGTTCTTCCATTTGACATGATAGGGCCGGTGAGATTGTTCCATTGCTGGTGATGGAACGATCGCTGCTGTTCCATCACCTTATATTGGAGAGGAGAGTACTGTGAATTCTAATTAATGAATCCTTAATTTGGACATCCATTTACTATTATCATATGTTAATGTATAGAGAGAGAGAGAATCTGTTTCTTTAAGGGTACCTAGAACCCATCGCCGGTTTGCGCTAAAAGTGGTTTGGATTGGCCCTTTTCTGGTTTTGCTTTCCATGTTATTTTGCATGTAACTGTCAAAGAAGGGGTTTGAAAGTTAATCCTCAAATCCATGGGAAATGGCCTTAGTTAGTAAATTTGGGAACGGCAATTGAACAGGAACCACAATTAAACGGGAACTAGGGATGTAAACGGATCGGATTCGGCTCGGATAGTGCTATATCCGCATTCGCATCCGCTTAGCTTTCAGATGGATTCGGATAGTGCTAAACGGATACGGATCAGATATTTTATCTGTTTACATGTAAATATAGCTTTTCGAATAGCTATAGTCTATCCGTATCTGTATCCGTTTAGCTTTCAGACGGATTCAGATAGTGCTAAACAGATTCGGACACGGATACGGAAACGGATTTCGGCTATTCATTTACATTCTTAACGGGAACAGATACGTACGACAATTAAACAAATTAGACATCAATAATACTTTTCAAAAATTCGACGTAATAAAACATATACAATAATAATACAATACGTATTTAATACGATCACTCTATAAATAAAAATATGGGCATATATTCACTATGTAAGAGACATTCACCACCTAATAAGTGAGGGATCTCATGAGGAATTATAAAATCAGCAGTTTTGGGTCTATGTGACAAGAACTCCACTCATCTCCATATCAGAATTTTAGCTCAAAAATTCTTTGTTATTACTTTCTTATCTTAAATCCATTTGTGGTTGTGTAAGTCCGAAGTGAGGAATCTCATGAGGAATTATAAAATCAGCAGTTTTTTTGGGGGGATTTTGAAAAATCTGACTTGTTTTTACCTTTCTCATGAAACGATCAGGCGAGTGGGAGATTAGCATGCAACAGGATCACAGGGAAAAAGGACAAACCAAAATTTTGAAGAAATCAAATAACAGAAAGAAGACAATGCTGAAAATTGGGGCCTTTCACTAATATACTGACTAAACAGTAAGCATAATCCTTAACCGAAATCAGAAACGATCAACACGTATCTCTTCTCTTTTATTTTATTTTTATTTTTTTTATAAGATCGTATCTCTTCTCTATTTGTATTTGTTAGAGGTTTTTCCAAAAAATCTTGAACCCAAGAAACCAAATACAGCAGACACAGACAAAAAGAGACCATACAGGCTAAGAAATGACTTACAATAGAGATGAAGAAGAAAGACTTGTTGGCCAAATAGAAACAGAGAAGAGAGAGCCTCAGATATAGTGTTTTTGCTACTGCAATCACCAGATTCACCGCTGTAACCGTTCGACAAATGGAGACGGAAAAGAAGAAGAGGAATAGCTTGTTCACTACTCCGTCGCTGCAATTAACCGTGAACGAAGATGGAGAATAGGAAGGAGGCAGGGGGCAGGGGCTTGGGGGTATTGAGCCTTATAGGAAGTCTCGGTGGCCACCGTTGAACTGAAATGGGAACGAAGACGAAGTAAGTGAATGGGGCAGCGCGCGGATAGGGTTTGAAGACCAGAGCTGTTTTTTTCCATTTTGCAAGTTGCGAACTTGCGAGGGTTTTTTGCGTGTTTCTCACTCTCTCTTTAGTTTAGTTTTTTTTTTTTTTTTTTTTTTTTAACACAAACAAATCTTTCAAGTTAAAAGTATTATACGCATTTAATACGTATTTATACAGGTATAAAATGACAACACTCAAAAAATGCATTTTTTTTTATTATCAAATATATGGATGTATATGGTAAAATACATTTTTTTGAATTAAACATTTGGATACGCATTTAATATGCATATAATACGCGAACTTACTAAGGTAATGGCAACAATCCAATGGTCCGACCACAGTTTAGAACTGGAGTGGTTGCATATTGGGGCATCTGCTTTTTTCCCCCCCTGATAGTGGGGCATCTGGGAGAGCCCTTGTTTTGGCTAGGCTAGATCTTTCAGCTCCTGCCACGGCTGGAGGAGAGCCAAATGGATCTCGGAGATCCAGGATATGTGAATTTTCAAAACCAAGTCAGAGGTTGGAAAAACAAAAAAGACTTCTTTTTTTTATATATTTTAAAAAGCTTTATAAGAATCCTATTAGGTCAATTAATATTGTCACAAAGATCCGGGATATATCCATTCTGACTGTTGGGTACAGAGGACATGGTCTAGATTAGTTGTCAAATTTCATATGCTAGTTCATTTAAATATCTCTTTTTATATAGGCAGACATCCCTTATATTTCCTGTAAGAATTTCCATAAGGTGGGCTGGCATAGTCCCACTTTATTTTTAACAAAATCGGTTTAGTTGTATTGATGGGAGCTGCCTTAATGGTATGAGTCTAGTTACTATGTGTAGACCTAAAGTATTGTTTCCTTAATGGGAAAGAAATCCTATTTTTATGCAGGGTTGGTCCCTGCCCTCACCATTATAAATAGTTGTCACTGGCCCATTAAGTGACCTCTCTGAAAAACCTAAAGTTGAGTGGAAGAGGACAGACCAGACTAACACAGTTTGTGTGCGACAGAGATTGTCAAGAGTTCGGCTTCCACAACCATGGATCCAGGTATGCCAGTCACATCCCTGGACTTATTGTATGCTCATTGATCTCCATGGATGTTCCGCATGTTTTATTCTATCATTTCCATGAATCAAGATTCTAGACATTATTATACACTCTTCCAAATTTGAGTGGGAACAAACCATTTAGATTAGTAAAAATTGTAAAAATAAAAATGGCTATGAATTTGTTTTTTTTTTTTGGTAACAAACAAAATATATTGAGACTAACGTGTAGTACACATGGATGGAGAAGAAACTAACTCCATAAACATGGATCAGGATTAGGCCATATTGTCGTACACATAATCGATAAAGCCTTCCTTGCCATCAACAACTATTTTGATCCCTTGGAATATAAGAAAAATTACAAGCATCAAAAAAGGATGACATGACAGATGAAGTATATCGTCCAAGATAGGCTTGAGAGACAAGGATGGAGAAATATGTCTGTGTTAAAGATAATCCAAAATAGTTTGTTGGTCCGATTCCACAACCAAATGATTATAGCCCTCAGAAAATCCTTCCAATAATGTTGAACGAATAGCCAATGCTTCACCTTCGATGGCAGTTCTAAAGGTAGTAGGTATAGACTAACAAGAAGAACATGACCCTGATGATTTCTGTAGATAAATCCCACACAGCAAGAAGAACATGACCATGATTCATGTGACTAGATGTCAACGGCATCCAAAAATCCCCGAGGATGTTGTCTAAGTTGATGCTGCTATATATAGTTTTAGCCTACTAAGGCTTGTTTGTCTGTGCCGCCATAAGAGTTAATTCGTGCATTAATCCACTCATTAGGCTGGGTGGCCCACCATCATAACTTTGTGAGGTGTACAAAGTAGCATAGTGATCTCACAATGTGGTGAGACATGAGCGGGAAGACCCAACACGGAGCATGTGGGCCCCACAAAAGTTTAATGCAGTTTGGCTGTTCAGCACCACTAGATGACTGTACCGCGATCAACCTCTTTAATCGACTGGTAGTCATGCTGAACCTATTCAGCAGGCTTTTCCTTCAAGGCCACAACTAATATCTTAAGAGACATTTTAGGGGCTTATCTCTTGATTGTTATAGTCCACAGATCACCAGTGTCGACGGATACCATTGTAGGACCTACACCATCCAAAATTAAATTAGACCCGGTTCAAGTACGGGTATGAAAGTTTTCGTAAAGGATAAGTGGACTATCCCCTGCTACGGTTCTCCTCTTTAAGTTCTTTTCATGAAACTGAAACATCTTTGAAATCAGATCTGATTTTGGAATAGGAAGGTGTTTGGAAATATCCATCAAAATGTCAGAAAATCTGAGGATAATGTTAGTAGGGCTTAGGCGGATTATGATCAAAACCCTAATGATAATGCTACAGGTGTCCTAATTGATGCCATTAAACACCTTCAAGAGGAATTTTTTTGGAGGCAGAAATCGAGGGTGAAATGGATTCAAGAAGGGGTCAAGACGGGGAAAGAAATACCAACTTCTTCCGTATGATGGTGAAAGTGAGAAGGAAGAGGTCAGGAATTGAGAAATTTAAATCTAATGATGGGGAATGGATTACTAGTGCAGATGGGGTAAATGCAGAGGTAGTACGACATTTTTATAGTATCTTCTTGTCTCAGGGTTGCAAGCAAGATGAAAGGTTACTCGATTACATTACCTGGCTGGTTTCTGACAAAGATAATATAAGTCTTCTTTTATCCCCTTCTATCAAAGAGGTGAAAAAGGTTGTTTTCTCTCTTTATATAGACCGTGTATCGGCACTGGATTGTTACTATGGCCATTATGTTGGGAGGTGGTAGGCCATCATGTTTGGGCTGCGGTCAATGACTTTTTCATTGGAAGCCTTTTGCCAAGATTTTAAATGTCAGTTCATCTCATTCTCATTCCTAAGAAGGAGTGTCCCGAGGTAATGTCAGACTTTAGACTATTAGCCTCTGTAATTTTTCCTACCAAATCATTGCTAAAATTATTTCCTTAAGATTGGCATCAATCCTTCCTATGTTTACCTTGGAAGAACATGGAGCCTTTGTTCAAGGTAGGTGTATTCATGATAATATTGCTTTAGTGAAAGAGGTGGTTGTGAGGATAGATTGTTGTGGCGGGGGATCGCCACGTAAGGGTGTCAAAGCCTAGCCCAAATCGTTAAAGACCAACCAAAACCTGTGATGCCCCGTTCCCAAGATATGGGAAAGTGCAGCCCTCACAGGCGGTGACAATAAGGCCATATAATTTTTCATTTATTTACCAAAGAAATAAAAGTAAACTATTTTAACAACTGATACCTGTGAGGATCCAATCCCTTCCCGGGGTGCTTGGTGTCGCACAGAGGGTTTTTTAATTGCTCCTCTTTTTGGAGGGAGAGAAGGAATGCATCTTCTCAGAAGTATGGTTCAATTTAATAGGGGATGAGGGTCATACAATAAAATGAAATGGAGTCGTCACCTAGGGTTAGGGCCTAGGACCCATTAGTGTAGCCCTAGAAGGGCTACGAGACCTCGGTTGCTCTGGTCAGAGATTCAGGGTAAGTGGTCAGGTTACGAGAGTGGGAAGGTGTTAGGCACCCACCTCATTCGGATGAACCGGTCTTTCTACTAGATGCTTTGTTTTTGAATATTCTCCATTTATAAATGTCCTATTCCCACATGTATGGCTAAATAATGATGCACAAACTATTTAATTAAATTAAACTATACACTAACTACTGTACACTACACAAGAGTACTTGAAAAAACTAAATCATACTGGAATTAAAAAGTTGACGGAATAAATGTATACCTATACACTTTAAATAAATGCAATTATGCAAAATGAACGTTGTCCCCCAGCTCAGGTGGAGGCAAAAGACTGACTTTGTCCCTTTTGCCGGATAGAGTAATGGCTTGCAAGTGTTGAATCTTACGATCTCGGACAGAATAACGGTGTTCCAAGGCTTTGGAAACTAGGGGTTCAAGGGCCAGACAAAGTGGCTATGCAATGGGAGGTTTCCCAAATTTGGGCAAGAAAGGGTTGAAGAAGCCGGAATCGGATAGCCCGGACTTCGGATGGAGGGGCGAGGCTCGAAGGCTCAAAATTGGATTGCAGAAGGGCCCCAAAACAAGGAAAACAAGGAAAAAATGGAAAATTGGAGCTCTGGGGGTGCCCCCTCTCCCACAAACTTCAATCGTTCAAATGAGGGGGGCCGCCAAACCTATATAGGTAAGTTTTAGGTTTGGCGGGGCCGCGGAAAACTTGTAAGGCCGTATGGTAAGGCCGCGGCAGAGCAAAAATGGATTTTGGGTGCGCGCGAGGCCTCACGGTAGGGCCACGGGTGGGCGGCACCGCTTGGCAGGGCTGCAACGTGCAAGTGCGCGACACCACATGGTAGGGCCGTACAAGCAGCGATGTCGTGCGGCAGTGCCGTAGCACGTGTGTGCGGCACCGCATGGCAAGGCCGCGAGTGCGCGACACTGCGCAGTAAAACCGTGCAGGCCGCGGTGCCACACGGCATACGCCTTACAGGATGAGTGGGGATATTTTTCGATACAGTGTTGGTTTTCAGGGACATTGCCAATCGTTTGCGTCCGATCGTCATTATCACTAAAGGGTGACAAAATTCAGCATCTACAGTTTGTCCCTCTTTGGTCGAGGCCTGCCCAACAGCCGAAGGACGAAGATAAAAGATCGTCTGATTTTGTCACTAGGAGCATGCATCACCGCCACTTTGCTCAAAGATGACAGAGTTGAATGATAAAACAAACCAAGCTTCTGCAAAGCCATTCGGTGAGCAAAAACTTTTGTCACTTTGCTCATGGGTGACATATTTTAAACAACACTTTGCTTAACCATTTGGTAAATTTCTTTTTGAGGTTTCAAACGGTCCTTACCTGGGTGTGTACTTACTTGATGGGGTGACATTGTTCAGCTGGGTTTCTCCCTGGCATTTGAACATTTGCCTACAGGGGTTTTGATCTTTGAATATTGCTCAACCGAATTTCCTCTTGGCGTTCGAACATTACTTGGCGGGAACCTGATCTCTGGGCATTGCTCGGTCGGATTTCCTACTGGCGTTCAAACATTGCTTGGCGGGAACCTGATCTTTGGGCATTGCTCGGTCGGACTTCTTCCTGGCGTTCAAACATTGCTTGGTAGGAACCTAATCTTTAGGCATTGCTCAGCCGGACTTCTTCTTGGCGTTCAAACATTGCTTGCCTGTACTCCTGGTAATGTGATAGTATTGTGACTATGAGACGGCATTGCAACCGAGTGATGATAGTGTACGATGAGACAGCATCATTACCGAATACAACGATGAGACGACATCGTGACCGAATTTATAAAAGTGTAACGATGAAACGGCATCTCGACTAAAATTTTTGAAAAGTGTAACGATGAGACGGCATTGTGATCGAACTTTTGCAAATAGTAACGATGACATGGTATTGCGACCAAACTTTTGAAATTATAACGATGAGACGACATCACGACCGAATTTTTTAAAGTGTAACGATGAGACGGCATTGTGATTGAAAATTTTGAAAAGTGCAACGATGAGACGACATCATGACCAAACTTTTGAAAAAGTAATGATGAGATAGCAACGTGACCAAATTTTTGAAATTATAACGATGAGACGGCATCACGACCAAATTTTTGAAAGTGTAACGATGAAACAGCATCGCGACTAAAATTTTTGAAGGGTGTAACGATAAGATCGGCATCGCGACCAAAATTTTTGAAATTGTAACGATGAGGTGGCTTCGTGACCAAAATTTTGAAATTGAGGGTGTTCTCAAAATAAAAGTCTAGGGTATGGTGACAAGGCCCAAGGGATCATAGCATAAAGGTCCCATAAAAAAATATATATATATATATTTTTTTTGAGCAGACCTCCGCAGCGCTGCCATGGGGGGCTGCCGGCCACGCGCGGCGTTGCCTGGCGCGCCCCCTTTCTTTGGCTATAAAGGAAGGTCGGGGGGCTCTCTCTCTCATTCTCACTTCCCCTCCTCTCTTTTTTGGGTTTCCCTCTTTGGACATATGCCCTCTCTCCTCCTTTTTTCTCTTGCATTTCCTTCTCGTGTTTTTCTTACCTTCTTCCTTCAACATGTCTACGAAGAAAGCTCGGTCTGGAAGACCTTCCTTAGGGACAGTGGGAGACATGCACGTGGAGTGGTACACCGGTTCGACGGTGAGGGACACCGCTCGTCACAAGTGTTGCATTATCTGGGGTCAAGGTCTCAGTGACTCTTGCCTTCTTTCTCTTTCATAGAATATGCTTGATTTAGTTCTTCATTTCGTCTATTCATTTGGTAGGATCTCTATGCCCCTCATTATAAGAAGTACTGCCGTACGGACGATGTTCAATTGTGGTATTGGCAGCTTTGTCCCACTGTGAAGGAAAGGGTAGATCGCACTGGGCTTGGTCGAGCGGCCCAAGTAGTTGCTCCAAAGCTTGATACTCCGGTCGTTCGAGCCTTAGCTGATCACTGGTGGCCATTGACCCATACTTTCCATGTGCCTGCGGGGGAGGTAACCATTACTCCTCTTGATTTTTTTATGATTACTGGCCTTCCCTTCACTCGGAGACCCGTTAAGTTGGCTCCATCTGACCGAATGAGGACTTTGAGAGAGATTAGTGATCTTCTTAGCTTTGGGGTGACTGAGCATGTCATGTTTGTACCCTTCTTGAAAAAGAAATGGGACAAGCAGGAGATAGATGATAATTCTTCTGATGAGCTGCTAGATCAGGCTGCTAGGAGCTTTCTCCTGTACTTGATTTCTAATGTCCTTTTCTGTGATGGACGCGGTCGTGTGGACACTTCCTTTGCTCGTTTCTTCACAAACTTTGACGAGGCCAAGACCTTCGACTGGGGTGGATCTGCTTATGCCCACTTCTTAGGGATGATGGATAGGCTTCCATTGGGGTCACCCAGTCTCACTGGCTGCGCCTACGTCCTTTGGGTACATTTTAGTTCCCTGTGTTCATTTTTTCTTTTTCTTTTTGTTTTGTCTGCCATTTCCTTATGTCATCCTTTATTAACAAGTGTGGTGCTATGAAGTTCTGGGGATTCATGTTCCCCTTTCTCCTGATGAGACTGTCCCCTACATCCCTAAAGCAACACGCTGGGGGGCATCGAGGTGCACCATCATTGACGAGCTGCAAGTGCACCTCCAGCTCAATGACCTGACAATCAACTAGGTAACATCAAAATTTTCCCCATATTATTGCTTTGGTCATGATGACTGACTTTCTGACCATATCTGTCAGGTCTATTGGCATCCTTATGATGAAGAGGAGATTGAAGATGAGGGTGACCAGGAAGATTACAACTGTGCCCTTGCGCTCACTCAGAGACGAATAGTTTTTGAAGGGCCGGCCGGGGGCAGAACTTTATCTGGGAGAGAGGGTTACTCTTTAGTGGTGTTCCTCCAAGCTAGTACCTCATCCTCCTCCTTTCCATATGCATTTTGTCCTTCTATCTCCCAACCTTGAAGATTTGAGGGTCAGAATCCATGCAATGGGATTGACTTTTGCTAACCGAAATTATCAAGAATTTCTCTTCTGAGAGACAGTTTGCATTTTCTTGACTCGAGAGGATCCTATGGTATTCTTCTAAATTTTGCCCTTACTTTATGTCCTCTTTTTTGTTCTGACAAACTTGCTTTCTTCTTTTCACAGTATCCAGGTCGCCCTTTGGTTCCTGGTTCATACAGGATGCTCCCCTTATACAGCTGCAACGTGGATTCCTACCCTTCTCAAAGCTCTAATTCCAGTCTTTGCATTGTTGGGATGAGTGACCTTATCCCAGGGTACCGAGGATGGAGCACCTTCTCTCTCTCTTTCTATACCAGTCTTCAGACTGTTCTTCTTGCTTGTAAAGTTTCTTATCATGATCTGGGACTTCCTCTTCCCTTTGGTGGGGTAAGTCACCTTCTTCTTCTTCTTTTCTTTTACTGGATTCTTCACCTTTGGTGCTGACTCTACTCTTTTATCATAACAGATTAACGCCGAGCAGTATGCTGATATGCGTCATGTCACACCCCAAACCACCCCCTAGGAGGATTGAGCGGGTAACCCGGATATCAAACTACATCCGCTAAATCTCCAGGATCTAGAAGCAAATGACACTCACAAACACAAACAAGCATTCACAATATATCATTGTCAACTCAGAGTGCAGCGGAAAAAATAAAAATTTATACATAAAGGTTTCCAAAATACATTGTTCCGAAGTAGACCACAAGACTTGACTGTAATTGTATCACATACATGGCATTATCCTAGATTTACATCATAGACAGAATTTTTACAAAAGATGTATCTATAAGCTTTACAAAAAGAAATGCCCTTAGGCTGTCCACAAAAAGAATGTTCCAAGAACATCAAATAAAGATAGCCCTCGATCAAGTCATCTCTTCCAACCCAACTCTATACACCCGCATCAGAGGGATTACCATAGTCAGGGTCCATACTAAGATAGTCACAATCACCATCACCATCCTGTCCGAGATGATCCTCCCATTCAGGGAGACGTCCACCTGCAAGATCATCTAAAAGAAAATTCCACGACGAATGAGCTCCACCGAGCCCAGCAAGTAAATAATAAATCATGCATGCAAATGCAATACAACATCATCAGTCTATATACTTGGATTCAATTTTATTATGCTAGTCCACCTAGCAACACAACTAAGTCACTAGGTATATACTACTTGCAATAGGCAACAACCTCTGCGGCTTTGCTTTTTCACTTTAGTTGCGACCTCAATCATTGCGGGTGGAACCCACGCTGGTCCAGGAGCACCGACTCCCTCCCTTGGCATACCCCAAGATAACCATG
The DNA here is from genome assembly GCF_018873765.1 of Telopea speciosissima. Classification (NCBI taxonomy): domain Eukaryota; kingdom Viridiplantae; phylum Streptophyta; class Magnoliopsida; order Proteales; family Proteaceae; genus Telopea; species Telopea speciosissima. Next base: position 36,945,810 of record NC_057924.1, read on the forward strand.
ACAATCTATCCCAGATTCTACAACTCCTTGGCTTTCAAAAGGCCATGATCACCCAACACATGCACCCCTGTTGGTAAGGGCTGTAGCGTAAGGGTATGTTCAACCTAACCAGATGATTTACATAGTAAGTATGAGTTGAGTGGTGTCAACCGCATACCATTCTATGGGCTACCACACTCCCCATTTTCAAGTATGAACTGTAGAGTGCTTCCGTAACCCATACTATGGCGCACCACACCATTCATTTCCAAGCCGACTACGACATCTAGTCTAGCAATTCAATATCATGCAATTCATCATAATGCAATAATTTAATCATAACACGATCATTCCATATTTACATCATTGATTTCAAAATTCCAAATCAATTTAAAAGAAAGAAGAGCATCTAATCATCTTTACAGTATTTAGCAACATTACACCCACATGAATGATTCAAACCCACTCACCTTGGCTAAAGTCTATTTGTTCAAAAGGATCTCAGCTCTTAAATGCACTCCAACACGCGTTGCCGAACAAATTGCTATAGCCTAAGGTTAATTAAAGCAAATCAAACATTAATATGTTAATAATTGAGTAAGGAGTCTAGGGGTAGCCTTGGTTTAAATCCCAGACCAAGGCTAGACCCAATTCTGTAAGGACGACAACACTGGTCGATCTAATAGACCATTGGCAATCGACTAATGAGGTTAACAGCAGCAAATTGGAAGGAGATTTATGGAACTTCATATGGCTTCATAGTATAGGTCTCTCAATTGATAAGTCAAGGATTATCACATGATTTGGTCATGGTTTTATACAAGGTGGTACACTGGTTGATTGGACTGGTTGATCCAATGGACCAGTGTGAATCAACCAGTCACCTAAGGTGGTAACAAAGCATGATTTTTCTCATTTGGTTTATGTAGGAGGCCTCCCATATGATGTTATGGGCAATGGAGCTGATCAAATCCATATTTGGTGCAAGTTCCTAGTAGTGGTCGATTGGTATTGGTCCTTCCAATAGACCAGTAGCGATCAACCAGTAGGGTCACAGCAGCAAAACTGCAAAGGGCTTTGGGGGGAATGGGCATGGTTTCACACCAAAAGGTTTCTAAGTGGTACTTCAGTGGTTCCCACAAGGTTTGGGTCAAGGTATCATCCCCAACTTGGGTTGGTTGGCCAACCATTATTCCCGGGGTCAAACTGTTCCCAATCAGTAGATATAGGGCAGGGAAGGCATGGGTTTCAACATGGTTTACACAATAAGGCTTCCCACATGATGTCACAGGCCATGGGCTGACCAGGCTTGCATTTGGCCAAGGTTTCTGGTAGTGGTCGATTGGTACTGGTCCATCCAATCGACCAATAGTGATTGACTAGTGCATGATTAGTTCGAGAAATTTAAATGCCTACACTGTTTGGGCTTGGTTCCACTGATCTATGGCTATCAAGGATGATCAGGATGCATAGTTAGGTTACTTCCATGGCAATTAAAATATTCCAACCACAAGATTGAACATGCATTGGGGTTCATGGCTCATATGGCTAAAGTATATGGATTTACACACATGAATCTGCAAAAATCAGTTACAAAGGAGTTTGATTATCTTCAAAACAGTACTACAACATACATTTAGTCATGGAGTTGTCATGTATATCAAGGAAAGCATGTCCTACACTATGAGATACATTCCAAGCTTACTATGGGCATGAGGATCGACCATCGAAGGCTGGAAATAGTAGTTACAACATGTATTCACCATGAGAAAGGTGGATGAATGGTCAAACATGGTAGATTCATACATGCATGTAAGGATCCTAGTTCCTAAGCTAATAATACATGAGTACTTCACTAGAAAGCATGATGGATCATGGTTGCATGGCAAGAAATAGAGGTTGATCAAGCTTAGAGTCTAAGGATAGCATAGAAAGCTATGAAGAATTATCCAAGGAAGGTTTACCTCAAGAATCCTCAAGTACAAAGAAGGTTTGAGCTCCTCCTCCTCCTCTCTTCTCCTTCTCTCCCTCTTTCTATTTTCTTTCTCTTTTCTCCTCCCAACGAAATGAATAGGGGTGTTCTAAAATGAGGGTTGGCTTATATATAGGGGCTGACATTAAGGTCTGTTTGTCTAAGGTCATTTAGGCTGAAAATGTATTTTATAATCCATTCTAATGTACCTAAGCCCTTAGGTGGGCCCCATATGGTCACATTGTCGAGGCAATATTTCCACAAGACAATTTAGGTGTGGGGAGGTGATTCGGGGTGTGATACATTGGGCCCCACACATTAGAAGTGAAAATCTCATATGACAACAGCACTGGTCGATCCAATCGACCAGTGGCAATGGACCAGTAGGTGAGATTCTATTGTTTTTGCATTTAAACCCTACAGAGGCCTATGCCATGGTTTGGACACTTACTACTCATTGTTTTTCAGCCACTAATAGTGTTCAAATATTTATAACCTCATTTCATCTAAAGTGAGGAGTTTACCTTGGGCTGTCATCAGTTGATGTATAAAACAGCTGCATGGGGGTGGTGTCTACCTCTGGATGGGTATGTAAGATGTTACCACTGGACTACCTTCCTCTTGAATGATTACCCGGTCAATGCACCACAGGTTACTAGTGGATATGACCTTGGATTCTCTGGGTTTCGAACCTACATTCGGAGTTTGGATTAGGGTCCGGGTACAGATATGACATCCTCCCCCCTTACAAGAATTTCGTCGTCAAAATTGACGTACCTTGTAAGCTAAAAAGGTGAGGATATTCCTTACGCATTTCTTCTTCACTTTCCCATGATGCTTCCTCGGGAGCGTGGTTTCTCCATCGCACTTTGACGTAGGCAATGGTGCGATTGTGGAGCTTGTGTTCCTTCCGATCCAAGATTTCTTCAGGTTGTTCCACATAGGTAATATCGGAGCCAAGATGTTCTGGTTTGGTTGAAAGTACATGTGTCGGATTGGTTACATACTTCTTCAGCATTGACACGTGAAACACATTATGAATACCTTCCAATGATGGTGGCAGATCTAACCGATATGCCACTGGTCCAACTCTTGTTAGAATTTCATATGGGCCAATATACCTTGGGCCAAAACATGTTTAATACGGTCACTCTATAAGCAAAAATACGGGCATATATTCACTATGTAACAGACATTCACTACCTAATAAGTGAGGGATCTTATGAGGAATTATAAAATCAACAGTTTTGGGTATATGTGTCAAGAACTCCACTCATCTCCATAGCAGAATTTTAGCTAAAAAATTCTTAGTTATTACTCTCCTATCTTAAATCCATTTGCAGTTGTGTAAGTCCAAAGAGAGGGATCTCATGAGGATATCAGTAGTTTTCTTGGGAGAATTTTGAAAAAACTGACTTGTTTTTACCTTTCTGATGAAACGATCAGGCGAGTGGGAGATCAGCATGCAACAGGATCATAGGGAAAAAGGGCAAACCAGAATTTTAAAGGAATCAAATAACAGAAAGAAGATGATGCGGAAAATTGTGGCCTTTCACTAATATACTGACTAAACAGTAAGTAGAGTCCTTAACCGAAATTAGAAATGGTCATCATATCTCTTCTCTTTCTCTTTTTTTTATTTTTTTAATTTTTAATTTTTTTTGATAAGGTCGTATCTCTTCTCCAATATCTTGAACCCGAGAAATCAAATACAGCAAACAGAGACAAAAAGAGACCATACAGGCTGAGAAATGACTTACCATAGAGACGGAGAAGAAAGACTTGCTGGCCAAATAGAAACAGAGAAGAGAGAGCCTCAGATATAGTGTTTCTGCTACTGTAGTAACCGGATTCACCGCTATAACCATTCGGCAAACGGAGATGGAGAAGAAGAAGAGGAACAGAGCTTGTTCGCCACTCTGCCACTGCAATTAACCATGAACGAAGATGGAGAATAGGAAGGGGGCAGAGGGCAGGGGCTAGGGGGTATTGAGCCTTATAGGAAATCTCGCTGGTCACCGTTGAACTAAAATGGGAACGAAGATAAAGTAAGTGAATGGGGCAATAGGCGGGTAGGGTTTGAAGACCAGAGTTATTTTTTCCATCTTGCAAGTTGTGAACTTGCAAGGGTTTTTTGCGTGTTTCTCACTTTCTCTTTAGTTTAGTTTGTTTTTTTTACATAAACAAATCTTTCAAGTTAAAAGTATTATACGCATTTAATACGTATTTATATGTGTATAAAATGGCAACGCTAAAAAAAATGCATTTTTTTATCAAATATTTTTTTTTTGAATTAAACGTTCAGATATGCATTTAATACACGTATAATACGCAAACTTACAAACTAAGGAAATGGCAACAATCCAACGGTCCAACCACAGTTTAGAACTGGAGCTGTTGCACATTGGGGCAGCTTGTTTTTTTTTTCCCTGACAGTGGAGCATCTGCGATGGATCTGGGTCTCCTCTAGCTGTGGCGGGAGCTGGAGGATCCAGCCCAGCCAAAATAGGGGGTTCGATCGTTTCACAAGGGGGTCGCCTGTGAAATGACCCGAACACCCCTCTTTTGGCTGGACTGGATCCCAACTCCGGCCACGGACGGAGGAGAGCTAAATTGATCTGGAGACCCAGGATATGTGAATTTTCAAAACCAAGTCAGAGATTGGAAAAACCAAAAAGACTTTGGTTTTTTTTTTTTTTTTAAAGCTTTATAAGAATCCTTTTAGGTCAATTAATATTGTCACAAAGATCCGGGATATATCCATTCTGACTGTTGGATACAGAGGACATGGTCTAGATTAGTTGTCAAATTTCATATGCTAGTTCATTTAAATACCTCTTTTTATATAGGCGCATCCCTTGTATTTCCATGAATCAATATTCTAGACATTATTATACTCTCTTCCAAATTTGAGTGGGAACAAACCATTTAGATTAGTTAAAAAAGTAAAAAAAAAAAAAATGGCTTTGAAGTTTTTTTTTGGTAGTAACAAACAAATTTATTGAGACCAACGTGTAGTACACATGGATGGAGAAGAAACTAACTCCATTAACATGGATCAGGATTAGGCTATACTGCCGTACACATAATTGACAGAGCCTTCCTTGCCATCAACAGTTATTTTGCTCCCTTGGAATATAAGAAAAATTACAAGCATAAAAAAAGGATGATAGATGGAGAATATCATCCAAGATAGGCTTGAGAGACAAGGGTGGAGAAATATGTCTGTGTTGAAGACAATCCACAACAATTTGTTGGTTCGATTCCACCACCAAACGATTATAGGCCTCAGAAATTCATTCCAATACTGATGAATGAATAGCCAATGCTTCACCTTCGATGGCAGTTGTAAAGGTAGTAGGTATAGACACAATAAGAAGAACATGACCTTGATGATTTCTGTAGATAAATCCCACACAACAAGAAGAACATGACCATGATTCATGTGACTAGATGTCAACGGCATCCCAAAATCCTCTAGGATGTTGTCTGAGTTGATACTGCTATATATAGTTTTAGCCTACTGAGGCTTGTTTGTCTGTGCTGCCATAAGAGTTAAATCGTGCATCAATCCGTTCATTAGGCTGGGTGGCCCACCATCATAACTTTGTGAGGTGTACAAAGTATTAGAGGGATCTCACAATGTGGTGAGACATGAGCGGGAAGACCCAACACAGAGCATGTGGGCCCCATAAAAGTTTAATGTAGTTTGGTTGTTCCGCACCACTGGATTATTGTACAATGATCAACCTCTTTAATCGACTGGTGGTCATGCTGAACCTGTTCTACAGGCTTTTCCTTCAAGGCCACATCTAATAACTTGATAAAAATTTTAGGGGCTTAGCTCTTGACTGTTATAGTACACAGATCACCAGTGTCGACGGGCACCGTTGCAGAATCTAGACCATCCAAAATTAAAATTAGACCCGGTTCAAGAATGGGTATGAAAGCATTCGTAAAGGATAAGTGGAGTATTCCCTGCTACGGTTCTCCCCTTCATGTTCTTTTCATGAAACTGAAACATCTTCGATATCAACTCTGGTTTTGGAATAGGGAGGTTTTTGGAAATATCCATCAAAATGTTAGAAAATCTGAGGATAATGTCAATAGGGCTGAGGCGGATTATGATCAAAACCCTACTGATAATGCTACAGGTGTCTTAATTGATGCCATAAAACACCTTCAAGAGGAAATTTTTTTGGATGCAGAAATCGAGGGTGAAACGAATTTAGGAAGGGGAAAGAAATACCAAGCTCTTCCATATGATGGTGAATGTGAGAAGGAAGAGATCAGGAATTGAGAAAATTAAATCTAATGATGGGGAATGGATTACTGGTGCGGATGAGGTGAATGCAGAGGTAGTACGGCATTTTTTGAGTATCTTCTTGTCTCAGGGTTGCCAGCAAGATGAAAGGTTGCTCGATTACATTCCTAGGCTGGTTTCTGACGAAGATAATATAAGTCTTCGTTTATCCTCTTCTATCAAAGAGGTGGAAAAGGTGTTTTTCTCTCTTTATATAAATCGTGTATCGGGACCCGATTGTTACTATGGGCATTAAGTTGGGAGGTGGTAGGCCATAAAACACCTTCAAGAGGAAATTTTTTTGGATGCAGAAATCGAGGGTGAAACGAATTTAGGAAGGGGAAAGAAATACCAAGCTCTTCCATATGATGGTGAAGGTGAGAAGGAAGAGATCAGGAATTGAGAAAATTAAATCTAATGATGGGGAATGGATTATCAAGTGCGGATGAGGTGAATGCAGAGGTAGTACGGCATTTTTTGAGTATCTTCTTGTCTCAGGGTTGCCAGCAAGATGAAAGGTTGCTCGATTACCATTCCTAGGCTGGTTTCTGACGAAGAAAATATAAGTCTTCGTTTATCCTCTTCTATCAAAGAGGTGGAAAAGGTGTTTTTCTCTCTTTATATAAATCGTGTATCGGGACCCGATTGTTACTATGGGCATTAAGTTGGGAGGTGGTAGGCCATAAAACACCTTCAAGAGGAAATTTTTGGATGCGAAATCGAGGTGAAACGAATTTAGGAAGGGGAAAGAAATACCAAGCTCTTCCATATGATGGTGAAGGTGAGAAGGAAGAGATCAGGAATTGAGAAAATTAAATCTAATGATGGGGAATGGATTACTGGTGCGGATGAGGTGAATGCAGAGGTAGTACGGCATTTTTTGAGTATCTTCTTGTCTCAGGGTTGCCAGCAAGATGAAAGGTTGCTCGATTACATTCCTAGGCTGGTTTCTGACGAAGAAAATATAAGTCTTCGTTTATCCTCTTCTATCAAAGAGGTGGAAAAGGTGTTTTTCTCTCTTTATATAAATCGTGTATCGGGACCCGATTGTTACTATGGGCATTAAGTTGGGAGGTGGTAGGCCATCATGTTTGGGCTGCGGTCAATGACTTTTTCACTGGAGGCCTTTTGCCAAGAAGTTACACTTCAGCTCATCTCATTCTCATTCCTAAGAAGGAGTGTCCCAAGGTAATGTCAAACTCCAGACTATTAGCCTCTGTAATTTTTCCTACAAAATTATTGCTAAAATTATTTCCTTAAGATTGGCATCTATCCTTCCTATGTTTATTTTGGAAGAACAGGGAGCCTTTGTTCAAGGCAAATGTATTTATGATAATATTGCTTTAGTCCAAGAGGTGGTTGTGAGGATAGATTGTCATGGTAGGGGATCTCCACGTAAGGGTGTCAAAATTTAGCCCGAACCGTTAAGACCAACCGAAACCTATGACGCCCCGTTCCTAAGATAAGGGAAAGTGCAGCTCTCACAGGCAGTGACAATAAGGCCATATAATATTTCATTTATTTATCGAAGAAATAAAATTAACCTATTTCAACAACTGATATCATTACAAAATTTTGCAATTATCAGAGTGCATTGCACGATGTAGACAACAAATAGATAAAAATGAAACATCTCTCGAATCATTATGTTGGTTTACACCCATATACAAATTACATAATTGCCCTTAGGTTGAAAACTTCAGTCGTCGATCGGTTGCGAATCGTTGATCTCCATAGGTCCCCAAACTTATCATCACTAGGCAACCTGTATCACATTGAAAAGAGGGGTTCCAATAGGGGTGAGCTACAACGGCCAAATGAGTAAATATACCTTAAAACCCTTTCAACCACGTAAAAGCATTTTATAGTATTTTCTCAAAATTTGCATTTTAAAACTCACAACATCCTCTACATCACATTGCATAACAAACACACACACACACACACACACACACACACACATACACACATAGAAGGATTCATCACACATCTTTTACCACGTCTACCTCCATTACCATATCTGTACCCTCCAATCCATCCTTATCCCCGCCAAGTGAGGTACAAGCCCATGGTTTTTCATCTTCCCACTCTACAAAGTGATCCACCAATTCATCCAACTCCACAAAGTGAGGTACACACACAGCCATTCCGTACCCTCCACTCCATCCTTAGCCCCGCTAAATGAGATATGCGTTATGGTTTCATCTCTTATGCATTCCCCCAGTCCACATGAGGTATCCAATAATATTCCACTTATTCATAAACATTTTCAATACATCCGCGTTCACAAAATAAACATTTAATTCACACAAAGTATCCATGACTTGAAATAAAATCCATATTTACCTTGTAGTTAGTGATTCTACAATTTCAATCTACACACCCATATCCAAAATAGCCATAGCATTGTTAAAACCAATCATATCAATCAAGTCAAATGCAACTCATTCCTTTAATTTCAACCTTATAACTATAAAAATGGTTGAAGGAAATTGCAAGGTAAATCTACTCGCCTCATTGGGAAATCGAAGGATTACCTGATCAAAGGTTATGGGTTTTCCGATAACCCCCTCACCATCTGAAATTAAAAAGTCATCAAAAACGCGTTACTACGCTTGAATGGACCAAAGGTCACATGCCCATTATACTCAGAAGGTCAAAACAATCAATTTCCCCAAACAGGGGTGATCCGGACTCACCGAATGGCAATCCTGATGAATTTAGTTTCAAAAGTTTCTAGTTCCAGGATCATTCGGATGGCAATCCGGATTGCTATCCGAACTCGCCAGATGGCCCAACAGGAGATCCGGATGAGCCCAGATCTGAGCTCGAGCTGGTTTTTAGCTCAAGCAAAGTTGGGGTTTTCATAAGGCTTCCACTCCAAATCCCCATATGCGCTAATCCCCAACATATCCCACTCATATTAATGCAACCTCGCTAGGAGATACGGATTGGGAGAGTCAAACACACGAACACAAGAAGAAAGATAATGTGAGAAAGGATGTAACGTGACTCTTCAAGGACACGGGAAGATTGCAAGTCTTCAAGGATGCAACAAAACTTTCCAGGGTTACACGGGAGAACACTTCAAGGTTCCAAAATACTCAATTGAGTAATATTTCATTAATTAATTCTTCACCGTCTCAATGAGCATAGCTTTTACACTTATAAGGAACCAAAATAAAACCTAATTCTAATCTCTAATCCTACTAAAACCTATAGCAAAGATTAGTTGCAAACTAAATCACAAAAAGAAGAGAGAAAATAAATAAGTAACTAGCAAAGGTACCCAATTTGTGGATGGGGTCCAAGGCACATAAATCTCTAAAAAAGGGAAATAAAATATAAAATTCCTCACAAGGAGGGGACTCAAAACTGTCTCTCTCTCTCTCTCTCCTCAAAATCATCCAAAATGGGGGACTCTTCAAAATGTCAATATTTACTTTCCAAAATATTAAAATCCTACAACTTCCTAAAATATAGGAAAGAAGAGAATAAGCCACGTTATGTGTAGGTCCATTCTTTCCCTAAACTAATATCTTCTTGGATAGAATTTCCAATTCCTAAAATACAGGGATGGGAAGATAGATCATTGTAGAAATCTGGTATGCCTTGTATGCACTCTCTTTCAAGTCAAAAACCTCATCCGAGTTGGTCCTTGGGCTGCTTGATCGGGCTGGTTTCATAGTCTACATCTGGGCCTGCATCATTCCCCCCAGGTTGAAAAAGAGTTCGTCCTCAAACTCTTGGTCCGATCAATGATGCTCGCCATCCACCAGGGTCAAATGGAAACCAAATTAATCAATTCTTCACCATCTCAATGAGCATAGCTATTACACATATAAGGAACCAAAATAAAACCCAAGTCTAATCACTAATCCTACTAAATCCTATGGTTAAGATTAGTTGCAAATGTTCCCATGTCCTTGAAGAGTCACGTTAAACCCATTGTGATTTCTTTCTTCTTGTGTTCGTGTATTTGACTCTCTTGATCCTTATCTTCCAACCATGCTGCATTATATATGCAAGCTTTAACATATGGATTGAATCAATAGGACTCGGATCTAACAACCAATCCCACCATATTCATCTCCTATAGTTTCACACTCAAATCCTAAGCTTGAGTCTTCCCACCTTTCTTGTTTCTTTCAAAACCAAGGCTATAAGGGTGTGTGTTGGGTCTCAAAATACCCTTCACAAGTATCAAAACCAACCCTAGTGTTCAACAAAATCACTTCTTTGACCTTCAACTGTTCTACATCTTAGTCAAAGAGGGGTATTCTGTAGACACCTTATTTTGGCATTCCTCCTAGAGGCTTCTTGTGACGATGATGAGCATCCTCCAAGGCGTAGGGTCAATATATCTATAGATGTAATACAAGTGTGCACTTCCCAACTTCGTCCATAGATCTTTCACTTTTAATAGCTCTTCTGAGAAAACCCCGTAAATCCCTATTAGAGCCAAAACCAGAGCCCTAGAGCACTCCAAAGCACCCCTTGAAAGATTAGCCGTGACCTAGACATATTTGAAACTAGTCTATCCCAACACAAAACCAGCCCAGACAGCCCCAAAGCCTTGTTGACACCCATACCTTTAGTTTACACTGAAAGGCCCCGAGTCGACATTGACCCTAACTTCGAGTGGCATCGACCCATTCCCCTTGAATGTCAAACATAACTTATTTAATGTCTATTTCCTATTGACACTCAGACTATTCATACTGATACCCAAAAATACCTTCACTGATGTTGATTGCCTTTCATCGACAGTAGCTCAATGTCGACCTATCCCCTCCTCGATGTTGACTCGATCCCAGTTCACTGTCGACCCTATGCAAATCTGAGACACCCAATCTTGCCATAATTAGCTTCGATTTCACTTCCTTTCATTCCCAAGCCTATACTTGATAACTTTGATGTAAATTTTGGCTCTCTTAGGTCCTAAGAAACTTCTTCTTTGGCAATATACCACTTTCCCACACCCCATCGGTCATAACTTTGATTGAACACTCACTATCAATGCAAAACCACCCATTCCAATGCTTCACCAACGATCTGGATCAAACCTAAGATGTCACGCCCCACTTCCTAAACACTGGGGAAAGTGACGGATGTACACCTACATCCCTACACCACCAGGATCACAGATGCAATGTCTAACTCTCACAGTCCAATAATCAAAATTAAATTAGAAATCAGAGATAGAGGAAGACTAAATCAATATAAATAAGATCAATGGAAGGGAAACTACTGTGATAAATATAAAATAACTGTCTGTTGTTTATCCAGTTGTTATCATCCAATGTAAAGCAAGACATATATAGTAATCCCTTAAAGTGTGTATAACTATACATCAATGTACAAAAAGAAAAGAAGAAAAAAAAAAAAAAAAACATCGATGTATCAAAATATCAAATCCTAGCCCTCAATCAACATGCCTCATAGGCGTAATCCTCACAGACACGTCCAGGACCATGCTCCTCCTCCTTAGGAATAGTCCCAACATCATTACCAATCTCATAGGGTAGGGAACATCTGAGCTCACCGGCTCCTCAACTCTTGCATCACCATCTAAAAGAAGGAACCATGTGGGATGAGCTTCACTAAGCCCAATGAGCAGTTAGAACACACAAGCATACAGATATAAATCCATGAATGCAATCTCATGATGTATGAGTCCAATTTTATTATCATCCACCTAACAAGGAAATGCCTAAGTCTGGGTGAAGTGCTACTGCAACCTGAGTTACGATTGGAAGCCTGCCATACACATGTATGTCTTGCACGGTAAACCCCTGGTATAACCCTAGCTCTCACTCGGTTTTGGTGCATGCCCTGAACTCCCCGGACTCGGTTCCGGTGCCATGCGGATCTCCCCAACACCGATCTATTGAGAATGGTACTCCTAACACGTCGGCTATGACCACCGAATATCCAATACCTTACTGTTGGAAAGGGATGTAGCACTGGGAATATCAACCTAACCAATGCATCTTCATGCATGAAGGGTATGTGTATGCGTATACCAAAGGCCGGGGCCATAAACCAGCATCCCCTTCAGTATAGTATCTAGTCGTCTCCTCTAGTATATATATCCACATATCAGTGGTATGGTAATATGGCAATGGTACCTCAGCTACTCCGTACCCCATTTCCCGTCCTAATGCAACATCCATACTAATGCAATAGTAATAATCCAATAAAACACCTCGATTCATACGGCGATATGGCAATGGTACCTCAGCTACTCCGCATCCCGTTCCCATCATCTACCCTATATGCATGAGTACAGTAATTAAATGGATGGTGGTCCTGAGACCGGCATCCCCTTCATGCACTCGGATTCCATACTCACAATCACATCTCATCTCATCTCATTATATCTCATTTCATCTCATCTCATCATACAAGAATCAATAATACCCTAATCAACTAACAATCACATTACTTAATACATCTAACCTAATATCATAACAAATCCTAAGTTACATACCCTATAGATCTATAAGATTGAATATAATCCAAGCATTTTAATCAACATATGACCTAATGTTTATGCAAGGCATGCTCATACATAGGGTCAAGATCAAACACTCATAAATTAAATCGAATATCTAACCATGTGCTTCGCCATACTCGGAATGTAGAGCCACAATATAGCCTCATTGGGACCTCGCACTCAACCTATTTGAGGTGTGGGATATGAGCAAATTAGGGTTTGATAAGGTGGTCAAGAACCAATCAAAGCCAAAGGAAAAATCTCCAATTTCAATGTACAGGTCGATCCTGAGACTGATGCAGGGTTGATCGACCACCTAATCGACCTGTGCCTCTTACAGAACCAAAATATGGCTTGGAGGTCAATGGTGAGGTCGATGGAGGTTTGATTGACCTATACAGGCATCTGAATTGTGCTCTCTTTGCTTTTTGGTCAAACATGGCCAACATTGGATGGGGCTTCAAGGGGACTTTAGTACAGCCTAATTACATTGTTTTGGTCATGTATTGACCATTGATACATCCCAATTCATGGGGAATGACCCCAACTAAGTTTTCAACATAAAAACTCTAGTTTTAGGTTTAAAACCCAATGAATTTGATGGGAGGGAGGTAGACAGCATGTCCATGGTCTTTAGAGGTCCTAATTATATTAGAATCCACCCACATTGCATGGGGTATGAGAGGGATTAGGGTAGAGCATGTATCCCATGATTTTATATCACTTCCTCCAATGGGTAGGTGAAATAATTAGGGTTTGGGTATGGGGAGGTGCATGATGGCATGCTTATCAAGAAATATGAGATGGGAGAAGTTTAGAATGCACCCAAGGCTTAGGCTCCCCAAAGTTCATGAATAAAATCCAAAACCCTAACTTAATTTACAAGAAAAATGAAGAAGAGACTCAAGCACGAGGAACCTACCTTGCTTGAAGCTTGGGAACCAAGATGTGATGCCCTAGCTCACTCCCTTCTCCTTATTTCTTCTCTTCTTCTTCTTCTTCTTCTTCTTCTTCTTCTTCTTCTTTTCCTTCTTTTCTCCTTCTCCTCTTCACTCTACCACGTTTTGGTTGGTGGAGGAATGAATGAGGTGAAGGGAATCAGGTGTTTTAATAACTTAAGTGATCCCTTAGGGCCTGTTTGGTTGGCAGCCCTAAGGTCCATCTCTAAATCACTTTAACTTCTATGTTTGGACAATGAGGTCCACTTCTAGGTACATGGAGGGCATAGATGGAATGTGGATAAGTCCTACATCATCATGCCATAAGGTATTGGAGTCCACCCTAGGGCTAGGTGGGGCCCACAACATGAATAATGCAGTTTTCACCCTACAGGTCGATGGGGAGGATGATGCAGGTTTGATTGACCTTATTGTGATAGTAGGTTATAATTTGTATTCCTGAATCCAATCGTTACAAGAGTAGTATATATAGTTACAAGGTGACCCATTAGGGTTGGAATTCTATCTGGGATGTACATGTGATAAGGATGGAAGTTGCTATATCTCACATGCGATAATAATAGAAGGATTCTATTATCACATGTGATGGTTAATGGTAAGAGGTTTATACAATTAAGGTAACTAAGGATAGCCAATATAGCGCATTACTAGAATGGTAACGGCTATATTGGTCAATACACCCCCTCAAGATGAAGATTCCGAGCATCGGATCTTTAGCTTGTCCCGTATGAATTGGAAGCGCGCCTTTGGCAAAGCTTTGGTCAATATATCCGCTATTTGGTCTATGGTCGATATGAACTGAACTTGAAGTTGTTTTTGTGCAACACGTTCACGAACGAAGTGAAAATCGATTTCCACATGCTTTGTGCGTCCATGGAAAACTGGGTTCGTTGACAAGTATGTAGCGCCTATATTGTCACACCACAATATGGGTGCTACATTCTAAGGGAGACCGAGTTCCTTGAATAGAGATTGAAGCTAGATAAGTTCAGCCGCTGCATCAGCCAGGGCCTTGTACTTGGATTTGTTCGATGAGCGAGAGACCATTTTCTACTTTCTAGAATGCCACGAAATGAGGTTTGGGCCTAAGAAAATTGCATAGCCCCCTATAGATCACCTGTCATTAGGGCTACCTGCCTAGTTCACATCAGAAAATGCCGGGAGTGTGAAAGAGGGCGATCGATCAAACATAAGACCGCATGTAGCAGTGCCTTTGAGGTAATGTAAGACCCGTTTTACTAGACTCCAATCATCATCAGTGGGAGCATGCATGGTCTGACAGGCACTATTTATTGCAAATGCGACAGCAGGCCGGGTCAATGTAACATACTGTAAGGGTCCTATAATGGAGCGATAGTGACTAGGATTATTAAAAGCCACACCCCCTGCATGCGAAGGCTTGGTGCTTGTAGCAATCAGAGTCAATATGGGCTTGCAATCAGACATGCCAGCCCGCTGCAACAAATCGTTAATATAACGTGTTTGGGTAAGTAGCAGGCTAGTACACATAGGGGTGGCCTCAACGCCTAAGAAGAAGTGCAGTGGCCCTAAGTCCTTGATTGAAAATTCAGTGGCCAAACTAGAGAGCAGCACCTGTACCTGTATCTACGAAAAATAAATAGTGACGTGTCTGTCTTCGAAGCAGTGAACCCAAAACCGAGTAAGAATGTAGTCAATCTCTGAAACCAAGCTCTGGGAGCCTGTTTAAGACCATACAAAGAGCGGTGAAGCTGACACACATGATTGGGCTTTGGTTTATCTTCAAATCTAGGTGGCTGCATCATGTATACCTCCTCATTCAATTCCCCATGGAGGAAAGCATTTTGTACATCTAATTGCCGAATGGGCCACCCATTTGATACTACAAAAGCAATGACTGCATGAACGGTGGTTGTTTGATGACAGGGCTGAATGTCTCACTGTAGTCAACACCCTCTTGTTGATGGAACCCCTTTGCAACCAAACGTGCTTTGTAGCGCGCAAGAGACCCGTCGGCCTTGTGTTTCACACGATACACCCACTTGCAGCCCACAAGATTCATGGTTGGGGAGTGGGGAACCAAGGACCAAGTGTCATTGCGAAGAAGAGCATTAAATTCATCTGCCATCGTTGTCTACCATTCCTGGAATTTTACAACCTGAGAAAAACAAGTAGGATCAGTAGGGGGTTGGGGTGATTTGGTTAAGGCAGTGGTGTGGAGATTTGCGATTGGTTGGGTGACCCTGTAGAGATCGGTCAAGGTTCTGGTTCGTTGGGGTTGGGAGGATGGTGACCCGGATGGAGCGGGGCGGAGTGGTGGTGGTGACGGAGATGGCGGTGATGAAGTGGGAGGAGATGAGGATGGTAACGGTGCTTGTGTTGGTGTGGCAGGGAGGGCAATGGCACGGTTTTGGTAAGGCACCCTAGCAGGTTGGGGAATAACGGTGGGATCACTGGCCTATGGGTAGGATAATGGTGGAAGGGACGATAGCGATGGGGTAGCAGAGGAAGCAAAGGGAAAGATGTCCTCAGTGAATCAAACATGGCGGACATATCAAATTTGATTGGACAAACGGTCAAGGCAACGATAAGCAAGATGGTTGGGACTGTAACCGAGGAACACGCAAGGTGCAGAATGAAAATCAATTTTGTGAACAATGTATGTATGGTCGGAGATATGGAATACACAGGCATCCAAACACTCATAAAAATGAATAATCTAGTGGACGATGGAACAATAGCTGATATGGAGACACATCATTGGAAACCCGAGATGGTAACCTATTAATTAAGAAGACAACAGACTCAAAGGCATAGTGCCAGTAAGTACGTGGAACGGAGCTATGCGCTAGAAGAGAGTCTTGTTTCCAAAATATGATGGTGGCGACATTCCACTACGCCCTGTTGCTCATGAGTGTGAGGCGTAGAGACACTGTGGGAGATCCCAATGTTCTTAAAATATGAAGAAAGTGAGCGAAATTGCCCTCCCCAATCGGTTTGGACAGACTTTATTTTGCATGAAAATTGCCTTTCAACCAAATGTTGGAATTCTTTAAACAAAGTGAAAACATCAGACTTGCGAAGCCTAGGGTAAAACCAAATAAACTTAAAATAATCATCCACAAAGATTACAAAATAACGGTGTCCAGAGGGGGAGGGAGTAGGGGATGGACCCCAAACATCACTATGAATCAAGTCAAGAGGAAATAAACTACGAGAGAAGGTTTCTGCTAAAGACTGACAATAGGACTTACCAAGTTGACATGTAGAACATAACAAGCTCAGCCTGGTGGTAAGACATGTAGTTGAGTGTGAGGATGCTCGAGGCGACAATGCCAACCATCAAGGGAAGTTTAGGTGGCGAGGAACGTAGTAGGAGATGTAGTCAGAGATGGAGGTACTTTGTAGAGACCCCCATCACTCAAACCTGACAGAATTGTGGATTTGGTTCTCCGATCCTTCACAAAGAAACAAGAGGGGTGAAACTCAACATAAACATCATTATCCTTAGCAAAATGATTAATAGAAAGTAAAGGTTTTGAAATGGATGGAACACGCAGGACATCAGATAAGAGCAAGTTGCGATTAGAAGAGGGTGAAGAGAGAGAACCATAACCAATGTGAGAAATAGGGATTCCCTTACCATTCCCAACCTAGAAAGTGTCCGAACCTGTATATGTATCATAGGCCAATAATGATTGAATGTCCAGTGTCACATGGTGGGTTGCTCCAGTATCCGGGTACCAGGTGAGGTGAGAGGTTGGTGGATAAGGTGGAGTGGGTAGTAGAGTTTGTTGGGAAGACGATGGGTAATGGCTGTAATTGGTGGAAGGGGTGGATGGTGCTTGATAATAGAAGGGCGGTTGGGGATGGTAGGGCTGTTGGGTAGGGTTCCTAGGTTTAGAAAAGCACTGGGCTGTATCATGGGTGTCACGATTACACCAGTGACACCATAGGCGGTTGCTGTAGAAATGGGTACCTCCACGGCTAGAGCGGCCACTGCCCCCACGCCCATGGTAGGGAGCCCCACCCCCACGGCTAGACCGTGAGTCCTGATTGGGTGGGGTACGTTGCACAGTGTTTGCTGATGGAACGACATTGGTCTTTGAAGAATCAATGACAGAGAGCTTTGCGAGCCTTGTGCCTTGAAGAAACTTATGGCTCAACAACATCGAGTGCAAATCGTCATATGTAATGGGAGCCGTGCGTGTGAGAAGAGAATATACAATCTCAGAGAATTCTGGTTTAAGACCATGAAAGACATGCAAGTTAAAGGTACTGGGGAGCAGAGGCTGCCCGACAGCACTTAATTCTTCAGAGATGATTTGGCACGGCTGAGGAAGACAGAAATAGGTTCATCCGATTGTTGCTGTAGATCTTGCATAGCCATAGTGAGGGACATAAGTCAACTCTCAAAGGGAGAGGAGTAGGCCGTGTGGAGAGAATCCCAGATGTCTTTATTGGTACGCTTGCCAAGGATCTGGGGAAATACTTCTTCAGAGAGGGAGGTGATTAGCAGGCTGTGAATAAGAGAGTCTTGTTGGCGCCATTGTGTAGCACCATCAGAATCGATTGGGCAAGGGTGAGATCCATCGACGTATCTAGACAATCCTTGGCCATCAAGGAATGGTTCAAGCTGAGTGCGCCGAAAGAGATAGTTCTTGGAACTCAGTTTTACCGAGAAATAGTGGTGCACATGATGCAAAGAGGGAGGGCTGATGGATGTAGGAGATGTGATAGGCAAAACACTGCTTGATGAAGCATCTTCAAGAGCGCCATCGCTTGGCATGGTTGCAGTAGAACGAACAGAAAAAGGGAGAAAAGAGGGTTGTGCACTTGTTTGAGCTTATGTGGCTCTGGTTACCATATTGTGATAGTAGGTTATAATTTATATTCCTAAATCCAATCGTTACAACAGTAGTATATATAGTTACAAGGTGACCCATTAGGGTTGGAATTCTATATGGGATGTACATTAGTACATGTGATAAGGATGGAAGTTACTATATCTCACATGCGATAATAATAGAAGGATTCTATTATCACATGTGGTGTTTAATGGTAAGAGGTTTGTACAATTAATCTAACCGAGGATAGCCAATATAGCGTGTTACTAGAATGGTAATGGCTATATTGGTCAATAGACCTCACTATTGACCTGTACAACTAAATTAACAATTTGAAGGCCAAGTGTTAAGGTCTTAGACCACATGTGGGGGGGTCCGTACAGGGTTTTGTTTTTGGGTTATCACACATGCCCAAACATAGTATACACAATTAAATAACTCACCTCATGCATATAGAAACAGTGCCGAGAATAGTCTCCTCTCCTCCACTGTTGACCAATATAGCCATTACCATTCTAGTAACGTGCTATATTGGCTATCCTTGGTTACATTAATTGTATAAACCTCTTACCATTAACCACCACATGTGATAATAGAATCCGTCTATTATTATCGCGTGTACATCCCATATAGAATTCCAACCCTAATGGGTCACCTTGTAATTATATATACTACTGTTGTAACGATTGGATTCAGGAATACAAATTATAACCTACTATCACAATATGGTAATCAGAGCCGCATAAGCTCAAACAAGCGCAAACCCTCTTTTCTCCCTTTTTTTTCTGTTCATTCTCTCTTCTACTACAGCCATGCCAGACGATGGTGCTCTTAAAGATGCTTCATCAGGCAATGTTTTGCCTATCACATCTCCTACATCCATCGGCCCTCCCTCTTTGCATCATGCGCACCACTATATCTCGGTAAAACTGACTTCCAAGAACTATCTCTTCTGGCGCACTCAGCTTGAACCATTCCTTGATGGCCACGGATTGTTTGGATATGTTGATGGACCTCACCCTTGCCCAACCGATTCTGATGGTGATACACAATGGCGCCGACAAGACTCTCTTATTTGTATCCTGCTAAGCACCTCCCTCTCTGAAGAAGTGTTTCCCTAGATCCTTGGCAAGCGTACCAGTAAAGACATCTGGGATTCTCTCCACATGGCCTACTCCTCTCCCTCTGGGAGTCGACTTATGTCCCTCACTATGGCTATGCAAGATCTGCAGCAGCAACCGGATGAACTTGTTTCTGTCTTCCTCAGCTGTGCCAAATCCATCTCTGAAGAATTAAGTGCTGCTGGGCAGCCTCTGCGCCCCCGTACCTTTAACTTGCATGTCTTTCGTGGTCTTAAGCCTGAGTTCTCTGAGAT
This sequence comes from Telopea speciosissima, assembly GCF_018873765.1. Classification (NCBI taxonomy): domain Eukaryota; kingdom Viridiplantae; phylum Streptophyta; class Magnoliopsida; order Proteales; family Proteaceae; genus Telopea; species Telopea speciosissima. The sequence goes on from NC_057924.1 coordinate 36,965,723, forward strand.
TGTATCTTCTCTTCTCACATGCACGGCTCCCATTACATATGACGATTTGCACTCGATGTTGTTGAGCCATGAGTTTCTTTAAGGCACAAGGCTCGTAAAGGTCTCTGTCACTGATTCTTCAAAGACGAATGTCGCTCCATCAGCAAACACTGTGCAACATACCCCACCCAATTAGGACTCATGGTCTGGCCGTAGGGGTGGGGCTTCCTACCATGGGCATGGGGGCAGAGGCTGCTCTAGCCGTGGAGGCACCTGTTCCTACAACAACCGCCTATGGTGTCACTGGTGCAATCGTGACACCCATGATACAGCCCAGTGCTTTTTTAAACCTAGGAACCCTACCCAACAACCCTACCATCCCCAACCCCCTTCCATTATCAACCACCATCCACCCCTCCCGGCTATATTGGTCAATATCCACATAGTCTTCACACATGCATGGAGGGGCATTTTCATAAGCTAGCATCAGGTATCTCTTTCTACTCTTCAACGAGTCTACTGCATTCCACAAATCTTCCCCAGGTCTAGTTGATGAACCTTTCCTCGACAATGTCTCCCGACACTGGATTAATAACTTTGAATGTTGGCTTAATGGTGGCAGTCCATAGGTCAACATGGTAAGCGGTTGCTGAAGCTACGCTACAAACATCAAGTTCAAATTACTATGGGGTTTTGGTCATGGTTGTTACATAAGATCTTAGTATGAATTTAGGAGTGCACACACCCCTCTACAACTATAAATACAACCCTCTCAGTTGAGGAGGATCCTTAGACAATTCCCTAAGTTCTACTTTGGTCAGCCAGCTCACACTTATCGATCTTCGAGTATTACGACAAAGTGTTGTCCAAGAGAGATCGAGAACACCTATTCAAAGGCGAAATAGTCTCCTAACATCTCTCCCTTGAGTACGAAAGGGAAGCCTCCACCTTTTTTCAAGCACAAGGTCTTTTCTGCTTGTTTTTCTCCTGGTCTACTACCTTCTTTCTTACATTCGTTTTGCATCTTTTAGAGGTGTGTGATCCCATCTCTATAGATGGTGATCACACGTACTCTTATGGTTTACCTTTTTTATGTTTTCTTTTATCCATGATCCCCATCACTTGTAGACTAAGACTCCCCCTATCTTCTTATCATATGCACTTGCAGGATCCATGTTGCTTGCTTCAAATGATAGTACGGTTGAAGAACTGGTCGAAGAAGAGGAGGATCGGGTGTATGGAGGAGGTGGCGAGCAAACTGGACTAACTTGAGTCAATCTGTTACCTTGACGGACCCACATAGGTAACGAGAGCTTTCTTTGGTACAAAATTGTGCCTATACATAAAAAAAGATCTAATCAGGACACAAGGTGAGAAAGGTCTATTTACACACATTCGACAATATTCACACCCAATGGTTAGTTCATGTGATAATCCATTCTTGACTTTTCGAATCCTTCTTGCTCTGGTGATTGATGATATAATTTTGTCTTCCTATGTCACGAGAATCTTGGAATTGAACCGTCATTCTTGCAAATAATTGATGTAATTATATCATGAATCCTTTGTTGCTTGATGGTTCTCGAGTCAAATCGGATTTCTCATATAACGGCGAGAATGAGGACCTAATTATTCTTTCTTAATAATACATTCTGTATTAATATATAGTGCTTCTTGTCACTAGAGTCCATTGGTGTATCATCTTTGAATAATGTATCTTGGGAACCAATGATACGTTATCTTAGAGACATACCCATTCCAAGGGACTATCGAGGGACTACTGAAAACTCCTTAATAGGCACTCTATATTAAGATAGGATATACCATTGAGAATTTTGACTCAAATACTTGAACACATTATTGGGTTAGTTTGTGGCGTACCTTAGTCGTATATGGTCTACTATCCTACATGATGCATGCTATAGGAAGGCTGATAGGATAGAATAGGTCACCCTTGACAGAATCGATATACCTATCTCCTTCAGCAAGTTATCGATACGTGATTCTTTTGATATGCCTGGGGAGTACTGTCATGCCCCTATCCTAAGCTTAGGCCATAAGCACAGTCAAGAGGGTGATTAGGATAACACACGTCACCCCAATTCCTACTAAGATCAACGACACAGTGTCCCAAGCCATAGTCAACAACCAAGGACCCACCCAAATAATTACATTTGAGAAAAAGGAAATAAATATTTCATTCATTGTCAGAGTTAATAGGAGCGGAAGCAATATTTAAATAAAGCAGTTACAATATGGTCAGCTGGCTAAGTGATACAGTAATAGTTTAGTGCTGACCACCAACTGACCATGACATAACTACTCAAAATAATAGTAAGTTATTATAAAAAGTATTCATGATGGGCATAAAGCCCCAAAAGAATTAAAAGGTGGGGACGATCCCCAACAACATCAATGCCCGTAAGCACAATCATCACAGGGGCAACCGTCGCCATGTTCATTTGACACAAACTCGGGCTCCTTTGCACCAATACTGTCATATTTTGCCGACTGAGCTTCTAAGCCAGCCAAGTAACCACCATCTGCATCAAAATCTAAAAAGTTATGTACACAGGGGGTTAGCTCCACTAAGCCAGTGAGGGGAAAGGGGAGTGTATAAACACACAATCACACTTGTCCACGATGCATGTAATGTTAAATACATTTTCCACCTAACAAACAGTCTAAGTCATGGTATATGCTACTGTGATAACTCAGGAGACACTAAGGGTCACTTAACTTATCTCTCCAGTGAAACCTCAATTATCACAAGGGAGCCTACGCTAGTAGAAGCCATCAGACCACCCAGTGGCAGACCCCGATAGCCATCACTACCCCTGACCTAGCCTTTCCCACCTCCACAGGCACCAGGAGCTCAGATTATCCAACACATAAACCTCTGTTGGCAAGGGTCGTAGCATAAGGGAGCATAAATCATAGCCATAAATATACTACATGCAAGTCTTATCGTCCCGAGAGGTATTCCGGGTGCATCAACGTCCCATTCCATTTAGTACCCGGATACCAGTACGACATGGTGCATACAGACCAGGATGGCAAGCAATGAATATAACAAGAATTTTTGGGGTTCCGGCACTGGCATACCTGGCACCATAACCCAATAAAATGAAGTAAAATAAACAGATTCACATTTCATCAATTCGTATCCAACATGGTTTTATATACAAAGATGCAACATGGTAAGGATGAATGCAAGCATAAAACCATCATGTAATCTATATAGTTGTATTTTATATATCAAGCCCAAACATCACTCGAAGCCCACTCACTGTTTGCTTGCTTGTTGTTCGGTGTGTTTGATAAGATTTACCTTGGTGCACGTACTCCCATATAGATTCTAAAGTCGAAGGATGCTGGGAACAATGTTAGAAGTGTATAGGTGGGTCCCATAAGGGGTCCCAACAGTTTATTTAAAGTTTGGGTCAAGATAGCAAGGGCGGATGTAGGAACGGAGGCAGCCAGGTGAGTCCGCCCCTGGATCCGCCCAAGCTAAACCCTAAAAATATATGGAACGGACTCACGGGCGGATGTGGAAAATGAATCCGCTTGTGCATTTGTCCAAACCCTGAGACATTCCCAAGAGCGAACTGAGCTACGGGCGGATTTACCAAGTGAGTCCGCTCGTGACTTCGCCCAGGTTAAACAGCCAGGTTATACTGGACAGACTAATGGGCAGAAACACGATAGTGGATCCGCTCATGGATCCATCGACTTTCCTTTGAAATCTGTAAAGATCCCCACCTCCAGATGGAACCATAAAGGTCCTAGGGTTGGGGAGGTGAGTCCAAACCTTCGTTGGAGGTCCAAAACATGTAGTCCTTTAAAGAACTTAGAGGATTCAAGGGATTGGATCCATCTCCAAGGTTTTTCCCAAACCTAAACTAGGTCTTCAATGGATGAACAGCAAATTTGGTCATCAAAGCCATGAAGGTAGCAAGAAAAAGGGATGTGGGTCTCAAAGGGAGCAATCATTAGGGATGATTGGGTTCCCAAGAGAAACCCTAGGCTGAGGATCGATCCCAAAGAAATCCCCAAGCTTGAAAATGGAAAAGAGAGGGAGAAAGGTGAGGACATTCACCTCAAGGATGGAGTAATGGGTGGTTTCCACCTTCACAGCTCCCTCCAAGCTCTACTTCTCTAAGGCCTTCAATGCTCCTTAGCTCCAACGTTTTGGGTAGGTAGGAGAAGCAATGAGTCTTAATGGCCAAGCTTTGCCTTTATAAGAAATCCCCACTTAGGGCTTGTTTGGCTTGGGCTTTAAGAGTCAAAACTCATTTAAAAGCCAACTAGGCAAATGGGTCCACCTATATGGCACACACATAACTCAAGGAGACCAAGGGTAGGGCCAACCTTGCCTAGGTGTCTATATAGGATACCCAGGGCACAGGGTGTGGGTCCCACATGAGGAAAACACCCAAAAGCCTAAAATAGCATGGGCGGACTAACGGACGGTAGCAGTCTTTATGAGTTTGTTCATGCGCCGTTGCTGTTATAAAGGGCAGAACCCTAAGGAAATTGATTGGGCTTTGGCCCACACTTCAAGGCCAACAAGGGGAAGGTATACTAACAGTCACAAGGGCAGTATCTTACCCCTCGACCATCAAGATGTGTCCTTCGTGATTCCGAAGAGTTTTTCGATCGTGATGCTAAGCTCATCGCCGAAAGAAACATCTAAGTGCGGGGATATGGGAAACACCTTCCGGTACTCTTCACTCCGGGGACTCGTACTAGGAGGATGATCAACGAAATCACCATCGATAAATCTTCCCCACAGCCGATTAAGGAACCTCTCCTCCATAGGTAGGCCCATGAATTGGTCAACAATCTTATGGCTAGGTTTGACCACAAGTGAAAATAGCTCACTAGTGTACACAATAGCAGAATTTATACATCATAAGAGAGAGAAATTATAATTAATAGTAAATCCAGGAGCGGATGTAGCATCCTCCCCACCCTACAAAAAATTCATCCCTAAAATTTATTTTACTTTGTAAGAATCCAAGGGAAGGATACTTTGCTCGCATCTCCACCTCGGCTTCCCAGGATGCTTCTTCTTCTGGGTGGTTGCACCACTTCACTTTCACATAGTGAATAGGTCTATTACGGAGGTTCACCACCTTGCTGTCTAAGATCTTCTCAGGCTGTTCTTTATAAGACATATCCGCTGCCAACTCTGGTGGTTCTTGAGATAGAACATGACTCGGATCATGCATGTACTTCTACAATATAGACATATAGAAGACGTTGTGCACGCCATCCAAAGATGGTGGAAGCGTTAACCAATAAGCCACTAGTCCAATCTTCGCAAGAATTTCATAGGGCCCAATATATCTCGGGCTTAGCTTGCCCTTCTTGCTGAACCGCATCACACCCTTGGTAGGCGACACCTTGAGGAATACCTTGTCACCAATAAGGAACTCTAAATCCTTCTGTCTTTGGTCTGCGTAGCCCTTCTGCCTAGACTGGGCAGGCTTGATTCGTTCACGGATCAAGTCCACCTTCTCACAGGTTGCTTGGATCAATTTTGGCCCAAGGATACGTCGCTCACCTACTTTATCCCAATACAATGGAGTTCAACACTTCTTCCCATACTAAGGTTTAGATGTAGCCATCTCGATAGTAGCTTGATAACTGTTATTATAGGTGAATTTGATAAGAGAGATGTGCTCATCCCAATTGCCCTGCATATCAATGGCATAGGCTCGGAGCATGTCTTCCAATGCCTGTATTGTCCTCTCTGATTGCCCGTCGGTCTGTGGATGGAAGGCAGTGTTAAAACTCAATAGGGTACCCATAGCTCTCTGGAATCCGCCCCAAAACTTGGATGTGAACTTGGGATCCTGATCCGAGATAATGCTAACTGGAACTCCGTGCAGGCGAACCGCGTTATCAATGTACAAGCGGGCTAGCTTATCTATAGAATAGGTAACCTTGATTGGGATGAAATGAGCTATCTTCGTCAATATATCCATAATAACCCATAGAGCATCAACACCTCTGGGTGTACGAGGCAGTCCAGAGACTAAATCCATAGTGACATGTTCCCACTTCCATTCTGACACGGGCAACGACTATAGAAGGCCATGGGGCCATTGTCTATCTGTCTTCACTTGCTGACAAGTGAGGCACCGGGTCACAAATTTAGCTACATCCCTCTTCATTCCACTCCACCAGTAGTGTCCTTTCAGGTCCTTATAAATTTTAGTACTATCTGGGTGAATTGAATAGTGAGAATCATGTGCTTCTGACAACACTTCCTTCTTCAGCTGATCGTCTTTAGGAACACCTAGCTGATCTCTAAACATGAGAATGCCGCTATCTGTTAATGTAAAATCCAGATCTCATTGTGCGTCACCCTGGATAGCTTCAACGATCTCTTGAAAGCGTTAATCTGAAGCCTGAGCTGACTGAATCCTTTCAACCAAGGTTGATTGCACAGATAAGGCTGCTAGAGATAGAGTAACACCCTCTACCAATAATTCCAAATCCATTCTTCTAGCTTCTTCAACAAGCTATTTACTGACAGCCAAGGATGCGATGGATAAGGTTTGAGACTTCTAACTAAGAGCATCCGCCATGACATTTGCCTTATCCAGATGGTAATGGATGGTGCAATCATAGTCCTTCATGAGTTCCAACCAACGCCTCTGTCTCATGTTGAGTTCCTTCTGAGTAAAGAAATATTTGAGGCTTTTATAGTCACTATAGATCTCACTCTTCTCTCCATACAGATAGTGTCTCCAGATCTTCAGGGCAAAGACCACAGCCACGAACTCTAAGTCATACGTTGGGTAATTCCTTTCATAATCCTTTAATTGATGGGAGGCATAGGCTACCACTTTTTCATTTTGCATCAAAACACAACCGAGGCCCATCTTGGAAGCATCACAATAAACTACCATCCCTCCGGTACCATTTGGAATGGTAAGTACCAGAGCCAAAATCAGTCTTTGCTTCAATTCTTGAAAGTTCTTCTCGCAGTCATCTGACCACTCGAACTTCACTCCCTCCTAGGTCAGTCGAGTCATAGGAGCAGAGATCTTTAAAAAATTCTCGATAAATCTCCTATAATAGCCGGCTAGACTGAGGAAACTATAAATATTTTCTACATTCTTTGGTGTCTCCCAGTCAACTACTGACTATACTTTGTAGGGGTTGACTTCAATAACCTTTGCAGAAACTAGATGACCTAGGAAAGCCACTTGCTGTAACCAGAAATTGCACTTGCTGAACTTAGCATATAGTTGCTTTTCTCTCAAGCGCTACAGCACAAAGCGAAGGTGGCCAGCATGCTCTTATTCGCTCTTGGAGTAGACCAGGATGTCGTCAATAAACACGATGACGTACTTATCTAACACGTCGTGAAACACCCTATTCATTAATTCCATAAAAGCTGTCGGGGCATTGGTCAGCCCAAATGATTGTCTCTCTAGGCTTTTTACTTTTGTTGCCCTTGAACATAAATTCATTGCCTTCCTCTGACTTGAAGAGTATCTTCCTCTCTGTGCAGATCAGGCTAGCTCTATGAGTGGACAACTAATCCATCCCCAGAATGATATCAAAGTCTCTTATATCTAGGATTATCAAACTGGCCTCGAGTCCATGGTCGCTCGCTCGAACAAGGCAAGAATTAAAGGCTTAATCAAGCTCGACTTTGCTTCCAGTCGGTGTACAAACTATTAGCTTCTGTTCCATACTGGCCGGTTCAATTGGTAATTTCTCAACAAAGGAAGGTGATATAAAGGAGTGTGATGCTCCCGAATAAAATAACACATATGCAGGTAAGGAGCACACAGAAATCATGCCTGACAAACACCGAATATCCGAACATGATAAACTCAACATAAAGAATTTACTAAGGTGGTCGAGTACAATACCTGTGATGACACCGGGGTCAGACTGGGCTTCTTCATGAGTGACAGAATAAACTCGCCCTCGAGTCTTGCTTGTTGGAGGAGAAATAAGTGGGTGAATAATAATCTTTGCTTGGGGCGCCTTGGAAGTCTCAGCTGGCCATGAACCTGGTTGTCGAGGTTGTGGGCAATCCTTGACCATGTGGCCGAACTCCTTGCAATTGTAACAAACAAGAGTCTGGGTCCCATAAAAAGGAGCAAATGTAGCTTTAGGCACCTGGGCCACATCAGGTCTACGAGACTGAATTGGAGCTACATTTGTGTAAGTCCCTCTCCTCTGGAACTTGTTAGGTCCCCTAGAGTCATGAGATGGCATTGGCCTCTTGCCCGCTTGTATGGCCCTATATTTCTTCCTCTGTTGATCTTCTATCAATTGGAGATTTCAACCACTTCTGTATATGTGGGGTACTTGTGTAGTACCACAGAAGTACTCAAGTTGGCTCTAAGCCCCCTTTCAAACCTTCTTGCTTTCACTTCCTCAGTCTTCAAGTGTGTTGGAGCAAAGTAGAAATACTCCTCAAAGATCTGTTGATATTCAAGGACCGACTTGGATCCCTGGCTTAGGCTTATGAATTCGATTTCCTTCTTCTCTAAAAAATTCCTTGGGAAGTAATTCTCGAGAAAGGCTTCTGTAAATTGAGCCCAAGTTGCATTTGGGTACTTGGCCTAGAAATGTTCCTTTGAGGAATGCCACCATGCATCAGCATCACCTCGAAGTTGGAAAGTGGCACATCGAATCTTCTTAAGGTCACTACACGGTAGTACCTCAAAGATCCTTTCGAGATCCCATATCTAGGTAGCCGGGAACATAGAGTCATGGATCAACTTATAAAAAGTAGGTGGATGATGCTTTTGGAACTTCAAGCATGTAGGTGCATCACCGTCCCATTCCATCTAGTACATGGATACCAGCACGGCACGGCGCATATAGACCAGGATGACAAGCAATGAATATAATAAGAATTTCTGGGGTTCCGGCACCGGCATACCTGGCACCGTAACCTAATAAAATGAAGTAAAATAAACATATCCACATTTCATCAATTCGTATCCAACATGATTTTATATGCAAAGATGCAACATGGTAAGGATGAATGCAAGCATAAAACCATCATATAATCTATATAGTTGTATTTTATATATCAAGCCCAAACATCACCCAAAGCCCACTCACTATTTGCTTGCTTGTCGTTCGGTGTGTTTGGTAAGGTTTACCTTGGTGCACGTACTCCCGTATAGATTCTAAAATCCGAGGATGTGGAAAACAATGTTAGAAGTGTATAGGTGGGTCCCATAAGGGGTTCCAATAGTTTATTTGAAGTTTGGGTCAAGATAGGAAGGGCGGATGCAGGAACAGAGGCAGCCAGGTGAGTTTGCCACTGGATCCGTCTAGGTAAAACCCTAAAAATATTTGGAATGGATTCACGGGCGGATGTGGAACATGAATCCGCTAGTGCATCCGTCCAAACCCTAAGACATTCCCAAGAGAGAATTGAGCTACGGGTGGATTTACCAAGTGAGTCCGCTCGTGGCTCCACCGAGGTTAAACAGCTAGGTTATACTGGACGGACTAAAGGGCAGAAACACGACAGTGGATTCGCTCGTGGATCCGTCGACTTTCTTTTGAAATCTATGAAGATCCCCACCTCCAGCCCTTCATCCATGGAACCATAAAGGTCTTAGGGTTGGGGAGGTGAGTCCAAACCTTTGTTGGAGGTCCAAAACACATAGTCCTTTAAAGAATTTAGAGGATTCAAGGGATTGGATCCATCTCTAAGGTTTTTCCCAAACTTAAACTAGGTCTTCAATGCTTGAACAACAAATTAGGTCATCAAAACCATGAAGGCAGCAAGGAAAAGGGATGTGGGTCTCAAAGGGAGCATTCATTGGGGATTACTGGGTTCCCAAGAGAAACCCTAGGCTGAGGATCGATCCTAAAGAAATCCCCAAGCTTGAAAATGGAAAAGAGAGGGAGAAAGGTGAGGACATTCACCTCAAGGATGGAGTAATGGGTGGTTTCCACCTTCACAGCTCCCTCCAAGCTCTTCTTCTCCAAGGTCTTCAATGTTCCTTAGCTCCAACATTTTGGGTAGGTAGGAGAAGCAATGAGTCTTAATGGCCAAGCTTTGCCTTCATTAGAAATCCCCACTTAGGGCCTTTTTGGCTTGGGCTTTAAGAATCAAAACTCATTTAAAAGCCAACTAGGCAAATGGATCCACGTATATGGCACACACACAACTCAAGGAGACAAAGGGTAGGGCCAACCTCGCCTAGTTGCCTAGACAGGATGCCCGGGGCACGGGGTGTGGGTCCCACACTAGGAAAACACCCAAAAGCCTAAAATAGCACGGATGGACTAATGGACGGTAGCAGTCTTTATGAGTTCGTTTGTGCGTCCGTTGCTAATGTAAAAGGCAGAACCCTAAGGAAATTGATTGGGCTTTGGCCCACACTTCAAGGCCAACAAGGGGAAGGTATACTAACAGTCACAAGGGCAGTATCTTACCCCTCGACCATCATGACGTGTCCTTCGTGATTCCAAAGAGTTTCCAGATCGTTATGCTAAGCTCATCGTCGAAAGAAACATCTAAGTGCGGGGACATGGGAAACACCTTCCGGTACTCTTCACTCCGGGGACTCGTACTAGGAGGATGATCGACGAATTCACCATCGATAAATCTTCCCCATAGCCGGTTAAGGAACCTCTCCTCCACAGGTAGGCCCGTGAACAAATCAACTATCTTGTGGCTAGGTTTGACCAGAAGTGAAAACAGCTCACCAGTGTTTACGACAGTAGAATCTACACATCATAAGAGAGAGAAATTATAATTAATAGTAAATCTGGGCACGGATGTAACAAGTACATCAGTCGGTCTCAAAATGATCAAGCTGATCATCCTCGTTTAAAACCCGTACAGTAAATATCAAGGGGTGTCGCTTACCGCAAATTACCCATGACTACACATGGGGTCCAACAACTAACCACAGGGGGTAATTGTATTCCCATGTAGTATGTGTGTGCAAACGTGATGTAGGAAGTGATCTCAGAGTACTTAGTATGACATGCCTCACCTCCCCGGAGACAAAGGCACAACAGGGAGTATCCTCGTCATCTAATTTCACTTTGAACATTATGCATGAAGCAGTTAGTACAGTACAAAATGGTTAGTTACACATGTTATCACACAATCCTAATCAGAGAGATTATTCTTGCATTGAACGATAGCATCTAATATTGAAAGCTTGACAGACAATATTCCCAGTGGAGTCGCTACTGTAGGTACCGTGGCCTCCGGATGCGGGACCTGGATCTGCCATGTGGACAGAGGCATCCATTAGGTTTCCGTGGCCCTTTTGGCGACTAGGAATAATTAGGAACTGGTCCTACTTGGCATACATGGGGTAGGGGTCATGCTTGATAAATTATAATAAATGGAGTCACCACCTAAGGTTAGGGCCTAGGACCCTATGGGTGTGACCTTATCCGAATTAATGAACAGAGTCACATGATTGCATCCGATCTGGTCAAGGAATTGGTAAGGGGTTAGGTTACGAGAATGGTAAGGTATCAACACCCCATCTCGCCCAGTTAAACTGGTCTTTCTATTATATATGCTAAATATCGAATATTCTCTCCTTATGACATTTCTATTTATCATGTGAGACTAAAAAGATTATCAAAACCATACGAAACAATGATAACAAACATGCATCATATCGGAATCTGTTTACATAAATAGAAATAAAACAAAAAGGTATTTCACAGCTATGTACACTAAAGCGATGAGACTTAAAAAACTACATCATGCCAAAATAAAGTATGACAATTATACCTTTGTGCAAAGGTGCAGTGGATCTCGGATTATCTGTCGTCCCTTAACTCAGGTGGAGACAAATGGTCGGATCATCACCCTTCTTGCTCAACGCATTTGGTGATACATGGATCAGGAATTGGTTATTCAGACAGAATAACAGCAGTGTTGGGTATTATATTATCTGTATGCATACAGAATAACAACTATAGTGGAGATGTGGTCGATAGGATCATTCCTCAAGCGGGGTAATCAATGGATCTACCCATGGAGAGGATGAGCTTCGAGATTCCCTCAAAGAATCAGAAAGAAGAGAGAAAACACTGTCAAAACTCATACAATGCGGAGCTGGGCCTTATTCCTCCTCCTCTTCTTTCTTCTTTTGAGGTGGGGGTCCATTCTATTTATAGGGGTAAACCCCACATACGCGGTGCCACAGATGAAACCACTTCGCTAATGGAGGCCTATGGTCCCCCCAAATACGCGGCGTCGCGGTTTTTTTTGCATCGCAAGGGTTAAAAACCCGCAGCGCCACGGTTATGGGATGCCCCCAACCCTCAAATTTTGGCTATTATGGGCCTTTCGTAGGCTTCTTTGGGTTCTTCTAGGCTTGGGGTGAGATTCTTTCCATCCATGTCCCGTTGTCATCATCGCCAAGGGTGGTGGCAAAATTTCAGTATCAACATCACTACCCTACCATAGTCTACTGAACAACTAGCATAGAGTATCCTGGCCACTAATTGGACAACAAAAGAGTATGATAAAACATTTATAAAATATAATTATCCTAAATATTATTTTTATAAAGTATTTGCAAACAATTTTATAATTAAACCACCAAGCACTAAAATTCATCCAATCAAATTTAGGAGTCCCTCTCAAGATATTCTCCTTGTATGGAAAGTGGATTCCTTATTAAACATCACTTTTGTTCAGACAAACACAATGGACCAGGTGTAGCGATGTATAGCCAGTTAGATGTAGGCTTCAAACATATATACACTAAAGTACACAGTGTTGGTCTGCGAAGATAAAGGCCTCATAGGTCTGTAGACCACACAACTATCACTGAGACCCTATTATACAAAATAATTGATAGTAAACCATGCAGGGTTCTCGGATGATCAAGTCCAATACACAAATAAATATATACCTGCATTTGTATCTTTAATATCTATTCTCAGAAACACACAATTTGACAAACATGCAAAAGAGGACTCAACTTCGTCCCTAGTTATGAACGCTTTGAGGTCATACCGTTGGACACACTATCACCCATAAATGTGAATTAATTAAAATTAAAAAATGTATTTTTGATTTGATAGACACAATGTCCAACAATAATCTCCCACTTGTATATCAAAGTCAATGAGAGTGCACATAGGGGCATCAACATAGATAAAATTTTTTATTTCAAGTGGGGTAGAGCAGTACTATTGTACACTCTTTCGTCTGGGCGTAGGAATCACACGACCAGGTAGCGTTTTTTTTTCCCTTGTTATTATCATAAGGATGATACTATTATCTATAATAATAATATGGGAAAATATCATCCCCTCTCCTCTAAGTTTGCCTAATATCAATGCAGTACCCAAGTTTTAAAAAATATCTACCCCGATCCCTACTTTATAAAGATTCTATCAACCATACTCTAATTGACTAACACGAAAAAGTATATGAAAAGACAATATTACCCTCATCCTTGTTTAAAAAAAAAAGAAGAAAAAAAGAGTAAAACTGCCTATCCGTAACCCCTTTCCCCACCACCGTCCCTGTTCCCATATCTCCCTTCTGCAACTCCTTTCCCCCACCACCGTAATCTGCCTCTCTCGTTACGCTGCAAACCCTTTCCCAACCACCGTCCCTATTCTTCTTTGATGTCTCTTCTTCTTCGTTCAGTTCTTCAAACAGAGAGACACAGAGAAAGATGAATTCTTTGATTCCTTAAGAATGAGCAGATCTGCGACCAGCGTAATTCATAGATTCCATTGGCTCCATTGCATAAAACGAACTGAAATTTATAGAAACAGAGATTTGGTTCATCACAGAAGAAATAAATAACGAACCTTTTTTTTTCATCGAAGAAAAAATCAAATGCTGAGCAAAAACGGGAAGAGTTAAGAAAACTCGTCACCTTGATCTACTTCCTTCCATGGAAACAAATCTCAATACTGAAATAGAAGTTTATAACAAAGCATAGACTCTCTGAATAGGTAAAAAAAAAAAAGCAGAATCTGATTTTCCTAATCTTTAGCTTCGAAGAATTGTTTCGGATTTGGTTTCTTCTACTAAATTAGATTTTATTTCGTTTAATTTATACTGTTATTTGATAAGTACGTATTAAAGCAACATGGAACTGCTCTCTAACTTCATCCAAGGGTTTCGGTGGTGATGGTAGTGCTGGCGGTGGTGGGAGGATTTCTCCACTGGTTCAGCTGGAATCTGATTCTCCCCGGCAACGGGATAGTCTTCCCAAAGAGCTTAATAGCAGGATCTCCAACCTCTAACATTTTCTAGTCCCTTCGATTTCTGTTCGAGACTTCGACTTCGTCCAAAACCCAAAGAGATCGATGTGCATATCCTTCGCAACAAATCAAACCAAACTTCAAACACAGATCAAACAGAGAGAGAGAAAAAAAAGGGCAGAGCGAATATGGTTCGATGAGCAAAACCCAGAAAAAAAAACCTTGGAAGAAAAAAACTAAGAACTCTCAAAAGCACGAAGAACGTGATGAAGGGAGCGTGTGCGATACTGCGACGAAGGGTGTTCTTTTTTATTGTAAATCGACACCCATTGTAGCTATGCCTCTGTTCAATCGAAAGTTTGAATATCTTCGTCTTGAAACAATCGAAACCCTCTTTGCGTCTTCGAGACCAGAGAACCAGAAGAACCAAAACCCGATTCACGTTCTGCAATCTTAGGGATATTTCAAGTTTTGTAAAAATCCATGGCATGTGTTGTGTACTTCTTTATGCTCTACTTTTCAGCTCATTTTTGCGTTTGTTTGATGTTCTCCAAAACTCTTTCTCGCTGTTCTTTTTTTTTTTACTGTATTGCCGGAGAAGATGTTCTTAAACGATCCGGTTCCTGTGAATTGTCTGTGGGAAGATGGGTGTTGCAGCTATTGCAACCTGCTCTGGGGCGTTGTGGAGGAGTGGTGGGGTAAGGGGTTGCAGTGGGGGTGGCGGCGATGATGGTGGTGCTGGCGGAAGAAGAAGAGGAAATGGAAGAACAGGACGCAAAAGGGAAAGTAGGGGAGGGTAAAATTGGAATAAAAATATATTAAGGGTATTTTGGAGTTTTAAAAATTTTGTACATGCCACATCATCACTTAATGGTATTTTTTAACCGTTAAGGTACGGTTGATAGATAATTTTCAAAACTTGGGTACTGAATTGATATTAGGCAAACTTAGAGGGGGGATGATATTTTCCCTAATAATATCATACAGGGCCAGAGCCCAGACCCAGCCCAACCCTACATGGGCCTAGAAATCTCAGCCCTAGGCCAGCCCATGGGCTGAAAAACTTAGCATAGGTCTTATAGTTTTGTGCGATTTGTGAAATGTACTAATGTGGCGACGAGGGTTGGATTGGGTCCAGCTCCAGCTCCAGCTCCAGCTCTGGCTCTAGCTCAGGGTTATGGTAATCGGTATTTTGATTTTAGTAATCCATTATGGACAATTTTTACCCCTTTTTTAAAAAAAAAAAAAAAAATAATTTGGAATGTTTCTATATTTTTATCCTTGTCGGTACGGATCGGTAAGGGATCGATCGTATACTAATTCCTCAAACCATGGTCCAGCCAGGGGTATCAATCGATCGATTTCGGCTCAGTTTTGACACCCGTCCAGGTCGTAATACCCATTAGTTATATAAGCGAGAACATAATCCTGAAATAACGAAGTTATCAAGAAAAGAAAGCAAGAAAATAGTTAATTACGTCCAGCTGTCCAAACAATTGGATGTTTTTTCTATATCTATCATCTGTTACCGGTTGCCCCATTAGTTTTTTAATTCTGAAAGCAAGTAAAGGTGGTGGAATGCAAAACAAAAGAAGCCAAAGAACGAAGAACTCAGTACTGTGTTAAAGATTTAAAAAAAGGTATTTTGATTTTCTGAATTGTTATTTTACACATTTAGATTAAATAAATATCGAATTAAAACCATTAAAATTTCTATTGAAACACAGTTGGATTGATTCCTATTACATCAAAGGGTCACTGTTTGCGTCTCTATGTTATTTCTGAATTGAAATCAAGCAACTGGTCGATCGTGAATGCAAAGAAGAGGAAGAACTAATTAAGAACACTATTGTGGTAAGGATTTAAACTCTCAAGGTATTTTGATCTTAAAATTATCGAATTTTGGTTCTTTTTTGTTACACATTTTGAAACAAAACCACTAAATTTTTTGATCAAACTCGTACAGTGTTCGATTCTCTTCTCTGAACACGAAGGATATTATCATTCAAGAAGACATACATTTCTGTTTACCACCGGTAATAGATTTCATTTCTTTTGCTGGTTATGTTTAAACGATTTCTTTAACTGGTTATCAATCATGTTACAGTTTCGAAAAACAATGGATGATCATGATGATGAGAAGCGACGCAAGGAAAAAGACAACAAAGATGATTCCCATAAACCTTCCAAGGTCAAAATGGTTTATGGAGGTACTATCGAAACCCTTCTTCTTTATTTCTTGGAGATTTTCTTTCAGTACTGTTCTTTGTAATGATATTATTTAAAATTTATGATATATTAAAATAGGTGAATCTTCGTCTGGAAAAAAGAAACTATCTAAAGGAGATGACGAAGATGAAGAGGAAATGAAGGAACGCCGGGTCCGGTTTGGAGTTGGGCTCATGCTACAGGAGGCATGCAGATTGAGTGGCACTAACGCTGTTACGCTATTCGGCAAGACACAAGAGCAGAAGTCCAAGAATATCCGAGATTTTCTTCTAAGTCATGGACTGCCGGATAGGCCTCTCCCATATGATCCTCCAACCCATCCTCGAAACAACGACGAGAGGGAAAGCAGCAGTAGGGGTGACCAGGATTCTAGCATGAGCAGTAGTGGTAGCAACATGAGTACTTCCACTCCAGCTGATCCACATTCAGACCCAAGTTAGCAGAAACCCAAACGACGTCGAGCCACCAAGGCAGCTCATCAAACCCTGATTATGATCCTAAAACCGAAACCCTGTGATTCTTAAATCATAGGCTTTTTAATATGCTTTTTAGGAAATTAAAGCCCAAAGAGGCATATTTGCCTCGCCAAAGATACAATTTTTTTTATGTGTTTTACAAAAAATCTACGTACGTGTGATGTATATCTTTTCCATGTTGTTAAATACTCCATTGTTGCTGCTTTGAATGGTCTCAAGATGTACTTCTGTTTTTAACTTCAATGTTTGTGACACTACCATACCATTCATTTATTTGCTTTATTATATGGCAGGCTGAGTACTTCCCCCAATTGCTTAAGCCTGTTACGTACTTATAGATGTTCCATAGCGGATCTTAGTCCCCTCTAGTTCCCTGCCCGGCCCAGTTCCTCCAGTGCCTATAATAAGGTATGTGTGGAGGGGTGGGGGCGCAATGACCACTCTACCTCTACCCGAACACTCTGCTTGGGTGAGATCCACCCCAATGCAGATCGTCTATGGCCTAGCTGCCCGTAGCAGCCTGTGCAGCATAGACTGGGCCGCGCGTGCAATGACCGCCTTACCCCCTGCCCAGTGCCTTGCCCGAGCGGGGGTAAGGCGGTCATTGCGTGCACAGCCCTGTCACGTCGCATAGGCTGCTACGGGCAGCTGGGCCATAGGAGATCTGGATCCGATCCACCCCCTTATTACAGGCACTGGGAACTGGACCGGGTAGGGAACTGGAGTCTGGAGGAGATAATTTTCCATTACGTAGCTCTAAGACACAGAAAGAGATTGTCTTCTTTTTGTTTTTGTTTTTTTTTTTTTTTTTTTTTTCTTTATTCACTTATTGATTCCAAGTAGAGGCCAATGTGACGGAGTGTTACCGTGGTGTGGGTTGCAGCGGCAGAGTACAATTGCAAGGAGTGACCGAGTGAGGAGAAAATCAAAAAATGAGAAGCAGTGAAGCACCATTAGGCCTCAGGGTCTGGGACTAATGAACTGAATATTTTTCCTTGATTTGATTTCTCTCAAAGAAGAGATTATATACTGATACACCACTTTTTGTGCATCCAATCCCTGTTTTACACGTGGCCCCACTTGGGCTATAAGCAAACCGGTTCTCAAACCAAAACCCAAAAAGTCACGCCCAAGACAGTTATACCGGCCTGGACACGTTAGCACAGACAATTGTAAACTTCCAAGTGGGTATAAACAGATAACCGTAATTCACATGCCACATCCGGAAGGATCCCAAGATCTTATGAGAGAATCTTGGTTCTTGTACAGGTTTCCTAATCCGAGCATGCAGGGATCACTTTACCGGAAAGGAAAGGTCCTCTGGCAGATCGGAGGGATGGAATAGGAAAGGGATTGGGCATGAATTTTTATAAATAAGAGCCCTGTCGCTCATGAAAGAGAGATTTTGATTCATTCATCTATCAATAAAGAAATCAAGAAACTTAGCAGAGTTATCTTCGTTTTTCCCTAATTCATTCCTAGCCCAAGGCTAGCTAGAAAGTTGTACTGCCTAAGGGTTTTTCCCCGGCAATATTCTTTATGCAACATTTTGGCGCTGTCTGTGGGAAGCGAAGAACAGAAACCTGCGAAGTTCCCACCATGACTAACACCAGAAATCAGTCAAAAGTCACAAGGGCAGCCACCGCCGCCGCCGCCACTGCAGCAGCCGCTGCTCCAACTACTGCTCCAGCTGTCGCTCAGGGAGGAACTTTGGGCGAACATGCGGGCTCTCACCAGGCGGCGGAAGATCCTATCCTCAAAGTGAATGAATCACAGCAAGAGGAATCTCATCCAAGATTCTCTGGGGACCCACCACGGTACGTGACGGTGGAGCAGTTCGATGCGTTGTAGGCTCGCTGGCAGGACAAGATGAATCAGATGATGGAGCTGCAGCGTGATTTCTTATAGGGGATCCAAATACCCCCACGTCTGCCACAGGACCGAGAAAGAACTCCTTCCCTGGAGCATAGCGAGAATCACAGCAACCCAAACAATGCCAGGCAGAAGGGGAAAGAAGTACATGAGAACGACAAGAATCAGGGTTCCCAGATGACCAAGGTTGAACAAGCTCTGAATGACAAGGTCTTGGAACTGCAGGATCAGATCAAAGAGGTCATGAGAGGAAAGAACCAAGCCCCTAATCATGACTTCCACTTCACTATTGATTTGGCGTTTAAGGATGAGATCCGGGGAACCTCTGCCAAAGGGGTTCAAGATGCCAACCATAGAGCAATACGCGGGCACAACAGATCCAAAAGATCACTTGGAAACTTTTAAGATGCCTCGGATGCCATAATGTGTAGAGCATTCGCCTCCACCCTGAAGGGGGCGGCGAGACAATGGTTCTCGCGCCTCCAGTCACGTTCCCTCTCCAGCTTTCTGGGCCTGGGGCGAGCCTTTCTGGCTTACTTTGTGAGCAGCAGGGTCCACAAGAAGACTGCCGCCAATCTTCTAGCCATAAAGCAATGCCCTGATGAGTCAATCAGGAACTTTCTTACAAGATTCAATAAGAAGGCCCTGGAGGTACGAAACCTAGATCAGATGGTGAAGTTCCAGGCGTTGCGTAGCGGCATCAGAGATGTCGAGTTGAAGAAGTCCTTAATCATGGATGAACCAGGAGATATGTATGAACTTTTCTCACGCTATGAGAAATACATCAATCTGGCTGAAGTGCTGGCCGCCGAGTAAGAAAAAGAAGATAAACCCAAGAAGAAGGGCCAAGAAAAGAAAGACATCTAGGTCGGGGAGAGCGGTTCAAAGAGCGGTAGAGATGAGAAGGGAAGGAGGAAGAGAGAGGACAAGAAGGAGTGGGTTCCCAAGTGTGACGTGGAGCCAGAACCTATTTTCACGGCCCTCACTCACAACCGAGCATGCATCTTGAATGAGATAAAGGACCAGGTGACCCTGCACTGGCCGGCAAAGATGGTGAAACCCGTGCATGAGTGCAATAAGAATAAATATTGCCGATTTCACCAAGACCATGACCACGACATGGAGGATTGCAAGCAACTGAAGGATGAGATAGAAGCGCTCATCGAGAGAGGCCTTCTAGGCCAGTTTGTCAAGAAAGATGGCAATGACAGGAGGCAAGATTATCGTACCCAGGAACCGGAGTCGAAGCCCAGATCACCTGCTCGGTTGGACAGAGAAGACCATACCAGAGGGAAACAACATGCTGAGAATGCCCCCGTAAGGGAAGTAGCCACAATATATGGAGGCCCAAGGCTAGGAGGCGAGTCCTCCAACTCAAAAAAAAAACCATGTTCGGAGCGTGCTCCAAACAGATGTACCAGACAAGAGGAGGAGGACAGAGCATTAGATTACCTTCTTGGATGAAGATTTATCTGACATCCAGTCTCCCCATGATGATGTTCTAGTGATCAAGATGAGTATCGCCAATTGTATTGTGGGAAGGATCCTTGTGGATAACGGGAGTTCAGTTGACATCTTATATTATGATGCATTTGAAAAAATGCTCTTGAAACCCGAGAAGCTGAAAAGGGTTGAATCCCCTCTGTACGGATTCAATGGGGCCCCGGTACATGTTGAGGGGTCAATTGAACTATTAGTGATTGTGGGGATGGAGCCCAAGCTCACTATAGTGAGGATGAACTTTTTGGTGGTGAAGGTAAACTCCACCCACAATGGAATACTGGGATTACTGGGGCTCAACGCTCTATAGGCAGTGGTCTCCACCCCACACCTGGTAATGAAGTTCCCAACCAATAGGGAGTAGGGGAGTGCCGAGGAAGTCAGATTACTGCCAGGAGATGCTACGAGGGATATCTGAGAGCCAAGGGTAAGGAGCCACAGATGCTCTTAATCAACCTAGATGACAACCGGGATACTACTGAGCATGAAAGAACAGAGCCAGCGGAGGATTTGGTCCCCATAGAGATTGTTGAAGGAGATCCAGAACGTACCATGTAGTTTGGGGCAAGTCTGAATGGTGAGCAGAGGAGCTCCCTCGTGAGTTTCTTGAGAGCCAACGCTGATATATTTGCATGGTTGGCATCCAACATGCCTGGGGTAGATCGAGAGTTAGCCAAGCACAGGCTCAGTGTGTATCCTACCTCCAAGCCGATTTTTCAAAAGAAGAGGAATTTTGCCCTAGAGCGACAAGAGAAAGTGATTGAAGAGGTGACCAAGCTGCTAGAAGCAGGCTTCATAGAAGAGGCCATCTACCCAGAATGGCTCTCTAATGTTGTAATGGTCCACAGCCTAACGACAAATGGCGAATGTGTATTGATTTCACTGATCTGAATAAAGCATGCCCTAAAGACTACTACCCTTTGCCTCGTATTGATTTATTAATAGATGCAACAGTCGGCCATGAAATGTTGAGTTTCATGGACGCCTATTCAGGATATAATTAGATTAGAATGTACAAGCCTGATATTGTAAAAACTTCCTTCATCGCCGGAAGGGAAACATACTGCTACACCCGTATGCCCTTCGGGTTGGGCTGGTGAACCACATCTTCAAGGGTTAGATAGGGTGCAATATAGAAGTATATGTAGATGATATGCTGGTAAAAAGATTGAAGGCAGAACACCATATCTTTGACTTGTATGAGGCCTTCCAGGTCTTAAGGGAAAGCAAAATGAAAATGAATCTAGCAAAATGAGCCTTTGGCATTACCTCAGGGAAGTTCCTCGGGTTTATGGTCTCAAAAAGAGGAATAGAGGCTAATCCAGCTAAAATCAAGGCCATACTGGAGATGCATCCACTAGGTAGAATCAAAGACTTGCAAGAGTTGACAGGGAGAGTAGCGGCGCTAGGAAGGTTCATCTCTACTTTCGATGATCACTGCCTACCCTTCTTCAAGGCATTAAAAAATCGAGCACAGGAGAGAGAAATGAAGGGGACCAAGCTCACTTTTGAGTGGATGGAAGAATGCCAGACAACATTCACAGAGTTAAAAAGATATTTAGCCCAACCACCACTCTTGACCAAGCCGAAACTGGGGGACGCGCTCCAGCTTTATTTAGCCATTACTATAGTAGCGGTGAGCGCAGTATTGGTCTGAGGAGATGGACGGGTACAGAGACCCATCTACTATATTAGCAAGGTGCTCCTAGACATAGAAACTAGATACAGCAATGTGGAGAAGTACGCCTATGCTCTAATAACGGTTGCTCAAAAGTTGAGACCTCATTTTTAAGCCTACACCATAGAAGTAGTAACAAACTATTTACACCCAGTTTTCGCTCTACCTTGTCATGGTTGAGAAGGGGTCCTCGATCATAGGGCAGCTCAGCCAGGTGGAATGATCCATTGTACCTTAGTGCCTTCGGTCAAAAGTTGTTCCATCGGCCAAGGTGGGGGGTGGTTACCACTACGGGCAGTTTCTTTACAGTTTGAGCTGCGAAGGAGTGGTTGCTTGAACGTGGCACAATCATGGCCAATAATCAAGGGAACCGTCTCTGGTGGTTACACCTACTATATAAATAAGCAGGGGGAGCAAAGAGACGTCATCAATCAAACACATAATCAACTTGTAGTTTTTACTTATCTTTACTTTCTTTGCATTGTCTTTCTTTACTTTCATGATGGTGTGAACTTAAGGTTTTCTTGTTTTGCTTTATGCACCCTTTTAATTTGCACTGTAGATCGTTCATGTCCAGTAAATCAAGTGCAATTATTCCCTATTGTTTGGGTCATTTATCTGTTTGCTGTCCTTAAGAAGTCCTCGAATTATTAGGGCACGAGTAGATAGCCACAATCAGTCAAAGTGTCATACTCCATTCCAACCACACCATTCTGGTTGAAGGATTTTTAGTATAACATTTTTGGCAAGCCCGGTGGGACACTCGATAGCGATGGTGGCTGAATAAGAGCAAGTCAGCGTAACAAGGATAGCAGTATAGATGAGTCTGATGGCGGAAATGCCTATCAGCTAGTCACACAAGGTGAACAGCAGTTGGACGCTGCTGTACCTCCTTTTATGGTTACATTATTGCAAGGGCAGGCCCGCACGGTCGCTGAAACACAAGGGTGCCTGCAATCAGGGATAGAGGACATGAAAACTATCGTGGCTTCCATGGCCCAGGCGTATAATGGCACCCAGGCCCATTTCGAAGAGTTAGTTACGATGTTCCTGGCCCAACAGCGGCCACCTTAGGTTGCCCAACTCCGTATCGATCAGACTTTGACCTTTCAAGTTGGCAGCGCAGTAGGAACAGGAGTCGGCATGCCAACGATTCAGGGGGCTTATCCCAGAGTTTTCAATCAGGCAGGAAGTTCATCCAGCCAATTGGCGCGGCCAAGCGGCACAGCGGTAAGGGTCTCACTTCCCCAGAATGGAGCCACTGCTCTGGCATTGCACATTGGGAACCTGGCCGTGCCGATCACCACTGTTGGTAAAAAAGAGGATTCCAGTCTGGAAGTGGAGAGCGCGCTGGTGAGAGTACAAGCTTTTATCAGAGACCGACGGCGTCCAGGATGAACCTACTAGAGCCAGAGTGGCCGTATGCTGGTCATTTTCTACCACCGCCCAATGAGGGCAGGCAGAGGCTTGGTTGAGGCAGCCAGTGGTTGCGGAGCAGGCCAATCAGGTACTTGTTAACCAGGAGGACTTAACCCGACTGATCCAAGATCAGATTAATCCCTAGTTTTGGCCCATTACCCGGTCGGTGTATAGGAAGCCTTACCCAGAGCATTATGACCAGTTGGACTTTGGGTATACTGAGAAAATTCCACAGTTTGCTAAGTTCTCGGGGGAAGACAATACGTCTACTGTCGAGCACATAGCAAGGTTTGGTGCTCAATGTGGAAGTTTAGGGGCTAACAAAGTCATGAAGCTTAGGTTGTTCCCAAATTCTTTGACCGGCTCAGCGTTTACCTGGTACATTAACTTGTCGGCTGACTCGATTCAAACTTGGCGTGAGATGGAGGATCAGTTCCATGCCCAATTTTATCGGATTGACCCTCTTATCTCTATAGCAGATTTGGCACGCATGTGCCAATATCCCGAAGAGTCAGCCGCGAAGTTTGTTAATAGGTTCAAGTTGGCATGATACAAGTGCCCAACTATTTTACAAGAGCCAGAGTACGCTAGGATGGTCCTTGGTGGGCTTTCATTCGAATTACGAAAGCGTTTTGCCGATCAGGAGTTCCCAGACCTTGGTCAGCTAGTAGCCCAGGCAACCAGCTAAAAGTTAGTACTCAAGGAGGAGGAAGACCGAAAGGCATTGTCCTCAGGGACTTACTAAAAACAACCAGCTTTGGCAATCATCGGGGCTACTACCCCCAGCCCAGTCAACTTCTCAGACTTCGAGGTCGATGAGGAATGCGAGGTTAGCATTGCCGAGATTATTTCAGGAAAACCCTATGTGTGCAAGGCTCTGTCCCCCATAATCGAGCGCACAGGGGCAAGCCCACCGCCAAATCCAACTCTGGCCAGGAATCTAGATAGTAGGACTCAATATTCTTACGATAGATCCAAGGCCGAGTCGACTTTTGATCACCTGCTGAAGGACAAGCAGATCAAGCTATCGGAGGGACATTAAATACCTTCGGCAGAGGAGATCAAGG
This sequence comes from Telopea speciosissima, assembly GCF_018873765.1. Classification (NCBI taxonomy): domain Eukaryota; kingdom Viridiplantae; phylum Streptophyta; class Magnoliopsida; order Proteales; family Proteaceae; genus Telopea; species Telopea speciosissima. Next base: position 36,990,154 of record NC_057924.1, read on the forward strand.
GGAAAAGGTATTGTAAATGGCACAACTCCTTTACTTATAATACTAATGGTTGTATTGTCTTGCGTATGGCATTGCAGAAAGCTATTAATAATGGGTGCCTAAAGTTCCCAGACAAGGGGAAAGGCATCATGTTGGTTGATGAGAACCCTTTCCTGCCGGTCAACATGGTGGATGCTGACCTGTCAAAGTTGCGCCTGCTTAAGAGGAAAGAGTCGTTAGTCACGTTGAAGCATCTCCAGCATTTGTCTAAAGAGAAGAAGAAAGGAGTTGACCCAGAGGCCATTGAGCCACTGCCTGACCAGCGTTTTCAGTAGGGGGTTTGTGTGCATTGCGAGAAATTGTATGAGAACAAGCCTCAGGTGGAATTAAGCGCACCTTCAGTTGATGATCAACCGAGTGGTAGAGAGGCGAAGCTTGCACGGCCTACAGGAGCTGCCAGATAGGTCAGGCCAAGACATCCTACCACTGCATTTGATCGAGGGTGGTCAAGGTAGCCTCAGCGACGATCGAAAACAAGGACAGGAGGATGACTTGTGGAGGAGGATCCAGGCCATCCGTTAACTAGCAAACTGGAGAGAAGGCCACGGCTGTGACCATCAACCAAGGATCGAGTGGGAAGGCCGTTAGCGTTGGCGCTGACGCGGCTGTAATCAGCCATTACCATACCAAAATAAGAGGAGCGAGAGGGGCACCAAGAGGTTACTCCACGCCTTATCCACCCAGGATGGTGATTCCCCGATCGAGGGCCGAGAGGGATTATCAGTGGAATGTGGCGAGACATCCGAAGTTCCCTTTCGACCAAGGGAGGAGGATGACCAGAACCCAAAAATGCAGGTGATAGAGATCATAAGCCACAACATGTCGCCAGCGTGAAGGGCTGCCTGACCGATCGGATGCTCCCCCAGCCAGGGAGGAGCAGAGACGATAGGTACACAGGCTCCCGAAGGAGAGGGATGACTGTGGGGAAACCTCACTTTGCATAAGTCAGCTGGGGGCCAATAGAGGAAGTAGCCAACAGATGGTTAAGCCCCTCTCAAAGGGGAAGGAGAAGCTGTTGGCTGAGACGGAGCCCACAGCCTTAGGCAAGGAATCAGAAGCGAGTTTTAAGGTAGACCAACAACCATCCTCAGGGTATCTTGCCTCGGCAGGAGAAGGAAAGGGGTTGACCAAGTCTGAGCTGTCTTCCCTAGAGAGAGGGACCTCTAACTATTTGGAGCAGGAATATACTGGTGATTCTGAGATTCAATGGTACATTCAGACCATGATGGTCGGTACAATTCTAGTGAAGACTCTAGTTCCATTCAAGGCCCCAGCCAACATGGTTTACATACTACCACAGATGTACCAGTCAAGCTGTGAGCTCGTGGACGTCATTGACGAGGAGTTTGAGGAGGAAGACGACGGTCTCATAATAATGGGTATTGACCCAGAGAGTGTGGCTGAGAGCCCCATCCCTCATGGTTTGTTGTCAATCGACGTGACCGATTCAGGGGCAACGATCAAGGGGTAGCAGTCCACCTAGTCGAGTGTGAGATTCGAGAAGCCTAGCAAAGAGATGACACAACATCTAAAGCCTTTCTACATCAACGTCCAGATGAACGGGAAGTCTGTCTCGCTAGTTTTGGTCGATAACAGAGCTGCAGTTAACATACACCTCTTAACGATGATGAAGCGTCTAGGCCATGACGAGACCAAGCTCCTATCGACAGAAGTCTCGATCACCAACTTTCTTGGTGGGGCTACTAAGCGCAAGGGAATACTCCCAATTGATCTTAGGATTTGGGGCAAGGAATCCTTAACCGCTTTCTTTATTATGGATGCTGATGCCAACTATAATGCTTTGTTAGGACGAGATTAGATCCACGCCAACAGCTGCATCCCATCATCTCTCCACCAGTTGCTGGTTTTGTGGAATGATAAAGGGAAGATTAAGTGGGTGAGTGCCGACAATAGGCCTTTCCTGGTCAATGCGAATCACACAGAGGCCAAACTCTATGGTGGGGAGATTACCCCTATCACGTTCATCGGTCAGGACGAGGATGGAAGACCGATGATGATGGTAACAGCCTCGACAGTGGCCGAAGACGCTGAGTAGTTGAGCTACACCCTTTCTGGGCTCCTTAAGCCGTTAGGTGTTGATGGGCTTACACTGAATAAAGTTAGGTTTGATGGATAAAAGGCCCGAGAAGGAAGGTGTAGTGATGGATATAATAAAGAGGCTGGGTCTCTACAACCTGGAACAACATTTAGTGCTAGCTCAGGCCCATATGGTCGAGTGCTCTACCGACAGTGAAGACTTAGGCCGAGGATTGAAGTTAAGACACCTCCGGCCGGCACCACCCAAGATGGAGGAGACACTAGCTGAAGTCCAAGATCTACTTGAGGAGACTGATCTGGGCTCCAGGGATGTCAAGAGGCCAACATTTATTAGTAGCTTGCTCTCCCCGGGCTTTTGGGGGTCGATTGTAAACCTGTTGATGGAATATAAAGATTGTTTTGCTTGGGATTATACCGAATTGCCCGGTTTGGACCGGAGGCTTGTTGAACATCGTTTACCTATCCTGGAAGGATGTAAACTGGTCAAACAACTCCCTAGGCGCATGGCACCTGAGGTGGTGGCGAAGATTAAGGACGAGATTGAGAGGCTTCTTAAGGCAGGGTTCATTCGGCCAACTCGCTATGTCTAGTGGTTGGCGAACGTCGTCCCCCATCTATAAGAAGAACGAAAAGTTGAGAGTTTATATAGACTTTTGAGACTTGAATGTTGTGACTCCCAAGGACGAATACCCAATGCCGATGGCTGACATGTTGGTCGATTCAGCCGCAAAGCATTAGATCTTGTCGTTCATGGATGGGCACTCAGGGTACAATAAAAAATTTATTGCTAAGGAGGATGTGTCCAAAACGGCCTTTAGATGCCTTGGAGCTATCGGGATGTTTGAGTGGGTCGTGATGCCTTTTGGCTTGAAGAATGCTAGGTTCACATATCAAAGGGGAATGATCCTCATTTTCCATGACATGATTGGACAGTTCTTAGAGGTGTACATTGATTACATCGTAGTTAAGTCTATGAGTCAGGAGGAGCACCTCGAGCATCTTCGGAGATCCTTTGAGCAGATGAGGCATCACGGTCTTAAGATGAATCCCCTTAAATGCACTTTTGGGGTATTAGCAAGAAATTTCCTTGGTTTCCTGGTGCATCAGAAAGGAATCAAAGTCGATAAGAATAAGACCAAGGCGATCATGTAGACGCCGACTCCTAGGAACAAGAAGGAGATACAAAAATTCTTGGGATAGGTCAACTTCCTTAGAAGGTTTGTCTCCAACTCCACTGGCCGAGTGAGGTCTTTTTCCCCATTATTATGGCTTCGGTCAAGTGATGAGTTCCGCTGGGGGACCGAGCACCAAGAAGCCTTTGAAGAGCTAAAGCGTTACTTGACCGAACCTCCTGTATTGATGCCACCACGAAAGGGGGTGCTGCTCAAGCTGTATGTCTCAGCCTCAGAAGAGTCGATCGGGAGCCTCCTCGCTCAAGACAATGAGGCTGGCTTCGAGCAAGCTATTTACTATTTGAGCCATGCCTTGATCGATGTGGAAAGGAAGTATGTACCTATTGAGAAGCTCTATTTGGCGTTGTATGTTGCTTGTACAAAACTCAGGTATTACTTACTGCCCACGTCAGTGCTGGTCCTTTGTCAAACAGATGTTATTAAGTACAAGCTATCTAGACCGATTATAAGGGGGTGGATAGGAAAATGGATGATGGCCCTAACGGAGTTATCACTTCAGTATGTACCCCAGAAGTTTTTCAAAGGCCAGGCCTTAGCTGACTTCCTCGCAGTACATCCCCCGCTTGTTTTGGGGGAAGCAGACATCGGTGAGGGGGTGAATGTCATTGCGTAGATGTCCTAAAAATTGTTCTTTGATGGGTCTAGGACTAATGCCTCAGCAGGGGCAGGGATTGTATTGGTGTCCCCCGCTGGCGTTGAGACCACCTCACTTTCCAACTTTGCTTTCCATGTACAAACAACTAAGCTGAGTATGAGGCCTTGATAATCGGCCTCAGAACTCTCAATGCGTTGGGAGCCCAGAATGTCGAAGTCGTTGGTGACTCCCAATTAGTCATCAGGCATCTAGCCAAGGAGTACCACTGTGAGAGCCAGACCCTACTCCCATATTTGTCACTGGCTCAGCAATGTTTGGACAAGTTTGATGACAGCTCGATTAAGCATGTCCCACGAGCAGAGAATAGTGTGGTGAACGGCCTTGCCCAAGCTGCGTCATGTGTGTCGTTCTCGAAGGGAGAGGTAGAGAAGGTGTTTATCATCCAGAAGAAGACTTTCACATCCATCTTAGAGGAAGGAGCGTTTGAGGTGGAAAATTTGGACGAGGTTCGACCAAATTGGAGGTCCCTGGTCATTTATTATCTCCAGAATCCTAATGCTAAAGTTGACCTGAAGATGAGATATTGTGCGTTGAATTATCTCCTGCTTGGGGAAGAATTATTTAAGCGGGGTTAGGATGACCTCCTACTCAAGTGCTTGGGGTTGAATGAGTCTATGCTCGTTATGGCTGAAGTTCACGAAGGGATTTGTGGTTCCCACCAGGCTAGAATTAAGATGAGATGGCTGCTTAGGCGCCATGGCTATTACTGGCCGACCATCTTATAGGATTGTATCAAGTATGCGAAAGGGTGCCAGGCTTGTCAAAGGCATGCACCCATGCAAGGAGTACCTGCAACACAACTTCATCCCATCGTCAAGCTGTGGCCGTTCAGGGGATGGGCTCTCGATTTGATTGGGAAGGTTACTCCCCCATCGGTCCAGGGGTATGCATTTGTTATCGTGGCAATAGATTACTTTACAAAGTGGGTGGAAGCTGTGCCAATGAAGTCAGTCAACCAGGCTAATGTGATAAGGTTTGTGAAGCGCGAGATAATACATCACTTCGGCCTGCCTAAGACTCTCACCTGTGATAACGGGTCAGTATTCCCTGGAGGGGAATTGTCCCGGTTTGCACAGGAATATGGAATGACCGTTACCTTTTTTACGCCTTTTTATGCACAGGGCAACGGTAAAGCAGAGGCAAGCAATAAGGTTATCAAGGCGAATTTGTCTAAGGTCATCGATGAAAACCCAAGGTCCTGGGCAGAGATGCTATCAGAAGTGTTGTGGGCCTTCAGGACTTCAAAGAGGACAACGACGGGGACCACCCCCTATGCGCTGACTTTTGGTCATAATGCCATCCTGCCAATGGAGGTGACCGTGAGGTCCCTACGGGTGGCAAGACAATATGAGATGTCCCCAAAATCAGTACAGGGATTCCATGATGGTTGTACTCAACTATCTAGACGAGGAGCGTCTTTTGGCTCTTGACCAGGTGTAGGCCCAGAAGGCCAAGGTGGCTAAGGCCTATAACAAAATGGTCAGACCCAAGGCGTTTGCTGAATTTGACCTAGTTTTAAAAGTTGTGTTATCGGTTAGGCACAAGGATCCCAAATTTGGGAAGTGGTCGCCCACCTGGGAAGGACCGTTCGTGGTGCATCAGGTCTTAAAAGGTGGGGCGTATCCCCTGAGGAGAGTGGACGGCCAAGTGTAGCTAAGGCCGCTAAACAGCAAGTATTTGAAGAAGTACCACCCAACAATGTGGGAGGTTGCACAATAATTAAAGGCCGAGAGCCGGCCATTAAAAAAAAAGGAGATTGTTCAAGCCCAGACACATCGGCCACCACAAAATGACAGGTATCAAAGGCCAGATCATTAAAGATCGGCCAAAAAAGAGAGAGAGTTTCCTATGATATCATGCAGATCTTGGTTTGCCCTCCAAGTCTCCTTGAACCTACTTTAGCAGTTTCTCAACCCTGTCAATCTCTGATCGCGAAAAGACTACTTGGGGTGAGAGCTTTTCCTCCATCGACAAGATCATGAAGAATGCTTCCTTTTCAGCAGTGGCAGAGGAGACCCTAGTGGCTAGAGCAGCCTTGACCCTTTCCAGCCACTCAGAGACAGCCTTCCTGCAGTGCTCCAAGTCAGCCAACTCGTCCTTGAGATTGACTTCCTCTTGTTGATATCCTCGCAGCTTGGTCGAGAGGGTTGTGAGTAGGACCTTCTTTTCAGCCTTCAGTCTTGAATTGTCCCTTTCGTCTTTCAGTGCCTGGAATGTCGGGGGCAGACTATGGGCTATCAAGCGAAGGAGTTCTGTGTAGCTATGGGCTGCCGTGTGCTGTTCATGGCTAGAGCTTGGGCTGGCAATGATAGTTTAGAGTGCATCAATCATAGGCTCGGCCTTATTTTGGGTGAGAATTTATTCCACAGTAAGAAAGCTATTTTTGCCTATGGTTCTCCATGCTGCCACAACCTCAGGTGTACCTGGTGGTGTGAGTGCGGCCTCTTCGGCAGTAAGGGAGGCAGGAGAGCCTACGGCAAGGAAATCGTCTAAGGAATCCAATAGCAGAGCTATGAAGTCTTCTTCTTTCTGCAAAAAGGTTTAAAGGTTAGAAGGGCTTCGGTCACGTTGTTAAAACTGAGGCAAGGATGAATGATGTACTCGTAAAGTGGGCCCTAGGGGAGGCATGGCCTTGCCTTCTGTTTCTTCTTCTAGGATGGGAGGCAATGGAGGTGACTACTTTTCTGAGGATGGGGCTATCTGCGGGACTACGGTCCCTGATTCTATAGGCTTGGTGGGGCTTGGTGCAACTACAGCAAGGGGGGTGACGGCTTCAGGTGTAGAGACGGTCGACCCTGATGATTGTGGGACTAACTTCAGAGGGCTTCTTTCCCCGGTACTCTTTGCGGGGGAGGCAACACAAAAATCTGCCTTGGGTGGAGACACGTGAGAAGTAGCTAGCATTGAGAGTTCTCGTGGCACGAGGTGGAATTTTTTCCCCGATGGACCTCATAGGGGAGACAGAGTTTGAGTCTTGCTTGACTGGAGTGGAAAGTGAGACAACTGGCGCAACAGAATCCTTCGGTGCACTAGACTTAAGGGTGGAAGAGGTGGACTTGCTCGAGCTTGACTGAGAAAGCCTGAACGGGGAGGCTTTGCCAATCTCTTCACCCTATTGTTCCTTCACATTTGATTGGGTCGATCGGGGAACAGGCCTGAGTTGTGATTGATGGGTCATCACGGTCTTTAAGGGGACATGGTCCTCACTGTCATTGGTGCCTTCACTCTCGGCCTTCTTGGTCTTGGCCATTTCTTGGCGAGTCCGCCTGGGGGCATGTTGCTTCTTTCCTTTCGCTTTTCCTTTTCCTTTCTTATCTTCCTCTTCTTCACTTGCGGAATCTATGGTCATTACATTTGCAACCAGAGACCATTTAGCAGAAGTTTTAGCGATCAGGGAAAGGAAGGAATCATGGTAAGGTTGTCGGCCATTTCTTTGACTTCGGCGCCAGTTTTGAGCTCTTGGAGCCCCTCTGGCTTGATGTGGAAGACTGCCATTCCTCCCAGGTATCGACCTCATCCTCACTAGACCGAGAAAAGTATTGGGACCACCATGCATCAAAACTTTTAGTGGTCGTAGGCAGAGGAGAAAAATAACACGGTTGAAGGCTGAGAAGGCCATACCACTTAGGAGGGTCACATCCACAATTTTATCACAAGCTTTTATGAGGTGCCACTCAGGGCCACCATTTGAGGCAGAGAAATAGCAAGGGACCGGGATGGCTTGTGTGAGGCCGAACTGATTGGCCAAAAATTGAGGGTTGTAGGGCTCTGTACTGCACATATTGTCCTTGTTGTGCTTAAGTAACACTCCATAGTAGAGGTCTCGACAAGTCAGGTAAGAGCCCCAGAGATCCCCATGGGCGGCTGGATCAGCAATCGCTTCACCAAGCCAACCAGGCAAACACTTAGAAGAGTGGAACGGAGTAAAAGTGGCCAAGGGATGGACATCTTTAAGGTGAAAAAAGAGATCAAAGCACTCTGTGGGAGAGCGCAACGGTGGTGGCCGGAGTAGAAACCTACGGCTGGAAACTCGACAGCCAGAGGGGCTAGACTGAATTATGGGAAGTAGGCACTCAGCCATAGTTGCAAGACCCAGAAAGGGCCTCCGCCATGGGCAAAGCCAGATTCAACTAGGTCGTTGCAACCTCTGTATAGGGAGGAGAGAACGAATGCTGCAAGATTTATGAAATGGCCAGCAGCCAAAGCATTGGCAAGGCAGAGGTAGGCTTTAGTGATCTTGTTGGCCTGGGTACAAATAAGGCAACGATAGATCCAAGACAACAGAAAAGCAACATACTCTTGTTTGCTTACCGGACCACTTAGCTTTTGGCACTGAGAGAGGTAGGAGGTATAACTGGCATTTTTTGTGAGGTTCAGGTCCCAGTCAATCCTGGAATAATTAAAACTGCCATTGATCTCCTTGTTAGCAGACTTCAGGCCCAGGAGCGCCCCTATGTCGAGAAGGGTTGGCCCCATCATCCCAAAGCTAAAGTGGAAGCAGTTGGTCGAGCGCGACCAGAAGTGGAGAGCGGCGTGAAGAAAATTAGCATCACAGGTATAATAGGCGGTGGACATCAGAATGGTGTCATAGATGCCAAGTTCCTTCCAAATCGTCTCTTTGGCAGTGGACATCCTCTTCACCCAATCGTTCCACTCAGGGTAGTTGCCGGCCTAATGTCGCTTCACGACAGCAGGTCTATACTTTAGAGTGGTCGGAATGCCTTTACGGAATAAAAGGCGCTCGCCTGGGTGAGCAGGGAAGTCTTTAAGGTATTGAGTAGTAGAGGGGTCCTCAAAGATGGGGCCTAGCACAAAGTGACCTGATTGTGGAATAAGCACCCCAAGGTTCACAGTGGGGTGCAGACTGGCGCATTTGGCCTCAAGCTTCTCGATAGCGGATCGGGTGTCATTGGCATCTTCTTTGGTAGCCATGTACCCAGAGTTGTAGAAGGACTAGGTTGGAAGGTGATGCAGAGAAGATGAGAGGGGAGATGAGGGGTTGTCACGCAACCAAGCAAGGCTGAGGGTTTAAGAAGGGTTTTCATCCTTTTTGAAAATAAAAAAGGAATTATGATTGCCTTGGGAAACAATGAAGATAACCCAAAAGGCACGAGCACCGGAATGGGGTTGGGCCACGTGTCCATAACTGATGACTCTTTAGCAGTCATAGTCACATCACAATATGGCATGGCAGAAGATATTTTGAGCAAAACTACGATGGGCACGAGTTCCGAGGGCTCCTTTAATAGACCTCCCAACTCTTGAGGGGCATTATTTTCACCTAGTTTTTGCTCTACCTTGTCATGGTTGAGAAGGGGACCTTGGTCACAGGGCAGCTCGGCCAGGTGGTATGACCGATTGTACCTTGGCGCCTTCAGTCAAAAGTTGTTCCATCGGCCAAGGTGGGGGGTGGTTACCACTACAGGTAGTTTCATTGCAGTTTAAGCTGAGAAGGAGTGGTTGCTTGAATGTGGTACAATCATGACCCATAATCAAGGTAACCGTCTTTGGCAGTTACACCTACTATATAAATAAGTAGGGGGAGTAAAGAGATGGCATCAATCAAACACATAATCAACCTGCAGTTTTTACTTATCTTTACTTTCTTTGCATTGTCTTTCTTTACTTTCATGATGGTGTGAACTTAAGGTTTTCTTGTTTTGCTTTATGCACCCTTTTAATTTGCACTATAGATCGTTCACATCCAGTAAATCAAGTGCAATTCTTCCCTATTGTTTGGGTCATTTGTCTGTTTGCTGTCCTTGAGAAGTCCTCAGATTACCAGTGCACGAGTAGAACCCTAGAGAGCCACAACTGGTTAGAGTGTCATACTCCATTCCAACCACACCACGCTGGTTGAAGGATTTTTAGCATAACACAAACCAACCTCTGAAGAAAATCCTGGCCAAGCACGACCATTCTGGAAGGCTAGTGGCATGGTCAGTAGAGCTGGGAGAATTTGACATCCAGTATAAGCCTCGCAGTGCCATTAAGGTCCAAGCCCTTGTAGACTTTGTCGTCGAGTACACCTTGCCAGACGAGGAGATGGCACCAGAGACTGAAGATAGGGAGGTAACAGAAACTTGGATCTTGTTCATGGATGGTTCATCTAATGCTAACGGATGTGGTGTTGGCTTGATATTGACAAGCCTAGGGGGATTCTAAGTGTAGTATGCACTAAGATTTGAATTCCAAACCACAAATAATTGAGCAGAATATGAAGCCCTAATTGCAGGTTGGATCTGGTAAATTGTTTGGTAGTGAGGAACATCACCGTGCATAGTGACTCCCAGTTAGTGGTTAATCAAGTCAATGGAGGGTATGAGGCGAAGGAACCGCGTATGGCACAATACCTGGGTAAGGTGTGCAACTTAATTAATGAGTTCACCAGCTTTCAAATATTGTAGGTACCCCGAGCACAGAATGCCTTGGTGGACGCGCTTTCTAGGCTAGCCACCTCAGAATTTCAAGATCTGGGCAGAACCATATACATTGACGTGCTCGGTGCACCAAGTATAGAAGAAACCGAGGATGTACTACCTATTGAAGTTGAACCTTGCTGGATGGACCCCCTAATAGCATATCTCCAAAGGGACTCACTCCCAATGGACAGGGAAGAAGCCAAAAAGATAAGGATGAGAGTAGCACAGTACACAATGATTGGGGGAGTGCTTTACAAGAAAGCATATGCCATGCCCTACCTGAAATGTCTGAGGACATCTGAAGCAGAATACGTTCTAAGGGAAATTCACACGGGCATTTACGGATAACACTTGGGGGGCATAGCACTCTTCCACAAAGTCATCAAGCAGGGATACTTTTGGCCATATCTGCGGAAGGAATCAATGAGTTTTGTGCGTAAATGCCTCAAGTGCCAAACATTTGCACCGATCATGCATCAACCAGCCACAGAACTCACTTCAATCTTAAGCCCATTACCTTTTGTACAGTGGGGGATGGATATTCTAGGTCCTTTCCCAAAGGCATCAGGAGGTAGATAATTTGTGGTTGTGGCTGTGGATTACTTTACTAAATGGATAGAAGCAAAAGCTTTGGCAGTAATTTCAGCTGCGAAAGTTTGGAGATTCTTCCTCCACGCCGACATATATAGATATAGAATTCCAAGAACACTCATCACTGACAATGGAAAACAATTTGAGCAAAAGTTTAAGGAATTCAGTGATCAGTATGAAATTCAACTGCGAAAGACCTTGATAGCGCACCCGTAATCCAATGGCTTGGCAGAAGCCATGAATAAAATCCTACTGGACGGAATCAAACAGAAGTTGGAGATAGCCAAAGGATTATGGGTAGAGGAATTGCCCAGCAACAGGTGAAACACCCTTCATGCTAGCATTTGGAACCAAGGTAGTAATACTCGTGGAGATAGGGGAAACATCAATGAGGGTGCAATTATACAACCCAGAAGCTAATGAGGAAGAGTTAAGAGCAAATTTAGACTTGTTGGAGGAAATCCGAGAAACAGCTCGGATAAAAATGCTGCTCACCAACAGCGAACGGCACACCATTATAATTCGAAGTTGAAGCTCAAAAAATTTAATCGAGGAGAATTGGTGCTTTGCAAGTTAAAAGCCTCTGACCCGAGATCCATGGGAAAGCTAGTGCTCAATTGGGAAGGACCATACAGAATCTCCAAACAAGTGGCACCAGGGGCTTTCCATTTGGAGACTTTGGAGGGAGTACCCATACCACGGTTTTGGAATGCAGAAAATTTGCAAAAATTCTATCAATAAGGTCAGTTCCCATTTGTTTTGAATCGAAATTGAAGTTGTTTCAAAGTTTCATGTGGCTATGACTAATAAAGACATCAATGCTTACTCATCAAACTATAGCAATGGTTTATTCTTAAAATTAAACTTTGTAATCATTCTTCCAAGCAAATTTCACATGTTGTTACTAATGGTGCACCAAGAATTCAATGGTCATCCGACCATAAAGGTGAGTTGCATCATAGGGGCATTTTCCCAATGAAAACAATGGTCATCCGACTATAATGGTGAGTTGCACCATAGGAGCATTTTCCCAATGAAAATCATGATCATCCGACTATAATGGTGAGTGGCACCATAGGGGCGTTTCCCCAATGAAGATAATGGTCATCCGACCTTAATGGTGAGTTGCACCATAGGGGCATTTTCCCAATGAAGACAATGGTCATCCGACTATAATGGTGAGTTGCACCATAGGGGAGTTTTCCAAATGAAGACAATGGTCATCCGACCATAATGGTGAGTTGCACCATAGGGTCGTTTTCCCAATGAAGACAATGGTCATCCGACCATAATGGTGAGGTGCACCATAGGGGCGTTTCCCTAATGAAAATCATGGTCATCTGACCATAATGGTGAGTGGCACTATAGGGGCGTTTCCCTAATGAAGATCATGGTCATCCGACCATAATGGTGAGTTGAACCATAGGGGTGTTTCCCTAATGAAGACAATGGTCATCTGACCATAATGGTGAGTTGCACCATAGAGGCGTTTCCCCAACGAAGCTCATGGTCATCTGTCCATAATGGTGAGTTGCACCATAGGGGCGTTTCCCTAATGAAGATCATGGTTATTCGACCATAATGGTGAGTTGCACCATAGGGGCGTTTTCCCAATGAAGACAATGGTCATCCGACCATAATGGTGAGTTGCAACATAGGGGCATTTCTCCAATGAAGATCATGGTCATCCGACCATAATGGTGAGTTGCACCATAGGGGCGTTTTTCCAATGAAGACAATGATCATCCGACCATAATGGTGAGTTGCACCATAGGGGCATTTCCCCAATGAAAATCATGGTTATCTGACCATAATGGTGAGTTGCACTATAGGGGTGTTTTCCTAAAGACAATGGTCATCCGACCATAATGGTGAATTGCACCATAGGGGCATTTCCCCAATAAAGAGAACGGTTACCCGAACATGTCGATAAATTGCACAACAACAACAAGAAGGGTCAAGAGTTCAATTTATTACTATGGAGCGAAAGATTGAGCATAAAAAGAAAAGCCCAATAGGAAGAACATTTACAGAGAGGACTCATGGCTTCACTATGAATGGCAAAAGTGGAAAGCAGAGGCACTACTTAAAGAGAAACCAACGGTTCAAATCAAGAGAGGAATATCAAAAAGCAACCACCCCAATTTAAGAGGAATAACTGTTGGGAGCCAAGTGGCCAAGCCCTATTGCATCTATACTTTTCAAAACTTGTGACAGGGTCCAACTACGGCGGCAACAATTTGGCTCCAACTTAAGTTCCATTAACGGCACAGTAAACAAAGCGTTGAGTATGGCATAAGTAATAAATGTTCTACATTGGGAATTACAAACAAATCTCCTGGAAAAAGATCTTTGTCATAAAGGCAATTCTCGCCAAAAGGTAGGACTTGCGGTACAAAGAGAATTGTTCTTTAAGGTAGAAAAACTAAGCAGTATGAGCCAGGAAAATACCGAGCAAGATGAAGATTCCATAAATAAAGTGTGACAGTTATCGCTGCCCGAGGTACAATGAACTGGCTACAAATACACACGCGTAGGGCGTGGAGGATTAGGGGGCAAAGGTCCTGGAACATTCTGAGGAGGGGGAAAGAAAGGTATCGAGAGGGAAGATGGATCCAACACCACCTCCCGTACAGGAATTCGAGGATTAAAGCCCAACTTAATCTTCCCCCATTTGAAGTGGGGGGCAGCTTCCCTTATCTTATCATGCAAACGCTGGGCACCTTCTAGTGCCTTATCTTCACTGAAGCGCTGGAAGGCCGCCGACTTCACAACGTGCTCTGTAGTAAGGTTGGTAGCAGCATACTTCTCGGCCCAGAGATAGTTAGCAACATTATCTACAATATCCTGAGCAAACTCCAATCTTTCCAGCAAATCTTTCTCCCAGCTTTCAAGGGACTTGTAGTAATCTAGTTCATTCTTAAGACAAGAATAGCGCTTCCGCAGGACAGCATTTTCGTTCACATACACTGTTATCTGGGCTTGCAAATCTTTTTCTCTCTTGGTGGAATCAGATTGTGTGCTACCGGGCATGGGAAGATTATCCTATAGACAAGATACAAAGGTTATGGTCGGATAATGCAAAATCAAAGAAATCAACACGGGATAAGAAATGCAGAAAGTAATGAGAAAGTAATCACTATTCATTGAAATCCCCAAAGGCAAGTTACATTTTTTGGTAGACAAAAAACAAAAAGAGCAACACATGACAAAGAATCAGAAAATGGAGAAGAGCTAAACTACGGAAGCTTCGTTGGGATCCTGAGCATCCGGAGCAGAAACAACCCCCTTTGTAAGCATCAATGAAGGATTCTCCACTCCCAGCTTAGTAATCTACTCGGCAACTTGATCAGGAATCCTCGCAATTCGGCCTACTCAGGAGCAATGGTCTCGGTCTCCACAACACGTACCGAAGAAGTTGACCCCCCAATCTCAGTGCTAACTACAGGGAGAATGACATAAGAAGGATGCGGCCGGGGAATCTCTAGTTGACCCCTAGATGCAGTGGGGACATAAGCACCCGATTCTAGCGGAGTAAACATGTACTGCACCTCGGATATGTTACCAAAATCGAAGTCAGGCTGCTTTTCCTTTACTTGCTCTCAGATGGAATGAGACACTTTCAGATAAACTTTTGAGGTCGTCTTCAAATGCTCTCTGGGGTTGGCCTCCGAGCAGAGATATTCTTCTATAGCCTTTGGCACAGGGATCCTCAAGTTGGGACTTCAGGTCGGCGATCTCCTTCTTCTGATCCTTGATCAGCTGCTCCTTATCGTGTAGCTTTTCCTCAATCTTCTCATAAGAATAAGAAAGAGTCTCCACCCGCTTCTTCGCCATCGCAGGCTTTGCATCTGCCTCAGCACGGTCCTTCTCCATAGCCTTCTTCCCCACCGATAGATCCTTCACTTTGGTAGACAAGAGATGAATCCGATCATTGCTTTCATGGTCAACTTTCTTCAACTCCCTACACTCCTTCTCCAGCTCGCTGTACATGGAGGCAATCTTTCTCTTGCGCTCCACCAAACCAGAGGCAAAAGCCAAAGCCTGGAACAAGAAAAAATTAGCAAAGATCACCTTGAACCCAAGCTCTATGAAGAGAAAGAGTATCACCTCATAAACCCATGCAAGGGTACATCTCTCCAGCGTGTCGTCATCCATATCCGAGAGCAAGTCCTGATCAGCTGGAGGAACACAGTTTAAGGCCAGATGCTTGGTAGCTCCTGTGTTGCCGATCACTTTTTGGTCAGTACAAACCAATCATTTGGGGATGAACACATCCACATTCATCTTCTCCTTCCCTTGCTCTTCTTAGCAATTTCCAAGGATGGGGGATCCTTGAAGACTGCGAGAGAACTCTCCTCCATCGCTAAATGCTCAGAAGAAGAAGATGTCTTCTTCTTGCTGGATTGCTGCCCCTGAATTTTGAGACCCTGGGAAGACGGAGCGACATTCTTCCTAGATTCTTTCCTCGAAAGGTCCTTTTTATGCTCGGTCGGAGGCTCCTTTCTTTTTTTACCCTTATCTAAGGGAGGGAGAACGGTATCCCCAGCCACCTGAAGATTCTCAGTCTCCATGAAATTGGTGAGAGAACCTAAAGTAAACTCCACTGCAACAAATATGAAAGAGGAGGTTAATGCAAAATAAAGGACCACAGGAAGGAGACGGGAAGAAGCAAATTTCAGAGGCGCTCATCCCTCTCCAACTCATTCATGTCCAGAGCGTCAATAGCATCCACTTCCACATGCTCCCGATTAGTCACCATCCTTTCCAGAGTGGACAAATCCGCGGGGTCAAGGCAAGGGGTTCTATTACGAGCAGAGTTGTCTAGGTAACCCCACACAATAGGACACTTAGGCCCCTTATACGAAGCCCAGAAGAATCTCTGTTTCCAGCCATGAATGGCCGACGGGATCTTGCCCATAACAAGAATGTCACGCTGACGAAATTAATACCACCCCGGGTGACCACTATTTGAGTTCAGGGTGAAGCACCTAATAAACATGGCGGGAGAGGGATGTCTGCCTAACCAAGAACATCTAACTATGAAGGCTCCTACACATCTCCAGCAGTTAGGGACCAGTTGGCTGGGGGCAACCCTGTAATGCCTAAGAAGACAAGAGATAAAAGTGGGAAGGGGGTTAATGGAGCCCCGCATCAAAAGCATCTAAGATGAGGCCAACCTCGTTGGGTTGCGCATGATTCAACCATCCTCGGGGGAAGGGACCCTAAGGTCAACAGACTTCGGGATTGAATAAACATCTCGGATCTCCATCAGGTTATATTCTGTCAATATAGAGGGGATCTCATCCACCCCTTTCCCTATAGTGGAATCGAACTGGGGTTGGCGAACCTGATAACCCCTTTTAGCTAATGATTTCTTGGAGGCGTGACTGGAAGTGCTGGTAGAAGCACCAGATGAACTACGAGGAATCAAAATGGGAACCCTAGAAGCTACAACACCCTCTATAGATGACTAGGGAGGAGCCCTTTGTGTTTCCTCTCGCAACCTCTCCATGATACAACCTCTCACCCTCTTCTAACAAGGAGTCCATGTCACACCCCAAACCAACCCTAGGAGGATTAGGTAGGTGACCCGAATTGCATAACGATAATCCGCCAAATCCCATGGATCTAGAAGCAGTTATTACATTCACGATCCCACATTCACCACATTACTACAAGTAAGATCAGAGTGCTGCAGATAAACTACAATTATAATAACAAAGAGAAAGCGTAGTGATACGGGAATGATGGTGATATATATATACATATACATATGTTCTGAAACATTCCCTAGTACAACCCACAACTGAAAAGTAAAACTGACATATACATAAGCAAAAGAAAAGTACATATATATACAGGGCGAGATAACTCAACCCCAAAAAAGAAAAGTAAAGACTAAGACAGATCCAAGGATAGGGATAAACTCCTATAAAAAACAAAAAGGGGTCCCCAACACAAAAAGCATCAAAAGCGCCCCTCACTGGTCTTCATTAATAACCACTGAGAACACTTGCATCATCGGTACGACCTCCGTCAGGGTTCACACCAATATCATCATAATAACCAGGGCTCTCCTCCTCGTAATGAGCCACCATGCTACAGCGGCATCCACCTGCAGAATCATCTAGAAGAAAAACATATATAACAGAGTGTGAGCCCCATCGAGTTCGTGAGCAAAACATATCATCATGCATGCACATGCAACCACATTCCACATGATCCTACATGATATGCAAGTCCAGACTATTTATTAGCCACCTAACAATATAACTAAGTCAGGTTAGTGCTACTACAATCTCTAATACATGTATCCCTGGTGTGGGCTTGGTTACCCTTTCCCACGATACACCCATTGAGTTGTCAGAGAGGACCAGTCGGCTCCAGCATCTCCCTACCCAGGTCAGCCCGACTGGCCCTCTAGACTAAACTAGTGAGGTAATCGAATCAATATCATTCCACCTTACTGGTACATAAACTTTCTTTAGCATATAGCCATAATTCACCTTTCGATGCTTCCCAAGCTTATAGCCCGAGGCTTCCTGACAAATTTGCCCTGGGGCATCCCAGCTGTACTGAGGCTTCCCGGCATAAACGCCCAAGGTTTTACGGTAGTCCTCACAGTCATCCAACACCTTAACCCCTGTTGGCAAGGGTGCATAGCACGGGTAATGAAACTCTAGCCCCATGTCTATATGGCATCGTATGAATCGGGCGGTGTCAATCGTATCCATACTACGGGCTACCACCGGCCTCATTTCCAAGCCGACTACGACATCTAGTCTAACATTCATAATCATCATGTTAAAAGCACAGTGTTGATCAATAGACAAGCAATGTGTAATAGTTTTGAGTAATTAAACAGAATTAAATAACACAGCATTTATAATTAAAGAATTTAATTTCCGGTATAATTAATATTGTTACACATACACGATAACATTTCACTCACCTGGGACTGGTTCTAAGAACTCAGTTGCAGTTTTAGTTCCTGCTGCAGTTTGGTTGTAGGCCTCGAGCACGGGATCAAATCCTAGATATAAATAAAAAATTTGTCATGTAATATTCCAAACTATTTTTGGATGTCCTAGGGTTGATCTAAACTCACTGGGTTGACTCGGTGTACAGTTGGTCATCACTTGGAATTCTCAGGGCCTTAGGCCTATGTCCCGATGCATAATCTAGAGATGGTGGCCTAGGGGTAGATGGGTCATTTGTCACATTGGTAAATGTCCCTAGGTCATATTGGTGACACAGTACAATCCCCAACTTGACAGTGTTGCAGGACCACCACAGACAAGGTTTCTAAGTCCTACAGGGCCCACTTGGGTATCTAAAGCATTCACACATGTGAACAGATGTGGGGAGGGGCATTTTGGTCATTTTTAACCTCCCTACATAGTATTTTGGCCCATGGGTAGAATTCCCCAAGTCAGATCAGTAAAACAGTGAAGTTTCAGTCACTGGGCGATGTCTCTTGATGATGTCTGCGTCGCCCAGTGCATCGCTCAGAGATTTCAAAACCAGAATCAGGCTGAGATTCCAAGGTTTTGAGCTATGGGCAGTGCATGGATCCTCTCCCCATGCATGTTAGGTCATCTTGGACTCCCAGGGGCATACTTTGCACTGGTCCATGTGGATTTTCAATTGGGCCCACCACTTGGCTGCCAGGAGCTGCCCAGACAGCCCAGTGAATAGTAACCCAGGATTCCTTCAGTTCCAAATCTGGGTTTTGGCTGCATGCAACGCTGGATTCATGTTTATTACAATGATCCAAGACTGCTACCACCTAGGGCTAGGTCTCATGCAGCCAGAGCATGCAATCAGGGCCACAAACAGCCTGTTCTCAGTGTAACATAGCAGTGCAGCCAGGCACAATTCTGGTTTCGGTTCCAGATGTAAAAAAAAATGTGAAAATCATCATAAAATGGTTAGATCTTCCATGCATCATGCTTGCATGGCAGATTAGAGATGGTACATGGCAGCCCCCAGCTGTTCTGGGCTGCCAGTGGTCTGATATCCATCAAAACACCAAGGAAATGAAGTGATGAACAGTAATAGCAAAGGAGCAACATATCAGGGGTATGGTTCTATACTTGAAAGCTCAGAGGCTTGCTCGAATCAAGCCTTGGATGCAAGGCTGCTCCTCCTTCTTCTCCTTCCTTCCTTTCTCTTCTTCTCGTTCTCTTTTCTCTCTTTTCTTTCCTCTCCCTTCCCCCACGATTTGAACAGTAGCCAAGGGTTCTAAAATGAGCCTAAGGCCCCCTATTTATAGCCCAGCCCATAACTAGGGTATGTTTGGCTGCTAAGGCCTGTTTTTAAAATGCATTTTTGACTGCATTTTTAGCCATTCTAGGAACTCAGGTGGGGTCCACAGTGATCCAAGGGTATGAGGTGGTCCCTCAGACTCCCCTCAACCTATGGAGGGTGCCCATGTCCAATATGGGTGGTCCCCACAGATCAAATCATTAAATAATCAATTTTTCCCACTCTAAGCGATGTCTCTAGGTGATGTCTGCATCGCCCGGAGATTTCAGCAAGGCAGATAACTCTGTGGGCTTGCACAGGGGTTTGACCCAGGGTCAGGGCCTTATACCCACATGTCATTTAGGGTCTTTTGCACTCATTCCCAGGGGTGGGACTCATAGTTATGGAGAGGAGAGAGAATACCTGGAGTTCAGGCATTACATTATGCTATGAGCTGTGCAATTGCAGGGATCAGCTATCCATCTTTTGACAGGTATGTAGGAAGACATCCCTAGGGTTTCTTCATCAATTTCAATCACTGGAGTAATACTCCACAGTGTGCTTGGGTGCCATGTCAAGGGTTCTTGTCCTTCAGCCAAGATTCCAGTCAATCAGAAGCAGGGTTTGACAGTCCACCTCTTGATTAGGCTTAGGAACCGAAGTTTTCTTAGATTTTCCCATCTCTCAAAATGAACAGAAAAGCAAAGTGAATGAAGAAATAAAGAGAAAGAGAAAGGGAAAACTTACTTGAGCAAGGAGGGATGCGATTGAAGAAAAGAAGAGGCACTGAGCGAGATGAATTCAGGAACTCAAGAGGTTTCTTAGCAAGGAAACTTGAAGACGATGAAGAAGGAAAGACTGGGGGAGTTAGAACGCTTTATACTCTTGGGGCAGTAGAACAAAGCTTTCAATCCAACCATTTGATTTGCTCGAATGGCCAAGATGCAAAGATGAAGAAGAAGAAGAGACACATATTTGGAGGACGAGAAAAGCTACCTCTATAAGGAAAGCACCGAGAAAGCAAGAAAGTTTAAATTTAAACTTTATGACATCCCATCAAGTTTTCCTCAAATGGCGTGAAAACCAGAAGATATTTTGCACCCACGTGCAAACATCGGCGAGTGGCGACGTGATTATAAAAGACCCATGGAGGGTAATGTCGTCTAAAGGAGAAATATGATCCAAAGGAAAAAACGATTTGTTCACAGTCAAACATATAAATTGAGCTGCATTCGTGTCTACACGGGATACCCAAGAATTTTCCTCCTCATACCTCATTTCAGATAAGGGGAGTAGGGGGCAAATGATACACCACTTTTTGTGCATCCAATCCCTATTTTATACGTGGCCCCACTTGGGCTATAAGAAAACCGGTTCTCAAACCAAAACCCAAAAAGTCACGCCCAAGACAGTTATACCGGTCTAGATACCTCAGCAAAGACAGCTGTAAACTTCCAAGTGGATATACACAGATAACCGTAATTCACGTGCCACATACGGAAGGATCCCAAGATCTTATGAGAGAATCTCTGTTCTTGTAAAGGTTTCCTAATCCGAGCATGCAGGGACCACTTTCCCAGAAAGGAAAGGTCATCTGGCAGATCAGAGGGACGGAATAGGAAAGGGATTGGGCATGAATTTGTATAAATAAGAGCCCTGTCTGTCCCTCATGAAAGAGAGATTTTGATTCATTCATCGATCAATAAAGAAATAAAAAACTTAGCAGAGTTATCTTCGTTTTTCCCTAATTCATTCCTAGCCCAAGGCTAGCTTGAAAGTTGTACTGCCTGAGGGTCTTCCTCCGGCAATATTCTTTGTGCAACATATATAATACAAATAATAGAATCCTAGCAACTCTTAAACTAGGAAACTAAGATTGGAAGATTATGTCAAATATTGACTTTACATGTAAAAATGGATTCACTCTATAAGAGGAAGGAGTATTATCATATGTGAGATTTTATTATCACATGTGATAATAACCGAGAAAGGAAACAAAGATTCCATGGCTGTGTTTCTCTCAATAGGGACTTGGGAGTCCTTTCAAGTTTCCTAAATTAGGGGGAGTATATTTGTCACACCCCACTCACTGTAACCAAGGAGATGTGACTAGGATGCTTACATCATTCTACTCAGCCTGCCAAGATCTTTGACGCAGTATCTTAACAACACAATTCATACTCAAACAGTACACAAATCAGAGCAGCTGAATATACTATATGTATAGAGTCATTGTAATCTGGTCAACTAAGTTATACAGTTATTACATAACCAAAAATTATTCTTGTTTCCCAATTTCAGACCCAAAACATAATAAGAATATAATATATACAACCCATATAATATCAAAAGATCATAAAGAGAATGGGGACATCTAGTCCACAATCGTTGTCCATAGTAGGCACAGTCATCGCAGGTACAACCCGGTCCATGCTCCGTAGCATCAGGGTTCCACCAATCCATTTCGACTTCATCGCTACCAGATGCAGCATCTGTGCATGACAGTGAAACCTCACCTGCATCAACAGCTAAAAAGAACACACACGTGGTGTGAGCTTTACTAAGCTCAATGAGGGATGGGGGTATGCAAGTATACAGAGTCAATAATGATGCGGTGCATGATTCCATTTTATATCATTAACCTAGCAACAATACTAAGTCTCAAGTAATATATTACTACAACAAATTCAAAGTATCCCTGGTCCTCGAATACGACCTAGGTCCCCCAGCAATACAACCCTAGTTGCGAATGGGAGCTTGCCTGTCCCCGAACGCGCGTGGTGGCGCATCCGGCGATGGTCCACATATCGATGTGACCGTCGTGACGAAATCTACGTCCCCATATGACCCAATCTCCCATCCGACCTTGGGAAAATACAGCAAAATGCCGTTTGCATGATTCCCAAGAATGAAAATACCCAGTTTTTTAATTCATTTTTCAAGATTGATTGATCAAGTATGTGAAGGTACGCTCTGATGCCACTTGTTAGAGTTTCTATTAACCCATTTATATGATTAAACTAACAGGATCTTTCTTGCACATAATTCTAGGACACAATCACATGAAATAATTAAGAGATGGGAGGAATCCACATACCTATTTGTCGTTTGCAGTAGATCCAAAAGAGATGGTGAGGAAGCTTGAATCAAGACGTGAATCTTCAATCTCCCAAGCTTTCTCCAAAATCCTCCTTGTCTCCAACGACCAACCCCAAGTCTTCTGTTGTCTTTCCCACTCAATTTCCCACAATTTTTTTTAATGGTAATTTCCCACAATTACTCTCGTAGGTAAAAGTTATGTTCTGAGATTCGGCGACGGTAGGGTCCCAGGTCAACTATTTATAATAGTAGCCTCTAACACTAATCTAACTCCACAATAGACTCGGTTAGTCAATCCCATAATAAGTGGGTCGGTTACAAGATTGGTTCAATAAATCAACTCACATTAATAGGGCCCAAAACCCAACACTCTATTCACAAGCCATTTCTCAAAGTTGAAGCTCATACCAAAACCATAACATTATCCATTTTTAAACATCATATGAGTGCTTATCCAATATTACATCACTTTTTTTTTTGGGTACGAATCTTACATCACTTCTAGGTTTTGATAAACTGTAAGGTCCATTTTTTTTTTGCCTCGTATCACCCACACCACATCATGGATTGTAATCTTCTATCCTCCACAAAGTTTTAAAACTTGACATCAGGATCGGAAGCAGAATTGGCCAGAGAAGATTTCGATCCGAATCGACCTGAATCAGTTCAGACATCAAGAATTTAAACTATTTTATGGTGAAAATTGAATTGGTTCAAGAATTGGGAATTGATCTGATTCAAGATGAATTATAAAGGAAATTACTAGAAATCGGCCAATTCAAGTCCAATTGGGCCGATCCGAAGCAACAATTAGGATCGGTCAAAATCAGGATTGTTGTAAGCCTATTTCAATCCGAATAGGCCAATTCACCGCTCCAATCCCGATGTTTAAAACCATGGTCCTCCATCTCGGTTTACATCTTGTTTACATTCTGGGTTCCTAGTACAGCTTCCTGTATTCTCTCTATGTATGCAAAGAAAAAAATGATAAAATTAACTTGTTATCGTTTATATTGTCTCCAAGACTCATAAATAGTCTATACAACGTTTCAGAGACTCATTAGAATAACTACATTCCATCAAATTAGGATTCCAATAGAATAATGACTACTACAATTAATAACCCCAACAAAATAGGAAGTCTGGTACGCTTTCGACCTTATTTTTCATCAAATTTTTTCTGGGTTCCTTTTCTAAGCTCAATCTCACGCAGTCGTCCTTTAAGCCTTCTAATCGTTTCTTCCCTCTCTTCTTCATTTCTTCCCATAAGTGTATCAGGGGTGAGGCCAAGTTTCTCACACTCTATCGCTACTATCTGTTTGATAACCTCCCTCCCATTTTTTATCAAATCCTTCTCCTTCTTCGCTTTCCCACGATCGTCTGCATCCTTAGCTTTCCCACGATTGTTGTCCATCTTGAGAGAAGATCCAACTTCTGCAATTTTAGAAGAAAATTTGTATTGATTAGATAGATTTTATTTATAATTGAAGGTTAAGTAATAGAATGGTTAAATCATCACAATTAAAATTAAAGAATTCAAAGGTTTCACTGCAATCAAAAAGACTATCAAGATTTCTGATTGATGTTAAGAGGAAATCTGTTAAGCAGAAACAATGGAACCAAAAACTAATTATTAGAGAAATTGAAATGGAGAAACGACTAATAGAGAATTGCCTGCTACAACTTTATATTTTGGGCGTTCTTCTTCTAATTCCCCTTCCTTCGTGAACTCTTAATTAATGCCATGTAGATGATCGATGCTTTATATTAAGGGCGTTCTTCTTCTAGTTCCCTTCTAATTCCCTTTCTAATTATGCTTTAAATTTATGTACGTGGAAATTATTGATTTTTATTAAAAAAAAAAAACTCCGTCTTTATATTAAGGGAGTTCTTCTTCTAATTCCCTTCCCTTCTAACTATGCTTTAAATTTACGTACGTGGAAATTATTGATTTTTATTTCAAAAAACAAAAAACAAACTCCGTCTTTTCTTAAAACTACTTTTATCGCTTTTCCCTCCTTGTTATCCGGCGGCTTCTAACATCTGTGTTTCGTATGTGTGTAACTAACTTCCGAGAGGGGGAACTTCACTTCCGTGAGGATTTTTATGCTTTCAAAGTTCTCAATCTCTCAGTAATCCGACGGTCAGATTTTAATTTTGATCATTCACCCATCCAACCCTAATCTAACCATAGTTACTTGATTCTCTCTCCTCTCTCACTCCTCTGTGAGGGGGCAACCCTCTCCTCTCTCACTCCCTCACTACCGGTGGCCCAACAGCAGTTGCTTAGAACTTTGGTGGTACATCACCACCTCAATTGGCTTAGGTCTTTGGTCAAAACCTCTACGCCAATAAGTCTAAATTCTCCAGTCTTCAAATCTCTCAGAATGGAGACTATTCCCAGTTCGCCCAAGAGAATCACACTCCACAGCTACCCCACTAAGCGGTGCCACATTCATTGGCCGTCACGGTGAGTGTTGCGATTGCCATCACTGTTGATCCCAGTTTCATGGCAAGTCTGGCAGCGGCCATCAGTTCTATTATTGGTAGGGCTGTAAATGGATCAGATTCAGCTCGGATAGTGCTATATCCTCATCCGCATCCGATTAGCTATCGGACGGATTCGGATAGTGCTAAACGGATACGGACACGGATACGGATCGGATATTATATCCATTTACATGTAAATATAGATTTTTGGATAGCTATAGCCTATTCGTATCCGCATCCGTTTAGCTTTCGGACGGAGTCGGATAGTGCTAAACGGATATGGACACAGATACGGAAACAGATTTCGGCTATTCATTTACACCCTTAATTATTGGTAGCAGTCGCAACAACAACAACAATGGCAACACCATTACCGCCAATGGCAACAGCAATAGCAACAAAATCACTAATTTATGTTAAAAAAAAAAAAAAAAAAAACCCAAATCACCAATTCAAATTTTGAAGCGAACTAGAGCTTCTTTTTTTTCATATGGTGTTGGTGGAAAAATCCAACATCTACACACGATGGCACAACGCACGTGGTGGAGGTAGCACGGGCGTGCTAGAGCCTTTGCGTAGGCTCAAATGAGGCTGTAAACGACCTGTTCTAACTTCCAACCAGGACGAAACGACCTATTCTAACTTCCAACTAGGACGAATGTGAGATCTTTCCAGTGCCTAAGTAACTCTAAAGACTTTTAGGTAGAGAAAAATCGCAATAGAAGAAACAAAGGAAGAAGATTGAAAATCAAATTGATTACTTGACAACAACATAGCCATTGAAAATGCTTACACCTGGCTGTCTACGGACTGTTGAACATGTACAACTTGGTGTTGAACTACACTAAACTACACTAACAACTCTCTTGTTGACAGTAGCGCATCCGTTGAAGTGCTCGCATCTTGCTTAGATATGATCTGTCGAAGCTTGCAACTTGATTCTGATGATTGTCTTCAGAAACACAGGCCAAACAATAATACTTGTCGGTGGGAAACATCTTCTGAAACACGGGGCAAAAGACGTATTACTGGAGTTATTCTCCAAGCAAGAACTAAAGGATAAAAGATAAAACATGTACATCTAAAAAGATGACATGATGAAAGATAAAAAGATAAATTGTAAAGAGTGTTGTTTGTCTGGGCTGGGAGCCAATTCTTCTTCGCATTCTATTCTTTTATAATTTCTCCCTTAGCAGTTGTGGTAGTTCCAGCAACTTCCAAGAACATCTTTAGGTGGTTAAGTAATTGTCCACAATCTCCTGCACCACCTTCCCATTTCGCTGTAGTTATCAGGTTGTTTCACAACTACGCACTTTTTTTATATTGATTATAACCACTCTGCTGACCGTTCACGAACGGTCACTGACCGTTTTTTGACAATTTCGATCATTGACCATTTTCTGACCATTTTTGGTCTGACTGTTTTTTACCGTTTTTCAGTCACTGACTGTTTTCGATCTAACTGTTCCTGACCATTTTCAGTCATTGACTGTTTTTGGTCTGACTGTTCTTGACCGTTTTCCTGTTACTAAGTGCCAGCTTGATAACCTTACAGGTGTTTCTGTTCTGGTTATGTGCTGAGAAACAGCAAAACAGTTTTTTCATTTTTTGTGCTGAGAAACTGTTTTTAACCCGCTTGGTAAACCTATTCTTGGAAACAAGCAAAACCCTGTTTTTATTTTTTTGACAAAAAAATTTAACAAAAGGATATGTTTGGCGCACTTTTTCAATTTTACAAAAGAGCATAGTGAACAAATATAGGAGTTTTTATTGGGCACACTTTTCCAATTTTCAGCCAAGAAACGACAGAACATGTCCAACATGTTCTGTCAAAAGTCTTCCAGGAAGCACAAATTTTGATTTATGTTTCCATAAACAGTCACAAAAAATACTTCGTTATCAAGCGATTTGTAGGTGTTTTTTCATTTCTTAGAATGGAAAAACACTAGAAACTGTTTCTCATAAGGTTATCAAGCGGGCTCTTACTAACAGGTCGGTCTTGATAGAAATAGATTTTGGTCTATTTATCTATTGACCGAAATAGACCAAAAATAGGGTGTGAACAATGCCCCTCACAATCCCGTTTGAATGGGGTCACATGAGTTCGAATGGGATTGTGGATGTTCTTTTTATTGGTCTTATAACACCTCCAAGCCTGAATCACAACATATCGATTCTCCAGGTTCACCAATGCTACATTGGGCATTTTTGCATACTTTTTATCGGCAGCATTCATTGTACATCTTTGGCATTTTCCATTGCACCTTAGAAATCCTAGTGACCCACCAACGAACACCACATCAAAAACTGCTTTGGTTGATGTCACGCCCCCATCCCAATGTAAGATATTTTACTGCCATAGGCTCCACTTGATTTGCATCTAACGGTGGTCATCAAGAGTAGTACCTCTTGCATATCAACTAAAAAAGAGTTGTACAATGGGGTTAGCTACACTAGCTAGTGAGAGAGCAATGGGGAATGCACATACATCACACAATCAATATCAAACAGAATTATGCATGCTAATGTTAGATTCATTTTTCACCTAGCACACAATTCTATCGATCAAGTGTATGCTACTGTGATAACTCGGGAGACACTGAGGGTCACTTATCCTATCGCCCCAGTGAAACCTTAATTATCACGAGGGGACGTACGCCGGTAGAAGCCATCATGATCACCCAGTGGCAGACCCCGATAGTCATCACTACCCTTGACCTGGCCTCTCCCGCCTCCACAACCATCAGGTGCTCAGACTATCCAACACATAAACCCCTGTTGACAAGGGTCGTAGCATAAGGGAACAAGCATCCTAGCCGTAGATATACTATATGCATATCCTATCGTCTCGAGAGGTATTCTGGGTGCATCAACTTCCCATTCCATCTAGTACCCGGGTACCAGCACGGCACGACATATACAGATCAGGATGGCATATAACAGTTTTCATAATTTAAATAAATTGGGGTTTTGGTACCAGCACACCCAACACCGTAGCCCGATACAATGGTGAAAATATTATCACATTCATAATAGCTCACATTTAAATAACAATGCAATGCGCACAATGCTTATAATTATATAATAGTATGTTTAATATTTGCATATTATATATATATTCAAACCCATCAAAGTCACCCAGAACCCACTCACCAAACTCGGGTGTCACCCAACGTGATTGACATGAATCTCCTCGAGCATCGGGTGCCATCCGGCGTGGTTTACATGAATCGCACCGGTGCACCAGCCTAGACATACAAAAGAAACCATTAAAATAGGTATCCCCCAAAGTTAAAATCAAGTTTCAATCAAGACAGCACGAGCAGACTCACGGATGGTTTCAGTAGAGGTGAGACCGTCCTTGACTCCGTTCAGGCCAAAAGGTAAAAATAGAGTGGGCGAACCCACGAGCGAAACATCTTACTTGGATCCGATCATGCTTTCGTTCGACACCTGAGACACACCAGAAAGGGAGCGGATCAATTGGCGGATGTGCTTCCGTACTCCGCCCCTGCATCCAGTCAATCCTTGAGACATGCCCAAGGAAAAATGGCCTCGGGCGGATGCAACAAACTTGAGTCCGTTCATTCATCCGTTCAGGTCATTTTATAGGTTTTACACTGGGCAGACTGATGGGTAGTACCACGATTGGTGGATCCGATCGTGCGTCCGCTGACAATCTAGTCTGAGATTTTAAAGGGCTTTTGCTCCAGCTTAAAACTTGGAGCTCCCTTGGCTCTCAAAGACATGGGAGGGGTATCTAAGCCTTCCTAGGGTCACTAGAACCTAGGTTTAACCCATGGATCCAAGATCACACAAGGATTGGTCTCAATTTGGTCCAAGGATGGGGTTTCAAAGTCCAAAACCATAGGTGAGCAACAATGGCTACCAAGCAGCTCACGGGAACCATTCCTAGAGCTAGGTCAGCACCTTTAGAGCTCCCAATTAGGGCCAAGCATCACCTTGAGTCCCAAATGGAACCCTAGGTTAGCCAAGCTCAAGCAAATTTACATAAATAGAAATGAGAATGGAGGAGTACCAAGCTTGAAGGCTTACCTTGGTGAGGTCCTTCTAATGGAGAAGTAAAACCCAAGGTTAGGTGAGCCTTCTTGACCACCTCCCTTCCTTTCCATCTCTTCTCCTCCTCTTTCTCTTCTTCCTTAGTCCGGTCAGTCTGGGGGAGGAGATGTGGGGCAGCCAGCCTTCTTGGCATGGCTTCCATCCTCTTCCCTTCCCCTCTCATTCCTTTCCCACTTCTACTTCTTCCCTTTCCTTCCTCCTCCTCCTTCTTCTCTTGTCTCTTCTCCTCCACGGTTTGCTTGGGAGGGGGAGAGATAAGTGAATGGGAGGGACTTCCTTATCTTTAAGGGGTAGAAGGGGCCTTAGGTTGTGTTTGGTTAGGGGTCCATAGAATGTAGTTAAGCCCTTAGGCTTAAATAGGTTTTGGGTTAGGTCTTAGGCCATGTTTGGCCCATGTTATGTCCCTTAGGTCCATTTAACTAGTTAGGTCATGTTTGGGTGGGGTCCAAGTCCATAGGACTCAATTGTCATGCAAGGTCTGTTTGGTTTAGGTTAGGGTATATAAAACCCATTATTTCTTTAACTTTGGCCTTGTGGGCCCACTTTCATGGCCTACTCACCCAACTAATGGTAAGGGCAAGGGTCCACATGGTCCGAGGGTCCAAATAGAGTATCCAGGACACGGGGATGTGGGTCCCATGGGTTAAATTACCGAAAGGGCAAGTAACAGCATGGGCGGATCCTTGAGTGGATTCAGTTCGAGTGAGTCCGTTCGTGACTCCAGTGCTGCTGTCAGGGCCCAAACTCCAAGAAAAGTTACGGGGCTTTTGCCCACACTTCCCGGGCTTTGAGGGGTCTCTTAAAATAATATTTTAAGTCTGAGGTCACAGGTGTTGGCCAATGCCACCGTGGCATTGCCTTTGGTAAAGGTCTAAACTGCCCCGGGGTATAGGGGTATATTTGGGGTGCGGGTGTAACATCCCCCCAACCTTATTAAAAATTTTGTCCCCAAAATTTGAGGCAATCCTAGTCTCAAGGGTGAGGGTTCGTTGAACAACAATACTTCTCATTACCCAGTACATGGGTTGAGTTAAAGGTCGGGTCAAGATGAGGCAATGCCTACATGACTCAGTAAGTCAGATCCTACCATTCCTTTTTCCTCATAGGGTCACATTACCCCAGGGGTGTGGTTCACAATACCCCTGACTCCAATTGATTTTAGAGCCGGTGGTCACAATATACCAATAGGTCAGAGGAGTATCACATGACCAGGAAAACCTAGGGAACTTTCTGTTCCAGGTGGCTTAGTTTAGTGTGTAAAGGACTACTCTGACCTTTACTACTCTGGTCACTCTTGGGTTACAAGACTTAACCTATCCAGTCCCCAACATAGGGTTCGTATTCTGAATGCCTTCACTTCTGGTTATCTCATTACCTTACCCAACTTTAGAATGATTTGAAATATTGATGGAATCTCCTATTATTCATTCTCAGTACGGAGGGAATGCATTTGGCGATCCATTACCCCATTCATATCTATCGTTGGAGAAGGTCTTGTTACATCCTTCAGTTTCAGCTCTCAAAACCTTTAAACCTACCACACAATTATTCCGTAGGGAAAAGTTCATTATGGTCCCCTTTTGAGAGCTAAACAACCTCCAATGGTTTAGGTCTAAGTCAACTCATTTTAGTAAGTTTTAACAATCAACCTACCCAGTCATGGTTAAATTCATTAATTATTATCCCATGATCAACATGACTAAGGGTCTGGGCTCAACTAAGCGATCATAGTAAGGCCAAGGTAAGGTTATACTTGTAGTACCAGAGAATCACTCTAGTCGCATAAGTCTAAGGTCCTAAGGGATACATGTATATATATATACACACATATTATACCAATTCGTAGGCAAAATTTTAAGAATTACATTCATATCTCTATGGACATATCTGTCATCTAGGTCAATCCACAAGAACAAAAGTCCTCGGGTATGATTTGCTAAGTCTTTTTGGAGGGTCAGCTCACGTGTAGGACTCCCTCTATGAGTCTAAACAAGGTTTGGATGAACCAAGTAAAATTCAAATAGAGTCGTCACTAACTTGAGGTGTCATAAATGACCTCCAACACACGTGGCCTTTATGGCTCATTCAAATAAATTAGTCCAAGCCAGTCTATTACTTTCCTTTCTTAATACCTACTTACAAGTTTAGGCTTCCTATCCATAAGGTTTGGGTCCTTCAAATCACAAGGTCTAAGGATCTCCATCCCCAAGAGTAACTCTCCTTCCTTTTGGGTAAGAAGGGAGTCACGACGATCATCAATGCCTGCCATCTCTTATTGGTTGGCCCAGTCGGGTACAAGTCCTAACCCCTTTCAATTTAAGGTATTGACTAGACTTAGGTGACCTCCACTATTGAGTCACACAACAAGGGTGTTCAATCTAGGGTATAGGCACCAAATCAACACATATGGGTGTGGTAAAAAAGTCTCAAAAGTCTGGGGTCAAAACTCTAAAAGAATTCGGGCGGACTCACGAGTGGTATCAGTACTCTGGTTCCATTCGTGGCTCCTTCGCAAGATAGGGAGAGCAGACTAACGGGCGGATGCGGAACGTGAATCCGTTCGTTTGTTTGTTCTCAGAATGTCAAACGGCCGAGGGAATTTGAATTGAACGGATCTACGGATGGACTCATGGATGTGGATCTATTCGTTGATCCGGTCAGTTTTAAAATGACAACTTTTTCAAATCTGTGCAGGGCGGATTAGCGAGCGGAGTCACGATAAGTGAGTCTGTTCATTCGTCCGTGCGCAGAATTTTAACAAAACAGAACTGTGAGTTTAAAACTCACTTTTGGCTCCAAGAAGAAACATAACCACAAGGGGAAGAAAGGCTCTACCGGATTTCCTTGGGTGGATTTCTTGCAATCTCAAGCCTCAAAGTTCAATCCTCAATTGATCAAGGTAAGATTCCTCTTCTCTTTTCTCCTTTCCATTCTCCCTTTTTCTTCTCATTATAAGATTTTGCTTGTGTCTTTTCATCTTCTCTTTCCTTTCTTCTTGGATTTGTGGTGAATCATTCCAAGTGTGATCATGTCTTGATTTTGTTTGCACTTTCATGGTCATATACACTAAGTTCATGCCAAAATCGATTTAGGCTAAGGCTTTTTGGGTTTGAATCAAGCCCCAAAGATCACTAACACTATAGGGGTGGCTCCTTACTTGTTCATTGTACCCCTTGCTAATTTCAAAGTCTTCACAAGCATTTTAGAGATTGTTTAATATGTTTAGTTAATTTATGTGGATTGGTTCTAAGCTTTAATTGGGATAAACTCTTCAATTCCTTCATGCTTTAAGATTCTCTTCAAGTTCATGTTTAATCCATTGTATGAATCTAAACTTTACCAAATCATTTCCTTGATATATCTTCAAGTACACTTTCTCTTCATGTGATTGCTAGCAAGTTCCTTGTATTTACTCCCCTTTTCCAATAAATGGTTCTTATCTCTTGTTGGGGTACTTTATCCAATCACTTGCTTGTTTGACATTGGTTGGGATATAAAATAATCAAAAGCACACATTGTTTGCATCAATCTCACTTCTTCACATCCACACACTAGGGATTTCATATAAACTCCATGTGTGAATTAACCTTGTCTCTTTTCCCTTTTTCCTAACACATCGCCAATGGTGTCCATATCATACATTATATATATCCTTATATTATTTTTTTTTTATCTTCATCATCCTGTATAGTCTTCTCTTCAACCATTTCCATATCACTTGTGCATTTTACTCCTCTAATTCTATTTGCAAATCATACGCCATTATTCCAATTTGGCTTACCTTTGCTATTTCCTTTGGTGGTACCTTGTGTGTAGGTGACTAGTCCTGGCTCCCAAGAGAAAGAGGGACCTTGCCATTGTGCCTTCCATCCATACTACCTACAATGCACATCGATTCACTTCAGAAAAGGCTAAGGGGATTTTCCGAGAGCACCTATATAACAAAAAGATTCTTGTGGAGAGGGATGTGACAGTGGAGGAAATACTGGCATACAAGGTGGGGTGTTAGGTTTGAGAGGTAGGAGTGGAATAACATGTTGATTCCGCCCGAGCTTTATTACCCCACCTTGGTCAGGGAATTTTACTCTAACCTGTTACTGGTTAAGGGGGGGAATGATGAGTTTAGGCTGACTTCCTTTGTGAAGGCAGTATTCATTAGCTTTACTACAGTGGAGTTGGGAATTATCCTCGATGTTTCTTCAGAAGGTAAGAGGGTTTATTATCCTCCAGGTAGTCATCCAGACAAGTGTTTACATCCAGATGAGGGCAGGGAGTTATTTAAGGTTCTGACAAATAACAAATATGAAGAAAATGTTGATCTGTCCAAGTTTCCTCCTTCTCAGTGGGTTCTCATCTTTATTGCCAGGACCAATCTAGCTCCTTCTAAGGGACGCAACACTCTCCCTCCTTTGATGTTTGCAGTCCTAGCCCATTCTCTGTACACTGGCCAACATATTTGCCTACCCCATGTGATCATGCAGCACATGGCCAGTGTAGTACTAAATCCTGCTCGCAATAACACTCTGCCCTATGGTCGGCTGCTCACTAGGATCTTCTTGTTCTTTGGGGTTGATTTGGACCGTGAGCCCAAGGAATCAAGCATTGAGGGGCCTATTGGACTCAATGCATTGCAAAAGATGAACTTGTACTATGATTATGGTAGTGCAGGGGAGCAAGTTCAGTACGGGGATGGTAGAGGGGCCAGAGATGATGATGAGGATAGTGATGATGACCTCGAGTTCATGGGTTCTGGACCATCTGCAGCAGGGTCTTCAGGTGCACCAGGGGGAGGGAGTGACATCTTGATGGCCATCAGGCGGCTGAGCCTGAGGGTGGTGGATGGCTTCGATGGTGTCAAAAGGAAACTCATTGCCCAAGCTTGGCGTCTTGAGGCCATAGAGCGAGGAGTAGATGACATCAATGCCTTCCTTGGTCGCAGTGGTGGCGACGGTGCAGATGGGTAGCCCAGTTCTTTACTCTAGCAATTTGAAGTTATTTTATCAATTCTTTTGGCTTCTTGCATTTGATGAACAGTTGTGGAACTATTTCCTTATTTTTCTTTGCCTTCAGTTCCCTTGCATTTTCTCTTTTTCTGTCTTTTGATCAGTTGGTTTGAACAATCTAGGAACCTTTGGAATTAATGAATGTATATATTGATCTTAGGTGGTTAAAATCAAGTGTTTTGGGTAGGAACAAGTGAAATCTGATATTTTGGGTTGGGGAGGGCACAGTTATACCCAAACAGGAATTCGGTGCAATCATGGTTAGATTTGCATAATTTGGATTGGACAGGATAGAATCACAGGTGTCAAATTGTGAAGGATATAGTTGCCTTCAAGAAGGATTCTGAACAATTAGGATAGTTGTATTTAGCTTTATATATATATACATATATTTATATTTCGTTTAATTCCCTCTTTTAGATCATTGATCATAATTGTGGGTTGGTTGTGTTCAATGTATTATCGTTTATGAATTATAGCATATATATATGCCCATTTATTTCCTACTTAGGACTCAACCAAGCAGTTGCGTGATTATATTCAGCAGTCTATGTTTCGAGTTCTAAGTTCCATATTGTCTATTATCTTTCTAGGTTCTTTTTTTCACTCCAATTAGTCTTCTTCCTAAGTCTGCACACAATCATTTATGTTCTTGAGGTTTTTAAATTTAGAACCTAGTTGTGGAGAGTAATCAAGTGGTTACACTGGACTGTGGTCGGTATAGAGCATCATTGCTCTGATACCACTCTATCATGCCCCCATCCCATTGTAAGATATTTTACCACCATAGGAGGTGACTGGGATAATCACACTTCATCCCAATACCTACCAAGATCACAGATACAGTGTCCCAAGCCACAGTCCACCCTATCATCACATTATGATAACAGAAAGGAACGTACCCAATGGAACTAATCGTTCCAATCACAGAGTTAGCGGAAGCGAAATTAAATTAAAATATGTGAAATTATAGAGCATCGGTTCTCTAATGATAACACATAGTACAGTAACAATGTTCGTAACCATTCAATCTCTCCCAATAATTACGCATACAGTTTATACATATTTGTGGAATGAATACAAGAATTAAATAATAAATAATTACAACAAGGGCATCATTCTTGGGTGTACATCTACATCCAAGCCACTGCCATAGGCTCCACTTGATTCGCATCTAACGGTGATCATCAAGAGTAGTACCTCCTGCATATCAACTAAAAAGGAGCTGTACAACGGGGTTAGCTATACTAGCTAGTGAGAGAGTAATGGGGAATGCCCATACATCACACAATTAATATCAAGCAAAATGATGCATGCTAATGTTAGATTCATTTTCCACCTAGCACATAATTCTATCGGTCAAGTGTATGCTATTGTGATAACTCAGGAGACACTAAGGGTCACTTATCCTATCGCCCCAGTGAAACCTTAATTATCACGAGGGGACCTACGCCGGTAGAAGCCATCATAACCACCCAGTGGCAGACCCTGATAGCCATCACTACCCCTAACCTGGCCTCTCCCGCCTCCACACCCATCAGGTACTCAGACTATCCAACACATAAACCCCTATTGGCAAGGGTCGTAGCATAAGAGAACAAGCATCCTAGCCGCAGATCAGGATGGCATATAACAGTTTTCATAATTTAAATAAATTGGGGTTCTGGTACTGGCACACCCGGCACTATAGCCCGATACAATGGTGGGAATATTATCACATTCATAACAGCTCACATTTAAATAACAATGTAATGCTCACAATGCTTATAATTATATAATAGCATGCTTAAGATTTGCACATTATATATATATTCAAACCCATCAAAGTCACCCAGAACCCACTCACTGAACTCGGGTGTCACTCGACGTGATTAACATGAATCTCCTCGAGCATCGGGTGCCATCCGGCATGGTTTACATGAATCTCACCGGTGCACTAGCCTAGACATACAAAAGAAACCATTAAAATAGGTATAGATGGGTCCCATGCTAGGCCCCTAAAGTTAAAATCGAGTTTTAGCTAAGACAGCACGAGCGGACTCACGGATAGTTTCAACAGAGGTGAGTTCGTCCCTGACTCCGGCCAAAAGGTAAAAACAGAGCGAGCGGACCCATGAGCGAAACATCTTACTTGGATCCGATCGTGCAACCGTTCGACACCTGAGACACACCAGAAAGGGAGTGAATCAACGGGCAGATGTGCTTCCTTAGTCCGCCCCTGCATCTGGTCGATCCCTGAGACATGCCCGAGGGAAAATGGCCTCGGGCGGATGCAACATACTTGAGTTCGTTCGTTCATCTGTTCAGGTCATTTCATAGGGTTTACACTGGGCGGACTGACGGGCGGTACCACGATTGGTGGATCCGATCGTGCGTCCGCCGGCAATCCAGTCCGAGATTTTAAAGGGCTTTTGCTCCAGCTTGAAGCTTGGAGCTCCCTTGGCTCTCAAAAACATGGGAGGGGTGTCTAAGCCTTCCTAAGGTTACTAGAACCTAGGTTTAACCCATGGATCCAAGATCACACAAGGATTGGTCTCAATTTGGTCCAAGGGTGGGGTTTCAAAGTCCAAAACCATAGGTGAGCAATAATGGCTGCCAAGCAGCTTATGGGAACCATTGCTAGAGCTAGGTCAGCACCTTTAGAGCTCCCAATTAGAGCCAAGCATTACCTTGAGTCCCAAATGGAACCCTAGGTTAGCCTAATCTCAAGGAAATTTACATAAATAGAAATAAGAATGGAGGAGTACCAAGCTTGAAGGCTTACCTTGGTGAGGTCCTTCTAATGGAGAAGTAAAACCCAAGGCTAGGTGAGCCTTCTTGATCTCCTCCCTTCCTTTCCATCTCTTCTCCTCCTCTTTCTCTTCTCCCTTAGTTCGGTCAGCTTGGGGGAGGAGATGTGGGGTAGCCAGCCATCTTGGCATGGCTTCCATCCTCTTCCCTTCCCCTCTCATTCCTTTCCCACTTCTACTTCTTCCCTTTCCTTCCTCCTCCTCTTTCTTCTCTTGTCTCTTCTCCTCCACGGTTTGCTTGGGAGGGGTAGAGATAAGTGAATGGGAGGGACTTCCTTATCTTTAAGGGGTAGAAGGGGCCTTAGGTTGTGTTTGGTTAGGGGTCCTTAGAATGTAGTTAAGCCCTTAGGCTTAAATAGGTTTTGGGTTAGGTCTTAGGCCAGGTTTGGTCCATGTTATGACCCTTAGGTCCATTTAACTAGTTAGGTCATGTTTGGGTGGGGGCCCACTTTCATGGCCCACTCACCCAGCTAATGGTAAGGGCAGGGGTTCACATGGTCTGAGGGTCCAATTAGAGTGTCCAAGACACGGGGATGTGGGTCCTACGAGATAAATTACCAAAAGGGCAAGTAACAGCACGGGCGGATTCAGTTCGAGTGAGTCTGTTCGTGACTCTGGTGCTGCTGTCAAGGCCCAAACTCCAAGGAAAATTGTGGGGCTTTGGCCCACACTTCTCGGGCTTCGAGGGGTCTCTTATAATAATATTTTAAGTCTGAGGTCACAGGTGTTGGCCAATGCCACCGTGGCATTGCCTTTGGTAAAGGTCTAAATTACCCCGAGGTATAGGGGTATACTTAGGGTGGGGGTGTAACAGTTTATCTTGGCATGCACTTCTCCATATGCTCCATGCATTTCCCTTAAAGAATGAATTAATCTCAATATATGGTAGTTTGAACAGTTGATGAGAGAGTATCCCTTGCCCTTTCACATAATATCTGTAGACTCCTGAGAGCCCTGCGATTGTCACCAATATCCTCATTGTACTTCCTCTACTCTTTAACTTCCATGTTTGCCGATCATGATCACATCTGCCCAAAAATCTAGTTTGCTATCTTCCATTGTCTCTTTTAGTGCGCATGATATGAAGATGGAAAAAATAGAAACAATTGTGGGGTTGAGTAGTAAATAGATAGGAGAGTGTGTTATGATTTGTGTCATTATAGGAGAGTGACACATAAGTGAGTTGTATGTAGTTATGAGAAGTAAGTAGGAGACGTTAAAGAAACCACTTCTAGTGGGATGTATTGAGAATCATGGGTAGTTTGCATTACCTAGTTATAGACGCTGGATTTTGTCACCACTCTAGGCAATGATGACAATCAGACACAAATGACTGACAATTGTTAAGGGAAAGTCCTCACACACAAACTCCATCATCCATTGTGATGATATCAAAGTTTAGGTAAATTTCATGGACACCCCTGTAAGTATTCAATATGTCATAGACATTCCATACTTGATTAAAATATCAACCTTCCCCCTGATGTTAAGCAGGGTTAGCACCCAAAGTTGAAATGTCCATTTTACCCTCTTAGAAATTTGAATAAAAAATGGATAAATTACATCAAAGGTGCCTTAAGTTTGGGAAATGTCCATTTTACCCCAACCTTATCTTTACCTGCACTTCCAACTCTGACTCCAACCACCACCACCACCGCTGTTGTTATTGTCACACCCCAAACCACCCCCTGGGAGGATTAGGTAGGTGACCCGAATTGCGTAACGACAATCCGCTAAATCCCACGGTTCTAGAAACAGTTATTACATTCACGGTTCCACATTCATCACATTACTACAGGTATGATCAGAGTGTTGCAGATAACTTCAACTATAATAAAAGAGAAAGCGTAGCGATACGGGAATGATAGTGATATATACATATATATAGTGTTCTAAAACATTCCCACCCAGATACAACCCACAAAGAGAAACTAAGCTGACAAAAACTAAAAGAAAGAAAGATATACATACATATATGTACAGGGTGAGATAACTCATCCCCAAAAAGAAAGTAAGAAGACTATAGCAGAACCACAAACAGAACGGGGATAAACTCCTAACAAAAGCAAAAAGGAGTCCCCAAGACAAAAAACATCAGGTGCACTCTTCAATGGTCTTCATCAATAACCACCAAGAATGCACGCATCATCGGCACGACCTCCGTCGGGGTCCACACCAATATCATCATAACAACCAGAGCTCTCCTCGTAATGAGCCTCCATGCCACAGCGGCATCGATCTACAAAATCATCTAAAGAAAAACATATATTGTTGGGAGTGACCCAAAATGCCCTACCCAGATCCTGGCTCGGGCGAGGGAGCGATGCGCACTGGCTGGTGTGTAATAAGGAATTAAAGTTGTACCTTCCCTCACAAGGCGTCTTTTGGGGGATTGGCAAGTGCTTAATCCTACAATTGTTGGGATAAATTTCACACATCACCCATTATGATTTTGATAATATCAAATAAGTTAGTTGTACTAACGTGTATTATATTGTATAGAGAGACTTCATAAGAGATGACATCAAGTAAGGGGGAGTATGTAAAAGCTTGATGCACTAAGACAAAGATTTCAAAAGAATGTTGTGAAGTGAAGGACTATGTTCAAGACTTCTATTTAAGCAACTCAATGGGATACAAGGCCTCATAGAATTTATTTAATCTTGTATCATGTTGTATCATGTTTATAGTCACAATTAATGTATTGCACACACTTGCATACATTCATTTAGATGGACTTTAGGAGGTTTAAATTAAACCCAATTGGATTCATCCATATAAGTCTAATAAAGGACTTAACAAATTTTAGCAAAAATTTGAAAATCCAGCATACCGGATCATGAAATGGCATACCGGGTTAGTGTTGCAATCTCAAGAAATTGCTCACAGTAGCCTTCCAGCCCATGCCAGATTGTAATCCAGCATACCGGATCATAATCCAGCATACCGGATCAATATCTCGCATACTGGATCAATATAATACTATTATCTTTTGACCGTTATTGCTTTGTTCAATAAGAAAATTAGGTGATCCGGCATACCGGATTGGAATCCAGCATATCAGATTATTTATGGCTTTTGGAATCCGATCTTGAAATAGATTCCTAATTAATTAGAGTTATCTAGCCTATAAATACCCACTTGTTTAAGGCTCTAATGACTACTAATAATCATCATTAAGAGACTTCATCACAAGCTCTAATTGCAATAGCCTAAGTGAGCATTCAAGCATCCAATCATCACAAGCTCACACACTCAAGCTCCTCAACCTCATCTAACTTCAAGATCCAAGGGTGGAAGGTAGCATACACTCCTACTAAGGTTGAGGTAACCCTTTTCCTAGTAGTTTTTACTTTATATTTTAATTGAGTCCTCTTGCTCGGAATCAAGAGTAGTGAGTCCTCTTGCTCAGAATAAAGATTGATTGAGTCCTCTTGCTCGGAATCAAGAGTAGTTGGGTTCTCTTGCTCTTAATCAAGATTTGTACGAGTTCTCTTGCTCTAACTCAAGATTTGTTTTAGTGAAATTCTCTGTAAGGTGAGAGGAGTGGATGTAGGCAAATATTGGCCGAACCACTATAAATTTCTTGTATCACTCTTTGATTTATTTATTCATTGCTTGTCTTTACATTGGTAACTTGGTTATTTCCGCATAAGTTTTTAATTTCCCTACCTTCACCTATTCACCCCCCTTCTAGGTGAATTCTCATTTTGTATCAGAGTGGGAGCTTAAGACCGTGATTGTTTTTCAATCTATTTAAGAGTTAAAGACCATGGGATCCTCTAGCAATCGAAGGATTGAGGGATACACTATCACTAGACCACCTTTCTTTGAAGGTGAAGGATTCTCCTATTGGAAGAATCGCTTCACAAACTTCGTGTGTGCCAATAATATTAACGTATGGGAAGTAATTGAAAATGGACCAAATACCATAGACAAGCTCAAAGAAGAGTGGACCCCAGCTGAAAGAGCTAAGATTCAATTTAATTTTGTTGCTATAAGTTATATTCAATGTACTCTAGGAGAAAAGGAGTACAATAGAACTTGCATGTATGACTCCGCTAAGGAGATGTTTGATAAACTCATTGTTACCTATGAAGGTACTTCAGAGGTCAAGCAATCTACGATTGATATGCTTGTAAATGAGTATGAACTGTTTAAAATGAAAAATGATGAGGACATCTATGCAATGTTTACTCGATTTACTAACATTATGAACAAGCTGAAAGGATTAGGAAAAATCTACTCCAATGGTGAAAACGTTCGAAAGATTTTGAGATCTCTCTCAAAGGAATGGAGACCCAAGACTACAACAATAAAAGAATCGAAGGACATCGACAAGCTAAGTCTAGATGAGCTATTGGGATCACTCCAAACCCACAAGATGGAACTAAAACTAGACATCAAGGAGGTTGAACCAAAAGAACCGAAGAAGAAGGTTATAGCGTTCAAATCATACCATGAAGTAAGTGATGATGAAGAAGAACTATCTGATGACGAGATCGAATATCTCTCAAAGAAGTTCTCAAAGTTTTTGAAGAACAAAGGCAAAGCCACATTCAACAAGAGAAGACTCTCAAAAGACCAAAAAGGTAAAAATGCTCTTAAAGAAAATAATGATTCTTCTTCAAAAAACATTGTTTGCTATGAGTGTAGGAAATCAAGACATTTTAGGGGAGATTGTCCGAAGATAAAGAAATACAACAAAGTATACAAAGCCGAACACTCCTTCGATTCAAGCAATGAAGAAGAGGAAGACGAAGAATCTCAAGAAGAAGAGCAAATCAACCTTGCTTTTGTGGCTATTGAAGATGAAGAAAGTGAAAATGAGGTAACCCCCACTTCTCCATCTCATAAGGATAAGGATTTTCTAGAATTAGAAGAAGTTTTTGAAGACTTTTACCAAAGTAGCATGGAGTTAGCTACTACTAAAAAGAATCTCTTAAAAGAGAGAAATACCCTCAAAGACCAAAACACAACTCTAACTTCTCAAGTTAACAACTTAGAAGAAAAAAAAGAGAAATTGTGTAAAGACTTAGAATCTTTTACTAATGGTAAAAAGAATCTTGATATTTTACTTGGATTTTCATCTAAAGCACCTTTCAACAAGGGCTAGGCTATAATGTGAATATGAGTTCAAAGCAAACCCAAAAGCCAAGTTCAAGTAAGATAGCAAGCAAGGGAGCAAAGAAAAATAAGTTTTGTAATTACTGTAGGAAGAAAGGACACTCGATTGAGGAATGCTACTCAAGAAAGAAAGGTCCTTAAGTTAAGAACCCCAATCCCAAAGGGAAGACTCAAAATATCCCTCAAATTATTGTATACAATAATTACAATAAGAAAGAACATACTATCTGGTAATGTCATCACATGAACCAATCTTTCTACCATCCTAGAAGACCTTGCAATGGTCAAAACAGGAGGAGTCATCCAAAGGTGCAAAGACCTACTAGAACTCCACCTAAGGTGCAAAGACCTTGGAATCCCCAATCATACCCAAATTGGTATGGTAATGAAATGGTAAATGAAAACCAAATGGTTTGGAGACCAAGAGGAATATATGATACTGACATTGACGGACCCAATATACAATGGGGACCAAATTTTTATTAAGTTTTTTCTTTCTATCCCCGCTTTTTGATAATGCCAAACGGTGAGAGAAATGGGGAGATAAAGCTGTAGTTTATCTTTTGGAACATATATCGTCTTGATATTATCTCTTTATATCATTTGATACTATTTATTTGTCATCATCAAGAAGGGGGAGATTGTTGGGGTAAATTCCACACATCACCCATTATGGTTTTGATGATAACAAATAAGTTAGTTG
The DNA here is from genome assembly GCF_018873765.1 of Telopea speciosissima. Classification (NCBI taxonomy): domain Eukaryota; kingdom Viridiplantae; phylum Streptophyta; class Magnoliopsida; order Proteales; family Proteaceae; genus Telopea; species Telopea speciosissima. Next base: position 37,032,653 of record NC_057924.1, read on the forward strand.
TACTAACCTGTGTTATATTGTTTATAGAGAGACTTCATAAGAGATGAGCATCAAGTAAGGGGGAGCATGTAAAAGCTTGATGCACTAAGACAAAGATTTCAAAAGAATATTGTGAAGTGAAGAACTACGTTCAAGACTTCTATTCAAGCAACACAATGGGATACAAGACCTCATAGAACTTGTTTAATCTTGTATCATGTTGTATCATGTTTATAGTCACAATTAATGTATTGCACACACTTGCATACATTCATTTAGATGGATTTTAGGAGGTTTAAATTAAACCCAATCAATGTGACCAAACCCAATTAGATTCATCCATGTAAGTCCAATAAAGGACTTAATAAATTTCAGCAGAAATTTGAAAATCCAGCATACCGGATCATGAAACGGCATACCAGATCAGTGTTGCAATCTCAGGAAATTGCTCACAGTAGCCTTCCAGCCCATGCCGGATTATAATCCAGCATACCGGATCATAATCCAGCATACCGGATCAATATAATACTGTTATCTTTTGACCATTATTGCTTTATTCAATAAGAAAATTAGGTGATCCGGCATACCGGATTGGAATCCAGCATACCAGATTATTTATGGCTTTTGGAATCCAATCTTGAAATAGATTTCTAATTGATTAGGACTTTCTAGCGTATAAATATCCACTTGTTTAAGGCTCTAATAACTACTAATAATCATCATTAAGAGACTTCATCACAAGCTCTAATTGTAATAGCCTAAGTGAGCATTTAAGCATCCAATCATCACAAGCTCACACACTGAAGCTCCTCAACCTCATCTAGCTTCAAGCTCCAAAGGTGGAAGGTAGCATACACTCCTACTAAGGTTGAGGTAACCCTTTTCCTAGTAGTTTTTACTTTATATTTTAATTGAGTCCTCTTGCTCGGAATCAAGAGTAGTGAGTCCTCTTGCTCGAAATCAAGATTGATTGAGTCCTCTTGCTCGGAATCAAGAGTAGTTGAGTTCTCTTGCTCTTAATCAAGATTTGTACGAGTTCTCTTGATCTCACTCAAGATTTGTTTTAGGAGAATTCTCTCTAAGGTGAGAGGAGTGGACGTAGGCAAGTATTGGCCGAACCACTATAAATCTCTTGTATCACTCTTTGATTTATTTATTCATTGCTTGTCTTTACATTAGTAACTTGGTTATTTTCGCATAAGTTTTTAATTTCCCTACCTTCACCTATTCACCCCCCCTCTAGGTGAATTCACATATATAACAGAGTGTCAGCCCCACTGAGCTCGTGAGCAAAACATATCACCATGCATGCACATGCAACAACAATCCACATGATCCTACATGATATGCAAGTCCAGATTATTTATTAACCACCTAGCATTACAACTAAGTCAGGTCAGTGCTACTACAATTCCCAATACATGTATCCCTGGTGCGGGCTTGGTTACCCCTTCCCATGATACATCCATTGAGTTGTCGGAGAGGACCAGTCAGCTCCCGCATTCATTCACCAAGGTCAGCCCGACCAGCCCTCTGTGATTAACCTATAGGGCAATCCATCACATTTTTCTTTTCTTTTCATTTCTGGCTTATAGCCCATAATCACCATTCCGGTGCAAACACATTTCTTTTCATTTCATTTCATTTCTTTTCTCATATACATAATATGGTCACCCTCACAGGCATCCAACACCTTAACCCCTGTTGGCAAGGGTGCGTAGCACGAGTGATGAAACTCTAACCCCATGTCTATATGGCATCGTATGAGTCGGGTGGTGTCAATCACATCCCATTCTATGAGCTATTACAAGCCTCATCTCCAAACCGACTACGACATCTAGTCTAACATTCACAATCATCAGATAATATTCACATGGTTGATCAACAGACATTCATTGTGTAGTAATTTGAGTAATTGATCAGAATTAAATAACACAGCATTTAAGATTTAACAATTATTTGCCGGCATACAATTACACATGCATCTATGATAATACTTTACTCACCTGGGTCTAGTTCTAGGAACTCGGTTGCAATTTCAGTTCCAACAGCAGTCTGATTGCAGACCTCGAGCGCGGGATCAAATCTTAGATGTAAATCAGAAATTGTCATATTAAGTTTCCAATTTGTCTCTGGCAGTCCTAGGGTTAACCTAAGCTCACTGGGTTGACCTGATGTTGAGTTGGTCTTCAGTTGGAACTCTCTGGGCCTTGCACTGGGCCTTAGGCCTATGTCTCGGTGCATCATCCAGAGATGGTGGTCTAGGGATAAAATGGTCATTCTTAGTAATTATCACACCCCAAACCACCCCCTGGGAGGATTTAGGCAAGTGACCGGATATCCTACATCCACCAATCCCAAAGGATCTAGAAGCAGTATTTACACGACACAAACCATACATTGAGGGTAAAAAAGAAATTACAAGAATATCATAGTGCAACAGAAAATCGAACTACCCGCAGATGATTTATATTATCAATAATAAAATCCCAAATACCTATGTTATACCTTATACATATCCTTTTATGTTCAATAAGTACATTATCTCGGTAATTACACTTCTTGAAAGAAAGACACTTAAATAATAACAAAATCGTCGCTAAGCAATGAGATGAGGAAGATCTGCAATTCCATTGACAGCTTCCTCACCTATTAGCAAACCCGTATCTGTAAAATCAGCTAAAAGAGAATATACAAGAGTGTGAGCTCCACCGAGCCCGTGAATGAAATATAAACCATGCATGCATATGCAAGCACAACCAAATGAGTCCTACATGAAGTGCAATTCATTTTATTTATTAGCCACCTAACATCACAACTAAGGCAGGTTAGTGCTACTACAATCCCTAATACATGTATCCTTGGTGTGGGCTTGATTACCCCTTCCCGAGTTGTCAGAGAGGACCAGTCAGCCCCAGCGCACTAGTCCTTGGTCAGCCCGACCAGCCCTTTGTGATTAACCTGTGGGGTAACCATCGGTATTTAGCTCAATTCTTTTCCCTTTTATTTTTGGATTTTATTGTTGCATAAAGCCTGGCGTATAGCTCATGATTTAATTCTGGCTTGACGCCCGACATAGAGCTCATGATTTAGTTGTGGCCTAAAGTCTGGCTTATAGCTCCTGACATTAATTATGGCGTAAAGCCCGACATATAGCTCCTGACATTAATTGTGGCTCCCACAGGCATCCAACACCTTAACCCCTATTGGCAAGGGTGCATAGCACGGGTGATGAAACTCTAGCCCCATATCTATATGGCATCATATGAGTCAGGCGGTGTCAACCGTATCCCATAATACGGGCTACCACTGGCCTCATTTCCAAGCCGGCTATGGCATCTAATCTAGCAATTCCACATACAAGCATTATCATCCATTTCCAATGTCCATAAAATATGCTCCAGAATTTAAATAAAAATATAAAATAATTTAAAGTATTTAAAGACAGTAAATATTGTTGTTGTTGTTGTCATGACCCTTCAGTCATGTTACACCTACACTCACCTTGGTTTGATCCTATTGGTTCAGATGTTTGTTCAGTTTCGGTCGGTATCTGGCTGTACACCTCAAGCACGAAAACAAATCCTAAAATAATAAATCAGACATATGTTATTTTAATTATTTAAAACTATTTTGGATAACCCAGTGTTAGTCTAGGCTCCTAGGTCTAATTCAGTGCTCAGTCTGAGATCACTTTAAATTCTCTGGGCCTTGCACTGGGCTTTTGGCCCATGTCCCGGTGCATCATCCGGAGAATGTAGCTTAGGGTCAATATGGTATTTTACCACTGTAGTACATGTTTTTAGGTCACAATAGTCTTACAACACAGTCCCTAGGTCAGCAGTGCTGCAGGACCAACACAGACAGGGTTTCCAAGCCTTGCGGGGCCCACTTGGGTATCCAAGGTATACATAATTATGGACAGATGTGAGGAGGGGTATTTTGGTCATTTTCCATCTCCTTAAACTGTTCATAGTCCATATGTGGAGGTTCCCCAAGTCAAATCAGCAAAACAATGAAGTTTTCATTCACTGGGTGATGTCTGCATTGCCCAGTGCCATCATCCAGAGAATTCATTTGCAGAATTTTGTTTTGGATTGAAATGAAATTTCAGTTCATTTAAAGACACAATCGGATCATGGTTCCTTCTAAGAAAATGAAGCTATATGAATCTAGTTTCTATTAAAACTAGAATCAAAGAAAATTAAGATTAGATTATGAAGTTATATTATTTTTATTATGCAAGGGTCAATCTGTCAGGACAGCAGGATCCGAATTTGACAGCAACTTGAAGTGAAGTTTTAACTAACTTAGAGACATAACTAGGCAATGGTGTCTTCTAACAAAATGCATCCCTATGAGTCTAGTTTCTAAAAAAGTTAGAACCAACACAAATTGAGTTCGGGTGGTGGATTTATTTCATTTTAACTAAGGAAAGGTCAATCTGCAAAGTAGCAGAATTTGTCATTTATGTTGGGATTTAAGATGTATGTATGGAATTGGGTTCTTATCATCAAATCAATCATGCAAATTGATGTTTGGGTTTAAAAATGTTTTATCTAAAACATTCAAGTTGATGAGGGTCATCATTGGTTTAGCCTAGAACTAGGATTTAAGTCCAAGGGTCCTAGAATCAAGGGATGGTACCTTCCTTAGCTAGTACATTTGGTGGCGAGGTGTATAGTCACAAGGAGTTGGTGTTTGCCTTCGTAATGGTATGTAGGTCCTCACCAATGGGGCTACCTCATTATGTTCAACTTTGGGTTCAATGTACCACAGTATACTGGTAGTCTTGACCTCGAATTCTGGGCTTTCAACAAAAATTCCAATTAGCCCCTATTTTTGGGTAGGGGTTTTACATTCCCCCAACCTTATAAAAATTTTGTCCTTGAAATTGAATGTGTTTGGTGATTCAAGCAGATAAGGATACTTCGACCGCCTTTCATCTTCTCGTCAACCGGACATTCCTTGATCAAGCCGACTATTCCACAGTACCTTTACAACACGATAATCCGGTTGTGGAGATTGTGCTCCTCACATCCCACATTCTCTTCGGGTTTCTCTTGACAGGTCAGGGCGACAGCGAGCCTAAGTGGTTCCTGGGTCAAGTCATGAGTCGAGTTCGGGAGGTACTTCTTCAACACCAATGCATGGAATATTTCATGAACTTCTTCCAATCAGTACGCTATTGGTCAAAATTCTCGAATTCAACTTCCCATTCTTATCAAACCGCACCACTCCTTTGGTTAGTGATTCCTAAGGAAATACTTGATTGCCCATGACATACTTCAGGTCCTTTCATCTTGTATCAGCATCGCTCATTGTTTCTATTGAGCTATAAAGATTTGGTCCTCAAACATATTCAACTCCCAATAAGTTATCTAAACTGCTCTCAAGTTTGATTGATCCAATGTCCAGCTTGATTTCAATGGCCTACAGGAAATTGAACTCCCAACATATACCTCAAAAGAAATCAAAAGGTCCAACTACTTCTGCGTATTTTGCCTAATAATCTATACTTCTACGGCTTTGGGTTGTGTGGTATAAGTCTTCACCATCTTTCCTACACGGCTCTTCTTATGAATACTTTAACTTCTAGTTTCCCAATACCTAGTCTCAACTTTAGAATGAATTAGGATATTGATGGAATCCCTATTGTTCACTCCCAATAACGGAGGAGACATTCAGTGACCCATTATCCCCTTCATACCTATTGTTGAGCAAGGTTTTGTCGGATCCTTTAGTTTCAGTTTCATCTTGATCTTGGTTGTGCTATTCATTTGGTTTGCGGTATAATGCTTTACCAAGACCTAACTACGTGCCTACAATCTTTTATTGTCCTCCCAAAATCTACATACGATTATAGAATTTCCAAATGGATAGGGCCCATATCTTCATTTAATTTCACAACGTTTCAATTGACAATGCTAACCACTAAGTTGTGTTCTAAGTTCTTCGAGGGCATCCTCCTCTTACCAGTAAACTTAATAGAACAAAGGAGTGTGATGCACCGCAATCAAAATAATACTCGAACAGGTGAGAATCATATGGGTAGAGTACCTGTTATTATTTCAAATTTGCCTCAGCTTCCCTTGTGTCCAAGGCATATACTTGTTTTTGGACTCCATTGCTTTGGGACGGGAAAAGTATAGTAGTAGGTGGATCTCGTCGTGGCGCACGAAATCTACAATGATGACAATCCCTAGCCATGTGTACGGGCTGCTTGCAAACATAGCATCGGTTGTTCGACTTAGACGATCGGGGCACAGCAGTAAATTATGCCCATTGGCTCGAAGCATGGCAACAATACTGTGTAGGCTATTTGAATGCTGGATGAATGGGTTGATATGCTTGACCCATTTTAAGCCCACGGTTCTGTGCCAAGCTAGGGCTTAAGCTAGATCCTTGGAAGGTCTCATGGGGCCATTCTAAATTTTGGAAGGCGTTAGGCCCCTTGCCTAGCCCCGTTGATACTTGTGGTCCCCTTGGCCTATCTTCTATCGTCTTGGCAAAGTTTGAATATCGATTTTGCTTAGCCCTTTTCAAATTTCTTCCCTAGCCTCCCCTTCATATGTTCCGATGCAAAATGGAACAAATCCTCAAATTGCTGTTGGTAATCTAACACTGTCTTCGATCCTTGTACGAGGGCAGAAAATTCAGCTTCCTTCTTGTCTCTGAAACTCTCAAGAAAATAATTCAAAAAAAAGACTTCCTTGAACTGATCCTAAGTGGGGTTGGGATGAGTCGCCTCTAAATTTGATCGCGTCGACTTCCACCATGCTTCAGCCTCATTCTGCAATTGGTACCCGGCGCATATCAACTTTTGGGCATCGGTACATTCTAATACAGCGAAGGCTTTTTCTAAAGCATTAATCCATCTCTCCGATTCCATCGCCTCCGGGCCAATCCTGGAAAAAGCGGGCGGATGAAGTTTCTTGAGCCTCTCCATCACCCTAGCAGTGGAGTTATCTATGACATGCTGAGGCACCGAAGGTGGAGATTGTGGAGGCTGATTGGGTGGTGGCATTGCTTGCTGTTGCATCATGGTCATAAACTAAGTGGTCATATGGGCCAGCATTTTTTGTTGTTGATGTGTGATCCGCATCATGTTTGCTACGATGGTATTCAGCTCACCGACAGTCATAGCCGGAGGTGGTGCGATGGCAGGAGCCAGAGGGGTCGCAGGCACCGGGTTTGGAAAGCCCTTGGGCATCCCTCCCGAAGTGACTAACACTTTAAAGTTTTGAGCTTCGACTCCATTCGGTAGTCCAATTTCTGGAACAAATCGAGGGCCTCTTCTACGACGACCACCTCGGTTGGATCTTGTGTTAACCATGGTTGTTTTTGTAGAAAGGGATCTTAGGCATAAATAAATCTACATTTTCTAACTAAGGAAGGTTCTAAATTGGTACCTAGGTGTACAAGCTAGCATTTGCTATGGTATGACATAATAGTGAAATATCGCACGTATAGAGATGCGTAACCGAAAACATAGGAATTTATAAATACTACAATAGGAGTAAGCACAAAGATAGGATGGAATGTGTTTTATTTTATTTTATTTATATTATTTATTTTATTTTATTATTATTATTATTTTTTTGTTGCACCTTCGTTTTTAACAAGATTGAAAATAGTACTTCTAGTTTCCTTTTCGGATGTAAAAGTTTATGCCTCTTTGATTATAAGGTTATCGGCTTTTGCACCTAGCTAGTCTCCTACTGTGTTCTTCTACTTCTTCATTTCGATGTTTTCTTAAAACTTTTATTTCTTTGTCTCTAGACGACCCATCATCCTACTTCCATTGTTTGTTAATGTAAATAGAGCTTCTCACTCTGATACCGCTCTGTCACACCTCAAACCACCCCCTGGGAGGATTTAGGCATGTGACCAGATATCCTACGACATCCGCCAATCCCCAAGGATCTAGAAGCAGTATTTACACGTCACAAACCACACATTGAGGATAAAAAATATATTAAAAGAATATCAGAGTGCAACGGAAGATCGAACTACCCGCAAACAATTTATATAACCAATAATAAAATCCCAAATACCTATGTTATACAATATACATATCCTTTTATGTTCAATAAGTACATTATCTCGGTAATTAAACTTCTTGAAAGAAAGACATTTAAATAATAACAAAATCATCACTAAGCAACAAGATGAGGAAGATCTACAATTCCATCGATAGCATCCTCGCCCATTAGCAAACCCGTACCTATAAAATCAGTTAAAAGAGAATATACAAGAGTGTGAGCTCCACCAAGCCCGTGAATGAAATATAAACCATGCATGCACATGCAAGGACAACCAAATGAGTCCTACATGAGGTGCAGTTCATTTTATTTATTAGCCACCTAACATCACAACTAAGGCAGGTTAGTGCTACTACAATCCCCAATACATGTATCCCTGGTGTGGGCTTGATTACCCTTTCCCGCGATACACCCATTGAGTTGTCAGAGAGGACCAGTCAGCCCAGCGCACTAGTCCTTGGTCAGCCCGACCAGCTCTCTGTGATTAACCTGTGGGGTAACCGTCGATATTTAGCTCAATTCTTTTCCCTTTTATTTTTGGATTTTATTGTGGCATAAAGCCCGGCATATAGCTCATGATTTAGTTGTGGCTTAAAGCCTGGCATATAGCCCTTGACATTAATTATGGCGTAAAGCCCAGCATATAGCTCCTGACATTAATTGTGGCTCCCATAGGCATCCAACACCTTAACCCCTATTGGCAAGGGTAATGAAACTCTAGCCCCATGTCTATATGTCATCGTATGAGTTAAGCGGTGTCAACCGTATCCCATAATACGGGCTACCATAGGCCTCATTTCCAAGCCGACTATGGCATCTAATCTAGCAATTCCACATACAAGCATTATCATCCATTTTCAATGTCCATAAAATATGATCCAGAATTTAAATAAGAATATAAAATAATTTAAAGTAATTAAAGACAGTAAATATTGTTGTTGTTGTTGTCATTACCCATCAGTCATGTTACACCTACACTCATGGTATAATTCCACTCACCTTGGTTTGATTCTACTGGTTCAGATGTTTGTTCAGTTCCGATCGGTATCTGGTTGTCGCACCCCAAACCACCCCCTAGGAGGATTGTTAGTTAGGTGACCCGAATTGCGTAACGACAATCCACCAAATCCCACGGATCTAGAAGCAGTGCTTACAATTATGGAACCATATCCACATCTTAACCATAAGTAAGACCAGAGTAGTGCAGGACATCTACAATTTAAAAGTAAAAAAAGAGGCATAACGATACGAGAAATGGTGATAATATATACATATTAAGTTTTGTTTGATACATCTCCCGAGCACACACGACCCACAACAAAGAAACAAAAGCTGATAAGAACAATACTACATACAAAAATATATACAGGGCGAGCATTCTCAGCCCCAAAAAGAAAAAGAAAAGAAAACTACAATAACCAAGTCAGAACGGGGATAACTTCAAAAAACCCAAAAGGAGTCCCCAGTCAAAACATCAAATGCACGCTTCAATGGCCTTCATCCGCAATGACCATCGAGAACGTACACAGAATTGGTATGACCTCCGTCGGGGTCCACACTAACATCATCATAACAACCAAAACTCTCCTCCTCAAAATAACCCGCCATGCCACAGCAGCATCCACCTGCAGGATCATCTAAGAAGAAAGCAACATATAATAGAGTGTAAGCCCCACCGAGCTCGTGAGCAAATAACATCCATCATGCATGCATATGCAATCATAATCCATAGTTAATATGATCTACATGATATGCAAGTCCAGATTCTTTATTATTAGCCACCTAGCAATACAACTAAGTCAGGTCTGTGCTACTACAATCCCCAATATGTGTATCCCTGGTGCAGGCTTGGTTACCCCTTCCCGCGATACACCCATTGAGTTGTCGAAGAGGACCAGTCAGCCCCCGCATTTGTTCACCAAGGTCAACCCAACCAGTCCTCTGTGATTATCCAAGGGGACAACCGTTTCTTCCCTCATGCACTAGTCCAGTGTTCTTTTATTTATGCACCATTCCGGTGTTCTTTTATTCTTCTTCTTTTTTTTCTCACTCCCTAATAATTGTCCCCACAGGCATCCAGTACCTTAACCTCTGCTGGAAAGGGTGCGTAGCATGGGTGATGAAACTCTAGCCCCATGTCTATATGGCATCATATGAGTCCAGTGGTGTCAATCGTACCCCATAATACGGGCTACCACGGGCCCCATTTCCAAGCCGAGTACGACATCTAGTCTAGCAATCACAACCATCATATAGAATTCACAGTGTTGATCAACAACAGACATTATGCAGTAATTTGAGTAATTTGAATTATAAGTAAATAACACAGCATTCATGATTCAATTATTAATAGCCGGCATCAGATCATAATTACATTTGTATATACGATAGTATTATTCACTCACCAGTACTTGGCTCTAGGTACTCAGTCACAAATTCAATCCCAGCAGTTCTTTGGTTGTTGACCTCGAGCTCGGGATCAGGTCCTAGACACAAATCAAGCATTGTCTTATTCAGTCATTAGCCTACACTAATGGTTCTAGGGTTACCCTAATTTACTGAGTTGACCCGGGGTTTAGTTGGTCTTATTTGGAAATACCGGGCCTTACACTAGGTCTTAGGTCATGTCCCGGTGCATGGCCAGTGTTAGGGCACAGGGGCAAATTGGTCATTTGTAATACTAGTACCTGCCACTAGGCCAGAACATGGCCTCGGTGCTGTCCAAAGCATGTTTGTGCTATAGGACTAAGCACAGCAGTGTACAATCACATACGGGGCCCACTAGGGTTCCGATTCATTTCTAAATAAGAACAGATGTGAGGAAGGGGTTTTTGGTAATTTCCAGCCTTTCCACAGTGTCCAGGGGGTATGTGGGTGAAATCCCCCAGGTGTGTCCATCATTCCAGCCAAATTCCCTTTACTGGGCGTTGGCTCTGGGCGATGTCTGCATCGCCCAGTGCTTGTAGAATCGATACAGGCTGAGATTCCAAGGTTGGGCTTGCATGGTTGGGCTCACACCTGATCCTCTGCATGTTTAGGGATTTAGGTAGCCCCAGTGATGGTCTACATCATGGTCCAATTGGTTTCTCCATCAGGGTTCCAGTCAGGCTGACTGTGACTACCCAAGCAACCCAGTTGAATAGTGTTTAGGGTTTTGGTTAGGCTTGGAATTCAGTTCCAGCCTTGTACAGAGCTGAAATTACTTGAAACAAGGGGGCTTGAGGCTGTACCCATCTAGGGCTAGGGCTATACAGCCTTAGCCAGCTCCTAGGGTTCCAAAAACACTGGCCAATAGGCCATCTGGTAGTGCAGGTGGGCACAGCCAGGTTTCGGCCATGGCAACAACTTAAATGCCTAATGAAAAGTGATAAAATTCACAGATCTCCCATGCTCTATGCATGCATGGCAGATCTGGAGCTAGACTGGGCAAACCCTAGCTTGTCTGAGCTGCCCAGGGTTGCAAAGCACAGCAAGAATGGGGAAAGAATAGGTACAACAGGTATGGGGGAGTTTCTATGCCTGAATAGGGCTGTGAGTGAGCTCGGATTAGCCTGAGATGGGCTGTAGCAGCTCCTTCTCTTTCTTCTCCCTTCTTCCTCCTCTTCTTCCTCTCTTTTCTCTCTCTTCTTTCCTCTCCTTCATCTCTTGGATTTTAGATTTGCCAAGGGCTCTAAAATGAGCCCAAGGCCTCCTATTTATAAGTCAAGGCCAACTAAGGCCTGTGTGCCTTCAGTCCCCCTTTTAAAAATTGATTTTTGGAATTGATTCTGTTCAGTTCTGGGTTCTCTGGTGGGGTCCGCAATGAACTAGGGATATGAGGTGGTCTCTCAGAGTCCCCTCTATCACTGGAGGGTGTCCATGGTCCAGTGGGGTGGTCCCCACATTTTTAATAATTAAAAATATGCAACAATAGCCACTGGGCGATGTCTCTGGGCGTTGCCACATCCTCCAGTGCCATGGCCTAGAGAATTCCAGGAACAGAATTCAAAGGGGAACAACACAGGGGTTTGACCCTGGGTTAGGGTATTGTCCCCACATGCCCATTAGGGGTTTTTACTTGATTTTCCAGAGGTGGGTCCCACCACTTTAAGGAGGAAAGAGAATACCTGGGGTTCAAGCCATACATCAGGCTGTGAGCTGTGCAAGAACAGGGGCCTACTATCCATCTTCTGACAGGTATGTAGGGAAACCTATTCAAAGCATTCTCATTGATCTCATTGAGTGGAGTGATGCTCCACAGTGATCTTGGTTGCCTAATTAGGGGTTCTTGTCCTTGAACCAAAATTTCAACTTGTCAGGGGCAGGGTTTGATATTTCTCCCCACCTTACAAAAATTTCATCCTCGAAATTTGCTTACCATGTAATCCAAAAAGCTGAGGATATTTCTCCTTCATTTCTTCCTCACGTTCCCACGAAGCTTCTTCTTCTGGGTTATTTCCCCATCGAACCTGCACAAAAGCGATGGTGCGGTTATGGAGATTATGCTCCTTTCTATCCAATATCTCCGTGGGGTGTTCTTCATAGGTCATATCCACGTCCAACTGTTCAGGTTCTGTTGGCAGCACATGTGTCGGATTATTAATATATTTTCATAGCATTGACATATGGAAAACATCATGGACGCTCGACAAAGATGGTGGTAGAGCCAACTGGTATGCTACAGGTCCCACTCTATTAAGAATTTCATATGGACAAATAAATCTTGGGCTCAACTTGCCTTTCTTGTTGAAGCACAGCAGTCCTTTGGTTGGAGACACTCGAAGAAATACTTTTTCTCCGATCTCAAATTCAATATCCTTCCTTCGATTGTCCGCATAACTCTTCTGTCTCGATTGGGCTGCCTTGATCTTCTCTCTTATGACATCCACTTTGTCGCATGTCGCTTGAATCATTTTAGGTCCGAGATATTTTTGCTCACCAACTTCATCCCAATAGAGCGGAGTTCGACACTTTCTGCCATAGAGTGCTTCGAACGGTGCCATGCCAATGGTGGAGTGATAACTGTTATTGTATGCAAATTCCACCAGTGGTATGTTAGCATCCCAACTGTTATTCATTTCCAAGACACAGGCTCAGAGCATGTCCTCCAGAGTCTGAATGGTTCTTTCCGATTGTCCGTCCGTTTCCGGATGGAAAGCTGTACTAAGATTCAATTGAGATCCCAATGCCTTTTGTAAGCTTCTCCAAAACCTTGAAGTAAATTGAGGATCTTTGTCAGACACAATACTGATAGGCACGCCATGTAAGCGGACTATGTTGTCAATGTAGATCTGGGCAAGCTTCTCCATCGGATAACTTATTTTAATCGATATGAAGTGAGCTGCCTTTATCAGTCCATCTACGATCACCCAAATTGCATTTATGCCCTTCCTGGTGTTGGGCAGATTTATCACGAAATCCATAGTGATTCTTTCCCATTTCCACTCAGGTATGGGAAGTGGTTGCAAGAGTCCATACGATCGGTGTCTTTCTGCCTTTATTTGTTGACAGGTAAGGCACTTGGGCACGTAGATTGCTATGGTCTGCTTCATTCCCATCCACCAGTAATATTTGTTGAAATCTTTGTACATCTTTGTGCTTCCAGGGTGGACTGTATAGGGTGAGCTATGCGCCTCTTTAAGAATTCGGTCTTGGATGTCAAAGTCATCAGGCATGCATAATCTATCACGAAACTTCAATGCTCCATCTTGGGCCAATGTAAAATTCGGGTCTCTGTGGACACCATGTTGAATTTCCAATATAATTTTGGCCAGCTCGGGGTCCAATGCTTGCTTCTCAATTATCTCCTCTTGTATCAACGACTGCAGGTCCATTGGTCGCTTCTTCGATCACGACCTCTAAATCAAATTTCTGAGCTTCCTCTATTAATTGTTCACTTACGACTAATGATGTGAGGGATGCAGTCTGAGATTTTTTGCTTAATGCATCTGCCACAACATTGGCCTTACCAGGGTGATACTGGATTTCACAGTCATAATCCTTTACCAATTCCAGCCACCGCCTCTGTCTCACGTTCAACTCCTTTTGGGTGAAGAAATACTTCAGGCTTTTGTGATCAGTGAAGATTTCACTCTTTTCACCGTATAGGTAGTGTCGCCAAATTTTCAACGCGAAGACTACCGCTGCTAACTCCAAATCATGAGTGGGATAATTCTTCTTGTGTTCTTTTAAATGCCCTGAGGCATAAGCGACTACTTTACCTCTCTGCATCAGGACGCCACCTAGGCCTGTTCTCGATGCGTCCGTATATACTACCATTCCTCCCATTCTGTCTGGAATGGTCAAAATCGGGGCTGTTACCAATCGATCCTTCAGTTCTTGAAAACTCTTCTCGTATGTCTCATTCCATTCAAACTTAGTACCCTTCTTCGTGAGTTTTTTCATGGGCATCGAAATGCGTGAGAAATTCTCAATAAATCGGCGGTAATAATCAGCCAATCCTAAGAAACTTCGAATCTCCGTGGCATTTTTTGGAGTCTCCCATTCAAGAACTGCCTTCACTTTGCCGGGGTCTACCTTGATGCCATCTTTGGTGACGATATGCCCCAAGAAACCAATTTGGTTGAGCCAAAATTCACACTTACTAAACTCGGCATAGAGTTGGTGTTCCCGCAGCTGCTGCAACACGAATGTAAGGTGTCGTGCGTGCTCTTCCTCACTCTTAGAGTATACCAGAATGTCGTCAATAAATACTATGATGAACTTATCTAGCACGTCATGGAATACTCTGTTCATCATATCCATAAATGCTGCCGGGGCATTGGTTAATCCGAACAGCGACACTAAGAATTTGTAATGTCCGTATCGGGTTCGAAATGCCATTTTATGAATGTCACCACTTTTGATCTTCAGTTGATGGTATCCTGACCTAAGATCAATCTTAGAGAAAACTCTTGCTCCTTGTAGCTGATCAAACAGGTCATCGATACGTGGAAATAGGTATCGATTCTTGATTGTCAGTTTATTCAACTCGCGGTAGTCGATACACAGCCGCATTGGTACCATCTTTCTTCTTTACGAACAGCACAGGTGCTCCCCAGGATGACACACTGGGTCGAATAAATCCCTTCTTTAGCAGATCTTGAAGTTGTGTCTACAACTCTTTCAATTCGACTGGCGCCATCCTATATGGTGCCTTAGATACCGATGCTGCACCAAGAATCAGGTCAATCGCGAACTCTATATCGCGGTCCTGCGGCAACTGTGCCAGATCTTCTGGAAATACATCAGGAAATTGTCTGACAATGTGAAGTTCCTCCAAGGGTTTTATCTTCGCCTCTATGTCCATCATAGTGGCCAAAAACCCTTGGCATCCATCATCAAGCAACTTCTTCACTTGAAGTACGGATAATGTTATTCGTCTGGACTTCCTCCTCGGTTCACTTTGATAGGTGAATTCTGACCCATCTTCTAGTTTAAACTTTATCTTTTTCTCCGCACACATAACATTTGCACCATAGGCAGACAACCAATCCATGCCTAGTATCACGTCAAAATCATTTATATCCATTTTTATCAGTCGTACGATTAGATTCTTTCCACAGATTTTGATCTGACAAGGGTCATAGACCTCCTTCAAACTCACAATGCTTCCTGTTGGCGTGCTGACTACTAATTCATGCCCAATATCTCTTGGTTGATCTTTTATTTTACTCGCAAAGGTTGAGGAGACGAAAGAGTGGGTTGCGCCCTAGTCAAATAACACTCGCGAGGGTATGGTTGAGACATTCAGGGTACCTAGGGTTTGTAGGTAATTTAGGTTTCATGAATTAAACCAATTATTCCCTATAATTTACAAGGTTCGATCACTTACCTATCATTACGTCGGGGTTTGCCTCAGCTTCTTCATTTGTTAAAGCGTACACCTTTCCTTGCATCCGATTGTCACTTGGTTGAAATGGTCTAGCGTAGGGCTGATTAAATGAATTGTTGCCATATCCACATGATTTGCAATCCCTAGCCATATGTCCTTCCTTGTTACACAAATAGCACTTAAAGGGCAGAGCTCCAGGTGTTGAGGCCTTGCTCGCTTGACTTGTTGCTGGTTGAGCTGGCAAAACTATTGTAGTCGCTTGACTTGTAGTAGGTTGAGTGGATCGAGTAAATGTAGGGTGAAAAGAACTTTGACCTACGCTCGGCCTACGATACAGAGTTGGAGTAGGGCTTAAATTTGATCCTCGATAAAGCTTATTTGGCCAACCATAGGTTTGGAAGTTATTTGACCTTTTGTTCAAACCAGGCGACATCACAGTCTTTTCTTTCTCTTTTTCCTTGAATCTATCCTCCATTGTCTTCGCCTTATCAACCATTTGAGCATAATCCCGAATATCCATGATTGACAAAACTGATCCAATCTCAGTTTTGAGTCCCTTCTCAAATTTCTTGGCCTTACTAACTTCCCCTTTTAAGTGCTCTAGAGCAAAATGGAATAGATCTTTGAACAGCTGTTAGTAATCTAGTACCAACTTGTTCCCTTGCACCAATGCGATGAATTCTGCTTCCTTTCTATCCTTGAAACTTTCGGGAAAGTAGTTTTTTTAAAGAAAACCTCTTTAAACTGCGCCCATGTGGGATTTGGGTGAGCAGCTTCCAAATTAGGCCTCGTGGATTTCCACCAAGCTTCGACTTCATTTTGTAACTGATAACCCACACAAATAATCTTTTGCGCGTCTGTGCACTCGAGTACTTCAAATGCTTTTTCCAGGGCACTAATCCATCTTTTCGGCTGCATTACCTTAGAGGTTATTTTGGAAAATACAGGCGGTTGGAGTTTCTTGAACCTTTCCATAACCTTGGCGGTAGAATTTTTTGCTAAGTGCTGAGGCACAGGTGGTGGAAATAGCACTGGTCGATTGGGTGGTGGTGGTGGTGCAGCGCGTTCGTGCATCATAGTTGCAAACTGTGTAGACATCTGACCAAGCAACTCCTATTGTTGTTGCATGGTTCGCATCATCGTGGTCATGAACGTAGTCACGTCGCCGGCTGCCACACTTGGCTGAGGTGCTGTTGTAGTAGGTTGTGCAGCCGCTGGTGCTCCTGATGAAGCAGCCGATGCCTCAGAGTTTTGAGCCTCAGTTCCATTGGGCAGTTCAACCTCCTGTACAATTCTAGGTCGTTTATCCTTACGACCTCCACGAGAACTTCTAGTGTTGATCATTGTTGCTTCTCTAAAAAGAGGAGCGAGTTCAATATTCCAATTCATCTATACGGATCAACAGTTGTTCCCTAGCTAACAGATACTAACCCAGTCTATAGTTCCAATGAGTATCATGAGTCATACCAGTAAGGTGGATTATTAGATTCATTATCTTGGTTTTTTAGGTGTTGTGTCTTATTGAATACCTTATGTTTCTCTTTCTTATGTGTTTTATGAGTCAGTATGTTATGCATGGCACTAATAAAAAAAAAATTCAGATTTTTAAATAAATACTTTTAATTAATTACCTGATCTAGCAGGCAAACTCTCTAGCTTCTTCCCGGTCTCGAACTCTAGTGCCAGTAGAAATTCTATGTCAGCTATTACCTCTCCAACTAGACTCAGAAAATGCTCTCGGTCCTCGGGTCCACTAATGGCTGCAATAGCCAAGTAAAAGTCCAGTCGACTCTCAGCCCGGGGTAACACTAACCGTATCCGTCTCAGTCTCTCTCATAAATGTCTAATATAAAGCATGATGCTGGGGTCACCAGCCTTAGTCAACTCACTGGTCCTGTCACATAACATGGTTCTAAGCATTAGGACATACTTAATTGAAAGAATTAAGTACACGACTATTGGAAACTTAAATAACCATAATCATCAATATAACAAATTCTTGGGTTGGCTCGAGGTACCTTAGCATCTAAGGATTCGATTGACTAGACAACCTATCAGATCTTGCTCTCAACTATCCTACACCTTGGTTAGGGTAAGATCTATGCTTCCCACACTTAGTCAACACATAATACAACATACCAACGTAACTAAGTTCTGGTTTGCATAGCAACAATCCGGTCAGTTTGTACATTACAATAGGCACGCATTTAGCTTATTTGAATTCAACCGTATACTATAATTATATCAATGCTAATATACTCACAAATATGTAATACATCCTTATTTTAACCTAGCCATATAGGTTCTTCTCCCTTAGTCCCTAGGTGTTGCATTTAAAAAATTTCCACTTTCTTGAGTCCATGAGATCTAAGTTCTTAGGTCATAAATTATTTATTATTATATTTTATTAATATAATATTCTTATTATTTAACAATAATAATAGTTATTATTTTTTTTTGTCCTTGTTTTTATGTCCTATGGGGTTATTATGCCCAAAACTAAGTTCCCATGTGTAAATTCTGGATTTTTTGCAAATTTACCATCACTGGGCAATGTCTCTGAGCGTTGCCACATCACCCAGTACCATCGCCCAGAGAATTGGGCTCAGGCTTTTTAAGTCCGAGAGGGCCCCATTCTTTCCTAGTTTCATTCTAAACTCCTCTAAACACTTGGGAGAAGTTCTAGAAGAGTAAGGGGACCACTTCCACACCAATTCTTGGTAATTTCTCGGCCTATTTACAACTTCACACGTGCCTAGGTAAGTTCCTTTTGTTTTTAGGTTTTCTCTATATGCTTACTTGTTTTTCTCCATTTCTTCTTTACCTAGGTTAGGTTTTACTGATTTACTTGCCCTAAACTTGGTATTCTCTCTCTTGTTGTGTAGAAAATGTCTACTAGTCGTCGTACTACATGGAAATCGGTAGCCCAAAAGAGGCTACGAGTCAAATCCGAGGAGTCTTCTTATTCTTCGATTCCACCATCATCTCCTAGGGAGGATTCATCTTCCGAGGAGCCAGATTTCGAGCACCATCTTTTCTCCAAGTATGAGTATGCCAAGGAATAGAGAAATTTTGCTTCTGTAAAGATAGTAAATGGCCGGGTGGTACGAGTAGAGGACTTCCACCAATATGGCCTCTTTGTCAAGTTCAATGCCCTAGGTTGGGCATCGATGTTATTCCCTATCGAGCCTTGTTATCCCAACCTGGTTCGGTACTTTTACTGTAACTTGATGCCATCCGGGGCACAAGATTTCACACTTCATAGTAGGGTAAAGGGAGTGGATATCAGATTGACCACTACCCTCTTGGTAGAGATCCTGGGTTTACCAGACACAGGTGTAGGGACCAACCCCGCATGGACATATCCGAGATGTTCTCCCTCGAGACTAGGAGGACAGTTTTCACTACTTTGACCGGTTCAAGGAATACTCCCAAGTCTGAGACTGCCTACAAGCCTAGTGCTAGGGTTATTAGTAGATGTGTGACCTATAACATCTACCCCAAGGGAGGAAACAAGGGCAGCATATCTATGATGCGGTCGTATATCACTTATTGCCTATTGGGTGCTGGTCAGGGGGGTCCAGTCATCAACACCCCTTATTTATTCAGGTGATGCTTTATCACGCCTGGAACCCAACCGATGGAAACCTTCCTTATGGGAAGTTCCTTACCTTGGTCTTCTGATATTTCGGGGTTCCATTGGAGGACGAGTTCATTGATAGGGTCTGATCCAAACCTATCGATAAGACTTTTATCTTGAAGATGAAGGTGCCTGGGGAAGATCCAGTAGTGGATGAGGAGCAGGTGATGGCTGAGGATATATAGCAGGACAAGGGGCAGGGTGGTGATGCACATGATGAGGGTCAGATTGGAGAGGGGCAGGGCGACATTGGAGTAGTCACTCAGGGCATGTACACAAGGGAGCAGGGGTTAGGTCCAGATGATCTCGAGGGTTTTGACACACAGTTTACGAACTTACCTGCTTACGAGAAGACCGGTGCCACCAGTTCATAGGTTCCAGGGCCTCCAGATTGGGCTCAGGTGATGGCACAGCTTCAGAGCCTACGTACGAGATGTCAGACCTAGGATCCAGGGTGGATCAGGGCTTCACTTCCTTGGGCAGTAGAATGGGTGCTGTTGAGCAGAGATTGGATTTCTGGGATAGATTCTACAGAGTTGACTCTCGCCAGACTCAGCCTCCACCGAGCGACTTGCCTCCTACAGAGTAGTTCCTACAGTACCGGACTTTCGTGCTACATGATGTTGACTACTGTTATTTTCTTATGCTTATGTACTTTTTCTTTCTTTGTCTTCCGTTTATGTACTTGTTGAATTGCAATTATGCAATCAAACTTTTGTAACTATAACTGAGTTAAGGAAATTCTTGCATTTTACTCTACCTCCCCTATGGTTTTTAATTCTTGCATGTTTTATTGTTTAAAGCTTATTAGTCCTAGTCTGCAACCCATAATCGTAAGAAGAGCCTCACGCTCTGATACCAAGCTCTGTCACACCCCAAACCACCCCCTAGGAGGATTGGGTAGGTGACCCGAATTGCGTAACAGTAATCCGCCAAATCCCATGGATCTAGAAGCAGTACTTACGATTATGGAACCATATCCACATCTTAACCATAAGTAAGATCAGAGTAGTGCAGGAGGTCTATAATTTAAAAGCAAAAAAGGAAGCATAGCGACACGGGAAATGGTGATGATATATATATATATATATTAAGTTTTGTTTGATACATCTCCCAAGCGCACACAACCCACAACAAAGAAACAAAAGCTGATAAGAACGGTACTACATACAAAAATATATACAGGGCGAGCATTCTCAGCCCCAAAAAAGAAAAGAAAAGAAAACTACAATAACCAAGTCAGAACGGGGATAACTCCAGAAAACCTCAAAGGGGTACCCAGTTAAAACATCACATGCACGCTTCAATGGTCTTCATCCGCAATGACCACCGAGAACGTACGTAGAATCGGTGTGACCTCTGTCGGGGTCCACACGAACATCATCGTAACAACCAAAACTCTCCTCCCCGAAATAACCCACCATGCCACAGCGGCATCCACCTGTAGGATCATCTAAGAAGAAAGCAACATATAACAGACTGTGAGCCCCACCGAGCTTGTGAGCAAATAACACCCATCATGCATGCATATGCAATCACAATCCACAGTTCATATGATCTACATGATATGCAAGTCCAGATTCTTTATTATTAGCCACCTAGAAATACAACTAAGTCAAGTTTGTCCTACTACAATCCCCAATACATGTATCCCTGGTGTGGGCTTGGTTACCCCTTCCCGTGATACACCCATTGCGTTGTCGGAGAGGACCAGTCAGCTCCCGTATTTGTTCACCAAGGTCAGCCCGACCAGCCCTCTGTGATTATCCAGGGGGACAACCGTTTCTTCCCTCATGTACCATTCCGGCATTCTTTTTATTTATGCACCATTCCGGTGTTCTTTTATTCCTTTTCTTTTTTTTTTCTCACTCCCTGATAATTGTCCCCAAAGGCATCCAACACCTTAACTCCTACTGGCAAGGGTGCGTAGCACGGGTGATGAAACTCTAGCCCCATGTCTATATGGTATCGTATGAGCCCAGTGGTGTCAACCATACCCCATAATACGGGCTACCACGGGCCCCATTTCCAAGCCCAGTACGGCATCTAGTCTAGCAATCATAACCATCATATAGAATTCACAGTGTTGATCAACAATAGACATTATGCAGTGATTTGAGTAATTTGAATTATAAGTAAATAACACAGCATTCATGATTCAATTATTAATAGCCGGCATCAGATCATAATTACATTTGCACATACGATAGTATTATTCACTCACCAGTACCTGGCTCTAGGTACTCAATCACAAATTCAATCACAGCAATTGTGTGGTTGTTGACCTCGAGCTCGGGATCAGGTCCTAGACACAAATCAAGCATTGTCTTATTCAGTCATTAGCCTACACTGATGGTTCTAGGGTTACCCTAATTTACTGAGTTGACCCGGGGTTTAGTTGGTCTCATTTGGAAATACCGGGCCTTACACTGGGTCTTAGGTCATGTCTCGGTGCATGGCCAGTGTTAGGGTACAGGGGTAAATTGGTCATTTGTAATACCAGTACCTACCACTAGGCCAGAACATGGCCTTGGTGCTGCCCAAAGCATGTTTGTGTTGTAGGACTAAGCACAGTAGTGTACAATCACATGCGGGGCCCACTAGGGTTTCGAATCATTTCTAAATAAGAACAGATGTGAGGAAGGGCTTTTTGGTAATTTCCAGCCTTTCCACAGTGTCCAGGGGGTATGTGGGTGAAATTCCCCAGGTCTGTCCATCATTCCAGCCAAATTCCCTTCACTGGGCATTGGCTCTGGGCGATGTCTGCATCGCCCAGTGCCTGTAGAATCGATACAGGCTGAGTTTCCAAGGCTGGGCTTGCATGGTTGGGCTCACACCTGATCCTCTACATGTTTAGGCATTTAGGTAGCTCCAGTGATGGTCTACATCATGGTCCAATTGGTTTCTCCATCAGGGTTCCAGTCATGCTGACTGTGGCTGCCCAAACAACCCAGACGAATAGTATTCAAGGTTTTGGTTAGGCTTGGAATTCAGTTCTAGCCTTGTACAGAGCTGAAATTACCTGAAACAAGGGGGCTTGAGGCTGTACCCATCTAGGGTTAGGGATGTACACCCTTAGCCAGCTCCTAGGGTTCCAAAAACACTGGTCAATAGGCCATCTAGCAGTGTAGGTGGGCACAGCCAGGTTTTGGCCATGGCAACAGCATAAATGCCTAATGAAAAGTGATAAAATTCACAGATCTCCCATGCTCTATGCATGCATGGCAGATCTAGAGCCAGACTGGGCAAACCCTAGCTTGTCTGGGCTGCCCAGGGTTGCAAAGCACAGCAAGAATGGGGAAAGAACAGGTACAGCAGGTATGGGGGAGTTTCTATACCTGAATAGGGTTGTGGGTGAGCTCGGATCAGCCTGAGATGGGCTGCAGTAGCTCCTTCTCTTTCTTCTCCGTTCTTCCTCCTCTTTTTCCTCTCCTTTCTCTCTCTTCTTTCCTCTCCTTCCTCTCTCGGATTTCAGATTTGCCAAGGGCTCTAAAATGAGCCCAAGGCCTCCTATTTATAAGTCAAGGCCAACTAAGGCCTGTTTGCCTTGATCCCTCTCTTTTAAAAACTGATTTTTGGCGTCATTCGATTCGAGGCTCTCTGGTGGGGTCCGCAGTGAACCGAGGGGATATGAGGTGGTCCCTTAGAGTCCCCTCTATCTGGAGGGTGTCCATGGTCCAGTGGGGTGGTCCCCACATTTTGAATAATTAAAAATGTACAAAAATAGCCACTGGGCGATGTCTCTGGGTGTTGCCACATCGCCCAGTGCCATGGCCCAGAGAATTCCAGCAATAGAATTCAAAGGGGAACAACACAGGGGTTTGACCCTGGGTTAGGGTGTTGTCCCCACATGCCCATTAGGGGTTTTTACATGATTTTCTAGAGGTGGGTCCCACCACTTTAAGGAGGAAAGAGAATACCTGGGGTTCAAGCCATACATCTGGCTGTGAGCTGTGCAAGAACAGGAGTCTGCTATGCATCTTCTGACAGGTATATAGGGAAACCTGTTCAAAGCATTCTCATTGATCTCATTGAGTGGAGTGATGCTCCATAGTGATCCTGGTTGTCTGATCAGGGGTTCCTGTCCTTGAACCAAAATTTCAACTTGTCAGGGGCAGGGTTTGACACTGGCTATACACCTCGAGCACGGAAACAAATCCTAAAGTAATAAATCAGAAATATGTTATTTTAATTATTCAGAACTATTTTGGATAACCCAGTGTTAGTCTAGGCTCCTAGGTCTAATTCAGTGCTCAGTCTGAGATCTATTTGAATTCTCTGGGCCTTGCAGTGGGCTTTAGGCCCACGTCCCGGTGCATCATCCGGAGAATGTAGCTTAGGGTCAATATGGTATTTTACCACTGTAGTACATGTTTCTAGTTCACAATAGTCTTATAACACAGTCCCTAGGTAAGCAGTGCTGCAGGACCAACACAGACAGGGTTTCCAAGCCCTGCGGGGCCCACTTAGGTACCCAAGGTATACATAATTATGGACAGATGTGAGGAGGGGTATTTTGGTCATTTTCCACCTCCTTACAGTGTTCATAGTCCATATGTGGAGGTCCCCCAAGTCAAATCAGCAAAACAATGATGTTTTCATTCACTGGGTGATGTCTCTGGGTGATGTCAACATCGCCCAGCGCCATCATCCAGAGAATTCATTTGCAGAATTTTTTTTTTGGATTGAAATGAAATTTCAGTTCATTTAGAGAGACAATTGGATCATGGTTCCTTCTAAGAAAATGAAGCTCTATGAATCTAGTTTCTATTAAAACTGGAATCAAAGAAAATGAAGATTGGATTATGAAGTTATATTATTTTTATTATGCAAGAGTCAATCTGTCAGGATAGCAGGATCCGAATTTGATAGCAACTTGAAGTGAAGTTTTAACTAACTTAGAGACATAAATAGGCAATGGTATCTTCTAAAAAAATGCAGCCCTATGAGTCTAGTTTCTAAAAAAATTGGAACCAACACCAATGGAGTTCAGGTGGTGGAGTTATTTCATTTTAACTAAGGAAAGGTCAATCTGCAAAGTAGCAGAATTTGTCATTTATGTTGGGATTTAAGATGTATATATGGAATTGGGTTCTTATCATCAAATCAATCATGCAAATTGATGTTTGGGTTTAAAAATGTTTTATCTAAAACATTCAAGTTGATGAGGGTCATCATTGGTTTAGCCTAGAACTAGGATTTAAGTCCAAGGGTCCTAGAATCAAGGGATGGTACCTTCCTTAGCCAGTACATTTGGTGGTGAGCTATACAGTCACAAGGAGTTGGTGTTTGCCTTATTAATGGTATATAAGTCCTCACCAATGGGGCTACCTCATTATGTTCAACCTCGGGTTCAATGCACCACAGTATACTGGTAGCCTTGACCTCGGATTCTGGGCTTTCAACAAAAATTTCAATGAGCCCCTATTTTTGGGTAGGGGTTTTACAGCAATTGTACCTGACCCTAGGATATAATAGGCTTATTGTGCTGCCCTCAGCCTAATAGTGCTGTAGGACCAAGCACAGGCAGGATTTCCATCACCCGCGGGGTCCACTTGGGTTCCCAAGCCATACCTTCATAAGGACAGATGTGGGGAGGGACATTTAGGTCATTTCCCACCTTCCCACCCAATACCATGGCCAATGGATGAAGTTCCCTAAGCCAGATCAGCAATTCTGCCAACTTCCATTCACTAGGTGATGTCTCTAGGCGTTGGGTGCATTGCCCAGAGTCTGCAAATCGACAATAGGCTGAGATCCCTAGGTTGCAGCTCATGGGCAGTGATCAAATCATCACCCCATGCATGTTAGGGCATAAGGTGACCCCTGGGGTGATCTTTATCATGGTCCATGTGGATTTTCCACTGGGTCCACTACTTGGCTGCCAGAGGTTGCCTAGACAGCCCAGTAAATAGTGTCATAGGGTTTTCTCCAGTTGCAGATCTGGATTTTGGTCACATGCAAGGCTGTAAACAGATGTAAAATGGTGTTCTAGGGCTGCTTCCACCTAGGGCTTGGTCCCATGTAGCCAGGGCTTGCATCCAGGGTTCCAAATAGCCAAGCAACTGAGCATCTGGCAGTGCAGCTGTGCACAGCCAAATTTTTGTTCCAAGAACAGCATATCAGACTTATGAAATTTATTAAAAATCACAGATCTTCCATGCTTTATGCTTGCATGGCAAATCTGGAGCCATCCATACATTTCCCAACTATTATGGGTTGCCAAAGAGCAGGAATCCATACAAAATATAGGAATAAAAGGAGGCAGCAGGTATAGGCATGGAGATGTATACCTGAACAGAGCTTAGGTGCCACGAAAATCAAGGCCTAGGTGTGAGAGCAGTTCCCCCCCTTTCTTCTATCCTTTCTTCCGTCTTCTTCCTCTCTTCTTTCTCTCTTCTTTCTCTCTTCTTTCTCTTCTTTCCTCTCCCATGAAATGAGCAGTGCCTAAAGCTCAAAATGAGCCTAAGGCTCACTTATTTATAGGCCCAACCCCCATTAGGGTCTGTTTGGCTATTAAGGCCCTTTTTCAAAATGTGTTTTTGGACTGTTTCTTAGTGATTTTGGGCACACTGGTGGGGTCCAAAGTGAACCAAGGGTATGAGGTGGTCCCTCAGACTCCCCTCTACTATGGAGGGTGACCATGTCCATTATGGGTAGTCCCCATAATTTAAAATTAATTTATTCAGCTGTTTTGCACACTGGGCGATGTTTCTGGGCCTTGTCTGCATCACCCAGTGCCATCGCCCAAAGATTCCAGCAAGGATGAATCTCAGTGGGGCTTGCACAGGGGTTTGACCCTTGGTCACGGTATTGTCCCCACATGCCATTTAGAGGTTTTTACACACTTTTCCAGAGGTGGGTCCCACAGTTATGGAGAGGAGAGAGATTACTTGGGGTCAAGGCCATACATAATGCTGTGAGCTATACAGCCGCAAGGGTCAGTGATCCACCTACTGACAGGCATGTAGGATGATCCACACAGGGTTTCTTCATCAATCCAAATCATTGCAGTGATACTCCACAGTGTTCTTGGTTGCCTGGTCAAGGGTTCCTGTCCTTCAATCAAAATTCCAGCCAGTCAGGAGCAGGGTTTGACCGTAACCACAGCGGAGGCGGCTGTGGCGGAGACGGAGGTGGCGGCGACGGTAGTAGGGGAGTGGCTTGTGATCCAACTAGGGTCACTCATGGAGCCGCCCGGGGGTTATTCAAAATCAAATGAGGAATTTGGAAAAAGAGAAGCCATAGGACTTTTGAAGAGAAGAAGAAGAGGAAGATTTTTAATTGAACAAGAACGAACATTTGCTCGTCTTAGGGCACTTTTTATTTTTTGCAGATGGATTTCTTTGTCTCATTAAAGACTAATGATATTGATTGATTTTTCTATGGTGATCGAACTTCTTCTATCCACTTCAAACTATAACACAAACCAAGAAAAATTTTGATTTTGCACTCTTCTTCTTCCTTCTTGTCTTTCTAGTACTGCGCCACCAGGTCAAAATAGACTACAAAATTAAAAGAAGTCAGCTCAGAGTGTCAGAGTTGCAGATGAAAAACAAACCCTCCAACAACCAAATTGATTGATCGATAGAATAGCCATTAATGAGTAATAAATTGCTGGGAGGCCAACATTTGTTAATCTGATTCTTGTGAGAATCCAAAGCCCAAACAGCCAAACTAAGGCTCTCAATTGAGAAAAAGAAAAGGAAATTTTGAAGCCCTAATGGACGAGAGAGATAGAGAGAAGGGTGGGGGGGAAAATGGAAATGGCAATAGCGGTAGACTTTACATGCTTAGATGAAGCTTTGCAGGTGTCAAAGTGAGCTTTCCATCGGGCTGAGGAGTGGAATGTGAGAATGCGAGACGGCTTCAACGAGCCATTGATAGTCGAAGTGGTGTTGTATGCCATGGATAAATTTGAAACCCACAGACATCACTCCTTGTCTCAGTTCTCCTCTCTCTCATTTTTTGGAGTTTTACCCTTAAGGGTATTATGGAAAGTTCACCCTGTGGTAAGGGTATTTTCACCATTTTAAAAGAATTAACAGCAACTTAACTGTACAGACCTAACGGAGTGGACTAAGTTGAAATAAAAACATAAAGTAAGGGTAGTCTGTGATATTTTTCCAAAGTTTGGTATGTCCTTGATATTTTATATAGTTACAGGGGGTGTCTGTGAAATTTACCCTTAAAATTTTGATGTTAACAAATAAATCAAATTATACTAACTCTTGTTTGAGATGCATAGAATCCTTATACAAGAGCATGGCACCAAGTGAGGGGGTGCACTCAATTCAAGAGATTGATGATCAAAGCAATTGATGGCATAGTCCAAACTTTCAAGACATCAAAGAATCATCAAGTAAGAAGAATACATCATGAAGACAAACACTCAAGCGAAGCAATGAAGCTCAAGACTTGAAGTGTATTGAAGACTTAAATTTGTATTAATTTGTTCTTAGGTCACAAATTGATGTAATGCACACACACACACGCATGCATACATATAGAATGACCTTAGGAGGTTTATTTAAACGCATTCCAGATGGCCAAGACCAATGGTATCGCCCTAAGTCAGTCCGACAAAGGACTTAAATATTTTCAACAAAAATGCTGCTTCGGTGTACCGGATCCAGAAACGTTATACCGGTTCTATATACAATCTCAAATACGATTTTCCCGAAAGTAAACGGCTTACTCTGGATTGGATCCAGCATACCGGATCATAAACCCATTCCTGATCATGATCCAGCATATCGAATCAGAGAATCTGACCGTTAGATCAATGGCTAGATTCCTAAGTGATTTTGGCAATACGGCATACCAAATTGGTGCTGCTTGAATCCGAACTCAAAAACAACTCACTATTGGTTTGAGCTCTCAATCTATAAATAGACACTTTGCTCAAGCTCAAAAGAAGACAATCACCATTACTAAGAGATAAAATAATAAGCTCTATCATTCTAAGTGCCATAGTCTCAAGTGAACATACATTGATCGCAAGCATTCATTGATCATAAGCTCACACACTCAAGCTCCTCCACCACATCAAGCTTCAAGCTTCAAAGTTGGAAGGTAGCACATACTTATACTAAGGTTGAGGTAACACTTTTACTTAGTAGTTATTTATAATTAGTTAAGTCCTCATGCTTGGAATCAAGATTGGTTGAGTCCTCTTACTCGAAATCAAGAGTTGTTTAAGTCTTCTTGCTCGGAATCAAGAGTTGTGTAAGAGTCCTCTTGCTCTCTATCAAGATTGTTTTAATTAGTGGAATTTTCTCTAAGTTAGAGAGGAGTGGATATAGGCAAGATTTGGCCGAACCACTATAAAATCTTTGTGTTATTTGTGCAATTGTTTTAATTTGTATTAATAACTTATAATTTCGCAAAAGATTTTATTATCTACTAGTTTTACCTATTCACCCCCCACTCTAGGTGAATTCACAATTGGTATCAGAGCGGGAGCTCAAGATCTTGATTAAAGACTTAATCTTATTAAGAGTAAAAAATCCATGAGATCCTCTAGTAATCGAAAGATCAAGGGATATAACATCTCCAGACCACCTTTCTTTGAAGGTGTAGGATTTGCTTATTGGAAAAACCATTTCAAGAACTTTGTCTGTGCTCATGATATTGATGCATGGGATGCCATGAAAATGTGCCAAATGTTATGACTAAACCCAAAAAAAATGAACTAAAGCTGAAAAAGTAAAAGTCCAACTTAACTTTGTAGCCATTAGTTATATACAATGTGCTTTAGGTGAGAAGGAATACAATACAACTTGCATGTGTAATTCCACTAAGAAAATGTTTGACAAACTCGTTGAAACATATGAAGGAACCATTGAAGCCAAACAATCCAAAATTGATATGCTAGTAAATGAGTATGAATTGTTCAAAATGAAAAATGATGAAGATATTTATTCTATGTTTACTAGATTTATTAACATTGTCAACAAGTTGAAAGGCTTAGGTAAAGTCTACACAAATGGAGAGAATGTGAGAAAGATTTTGAGATCTCTTTCCAAAGAATGAAGATCCAAATCAACGGTCATTAAGGAATCAAAAGATATCAAGAAATTAAGCCTTGACTAGTTATTGGGATCTCTCCAAACCCATGAAATGGAACTCAAGCAAGATACCAAAGAAGAGGAACCAAAAGATCCAAAGAAGAAGATCGTGGCCTTCAAAACTTGCTATGAAGTAAGTGAAGATGAAGAAGAACTCTCCGATGATGGGATCGCATATCTCTCAAAGAAGTTTTCACTGTTCCAAAAGAACAAGGGTAAAACCTCATTCAACAAGAGGGGATTCTCAAGAGATCAAAAAGTTAAAAATACCATTAAAGAAAATGTTGACTCTTCTTCAAAAGATATCATTTGCATTGAGTGTAGGAAACCAGGACGCTTCAAGGGAGATTGTCCATATTGAAGAAATACAAAAAGACATACAAGGCCGAACACTAATTTGACTCAGGTAATGAAGAAGAGGAAGATGAAGAATATCAAGATATAGAGCAAACCAACTTAGCACTCATGGCTCTTGAAGATGAGGATAACCAAGTCGAGGTAACTTCTATGCCTTCATCTCCTAAAGCTAAAGATAACTTAGAATTAGAAGAAGCTTTTGAGGAACTTAATCAAAACAGCATAGAATTGGCAACCACCAAGAAAAATATCTTAAAAGAGATTAATTCCCTTAAGGACCAGATCATGACTTTGAATTCTCAAGTAGGTGACTTGGAAGAAGAAAAAGAAAATTTGTTTAAAGCCTTAGAATCATTTACGAATGACAAAAAGAATCTTGATATTTTACTTAGAACTTCATCAAAAGTACCTTTCAATAAAGAAGGGTTAGGCTATGGTATGAATAACGATTCAAACCAAACCAAAAAGCCAAGTCCAAGAAAAATAGCAAGTAAGGGAACAAAAAAACATAAGTATTACAACTTCTGTACAAAGAAAGGACATTCTCTTGAGGAATGCTATTCCAAAAAGAAAAGTCCAAAAGTAAAGAAATCTAATCCCAAAGGAAAGATTCAAAGATTGAAAACCTACTAAAGTGTTGTATGCAATAATTGCAACAAAAATGGACATTCAATTTGGGACTGCCATGATACTCAATGGAAGAACCACTATATGAGTTCAAAGAATACTAATCAAGTATTCAATTACTCTAGAAGACCTTATAATGGAAATGGTCGATATAGGAGAAATCTTCCAAAGGTACAAAGACCTTGGAACCCTCCTAACACTATAACAAATATGTGTTTTTGCGACGGAAATTTTTCATGGCAAGTGGTTTTTTTCATCCCAAAAAGAGCATTTCCGATGGTAAAACTACGTCGCACATCCGTCGGATGGACTACTGTCGTAACCTTATACAACAAAAAATTGCGACTGTCGGTTTAATAGTTATATCCGATGGCATACGTATAGCGCAGTATAAAGTTATATACACATGACAGACATTTTACTGCCGTATAAACTTTATTCTATACGACGAATATTTTATTCCGTTGGATAAAATTAAATTATATAAGTCTGAATATTATTTTCGTTGCATAAAAGTCAATTATATACGATGGATTGTTATTTTCGTGGTATAAAATAAATTATATATGACATTATATGTTTGCCATTGTATAAGGAATAACTTATATACGATGGATATTTATATTATATACCACTGAATGGGTAACATCTTTTGGGATGAAAATTAATTTCCATCGTAAAAGATTTGGTATATTTAAAAAAAAAAAAAACTATTTATAATATATATTCCTATAAATTCCAGATTTCAAAATGAAAGAAAAACATCAATATTAATTTGAAGATCAAGAGGTGTCCAACAAAAAACACATCTCCACTAGAGAGTTCCTTTCCTTGTAATTAACATTGCTATGAACACCCACAACAGCAAAAGAAAAAGACTTTGTGAACAGGATGTGAAAAAGAATGTTTTAAGTTGATAACACCCATCTTTTCTCTGATACATTGAATGGACATTGAAGGGCGGCTTCAATACAGAGAGCAGCACGATCAGCACCAACATACCCATGAGTGTCCTTTGCTATTCTTTCCAAGTCAACCTGTGTAGATGAACCATGGGATTTGTTAGCTTGACTAATTTAAGACAGAAACAGGAAGAGATGACTATTTTTTTTTTGGTAGGAGAAGAGATGATTATGAAACACAAACGTTAAGCATTTAGCATACATCTTCAACTAACTTCATATTCTTTGTATGAATTCAAAGAACCTCAAGACGTCCAACTTCATCTGGAACACCAATGTAAATTTCCCACAAGTTCTCATATGAAGGATCCATGTAGCTGAACCTATTTAACTGGGATAAGGTTGAGTTGAGTTGAGTTCAAGAATAACAGTTGATACAGCATATTAAAGTCCATTTTAATGATAATAGACAAATATGAATATGGAAGACATTACCAATATGCAATAATGAAAAACCAAAAGCATAAGTATGCAGAACAGGATTGTTAACATGCATTTGTGGAAGTCCTATTGTCTATGTTTTTAAATTTTATTTATTTATGAACAAGCATTCAATATCAACTACAAAGTGGACTCAAGTACTTTCTGGATTAACACAATTGGTTCTTTGGTGGCTGCCCTGTTCTTCCATTTCAGAAACTAATTCACCTTGTCTATCAGAAGGGTTCCTAAAATTCCCAAAATGAGAAAAAGAATTGAACACATGAACCAGCCCATCCACGTAAGGAATGCTGCAATAACAACCTGCAAAAAAATGCCTTGCAAAAGATAAAAGAAGCTTGGAGAAACTGGTTCCATATGTGATGTGGGTGAAGTCAAATAACTCATCATTAATTACTCATTGTTGATTACCTGTTTAACAATGAACAAGTGATGTAAGTGCAATTACAATACATAAATTTGTATTTCTATAATAAAAAAGTAGGAGTAAAACATTGCATACATACTCATCATTTGAACTTGTTATTTAATTGTTTAGTTCAATGGGGTTCTGATCATCCCTTCAATATCAGACTAGTCCACCCAAAATCTGTGTCACTTTCATGGTATGAAAGTTGCATAGTTTGCCTATGTTGAATTGTGGTCTGTGTGTATGCCTGATTCGGAATATCATTCTTCTCACCTCCCAAGTCATGTATCCCTAATCTTGGTAGTTACAACAACCTGCCAATCTGACCTCCGAGGATCTGACACATAAAACACCTACTCTACTTTCGAAGCAAGGACAAATGGCTCATCATTCACATTTTGTCCAGTATATTGCAAGTGATTAAAATTTACAAGTGTAAACCTGAGCCC
Organism: Telopea speciosissima; assembly: GCF_018873765.1. Classification (NCBI taxonomy): domain Eukaryota; kingdom Viridiplantae; phylum Streptophyta; class Magnoliopsida; order Proteales; family Proteaceae; genus Telopea; species Telopea speciosissima. Next base: position 37,065,445 of record NC_057924.1, read on the forward strand.
ATCTTTCTCCACTCCCCTCTCAGGATGAGCCCAAACACACTTAAATAACATTACTTTGAGATCCACAAAATACTCCAATTCTATTAGTTGTTTTAAAATAGCATAATAAGTGACATGTCCCTCAATAGGATGCTTGTCCTTTTGACTTGAAAAAGCTATTGGTCAATGCGGTTATCATGACCCAATTGCTCTGAGTTTTTCTTTTAATCTCATGCACCTTACTATGAAACCTGATCCCATTAATAATGTATCCCATGTAACTTCTTGCCTCAGAGTTAGGACCCCTAGCTAGACATTTTATCTGCTCAGACACCTCAATTCTATTTTGATAGAGTTTCAATATCTGGTAATACAAAATTGGTCAAAATAAGATTGAAAATTTTCTTAACAAATTTTAATATAGTAGATTATTGAAATTATTACACTTACATTTTTTTTTACCCCAAATATTATCTGGGACTCGGGGGCAGCCCCAAAACTTTATTAATTGGAAATATAATAGAAAAGGATACAAGGGGGGGACATAGCCACTTTACCCCAACCCAAAGAGCACAAAAAGCTCTCAACCACTCAAAACTCACGCCCTTACAAATGACAAAGGACAAAGAAAAAAGAAAAAAACTACTTCCTAAGGACTGGGAAACCCAATCTATCTTTCCAGAGAATTCAGCTAAGGTCCCTAGGAAGCACAGTCTCAGTGTGGAAAATACTGTTGGTAGTCATCTCGCTTGCCAACTTAGCAAGATAATCAGCTGCTATATTACTCTCTCGAAACGCAAAAAAGATAGCTGCCCCGTAGGGGTTACAAAACTTAATGATTTCCTAAAACCATTACCACCCCTTCCAAAGATTGCACTTCTTTTGGTAAATCATCTGGACCATCATTGCTGAATCAGTGTTAATCACAACATCCGAAAGACCAAGGTCCAAGCACATTTTCAGCCCATCCCAAAGAGCTCTCAGCTCAGCTACCGAGTTGGTACACTCCCCATAAAAATTAGAGAAGCCATCAGAATGGTCCCCTCCTTATCTCTAATAATCCCTCCCCCACCACCAAGCCCTAGGTTCCCTTTACAAGCACCATCAACATTAAGCTTCACAGTAACAAAAGGAGGGCACCAGTAAACAGGTAGAGGAGTCTTCCTCTTAATGGAATTATCCTTTAAGCCAAAGCAGCTCAAAATAAGGGCTTCTCTAGGACTAGCCACATGCTTAGACTTAAAAGGAAAAGGGAGACTGTTCACCCAACTCTTAATTTTCAAAATAATAGTCCCCGCCATTCTAGAAGCCTCATCATGTCTTCAAATATTTCTTTCGTGCCACAACTCCCACACAATAAGAGAAGGAAGGATGCCAGTGATAAAACCACATAGGCTACTTGAGCTCACCAAACTCTGCCAGAATAGAATTCTACTCCTCGCATCCTGGGAATTAATGACAGCCACATCAAACACATTAGAGAAATGAGTCCATACCTTGGCTGTAGTACCGCCCTCCACAAGACAGTGATTAGCCGACTCCCTTTTAGGATTACCACAACAAGAACACTTGGATGCCAAGGGAATGCCAATGGACATCAGAGCATCATCAATAGGGATATTTCCATTAAGAAGTTGTCAAGTGAAAAAAACAATTTTTGTTGGGAGGGACTGGTTCCAAATCCAATTCTTATATGGAATAAGAGAATGTCGTTGCCTAATTTCTTTCCAGGCAGATTTGGATGTAAAGCGCCCGTCGCTAAAAGGAATCCAAATCAACCTGCCAGCATTGTTTGAGAAAACAACATTCCAACTAGCAATACTGTCCCTAACTTCCATATCATCAATTCGGCATAAGATATCCATGTCCCACACGCCATCTTCATGCACCACATCGTTTATACAAAGAGAAAGGTCCACTTGAAGGGCATTATCCACCAAATCTATGAGAGGGCCCACTCCAAACCAGTTGTCTAGCTAGAATCTGGAATTACAAGAGCCAATCAACCATCTGGATCTATCAAGGATGAAATCCTTGTAAGCTAAAACATTTCACCAAGACTTGGACCCAATCCTACTAGGCTCCACCAAAGCAAAATGTGAATTTTTTGAAAAATTTAGCTTTGAAGAAAGAACTCTATAAGGAAGTTTCAGATAAAATGTGCCAAAGGCCCTTTAATCTTAAAGACATGCCAACATCTTTAAGCAACCTCACCCCCAAGCCTCCTTCCTTCGTTGGTCTGCACACTTTGCTCCAACTAACCCAATGATGGCGCTTTCCCCACTCCGAACTTCCCTATAAGAAATTAGCACATATTCCATAAAATTTCCAACCACTGCCTTTGGAAGATCTAGGGTAGCAAGCACATGTATCAGCATTGAGTTGTGAACATGTTTTAAGAGCATTAACCGTCCTCCTGTCGACAAAAGTTTTCCTTTCCAACCTGCAACCTTTGCCCTAACTTTCCCCAACAAATCATCAAAAAGACAAATCTTCAATCTTCTTGTAAACAGAGACGCCCCTAAATAAGATAGAGGGAGAAACCTTCTGACAAACCTTGTAACATTCCCCACCATTTGAGACCTTGCTTCAGTGGTTTTGGCACTCATAATGTAACAACTCTTCTGCTTATTAACTAGTTGTCCAGAGAACCCTTCATACCTGCCAAGAAACCCAATGATCTGCTTTAAAGAATTTTTCAACCCCTTGGTAAAAATAAGAGTGTCATTGGCAAACAATAAGTGAGAAATTCCCAGGCTACCTCTAGGCAAATGGAAAAAGGCAGCCCTTCCTTCCAAAAAAAGTTTTTTAAGGCCCCTGCTTAGGACCTCCTCCGCAAGAATAAATACAGCAGGGGAAAGAGGGTCACCTTGCCGCAGCCCTAGAGTAGACTTAAAATAACCCGTAGGACTTCCTCCCCAGATAATTGAGAACCAACAGTTCTCCATGATTTTCTTTATTAAGTCAATCCATGCATTTGCAAAACCAAATTTGGCTAGCACCGAGTAAAGGAAATTCCACTCTAAAGGATCATAAGCCTTTGCCATGTCAAGTTTAAGGATAACATTACCCCCTCTAGATTTTCTATTCAAATCCTGCACCGCCTCTTGGACAAGAGCAATATTATCATGAATGCATCTACCCTATACAAAAGCACCTTGCTCCTCCGCAACCAAGTTAGGTAGCAAAAATGTTAACCTAGAGGAGAAATTTTTTACAATAATCTTATAAGAAAAGTTGCAAAGACTAATTCGGCGAAAATCAGCCATTACCTCTGGATTCCCTTTTTTTGGGATGAGCACCAGGTTTGCCAAAGTATAATTTTAGGAAGGCACCCCCTGAGAAAAAGTCCTTTACCACTGCCCAAACATCTTCTCCAACAATCTCCCAGCACGAAGTAAAAAAATACCCAATGAAACCATCTGGCCCCGGCGCACTATCAGAAGAGAGGGAAAACACCGCATCTTTCACCTCTTCTAACGAAGGGGAAGGTAAGAGACCAACATTATCATCTGTAGTCAGCAACTGAGGAATACATTCAAGCAGGCCCTCATCAAAGATACTGTCCCGAGAAAAGAAAATATTTGAGAAATGTTGAACAGCTTCATCCTTCACCTCATCAGGTTCTTCTAACCACCTCCCCTCTCCTGATTTAATTTTGGTTATAGCATCTTTCTTCCTTCTTACATTCACCATAGCATAAAAAAACTTAGTGTTCCGGTCCCCCTCTCCTTGAGCCAAGTTACCCTTGACTTCTGCCTCCAAAAAACTCCTCCTATAGTAGAACCTTTTGCAGATTATCTTTAGCCACATTGAAATCCTCCTTGGCCTATGTGCTAAAGCACTGATCAAAGAGGGATTCGGCTTTGCTAACCTCATCTTCCGCATTCCTGACATTTTAGTGAATATTCCCAAACACCTCTTTATTCCACATATGGAAACCCCTATGGAGAGTTTTCAATTTCATATGCAATACAAAAAGAGGAGAGCCAAAAGTATGCTAAACCCATTGTTCCTTTACAAAATCATGAAAGTTTGGGTGGTGCAACAACATTTGCTGGAATTTAAAAGATGAAATATAGGGGGAACCAGACAAAGAAACCTTAAACAATAAAGGAGCATGATCCAAGCATTCTCTACTCAAATGACTAACCTGACTTGAGTGAAAGGTAGACAACCAAGAATTATTAAAAATAAACCAGTCAAGACGAGCCAATACTTTGGAAGCTCCCTCCTACTTATTTGTCCAAGTGAACATGTTTCCGGATACCTTGCATCAATAAGAGCTGCATTATTGACAAACCTGCCAAATTCTTCAAGAGATAAAGAACACGTCGGGCGACCCCCAACCTTCTCAGTAGGGGATAATACAACATTGAAATCTCCCCCAACTGCCCAAGGAAGCATACAAGTTCTGGAAAAAAACTCCAAATGCTCCTACAACTCTCCTATCCATAGCCTTGCAGCCCCCACAAATAAAGGTTAAAAGACACCTTAAGGGCTTGGAGGAGTCAAAACACACCAAAGTGACAAACTGTTGATGCTCCTCTAAAACATTTACCTACACAGTGCGCTTCCAAAAAACCCATGATCGATCCCCATAAATATGGCCATTAGAACAGACTTAGTCCATACCTATCCTATTCATGGTTTTCCTAGCTTTAGAAAATAGAGCTTTTGGCTCTGCCACAACAACAATATCAACATTATGCATGTCCACCAGAGCTTTTAATCGCCTACAAGTAGGCTTATTACCTATGCCTCAGGCATTCCAAAAAATGCAGTTCATCTAAAAGCTTTCTTGGTATGCCTTTTAGGATCCATGGATCTTGTAATTCGCCGTTGAACCTCACCCTTCAAGGTCGAAATCTTCAAGTTCTTGTGACTTGCTACTGCTGCCTTCAAAGGCTCTCTTAGTTCCATCTTTTCAAACGTCTTGTGTAATCTCTCCTCCAACGTAGCATTAAAAGCTCTAAGATTTTCCCGCAGATTGCTTCTTTTTAATAGAGGCCCATCCTCCTTGGCCATAGCCAAATCATCGTTGGCTCCCCAACCTAACCTGCTACCTTGGAAAAAAAGCCTTAGGAGATCTGCCTACTGATCGTGAAATCGCAAGCACCCTTCCATGTATAACCTCTTCTTCCTCACCCGAGCTTTCTTCACTAATAACCTCCAAAACCCCCTGCTTTGAGCCTCCTATAGCCTCAGCTTCATGAAGCCTAGAACCTCTTTCCACCAAACTCACATGTGTACTATCCTCCACCGTAGCAGCCCTGCTCCTCCCAAAAGGAACCCGTATTGTCTCCTTTAGCACCACAGGATCAATTGGCACCAAGCTTTGTTCTATTAACGCATGTGGCACCATGCTTTCTTCTATTATCGCATGTGGGCCAGCTTTAATCCTTGTCTGATCCTCAGCAACATCCAAGGATGCAACCCCCAACGCATCTCCTTCAACCAGAACCTACGAAGGCTCCCCCCCGTGCGCGGCAGTGGAGAGGAGATGGCTAGAATTCCCTTCAACATGCCTCGCTGGTCTCCAAAGACCCCCTAGCAGTCCCATGGGCTCCTCCTTGGTGCAAATCTTGAGCATTCCTTCTCCTATCTTTTGGTTCAACGTCCTCCCCTTGATTCACAACTAGCACAGATTGATTCACCGCCATCTCCCTCTCTGTTCCTGCGGTTTGGATAGGTTCCTTCCCCTTTTGATCATCAGTCTTTGCCTTGGATGAAAAAGCCTTTCTGCAGGCCTCCATACCATGACCGATCTTGGAACAAAAACCATAATACAATAGGACTTTTTTATAAACCACCTTCTGGAAAAAACCATTCCCTCCACATCCGATCCATATTTTTGATGGGGATGGATTACGCAAATCTAATTCCACAAAGACTCGTGTAGCCACCGTACGAGTGCAATTGGAGGTAGCACTATCCACTTTAAGGACCTTCCCTACCGTTCCCGCTATTGATAGAAGATATTGACCAATATAGCCGTTCTCACTCTTGGAACGTGCTATATTGGTTCCCTTCTAATTGTATATCTCCTACCATGTATTCATTGATTTGTGTATATCCTCTTACCTTGTATAGCCACATGTGATATGGACTGTTTCCTATTATCACATGTGGGATCTTGACCTCTTTGGGATTCTCTAATCCCCTATAGATACTCCTTGTAACCGATTGCTAAAGAATATGAATAACATCCTAATTATCTAGTCCAATATGGTATCAAGAGCCTAGTTACTCAAACGAGCTTTCTTTCCTATCTTCTTCTTTTTTTTCCCTTCTCCATGGCTGGAGAAAACGATCAAGAAAACTCCACCACCCCAACCGTGGACAACAGTGCCCTCACAGCTCTCCTCCCCTTCGGATCCCCATCTCTTCATCATGCTCATCATTATCTATCGGTGAAGCTTATATCTAAAAACTACTTGTTCTGGCAAACCCAGATTGAACCTTTTCTAGATGGCCAAGGCTTATTCGGTCATCTAGATGGTTCCACCCCTTGCCCAACCGATCCCACTGCTGCAAGCACTTGGCGACGTCAGGACTCTTTGTTGCACAATTTACTCCTTTCTTCTCTCTCTGAAGAAGTTTTTCCCTTAATCCTTGGCAAATGAACAAGTCAAGAGATATGGGCAACCCTCCACACTGCATTTTCCTCTCCCTCTGAGAGCCGAATAATGTCTTTGACCATGGCTTTACAAGATTTGGAGCAAAAGCCTGATGAATCAGTCTCCCTTTTCCTTCAACGTGTGAAGACCATATCTGAAGAATTAAGTGCTGATGGGCACCCACTGCAACAAAGTACTTTCAATCTCCACATCTTCAGGGGATTGAAATCGGATTTTAATGACATTGTCTCTTCTCTTCTGATTCGGACCACACTACTGCCTTATGATGATCTGCATGCGATGCTGCTTAGTCATGAATTTTTGCATGGTTCTAAACTGTCGAAACTTGCTCTCACTGATGGTGGTGCTACTAGCACTCCTCCCTCTGCCAATTAGGTACAAAAGGCCCAATCTCAAACTGACAGCCGCCCTCCCTCTTCTGGCCGTGGAGGTGGCTCTTGGCGTGGTTGTGGTGGCCGTGGTAGAGGTGGCCGTGGTCGATCTCAGGGGACAAGGTTATGGTGTCATTGGTGCAATAGGGATACCCATGACATGCTGAACTGCTACAGCAAACTGAAACCACCAACCCATTTTTCATTTCCCTCTCGCCCACCTTCCCACTTTCAATATCAGCCCAACACCACTCCCGCAGCCCACTACACAAATTACCATGTCCAATCGGCCCCACCCCTTCTTCCCACACCTACCTACGCCCCAACACAGCCACTTCCATTGTACCCAGACATAGGCACAGCCCATAATGAGACACCCGATCTCCATGCCTTATCATCATATGACCCTTACACTGGTTCAGATTCTCTGCAGGTTGGCAATGGTAAGGGTATTTCCATTTCTCATATTGGTACAACATCTATTCATTCTCCTTCCTCATCATGTAATTTTCTTTTGTCTGATGTTTTGCATGTCCCTTCAATTTCTAAACCTCTCCTTTTTGTCAATCGGTTTGCTACTGACAATGATGTCTTTTTTGAATTTCATCCATCTTGTTTTTTTGTGAAGGATCGGAGAACCAAAACTACAATTCTGTCCGGTCTGAGTGATGGCGGTCTTTACACCATTCCATCGTCTATGCGCACCTCTCCTTCGGCTCACATTACCTGTCGCACTTTTCTTGATGGTTGGCATTGTCGCCTTGGCCATCCTCATGCCCAACTTCTTAGTCATGTCGTTCAAAATAAGAATTTATCATCCTTTAATTCTTCCTTAAATAATTTATGTACTACATGTCAATTGGGTAAAGCTTGTCACCAATCTTTGGGCGAAACATTTTCTCGAAGTTTATTTCCTTTAGAACTCATTTTTAGTGATGTTTGGGATCCTTCCCCCACTCCCTCCCCTGCTGGACACCGCTACTTTGTTATATTCGTTGATGATTACTCTAAGTTCATATGGTTCTACCCAATGGTTCACAAATCTGAAGTTTTTGGAATTTTTATTGCATTCCAAAAGATGGTTGAAAGACAATTTGATCGAAAAATTAAATCTGTTCAAACGGACTGGGGTGGGGAATTTTGGACCTCACCAAAATTTTTTGTTGATGTTGGGATCTTCCACCGCCTCTCTGCTCCTCATACACATGAGCAGCAAGGTGCAGTGGAACGTCGCCATCGGTATATTGTAGAAATAGGACTGTCCTTGTTGGCTCATGCTTCAGTTCCTCACACCTATTGGATCTTTGAATTTGAGACTGCGGTTTTCTTAATTAACCGCTTACCTTCCCATGTCTCTTCGGGGGTCTCTCCCTACCAACTTCTATTCCATCGTGTTCCAAACTATTCATTCCTACGTGTTTTTGGTTGCCTGTGCTTTCCTCTTCTCCGTCCTTACAATGTGTAAAAAATGGACTATAGATCTGCACCGTATGTGTTTTTGGGTTACAGTCCCTCTCATCTAGCCTATAGGTGCCTGGATCGGTCCAGTGGTCAAATCCAAATTTTTTGACATGTTTCATTTTTTGAAAATGTTTTTCCTTTTGCCTCACTCCCACCTACAACACCGCCATCACAACAGGTTCCAATACCTTGGGCTGCTGTACCCACCACCCATTTGCCATTGCCGTACCCACCACTCCACCCATCACATAACCACCAACCATCGCACCACCTTCACCCAACCCACCAAACTAGACCCCATCGCCCCACTAGCCTGCACCACCGTTTTCACCTCCACTTGGGCATCCAAGCCAGATACCAAGCCCTGTGTCCAGCCCTCCATCACCACCCCACCGCACTCGCACCCTTGTGGATCTCTACCAAGATCCACCTAACCATAACCCACCACTACCGCCTACCCATCATCCCATGCGCTTGCGTTCTCACAAAGCAGCGCATCACTCACTTCCTACCTCACCAGCCCAACCCATTGAACCAACATGTTTTTCGCAGGCTGTCAGGGTTCCAGAATGGCGCACTGCCATGGCTGAAGAATTTAATGCTCTCCTTAGAAATGGCACATGGAGTTTAGTACTACCGTCCCCAAGTCAGAATTTGGTAGGTTGCAAGTGGGTCTTTCGTATTAAAAGGAAGGCTGATGGGTCAATTGAATGGTACAAGACCCGTCTCATTGCTAAAGGCTTTCATCAACAGTAGGGGGTGGACTATGGTGAAACATTTAGTCTTGTGGTAAAGCAACCCACCATCCGCACAGTTATATCCTTAGCAGTATCTAAAGGCTGGCCCATCAGGCAACTTGACGTACAGAATGCCTTTCTCCATGGTGAGTTGGCAGAGAAGGTTTACATGGTCCAACCACCATGCTTTGAAGACAAGTCCAATCCGGCCCATGTTTGTAGGCTGCATTGGTCTCTTTATGGCCTTAAACAGGCACCTCGGGCTTGGTTCCAAAGATTGTTCAGGTTCCTTTTATCTACTGGTTTCACTACATCCAAGACTGACACATCCTTGTTCATTTCTAGGCAGGGCAGTTCGGTTCTTTATGTGTTGATATATGTTGATGATATATTAGTCACTGGTGATTCTCAGACCAATATCTCGGCATTGTTGGCCAGCCTGGCCAAAGAATTTTCTATCAAAGATTTGGGGCCGTTGCACTACTTTTAGGCATTGAAGAGTCTCATCATCATGGGGGGCTGGTTCTCTCTCAACAACGCTATATATCTGATCTTCTTGATCGTGCAGGCATGAAAGACTGTAAACCCAAATCTACACCGATGTCCACTTCCTCTAAGTCATCAGATTTAGGGGGTGTATCTTATTCGGACCCCAGTCACTACAGATCTATAGTGGGTGCTCTTTAGTATGTCACGCTCACTCAACCAGATGTGGCCTTTGCGGTAAACTGTGTTTGCCAATTTATGCATTCCCCCACGAATGATGATTGGAGCCTTGTCAAAAGGATTCTTAGATATCTCAAGGGTACTATGTCTCATGGACTTTTATTTCATAGATCACCGTCCATGACTCTTCAGGCATACACAGATGCGGACTGGGCAGGCAGTCCTACTGATCGGTGATCCACAGGGGCCTATGCTACATTTTTGGGACCCAATCTAATTTCATGGAACTCACAGAAATAGAAAACTGTGTCCCGCTCCTCAACTGAAGCCGAATACAAAGCCCTTGCCGATGCAGCAGCTGAATTAATTTGGTTACAGGCCCTATTCAAAGAACTTGGGATTCCTCAAACAACTGCGCCTATTCTATGGTGCGACAATATAGGTGCTACTTATCTATCGGCAAATCCAATTTTCCACGCTCGCACCAAGCATGTGAAAATTGACTTCCACTTTGTTCGTGAATGGGTTGCTGCGAAATCCCTCCACACGGTTTCAGTTCATGAGAGACAAGCTAAAGATCCGCCCCACCGGATCTTCATCTTGAGGGGGTGTATTGACCAATATAGCCATTCTCACTCTTGGAACGTGCTATATTAGTTCCCTTCTAATTGTATATCTCCTATCATGTATACATTGATTTGTGTATATCCTCTTACCTTGTATAGCCACATGTGATATGGACCGTTTCCTATTATCACATGTGTGATCTTGACCTCTTTGGGATTCTCTAATCCCCTATATATACTCCTTGTAACCGATTGCTAAAGAATATGAATAACATCCTAATTATCTAGTCCAATAGAAGATAATTGCCTTGATAAAAATTCACTGGAAGCCCAGGCAGAGAGATCCAGATTGGGGCAAAAGGGGATTCCCATCCCAACTTAAACTCCGATGTCCACTTCATGAATCTAACCAAGAGACCTTTGATATGTATCTGCTCTTTCATCCAAGCTTTAACATAATCCGTGTGGTTCACAAACCTGAGCAGAACATGCCTAGGGTCTAAGGAAGAAATGATCAAATCTCCAGCAATGAATAAAGCCTTTTACAAGTAGGTTTTAAAATCAAATAACAAAGGCCTTCCATAGGTACACTTAGCAATCAACGAAGATCTGAAGGAGACTTCCGAATTCTCTACTTCCTCCTTCGAGAAAAAAATAGCAGGTTCCCCAAAAAATGTTGCAGGTTTCTTGATCTCCAAATCAACTAGGGTCAAACCTGTAGAAAGAGAGCGTGACACCACCGGAGCAAAGGAAACCGACTGACCAACCCTCCCAACTGGCGGCAGATTAGGCGGTCGATCCTCTCTTAGAGGATCGTCCATGAAAACCTAATGCAGAAAACCAAAACTCTACTAACATCATTGTCACACTTACATGCTCATTGAACCATTTTGGAAAATCCCTATCATGCAAATCCATAACCTTCTTGGGATGAGAGCTATGACCTAACCGCCTTTTGATTTCTTTCAGGTGGAGTCTACAATTGAGTGAGGCCAAAAAAAATATTATTCAATTACTCTTTAACATATACATATTAAATACAATATTGAGGAAATTGGCAAAATGGAATCCAATCTTTATTTCGTACTTACTGTTGGTATTCATCTATTCCTTTGTAATGGACTAGCACACACCGATGCGCTTGATTCCTTTCTCTCAATTAGAGACGCAACAATTCACACTTCCCTATGGGTCGACCTATGCTTGAGAATATAGAATATGGGTCTTCTACATCCAATGTAACATAATTTCTGGTTGGTCAATTCAACCTTATTTCAACATCTTCAAAGTATCTAGAATAAATTATTAAGGGAAAATTACATCTACCACTCCTAGGCTTTCAAACAATTACGTCTACAGCCCCTAGAATTTTAAGAATTACTTCTATACCTCTGAGTACTAACTCTGTTAGTTTTGAAAGGAAATGACAGTTTTGCCCATTCTCCTCCATCAAAGGAAAATTCCTCTCTCCTCTCTCCTCCCTCCTCCATCAAAGGAAACAATTCCCCAAAAAAAAATTAAAAAATTAAAAATTGTAGACCCTTCTCCCTTGCTTTATTTAACTCAACCGGGTTGGAATCCATCGCTAGATCTCAGGAAGCATCATCGTTCTTAAGGGTTGAAGAAACTTCAAGAATACAAGGCCAGAGGTGAGATGCACGAGGTATGCCCAAAATACCTTTCTTTCTTCTTCTTCTTCCTGGAACCCCTTTCCTATAACTCTGCTCTCACTGGAACCCATCTGCCCGCCTCCACCGTTCACTTTGGTCCACCACCACCACCACTGCCACTGAGACAAACAACTAGGCCCTGATGAAGTTCCTTTCAGGTATCCATTCTCAACCTTTTCCAGCAAATCAGTCAAAAATCCCTAGGGTTTTGACTGTTGAATGTCAATTTCTTCATCCTAAAGATCGACTATTGTGCTCTGATCCACCTTATTCAACAAAAAAACCAGTCTTAAGTCTTATTGCTTTCCCATTGTTTTCCATTTAAATGATGAAAGATGGAGAAGAAAATCGGTGAGGAAAAATTGGAAATACCAAGGAAACCTAACCTTTTATTTTTTGGTTTTAAAATCTTTGAAATAGGAGAAAATTGACGAAGATGTACCGTGGATCCTATTGTATCTAATTTCACAACAATATGAAGAGAATCATAAAGGAAACCAAAGCACATTGCTCTATAATGAAATTCCGCCAGAGAAAAAGAAACATAAGATGACTTGGACGATTCCATTCTAATTTATCTTCATCTGTTATTGAGAATCATAGATATATGTGGAGAGAGGACATTAGGCAATTCACATTGTTCAAAAATCTGAGAGATAACGAGAAAAAAAGATAAGAGGAGGAAGGAAAATGATAGGATTGTTAGGGATTTTGCCACTAAATTTATTGTTGTTCACAAAAATTGCATCCAATTTAACGTAAGAAATTCAAAAGAAATTTTCAATGAATCAATTGAGTTCATAGATTCAGCATCACAACCTGGGTTTGAAGTTGAATTACCTTTCGATATCCATTGCACTTGAAGAGGAGGAAATCAAGTTGATCGTAGTCTGTGTTGATAGTGTTTACACTTACCTTTGCCGAGATGAAGACCTTCGTTTCCACCGGAGTTTGCAGGAGATGATACATTGGAGATTTATGGGTTTGGCCTTAAAATCTACCCACGGTCAGAAGAAGAAGAAGAAGATTACCATCTGCTAGAAATAGGTCACCGGAGATTCAAGGGGACGTCAGTCGGAGCTGTAATGGTCGCCGAAGGTGCAAGGGACTTGACGGCAATAGGGGTGAGGTATGAGTGGACCCAAGGTTAGTTGGGAATTAAAAAAATTACTACTGTAAGGCTATGTCTATAAGGGTATTATGGGTATTTAGATAATATTTGGGTGATGACATCATCACTTAACTGTTCTCATCTAACGATAGGGGTACATTTGTAAGAATCTTTCAAAATACAGGGGAGGTTTATGAAATAGATGAAATTCGAGGGGTAGTAGGTATACTTGTTTGAAACCCCAGGGGTGGTAAACGTAAACTTCCCAATTATTAAACATTCTTCCGCAATATATCCTTCTGCTATCGAGCCCTTTGTCGACTACTATTGCAAACATAGTCTTTAAGTTGCTTGAGGAACCTACAAAAATTCACATTTGTGACGAATATTAAGTCAAGAGTTTTATAAACCATGAATATGGTGTATTATTATACAAAATAATAATTAAACACTGACCTTTCGATTGGATACATCCAACGGTAGTGTACAAGACCAGCCAAGCTTGCCTCTTGGGCTAAATGAACAATCAAATGCACCATAACATCAAAAAATCCTGGTGGAAAATACCTTTCGAGGTTACACATCAAGACAACAACACTTTGGTCAAGCCTCTTGAAATCCTCCTCCGAACCAACTTTACTACATAAATTCTGAAAGAACTCACATAACTCAATCAATATTTTACCAACATTCTTGGGCAAAACACTACGCAAGGCGACTGGAAGAAGTTGTTGCATCATAATATGACAATCATGGCTCTTCATTCCTGATATTATCCTCTCCTTGACTTACACGTTACGTGAGATATTACCAACATAGCCATTTGGAACCTTCACAACACTTAATATTGTACAGAACACCTCTTTGTCCTCTTTGGACAAAGTGTAGTATGTTGGAGGTAAAATGACTATCTCTGCCTTCAATAATCTTTGGATGAAGGTCAACACGGATTTTCATTTCTTTCAAATCCAGACGTGCATTCACATGATCCTTCGTCTTATCTTTAATATCTAACAATGTGCCAATGATACTATCACAAACATTCTTCTCAATATGCATCACGTCTAAATTGTGACAAACAACATTATTTTTTCAATATGGAAAATCAAGGAATATACTCTTCTTCTTCCAGTTAAGTGGGAGCTTTGGCTGTTGTAATCCCCTTCTTCTCTTCATCCCACTCTTGTCAATATCATCCTTGCCAAATGGGGGAAACTGAGCACCCCACAACTATTCCAACACGTCAAAACCAGAAGGTGTCTTTGGTTGCACTCTATGTTCCTCATGACCATCAAAACTTCTTCTATCGCAACGAAATTTGTGATCAGGAGGAAGGAATCGACGATGATCCAAGCAACAGTGTTTTCTTCCATATTTTAGCCAATGTGAATCAGTATTCTTGTTGCAACATGGACAAGCCAAAGCACCTTTCATACTCCAACCTGAGAGATTCCCATATGCCGAAAAATCATTAATGGTCTATAACAAGCATGCACGTAGCTTAAATATTTCCTTCTTATATGCATCATAAGTCTCAACACCAGTATCCCACAATGTTTTTAACTCATCAATCAATGGCTGCAAATATATGTCTATATCATTCCCAGGTTGTTTTGGTCCAGGAATAAGCAATGTAAGAATCATATTAGGAGCCTTCATACACATCCATGGTGGGAAGTTGCAAGGGATTACTACAACAGGCCATGTACTATGCTTTGAGCTATTCATCTTGAATGGATTGAATCCATCACTTGCAAGCGTAAGTCTGATATTATGAGGGTCCTCACTAAAAAATGGATAAAGCCTATTGAACTCCTTCCATGCTTTAGAGTCAACTGGGTATCATAACTTTTGGTCGTCTATACACTCTTCATGATGCCATCTCATATCAGATGATATTTTAGACGACATATATAACCTTTGAAACCTTGGAATTAAAGGGAAATGACGTAATATCTTAACTAGGATCTTCTTCTCGGCTGTTGTATATCTTGATGCATCACATTTATAACAGGACGTGGCATTTGCTGCCTCATTACGATACAACATGCAATCGTTGCAGCATGCATCAATCTTCTCATAATTGAGGCCTAAGTCTTTAATAATCTTCTTAGTTTCATACAAAGACTTCGGTAACGAGTTCGGCTTGAGATATGCCTCTTTCAATAAGTCAAGCAACAATGACAATGCTTTGTCACTCAACTTGCAAAGACATTTAATATGATAAAGCTGAAGAATGAAAGACAGTTTTGTAATTTTTTCATTTCCTGGATACAATGGTAAATTAGCATGTTCCATCAACCGTTCATATTTCTTTGTTTCTAAGCTTGCCCTCTCTATATGTACACCTATGGCATCGTTCGCAATCATTTCATCTGCATTTCTTCCCAACATCTCATTTACCATGTTATCTGTAACATCAGAGATATCTGATGTGTCAAGTTCCACTAGAGTTTCACTCAAAGGGGTGTGTGAAGATGATGCTTCCCCATGGCAATGCCAAATTGTATAATTCCTTAAAAATCCATCACAGACCAGATGTTCGATCACTTTAGTCCAATTTTTCCAAAGTTGATTTATGCACTTTACACATGGGCATAAGATCTGAGCCCCACAAGCTGCATTAGAAAATGCATAGTCTAGGAATTTGTCGACCTCCTGAATGTATAGTGCAAACAATCTAAAGGATGGATCCTTTGATCTTTCAATCCAACTCCTAGACATAGTTTTCACACGTAACTGGTAAAACAAAAAAAAATATTGACACAAAAAATTTTGGCATTCAATTTTCCTCTGCAGTAATAAAAGCAAAAGTTGAAACAATAATTTCCATAAGACACATACTGAAAAACATTATTCTGTAGACTCCATTGAGCTTGTTCATGGGCCTCCAACAAGTAAACTTCAACAAAAATGGAAGAAAACTTAAATAAAAATAGTAAGCTCCCATCCGTGTTGACTAAGAGAATCCATATATAAGGTGCAATGTTCAAAATTTCACCAAAATTACAGAAATTTTGCCAAAACATTTTAGTTTTGGCAGGGGGTGAAATGGAAAAAAAAATTTTCAGTCCAGTGGAGATCTGCCATACTGATGCTGTCTAAACAAGTAGAGAAGTTACCCCTTCTCATTAACCTATTTAATTAATTGAAATATGTAAATTATGGATTGGCCACGGATCCAACCAGTTCGCCCACATGGGGTAGACCGGCCAAGCCCAAACGAGAGAGAGAGAGAGAGAGGGACGATCACTTATGTAACTGATCCCTTCTCTGCTTCTCTTATCCTTTAGAGTCCCAGAGGGAATCGGATTGAAGGGGTGCCCAGGGTATTAGCCTAGAAATATATGTTGGCTTAAACCCTAGTGACAGATAATTAGTACGGTCTCTCCCACTCTTTAAAGTTCTGTGTTTTCCTTTGGGATTCCATCTTTGTCTAGGGTTTTGTGGTGTGGAGTTCTGAAGCGGAGAAGCCTATAGAGACCGTGAAGCATTCGTAATCGTAAGCCGTGTTCGATTGTCCCTTCCGCTGTGTTTCTACTCGTTTCAAGTAAGATCTAAACCTCTATGTTTAATGGATTGGAATGCTTATATGCTAACATTGGCATCTGAGCCATTAAGGTTTTGGTTCACTCTGGTTTTTGATTTGGGACGAGAGAGATTTACGATGAACATTAGCAATTTTTTGGGATTTTTTAATCTATAATCAACGATAGTGCACGCTGCCGAGCCAGCATGCACCACCGCTGGCTCCCACCGTTCTACATAGCACAGTAGCCTGTCGTGCGCGCATCAGTTTGTTATGCGCTTTGTTTGGGTCGGATTACCGATCTAAAAATCCCCAAATTTTTGTTTTGTTTATCAGATGCAAAATATTATGTTTAAAAAAAAATTATATGAATGATTGCTTTTCCTTTTTTTTTTTTTAAAGTAATCATTACGTTTTGAAAAGTCATTATGTTTTATCTTTTCAAAAGTTTGAATATATAATTAAAAAAAAAACCTTTTTGAAAAGTCAACAAGAAGAATTGATTTGCATTGGCTGTTCTCTCTCTCTCTCACTTCTGCCATATGCTTGTCTGCACTGGGCTTCTGGGCACATCCATGGCAATAGCAGGCCGCGGCCAGTGGCTACCGTAGCTGTGTGCCACAAGGTAGCATACATGGTTACAGCAGCAGCAGGCCTTGGCCCTCGATTACTGCCGCCATGCCCAGCTAACCACAAAATAAAAAAAGAAGGTGGGCAAGTTAAGTTTTTTTTTAATTAAACTTTGATTTTAGGGTTTTTTGGGGAAGGAGATGGGTGAAGTGGGAATCCCTTCACCCCTTTCTTTTTCTTTTTTTTTCCCTAATGGGTTTATATTTATGGTACTGGGCCGTTTTTTTTGGGTTTTAATTATCTTTTTATTTTTGCTATTAGATGCTTGCAAATTTAAGTTAGCAATTACAACCCCCCATTGCAGTACAAACAGATTTGACGCTACCATCAGGGTAACGCTGTCAAACACTCCATCCCATGCACACCATGTGATTTTTTATTATTTTTATTTTTCATGGGATGGATTTGGTACTTACATAGTGATATGTTTTATTTGGAGATGTATGTGCATTAGAGTTGGTACCTGGAAGTGATACAAAGTGCAGTGCTCGCCAGTAGTTTGTAATAGGATTCTTAAATGTAAAGAGCCAGTTGTAATTTTTAATATTTTTTGAGAAGCCATGTAATGGGAGCCTACTGCATTGCGTATCATAACCTAGTATCGACTCAGCATGTCACTTCAAGTACCAACCCGGGTCTCTTTAATGAGTCCTTTGTGCACTCGATTGTATGACGCATTAATAGTGGTTAGAAGATGTAATTGCCTCCTATGCTTTGTTTCGAAATCAGTTAAAAGTATATGTTCCCAGACCTATACATGTGAGATTTGATTACGATCCTAGCAAAGTTTTTGGTCTCACCGTGTGGGAAAGGGAACCATTAATTTTAATTAGGGTTCCTTGAACAATTTTTGGGTTTATGAATATATACTAAATGTCCTCCCTTACACATTGTAGTGATGGCCTCTAAGAGTGTAGTTGCTAACCTTAAGCAAGGTAGCAAGTTGGATGGCACCAACTATGACATGTGGCATCGTAAGGCCAAGTTCTTGCTTAATGAGCAAGATTACCTAGAATTCCTAACCATTGAAATGGCCCCACCCAAAGTGGATACTATCGCCCGTCACCGTCAAGAAAAAGAGGCTTACGACAATTGGTTTAAGAGAGATCATAATACGCGCTTTCTTATGTTAAGCACGATGCACAATGATCTTATCGGCCAGTATGAGAAGTGCGAGATAGCCAAGTCCATGTGGGACCAGGTTAAGCTCGACTATGGTCGTACATCCACTACCAGACTTAGGACCATGAACTTGAAGATTGAGATGCATCATAAGGACCCCAAACACACTATGGTTGAACACCTCAGGGTCGTGGAAGACATGATCCAAAAATTAGATGATGCAGGGATACACCTTACCGATGAGCAGGAAGTACAAGCCGTCATTAGGACGTTGCCTGATTCCTGGGAGCAAATGAAGATAGTCCTAACACATAATGACACTGTCAAGATATTTAATGACATTGCCGCTCATGTGGAACTACAGGCGGAGTGCCTAGAGGTGACCCAATCATAGGCCCTTGTCACCTAAGTGGGGCAACGCAAGAATGGGTCTAAGCGCAAGAGACAGAGGACCACTGGGAATCAGGACCAAACTTACAACGCTGCACCAACTGGGCATAAGACCACCAAGGGCCAATGTGGCAAGCGAGGTGGAAAGAAAGATATCACCAAGGTCAAGTGCTATACCTGCTAAAAGATGGGGCACTTCGCTCGTGACTGTACTGAAGCGAAGAAGGTACAATTTCTGCCCCTCTCTCATTATACTTTTGCATGTACACATATTTTGGTTGCCCAAATCCAATCTGATTGGATTGTGGATACAGGTTCAACAAGATACATAGCGCGAGATCGAGGAGGGTTCCTAGATTATAGAAAGATTTCGTATGGCGTCCAAAGTATCTACATGAGGAATGGCACAAGTGAAGCAGTTCGAGGAGTTGGTACCTACCAGCTCACCTTGCGCACTGGGCTCATCTTGCTACTTCATGATGTGCTATACGCACAAGAAATCTAGCATAATCTAGTTTCTGTTACTGCATTATTGACTTTAAGATATTGTTTTATTTTTTATGGTGACTCATTTGAGATATGACTGGATGGTAGTGTTTTTGGATATTGTAGACTTGAGAATGGTTTTGTTAAATTAGATTTGATAATTCCTATTGTTTCCGCTTCATCTTTTATAGTTGATTCTAATACTAGTTCTGATTCAATTATTTGGCATGCTAGACTAGGACACATAGGTCGAGATAGGATGGAATGGCTAGCTAGAGAAGGCCTTCTTGGCTCACTCGCTAAAGTCAACCTACCGACATGTGAGGTCTGTTTAGCGGGTAAGGCCCACCGAAAGCTTTTTGGAAAGGCTAAACAGTCAACCCAGACCCTAGAGCTTGTCCATTCGGACATCTGTGGACCAATGAATGTGAAGGCACGTCATAGTGCTTCCTACTTTCTCACCTTTATCGATGGTTATTCGTAATATGATTATGTGTATCTAATCGCTCACCGCTATAAAGTGCTAGATTGCTTCAAACGCTTTGTAGCAAAGGTTGAGAATCAACAAGGCAAGAGTTTAAAAGTTCTACGCACTGACCGAGGATACGAGTATTCATCAGATCAATTTAAAGAGATGTGTGAAGAAAAAAGAATCACCAGACAGCTTACTATTCCCAACACCCCACAATAAAATGATGTTGCAGAGCAGAGGAATAGAACACTTTTAGATATGGTTAGGTCAATGATGGCATAGGCCAACCTCCCAAGATCTTTTTGAGGGGATGCTATGTTGATCGCTGCCTACCTCCTTAATCGTGTGCCATCACAGTCAGTTCCTTCCACTCCCTATGAATTATGGAAAGGCACAAAGCCCACTTTGGGGCATATGCGACCATAGGGTTGTGCAGGATATGTTCATAGTACCTCCCATAAATTTGGGAAACTTGGCCCTAGAGCTAAAAAGAGTATCTTTATAAGATATTCCAATACCTCAAAAGGCTATGTAGTGTACGGTGAACATCAAGATAGAGGAATGATAGAGAGTGAGTCTCGCAATGTGGATTTTTTAGAGATCGATTTCCCTAGCATTAGTGACGCTAGCAGAGACCTTGATCTCTTGAGATAGAGACTGATGAAAGTGTTTCACCTACTCTTGGCGAGGGTTAGGAATTAAACACTCATCAAGAAATCTCCAGAGAGGATGAGAGTGATCATCAACCTAGTGGGAGTGTGTTACCTAGTGGGAGCATGCAACCCGCAGGTCAAGAACCCTCTACGCATAAAAGTGCACATGGACACATTCCTCGACGTCATTTTGAGATTGAAGGGGATGCTGCCTCGTCTGTGTCTTGAGGGATGAGGATGAGCCAGCCTCAGTGAGTGAGGTGCTCTCTTCTTTAGCTAAAGAAATATGGTAAGCTGCTATGGAAGACGAGTTGAGTTCTATGAGTAAAAACCAAGTTTGAGAGTTAGTTGATTTTCCACCTGGGCACAAGGCCATCGGGAACAAGTGGGTCCTGAAGGTTAAGCGAAAGGCAGATGGATCAATTGACAAGTATAAGACACGCCTTGTGGCGAAGGGATATACCTAAAAGGAGGATATAGACTATGATAAGACATTCTCCCCTGTGGTGAGAATGGCCTCCATACGCCTCATTTTTGCCATTGTCGCAAAGTTGGATTTGGAACTCTACCAAATGGACGTTAAAACTGCTTTTCTCAATGGAGAACTGGACGAGGAGATCTTTATGGCTCAACCTGTGGGCTTTGAGAAGAAGAGACATGAGCGCAAAGTATGCCATCTCAAACGTTCCATCTATGGCCTCAAGCAATCGTCCAAGCAGTGGTACATTAGATCTCACCATGCCATTACCACCACAGGTTTTGACATGATTGAAGATGACCATTGTGTGTATGTTAAACGGTTCAAGGCAGGGTTTCTTATCCTATCCATATATGTTGATGACATCTTGTTGGCTGGGAATGACATTGAAATGATTGTCACCACTAAAGAGTGGTTGACCTCTACTTTTGAGATGAAGGACATGGGTGAGGCCAACTTTGTGTTGGGCGTGAAGATTGTGAGGGACCGCGCTAGGAGACTTCTTAGTTTGTCTCAAGAGACTTACATAAAGAAAGTCCTGGAGCAATTCCATATGAACAACTCAAAACCCAGTGATACTCTAATGGACAAGGCATGCATTTTGAGCCTAAACCAATGCCCTAAGAGTGATGAAGAGAGAAACCAAATGTCCAAAATACCCTATGCAGCGGCAGTAGGAAGTCTAATGTACGCAATGATGTGCATGTGTCCAGATATTTGCTTTGCTGTTGGCATGGTGAGTCGTTACCAGAGTAACCTAGGGCCAATTTATTGGCAGGTAGTGAAGAGAATCCTTTGATACCTACGTGGGACTGTAGACTTCTCGCTCACCTTCAGTAGTTTAGACTTGTCACTGAGAGGCAATAGTGATGCTAATTGGGCTAGTGATGGAGATGAGTGCAAGTCTACTTCGGGGTATGCATTTGTCTTAGGAGGCGGGGCTGTTACTTGGAGTAGCAAGAGACAAACCTGCATCGCCCTATCCACAATGAAGTCAGAGTATGTCGCATGTTCGGCAGCTGTACAGGAGGCCATTTGGCTTAGAAGGTTCTTGTAGAGACTTAGTGTTTCTGCTCACTCAGACGACGCTGTGCTTATGCATTGTGACAAGACGGCAGTGCTTGCATTTACAAAGGACCCCAAATTCCATGGAAAAGCCAAGCACATTGACATATGGTACTACTACATTTGAGACATGGTAGAGCGAGGTGAAGTTGTTCTGCAGCATATCTCCACTGACAATATGCTGGTTGATCCATTGACTAAGCCCATTGCCTGAGATGTTTTCCTAGTCCACGTTAGGAACTTGGGACTCAGGCAGATTTGATATGTATTTTCTTTGGCAACACTTTGTTAGTGATGGACATTTATTTGTATTTCTCTTACATTTATTAATGATCATATATTTGTTTGAGTAATCTTGTGTGTATACATTCATTATTTGTAAAGATGTCACCAGGCATTGAATCGACCCACTCACACGGGTGATTCACCTCGACGCTTGAGTGTAATGAGCGAGATGAGCCTATGAGCATGTGTGCTCAACAGCGCCTTAGTTAGAGCTAAGATGAGACCTTTACTTGGTCCAACTTAGAAGATATCACACTTCTAAGTCGCCTGTTGAAAGCCAGATTTGAGGTTATAGGCAGAAACCATGTGGGCGACTATGCTAGAAACTCAAGTTAGGCGCTTAGAGTAGCAACTAGACTAAGATTTGCATGGCATTTATTTACTAGGAGTGACATGCCCACCCTAGTGGGAGTTATGCCATAGCATGCATATCATACTGCATGTGCTTATATTGACCGATTATGAGAGTGACCAAATGGATCCCTGCTTTGTAACTGTGTGAGCCACGTGGATTATATTAATCCCATAGTACCCTTATTACCTGAGATGATGTCATGAAAAAAGACACCTAATGACGTTGCTTTGACGTTCTCCTTAGGATCATGGATGATGCGGTCCAACGGGAAGCGATTGGGAAAGCTATTGAGGATATTTGGATTGACATGAGGGGCTCAGGGAAAACCATTGGACATTACACCTTTATTTCGGTGACTCATTACCCGGGTGACTCGTCGCATTAATGATCGACATAGTCATGAGTACATTACATACCAAGGATTAACACTGCTCATGTCACACCCCAAACCACCCCCTGGGAGGATTGGGTAGGTGACCCGAATTGCATAACAGCAATCCACCAAACCCCACGGATCTAGAAGCAGTTGTTACATTCATGGTCCCACATTCATCACTTTACCATATGCAAGATCAGAGTGTCGTAGATAAACTACAATTATAATAATAAAAGAGAAAGTGTAGCAATGTGGGAATGATGATAATATATACATACATAAGTTTGTTCTGATACATTCCCCATTACACCCACAAACTAGAAAGTAAAACTCATAGGAACAAAAGCTAAAAGGAAATACATACATACTTAAAATTGTGACTTTTATGATGAACAAGCAGAGAAAAACAAAGCGGAAAAATAAAACTTGAAGTAAAATTGCAGAAATATAAACTTTTATGTGTGCTTAGCAGGTGCTGCAGTCATAAATATAGGACCGATCGCTGCACTCGGAGGGGGTAACCCTCGTCGGTCTACCATTTTGTAGGTAGCCTTCTGCTGTGCTTTGAAGGAGGCTGAGCCGACCAATTTGAGATATGAAATATTTGAAAAATAAATTTGATTTATTTCTTGGAGAGAATCTTAGTTACAGAGTTTGGGGTAGAAGGAGCTTGGGTGTACAAGTAAGGTTATAGGGTAACTTACTGGTGTACGTTGGTGAGGGAACTTGAAGCCTGAGATAAAGGCTTAATCTTGACGAACACTTGTTGAAGATCCTTTAATGGAGATCTTCAGTTACAGGACTTGAACTTGACTTGTACAGGACTTGGACTCCGAAGAGTCTTTTACCACTTGAAAAATAAAATTAAAATTTGAAATCCTACTTAGGATTTCTGATTTTGATCGAAGCTTGAAGATGAGTTGCAGAGCTGCTTCTCCCTTCCAAAACTTCCTCCTATTCCAAGAGACTGAGAGGTCTTCTTTAAGGGTCTTGGGTCCTTTGGCTTCAGCCTTATCCGAAAGGAATCTTCTGGAGGCACGAGGGCCTATCGGCTGGGGTTGCTGTGACTTGTTGGCTGCTTTTCGACTTTGAAGGCAACTGGGGCCTACCCACCGAAAGTAGAAAGAATCTTTTGACTTAAGGGGCAAAGCTACCGAAAGTTCTCTTGTCTTGGAGTGAAAGGAATAGTGGGGACACGTGGCATTCCATGTCTGAGAGACAGACTATTTTCCACTTTGTGTACACACTGTTTGAACTCAATGATTTGAATTGCCGAGTTATGGCAATAGTATGATAGGCATCAGCCTTATGTCATACTAACGTAGTCATCCTTTTCCCTTACGGGTCGCCCGGATTGACCTTTGGCTAGGATCCATGACCCAGGTCCACGGGTTTTGAAATAGTCTTTTGGTGTTTATTTTTATTTTTTATTTTTATGGGGCCCTTATCGGGTCCTGTTTGATCTGCGTGGCTGGCTGACAATGCTGCCACGTCTTCTTCCACGACCTCTTGTTGTGGAGTGAGCTGAGGAGACTGATTCTCCTTGTTGAGTGAGCAGGTCGTCTTGCTCATTTGGGTCCTGGGCAAACTGCCCCTCGTGAAGATGCTGGGAGGAGAAGGAGGCCATACTAAACCTTTCTTCTTCTTCTTCTTCATCACTTGCTGGGCCGAGTTGGGCCAGTTCTTATTCCAACTGCTTCCTTTTGAGACGAACCTCTTCATTAGGAGCTTGGGACTGGGCTACTTTAGGAATGGGCTTGAGCCCAGTAATCGCTTTGATGATTTTCTCCATGGTACAGTGGGTGATGTTGCACCCGTCCCACCATTTGAAATAAAAAATCCTGGCCAAGGTTGGCAAGGTTGCTTCTTGGGTCTCCATTTCTTGAACCTGGTACTCCCAGTACATAATCCACGCGAGGTAGCACTGTAGGAAGAACCTTAGAAGGTCTGCTTGTCTGGGGACCTTTTGAGTAACCTCGCAAAACTTGGCACACACCTCCATGAGAGTTGCAGGAAGGATTTCCTTAATTGGTCCATAGGTATGCCACCATCTTGAGAACCAATTTGGGATTTGACTGTTGAACTTGTAGTCGAAGCAGAAGAACCACGAGTGTCTTCCCTTTTGGTTTTGCCACAGGAATGCGTGTTGCCAGGCATCCACATAGTCAAAATAGTGAAAGCTTTTGGGAGTGAAATTTTGGGAGAAATTCCTTTGGGAAAGGGGGCCTGTACCCCAGTCTTCAGCACTGATGATCTTGAGGATGGTAACTGAGGAATGGGTTACCAGAGCCTTGTCAGTCTTGTCAAAGTTTTGTTTGATCCATATTGAATCAGTATCTACAAGAATAAACTCATAGAATTCTTGGGTTTTTGTGTGGTTTGGAGAGTAGAAATGCCAGTTTTGGTAGAAGAGTCTCCTCGCAATATCTGCGGCGGAGGTACATTTTTGGACATAGTGGTCTTCTAGGATAAAAAGGTCTTGGAAGATGCCTTTGTTGATGTATTGGGCTTTTGGAGTTGGCCTTGGTGGTTGGTGGACTGATCTTTGAGTGGGGATGTTGGCTATTATTTTGGAGGAACTTGGTTTTGAAACTGTTTGGGATGTCCCTACTACCACATGGGAGAAAGGTATAAGGGAAGTATCTTGGGAGGAACTTGCTATTTGTGTTAGCGGGGGAGCCTTTGCATAGGTGGCTTTTGATTTGACTCTGGAGAGGGGGTTGTCTTCTTTGGGCGGCATGGCTCTAATGGAGTTTATGGCCTTTGGTCCCTGTAAGAATTCCTGGGTGAGAAAGTCAGGGATTGAATTTAACTCTCCTTTGATGTATTCAATGTCAAAATCAAAACTTGAAAGCAAAGCTTGCCATCTTGCAAAAATTTGTTTTGATGCAATATTTTGAACATCATTTTTTAAAACTTGTTTTGCTGCACTGCAGTCTACTCTTACTAAAAATTTTTTGTTTAATAAATCACCTTGGAATTTTTGGATACACAAAACAACGGAAAGGATTTCCTTTTTAATTGTGTTGTAGTTCTTTTGAGCATTGTTCCATAGTCCAAAGGTAAACTGGACAAGGTTTTCTTTTCCTTGGTCTACTTGTTGATGATACCTCCATAACCTAGGTCTGAGGCATCAGTTTCTACAACCTTGGGAAAGTCAAGATTTGCTAGGTTTAGGCAAGGAATTTCCTTAACCAATCTTTTGATTTCTTGAACGGCTTTTGTTTGTGGCTCTCCCCAAGCAGGGGCTTTCTTCTTGAGCCTTTGGTAAAGGGGTTCACAAATCTTGCTTATTGAAGGAAGGAAGTCCCTGACATAGTTCAGGCTTCCTAAGAATCTTTGTAGTTATTTCTTTTCTAAAATTTGATCTGGGAACTTGTCTGCGAACACTATGGTTCTTTCTATGGGGATTATCGTCCCTTTGTGAATATAGTGTCCTAGGAATCTGATCTTGGTTTGGAATAAGTCCATTTCTTCTTTGAGTGGACTAGCCCGTTTGTTTTAACGACTTGATAAAAGCTCCTAAGGTATTTGAAGTGCTGGTCTACAAATTCTGAAAAAATCAGAACGTCATCTATGTATACTATGGCATAGTGGCCATAGGGGTTGAAGATATCGTTCATGATGTTTTGAAACTCACTAGGAGCATTTTTCAATCCAAATGGCATTATGTTCCATTCGTAATGGCCAAAGGGTGTTGTGAAAGCAGTCTTGTATCGATCTTGTTCATGAACTTGGACTTGCCAAAATCCAGATTTCATATCAAACTGTGAAAACACTTTTGCTTGGTGTATTTTTTGGAGCAGGCCTTTTTTGTTTGGGATTGGGTACCTGATCCATTGAAGGACCTCATTCAGGGGCTTGTAATTAATTACTAGCCTAGGGGTTCCCCTTTCTATTTCTGAGTTCTTGTTTACATAGAAGGCCGCACAGCTCCAAGGTGATCGGCTCTTCCTGATTAGTTTCTTATCTAAGAGATCTTGGATCTCTTTTTTACAGGTTTCTTGGAGCTCTTGGCTCATTTGGATTGGTCTTGCCTTGGTTGGGATGTTCTTTTCAGAGAACTCCTTTTCATAGGGTAATTTGACTATGTGTCTTTTCCTATGCCAGAAGGCATCATGGAATTCTGAACACAAGTTATTTTCAATTTGGGTTTTTAACTTGTTAATTTGGTCTTGTGTTTCTTTTTTCTGTAGGGTCTCTACAGTTTTTATGTGCATTATTTCCTATTTTAGGAATTTTAAATGCTTTTCTTTAGATTTGATTCTATTGATGGAGGGGTCTTTTGTAATAGCTAGGGTTTTTAGATTTTTAATTTGTTCCACATCGGAGGGTTCTAAGAACTCGAAGCTAATCTTTTGTCCTCCTATCTTGGTGGTCAATCCTAGTTTTGTAACTTTGAAGGGTTTGATCAGCTCTATAAAGGGTTGTCCTAGGATTACTTGACTATCAAGATCTTTGACCAAAATGAAGGGTTGTTTGAAACATACCCCTTGGTTACATATGTGGACTTCTGGTAACTTGTATTGGACATCGAGGTAGGCCTCACTGGCCATGGTTAACCTCTGTTTGGTCCTTTGATAATATTGGGTAGGGACAAGTCCCTCTTGGATACAGTTTAATTGTGCTCCTGAATCAATCAGGGCCACAAAAGTCAATTTGTATGATGAGTCAATAGTCATATTGACTTTGACAAACCATTTTTGAGGAGAGATACTCTCCACGTAACTTGTTTCTGTTTCCAGATTCTCTGGGGCTTGTTTGGCTTTCCCTTTGAGTTTAATTAGTTCTTCTTTGACTTCTTTAATTTCTCTTTTTAATTCTTGAGTAGTTAATTCAAGATTTGTTATTCTTGTTTTATCTGATTTTTCAACATATTTTTGTTTGTCAAATCTTTTGAATACTTGATTAATGTCATAAGGCTTTTGCCTTTCTTTATTGTCTTCTAAAGCCTGTCTGACTTCTTCTAGACATTGTTTTCTGATTTGGACATCAGCAATTTGTTCAATTGCATCAAAGAATGATTGCCTAATCATTCCGATGCTTTTGGGTTCAGAGCATTCTTCAGAAGAAGAATACTCATTAATGGCATTTGTGATACAGTTGCATGCAACTGCATCAGGTTCAGAGTCACTGCTAGACTCGGTGTCTTAGTTGATTTGATTGACATCATGGAAGACTTCGTCTTCCGAGTCATCTGAGTCTGAGTCAGACTCGGCGAATATTTTGAATATTTTGTTTTGGGTTTCCTGGTCCAGGTTTAGCAAGCTAACTTTCTTGGCTGCCTTGCAATACTTTGCAATGTGGCCCAATTTGCCACAGTTAAAAAATTTTCTTTTGTCGAAACTTGTTGATGGTTTATCTTTTGTTTCTTCTTGGGGTTTCTTGGATTGAAACCTCTTCTTCTTTGGATACTTGGGTTTGGTATAAAATTCTTTTGTTGGTTCTTTAGAGTATTTTTCTCTAAAATTTCTTTTGTTCTTAAAATGTTTGTTATGTGTTTTATCCTTCTTGTTTGAAGGACGTTTGGGAACCGGGAATCCGTATTGTTCATAGAAACCACCTAGTTCTTTATAAGACTTAGTCTCTTTTTTCATTTGTTTTGCTAATTTGAGGTCTGTACAAAAGGCAATGCCTTCTTCATGGATGGTGTTTATTAAATCACCATAGGTTAGGTTTTGGTATGGGATTTCACCATTATTTTCTTTTCTAAGTCTTTGTTTGATCTTCTCAGAGAAGACACTTGGTAAACCAGTTATAAATTTTTCTTTCCAGAAAGGAGAATTTGCATCCTCTCTGGTTAACACCTTCATCATGAAGATGTCTTTGTACCACTTGAAGTCATGCAGCTTTCTGCATCTTAAATTTGTTAAATGTTCATAGGACCTATCTTGTAACCTAGATGGGTCTCCTAAAAAATATTTGGGTATATTGAAAATTAAAGTGTTGACGGCATCCTCAACAGGTCTGCCATTTTCAATTATTATGACACTATCCTAAGTTGTTTGAACTGCAGTTAGGATGTCATGTTTTTGGTTAATGGTTAGGACATAGTCCCACCATCCTTTGAGTTGGCTGGTGAATCCTCAAGACAGGAGATCAGCGACGGCCTGGTCTGATGTTTCTATGATACGGTAGGCATTGGCTACCATAGTCATTTCTTGTAATTTGCTTATGACATTGTACTCAGACATGCCATCTATGTTCCACTCATAGATGACACCACTTTGATAGGAGGCCTGAGGATATATTCCTCGATTCTCAATTTGCAGGTCTGGAAATGTGGGTTTTGGGAAGATCTTTGGAAGCTATCCTCGATGATAGCATTGATTGTGTTTGGTTCTTCATCAGAGTCTTTGTTAATGACTCCAACTAATTTGGTGTTATCAGAAACTTGAGACTGGTTTTGAGACTCCTTCTGGGGTGTCTTAGGGATGACCAGTGATCTTAATCTTTGTTCAATTTCTCTTAGGGCATCTATTTTGTTCAGAGCCTTAGAGTTCTTTTGGTTAATGTTGTATGGGTTGAACAAACTGTAGATTACAACCCAAATATGCAGAAAATCTGCCTGCTCAACCCTAAAAGTCTTGAACAACTTAAGCAAAAATATAATTACATCCTTATAGGACTCATCCAAGTAGCAATCAAACCCCTTCATAGGGAAGGACTTAACACGTCAATCCTCTTGGCCTTAAGAGACACAAGATTCCTCAAGTTTGACGACTCCCTCATCGGAGCCATAGAGACCAGCATGTGTTATGGACCAGTCCATTTCAATTGCTACCCAGATATAAGTTTGTCTTTAAAAGATAAGAACATCTTAGATGCTCTCAAGATCAACCTCAAATCCCATGGCTACAACATGAAGCCTGGATCTATACCAATAGCTATTGTCCATAGGATCCAGTACAAAGCCATGAAAAAGATCTCCTGTCCAAGAGCCTTAAGAAAGTCTGAGAAGGGCCAGACTAGGTTCATTGAAACGGACTTCGCCCATGCAAGAACCATACTCCCAAGAGTTTCAAAATGGGACGAGATCTCGTTCCCTGAAGAATGGAAACTGCAGTGCCAGATTCCGATCCCTCAAATAGATAATAGAGAAGTCGAGTATATCACTTAGACCATTGACGGAGAAGTCTCAATCAAATTCAATAGGACCCAAGGTGCCCATAAGGGAAAAGAACCTGTAGGATCCTCAAAGCCCAAAGACCAACCTGCCAGAGCTTCATATTCCGGCACACCTTCAAACTTTAGTTACCCAACAACAAGTAGTCGCCTTACTAACCTTAGACAACAAGGTAACATTCTGCATGGAATGTATCAAGACTACAAGACTGAAACTCAAGGTTCTAACTCAACCCCAACACCTCCAAGATCACCATCTTATTCTTAGATGGAAACACCAACACCTGATCCCAAAATCAGGGTCATCCTCTGTGAGGAAGACTTCCAAATAAACAAACCTTTACTTAGGGAAGATTTTGAATCTTCCAAAAACAAAGAGAAAAAAGACTGGTTCTTCGAAGTTACTTCAGAAGACCAATGAACCAAGATTAGAGAACACTGGTACAATTTCATGACAAGTCAAAAAATCAATATAGTTTTCTTTACATATTTAGAAATTTATGCCAAACATCACAAGTTAGACTACCCCTTTACTAGTCTAAATACAAACCAGAAGACCACAACTTCTTGGAAGACTGACTCAAATGAAACCATAGAGTCTATTCATCTGCCATTAGCAAACCTCAAATTAACAATAAATGAAGCAGAAATTCTTGCTACTCCATTTAGATCAATACATGGAGCCTCTGAAGGAGAGAAAAAACTCATAGGCTTAAGTAATTATACAAATCAACATCTCCTGGCATTAGGAAAACAACTGTCTAGGGTGGAAACCTTAGTACAACCAAAATTGCATCCTCCAGACCCAGATCCAGGAATTAGTTCAACCAAAGAACTCCCAAGTTCCTCAAAAACAAGACCTATGTTCACCCCTTACAACATAAACAAAAAGAACATCAAAGCTCTAAGCAAAATAGATGCCCTTAGAGAACTAGAGCAAAGACTAAGTTCCTTAGTTATCCCAGAAACCCCCCAAAAGGATTCTCAAAGTCAATCTCAACATTCAAAGATTGCAAAAACTATTGGACTTATAAATCTCCAAGAATCAGACAATGAACCAAGTACCATAAATGCAATAGAAGAAAACTTCCACAGGTCCTACCCAAAACCAACATTCCCAGACCTGCAAGTGGAAAATAGGAGAATTTATTCCCAGGCTTCCTACCAAAGTGGTGTTATCTATGAATGGAACATAAATGGCATGTCTGAATACAATATAATAAACAAATTATAAGAAATGACAATGGTAGCTAACGCCTACCGGATCAAAGAAACATCCGACCAAGCTGTGGCCGATCTCCTGGTTTCAGGATTCATAGGCCAACTAAAAGGATGGTGCGACTATATCCTAACCATTAACCAAAAAATAGAAATCCTAACTACCGTCCAAACTACTGAAGATGGAACGATAATTTTAGAAAATGGAAGAATTGTTGAAGATGCAGTTAACACTCTTATCTTCAGCATTACCAAATATTTCCTAGGAGACCCATCAAGATTAAAAGATAGATCTTCAGAATAACTAACAAATCTTAGATGTCAGAAACTACATGATTTCAAATGGTACAAGGACATTTTCATGACCAAAGCTTAGGAAAGAAAATAATGGTGAGATTCCCTATGACAATCTCACTTATGGAGATTTAATCACCACTATTCATGAAGAAGGCATAGCCCTATGCACTGAATTACCAAATATTTCCTAGGAGACCCATCAAGATTAAAAGATAGATCTTCAGAATAACTAACAAATCTTAGATGTCAGAAACTACATGATTTCAAATGGTACAAGGACATTTTCATGACCAAAGTCTTAACCAGAGAAGACGCTAATTCTCCCTTCTGAAAAGAAAAATTTATTACTGGATTACCAAACATCTTCTCAGAGAAGATTAAACAAAGACTTAGGAAAGAAAATAATGGTGAGATTCCCTATGACAATCTCACTTATGGAGACTTAATCACCACTATTCATGAAGAAGGCATAGCCCTATGCACTGACCTAAGGCTAGCCAAACAAGTGAAAAAAGAAAACAAATCCTACAAAGAACTAGGAGGATTCTGCAAACAATATGGTTTCCCCATACCAAAACCTCCTTCAGATAAAAAACACAAAAAATGTTTCAAGTCTAAACATAAAGAAAGATATTCCAAAGCTACAAACTCAGAGAAGTTCTACATAAAACCTAGATATTCCAAAAAGAAAAGGTTTCAATCCAAAAAACCCCAAGAAGAAATAAAACAAAACAAACCTTCAAGTACGGATAAAAGAAAATGTTTCAACTGTGGCAAAACTGGCCACATTGCAAAATACTGTAAGGTTGCTAAAAAAGTAAACCTTCTGAACCTAGACCCAAAAACCCATGAACAAATCTTCAAAATCTTTGCTGAGTCTGACTTAGACATGGAAGACTCCGATGATGAGGTCTTTTATGAAGTAAATTAAGTTAACCAAGAAACTGAGTCTAGTGATGACACTGACTCCGAACCTGATGCAGTAGCATGCAACTACGTTACTTCTGCAATAAAAACCTATTCTTCCTCTGAAGAATACACAGAAACCAAAAGCATCAATATGATGCTGCAATCATGCTTTGATGCAATTGAACAAATAGTACACATTCAAGTTAGGAAACAATGTCTCGAAGAAGCAAAACAAGCTTTGGAAGAAAACAAAGAACGACAAAAACCTTATGATATAACCCAAGTCTTTAAAAGATTTGACAAACAAAAGTCTACAGAAAAATTAGACAAAACCAGAATTACAAATCTTGAAGTTACAACACAAGAATTAAAAAGAGAAATCAAAGAAGTCAAAGAAGAACTAATAAAACTCAAAGGGAAAACTAAACAAAAAGAAATTCCTGAAACAGGAACAGAACAAACAGACCAAACAAGTCAAAGTTTTGTAACAAGTATTTCCCCCCCAAAAATGGTTTATCAAAGTAAACTTAACAATAGCTACTTCCTATATATTTACTTCTGTAGCCCTGATTGAGTCAGGAGCACAGTTAAATTGTATCCAAGAGGACTATTTTCAAAATCTGTGGATCTCGATCATTGATCCTAGCCAGAGGATAATCCGGGCAACCCGTTTGGGAAAAAGATGTCTATGTTGGTGTGATGTAAGGATGATTCCTATCACACTATTGCCACAACTCGGCAATTCAATATTTGAGTTCAAACAGTGTAGACACATTGTGGAAAATAGTCTATCCCCCAGACATGGAATGCCACGCGTCCCCACTATCCACCAAGACTACTCCAAGACAAATTAACTTTCGGTGCCTCTGCCCCGTAAGTCAAAAGATTCCAAGTTACTTTTGGCGTGTAGGCTCCACTTACCACCGAAGTCCAAAAGCAGCCGACAGGCCCATGTGCCCTCGAAGATTCCCTTCGGATAAGGCTGAAGTAGCTCCAAGTCCTCTTTAAGAAGACCTCTTCATCTCAGAGAAGGGGGAGGAAGTTTTGGAAGAGAAGAAGCAACATCTCTGCAACTCTCTTCAAGCTTCAACAAAATCAAAAGAACTAAGTAGTTCTTCAAGTTTTTAATTTTATTTTCCAATATTGTAAGTCCAAGTCCAAGTCTATAATAAAAGATTTGCAACCAAGATCTTCAAGTTTCGTTCGAAGTCCCGTATCAAGTCTGAAGCTTTTATCTCAAGCTTCCAAGATTGTTCATCAAATGTACCTGTAAGTAAACCATTCCGGCAACCTTACTTATACCCAAGTTTTCAGTCATCTCCAAGCTTACCTCTGTAAACAAGATCTCTCAAGTAATATAAAATCAAGTTTTAATTTTCAAATATATATCATCTTCTTATTTGGCCGGCTCAGCCGCGTTCAAAGCACAGCAGAAGGCTACCTATAAAATGGTAGACTGATAAGGGTTACCCCCTCTGAGTGCAGCGACCGGGCCATTCTTGGATCGCAACACTTGCTAAGCACACAAACACATTTATTTATTTTAAGTTTATTTTCCGCTGGCTTTCTCTGCATGTTCATCACACACTTATCCTATTCTTTCAGACAATATATATATATATAGGGTGAGATAACTCAACCCCTAAAAGAAAAAAAAAAAAACTAAAACTGCACCACAAGCAAGACGGGGAAAAACTCCTAACAAAAATAAAAAGGATTCTCCAAGACAAAAGGCATCAAGTACACTCCTCACTGGTCTTCATCAATGACCACCA
Source organism: Telopea speciosissima (assembly GCF_018873765.1). Classification (NCBI taxonomy): domain Eukaryota; kingdom Viridiplantae; phylum Streptophyta; class Magnoliopsida; order Proteales; family Proteaceae; genus Telopea; species Telopea speciosissima. The sequence goes on from NC_057924.1 coordinate 37,099,812, forward strand.
AGAATGTACGCATCATCTGCACGACCTTCGTCGGGGTCCACACCAATATCATCATAATAACCAGGGCTCTCCTCCTCGTAATGAGCCTCCATGCCACAACGGCATTCACCTGCAGAATCATCTAGAAGAAAAACATATATAATAGAGTGTGAGCCCCACCGAGCTCGTGAGCAAAACATATCATCATGCATGTACATGCAACCACAATCTACATGATCCTACATGATATGCAAGTCCAGATTATTTATTAGCCACCTAATAACACAACTAAGTCAGGTTAGTGCTACTACAATCCCCAATACATGTATCCCTGGTGTGGGCTTGGTTACCCCTGTCCGCGATACACCCATTGAGTTATCGAAGAGGACCAGCCAGCTCCAGCATCTCCCTACCCAGGTCAGCCCGACTGGCCCTCTGGATTAACTCCTGTGAGGTAACCGACTCAATATAATCTCACCAAACCGGTGCATAATCTTTATGTGTGGCACTCAGCCAAAAATTCACCTTTCGATGCTTCCCGGTAAATCTGCCCTGGGGCATCCCAGTTGTGCTGAGGCTTCCCAGCATAAATGCCTCTAGGGTTTTACGATATTCTTTATAGTTATCTAACACCTTAACCCTTGTTGCCAAAGGTGCATAGCACGTGTGATGAAACTCTAGCCCCATGTCTATATGGCATCGTATGAGTCGGGCGGTGTCAACCGTATCCCATACTATGAGCTACCACCGGCCTCATTTCCAAGCCGACTACGACATCTAGTCTAACATTCACAATCATCATGGAAGAATCACAGTGTTGATCAATAGACAATTAATGTGTAATAATTTTGAGTGATTGAACAGAATTAAATAGCACAGCATTTATAATTTAAGAATTTAATTATCGGCATGTTAATACAGTTACACATACATACACAATAATATTTCACTCACCTAGGTCTGGTTCTGAGAACTCAGTTGCAAATTCAGTTTCGGCTGCAGTCTAGCTGTAGGCCTTGAGCACGGGATCAAATCCTAGATATAAATAAAAAATTATCATTTTAATATTTCCACCAGTTTTTGAAGGTCCTAGGGTTGATCTAAGCTCATTGGGTTGACCCGGTGTACAGTTGGTCTTCACTTGGAATTCTCTGGGCCTTGTATTGGGCCTTAGGCCTATGTCCCGGTGCATCATCCAGAGTTGGTGGCCTAGGGGCAAAATGGTCATTTACTATATTGGTACATGATCCTAGGTTACATTGGTCATACAGTGCTGTCCCCAACTTGACAGTGTTGTAGGACCAATCACAGGCAGGGTTTCCAAGTCCTGCGGGGCCTACTTAGGTTCCCAAAGCATTCCCACATATGGACAGATGTGGGGAGGGGCATTTTTATCATTTTCCACCTCCCTACACTGTATCATGGCCAATGGGTGAAGTCCCCCAAGCCAGATCAGCAAAACTGCTAAATTTCTCACACTGGGCGATGTCTCTGGGTGATGTCTGCAGCGCCCAGTGCATTGCCCAGAGATTTCAAAAATGTGAACAGGCTGAGTTTCCAAGGTTGCTGGCCATGGGCAGTAGCCACATCATTCCCCCATGCATGTTAGGGCATCATGTACCCCCAGGGGTGTTCTGTACACTGGTCCTTGTGGATTTTCAACTAGGCCCACCACTTGGCTGCCAGAGGCTGCCCAGACAGCCCAGTAAATATTAACCACTATTTTTCCAGGTACCAAACCACTGTTTTCACTACATGCAAAGCTGATTTCAGGTTTATTACACTAATCCAAGACTGCTACCACCTAGGGCTAGGTTCCATGCAGCCAAGACAAGAAATCAGGACTCCAAACAGCCTGTTTTCAGTGTAACAGAGCAGTGCAGCCATGCACAGCCTGGTTTCGGTTCCAGATCTATAAAATAGGTATGAAAATCATCTTTAAACACTCAGGTCTTCCATGCATCAGGTTTGCATGGCAGATCTGAGGTGATACTTGGTAGTCCCCAGCTGTTCTAGGCTGCCAGAGATAAGAAAATCATCAAAACATATGAATTAAAGAGAGTAGCAAGTATGAGCATATGTGTTTATACCTGCACAAGTCTGAGATGCCACGAAATCAGAGCTCAGAAGTGTAGGCTGCTCCCTCCTCTTCTTCCTTCTTCTCTTTCTTCTTCTTCGTCCTCTCCTTTCTCTCCTTTCTTTCTTCTCCCTTCCCCAATGATTTGAACAGTAGCCAAGGGTTTAAAATGAACCCAAGGCACTGATATATATATAGCCCAACCTTGACTAGGGCCTGTTTGGCTAATAAGGCCTCTTTTGAAAATGCATTTTTGACTGCATTCTCAGCCATTCTGGGCACTCTGGTGGGGTCCACAGTGATTTAAGGGTATGAGGTGGTCCCTTATACTCCCCTCAACCTATGGAGGGTGCCCATATCCAATATGGGTGGTCCCCACAAATTAAATCCTTTAAATAATGCTGTTTTGCACTCTGGGCGATGTCTCTGGGTGATGTCTGCATCGCCCAGTGAATTCAGCAAGGCTGAAACTCTGTGGGCTTGCACAGGGGTTTGACCCAGGGTCAGGGCCTTATACCCACATGCCATTTAGGGTCTTTTACACACATTTCCAAGAATGGGACCCACAATTGTGAAGAGGAGAGATAATACCTGGAGTCCAGGCAGTACATTATGCTATGAGTTGTGCAGTTGCAAGGGTCAGTTGTCCATCTTCTGACAGGTATGTAGGAAGACCTGCACAGGGTTTCTTCATCAATTTCAATCACTAGAGTTATACTCCATAGTGTGTTTGGTTTCCATGTCTGGGGTTCCTATCCTTCAGTCAAGATTCCAGTCAGTCAGGGGCAGGGTTTGACAGCTCATCAAGAGGGGTCGAGAGTGTTAGATTTGGTGTAAGTGGATCGTTTAGGGTATTTTGAGACTTTTGAGAGTGATGTACTATGTTGGCTAGATGGAAATTTGATATAGTACTCCTACCTTGTTTCATCTCATCAGGTCGCACGCCTCATTACCTATATGGAGGATAACGCGGAATGAGAGAAACTTGAATGCTTAATTAGATTTATGTGCCCTATGTGGGCAAGTGGGAGATGTGAATCATGGATGGGCCTCGGGTCCAACTGGTTTGCCCACATGGGGCAGACCGGCCAAGCCCAAATGAGAGAGAGAGAGAGAGAGGGACAGTCACTTAAGTGACTGATCCCTTCTCTGCTTATCTTATCCTTTAGAGTCACAGAGGGAATTGGATTGGAGGGGTGCCCAGGGTATTAGCCTATAAATATATGTTGGCTTAAACCCTAGTGATAGATAATTAGTACGGTCTCTCCCACTCTTTAAAGTTCTGTGTTTTCCTTTGGGAATCCATCTTTGCCTAGAGGGTTTTGTGGTGTGGAGTTCTCAAGTGGACAAGCCTGTAGAGATCGTGAAGCATACGTAATCGTAAGCTGTGTTCGATTCTCCCTTCCGTTGCATTTCCACTCTGTTCAGGTAAGATCTACACCTCTATGTTTAATGGATTGGAATGCTTATATGCTAACAAAATACAAGGTTTTTCTTCTCATGATATCAGTTTTCCTTTACATTCAAATAATAGTTAAAGTTCTTAGAGCTCATGGTAACCATTTAATTCCCTTTTTCTAGGAATTCAGTTTCTGATCTCCAGACCATGCCAATCCAGTCACACCCGTTAAATCCTAGGAGATTTCAATCTACTCTTAATCAAAGTATCAAACACATTATTTGGTAAGATTTATATTCATTTCACTGTTGTTTTGCTAATTTTTCTTTCATTATTTTATTTGGAAACAGCCAAAGATTCAACATCACTCTTGCTGTGTTTACTCTTACTTTTCTTTACACCACTTACTATCTTTCTCAGCTGATCTCATTATAGGATTCTTGTTTGCACAAAATAATAATCGCAAGCGTACGGATCAATCATAGCTACGGGTCAAACTCAAGGAGATGTACGCCACTCTATTTTCCTCACTTACAAGCAATGCAAAGTGAACCAAATTAATTAAAGTGGTGGACTAAATTAACACGTCCTAACTCACAAGCATCTAGCGAAATTATGCATCTAACGAATTAAATTGGCATCCTAACACATAAGCATCTAACCTATCAATACTAACGCGAATTGAAAGGAATAAATCGCAGTCACAGATCACAACCACATAAAAAAATAAAAGAAAGAGATTAGAGAGGGACAATGAGACTAAGAGATTAGAGATGTAAAATCCGAAGGGGCTTGAACCGGATTGAAATTGCTTGCTTCTCACACTTGAAATGACGCTATCAAATCTGAAATTAAAACAAAAATAATTAAATTAAAATCCTACCATAATGCATGATAATAATAGTGAATAAAAAATAAAATCCTAAAAGCATGATTGAATTAGAGAAATAGAGAATAAAAATGAAATTAAAAATAATGGAGAATGAAAATTCCTAATAGAATGGAGGGATTAATGGAGATGAGAATACTAATAAAATAAAACTAATAGAACAAGAAAGAGGTAGAGAATAAGAAGAAGAAATTAGAAACTAGAAGAATTAAGAGGTTAAGAAGAAGAAGAATATAAAAATAAAAAAAGAACATGATACTCCCTTCTACCAAAGTTGAAAGTGCATGAATTAACTAGACCTTGCATGAAAGCAGTTTGATGAAGCTTGAACACTTGATTAATCCTTGCATGGCTTCCTCTTCCAAGTCTCTAACTCTTCTTACTAGAATTAGAAGTCTAGACTAGAAAGCTTTAAAACTAAACTAGAATTAAATTATTACAACCAAATTGAAGACATGAATTGAAATTAAAGCATGAATTAAATCTATTACAACCATGGAATAAAACTCATAAATCAAACTAAGAACTTAGAAAGCCATAAATCACAAATTAGAAGGAGAAGAAGAAGAAATTTACTAAGCAATTGAACAAGTTTACAAGAGAGAACCATGGGGTATTTATAGGGAAGGAGAGGAGAAGGGAGAAGAGGTAGGAGAAATATTCCCTTCTCCTTCCTTTACATAGCTTGATCCCCAAGAAAAAAGAGAAAAATAGAAAGAGGGAGAGATAAAAATCTTAGCTACATAAACCTTCTATTTTTCAAAAAATGACTTTCTAATTCTATTCTTGTGCTTCCTTTTCTTTGTTGGTGTCTTCTCCAAGCAATGAGATCAAGACATCTTTGACTTTTCAACCTTTCATGGATGAGAGAATATTTTTCAAAAGAAATCTATTCATAGTAAAATTTCAAAAGTGCCCTTGGAAAGTTGGAGGAGAGAGAAAATAAGGGTGATGCCTAGGATTCCCTTCAAGAATTAATTAAATCCCCATTCTGTCCTTCAAAAAATGTGAAGCATGGGATGCTTATATAGGCCTCACTGTTGCATACCTTGTGAAAAATCACCCAAAATAGACCCAAATTTCGTCCAATTTGGAGTTCGGGAGCCCAAGATATCTCAAGTTGAAGTTGGACTCCAGAACCTTCCAAATGGAATCTTTTAGCTAACAGATAAGTCAATTCCGGATTTATCACGATGTAGGCGTGTACATGGAACTTCTGTGCCACGGCATCATTCTGGGCCGTCAGATCTACCTCTAAAAATCAGACTTGATATCAACCTTCAGATCAGCGTCTACTTGAATTTGAAGACAACTTTTGATAATTGTACTAAAGCCCCTTGAATCCGAACTTTCGCTTTACTTTGTCCTCGGCCAATTTTTGATAATTACAAATAAACCCCTATCATAAAAATTGAAAATAGTGGCATGCCATTTTCGTGCGTCGTTACAAAAATGGCCATAACTTCTTTGTTTCAACTCAAAATCAAGTGCCGTTTGAACCGTCGCGAAGCTGACTCGACGGGCTACACATCCATACTATTAACACCTCAAAATTATTCTAAGGGGGTTACTATACTCACATTCAAATTTGACTAATTGGTATGATTCTTTCAGTGCTCAATCCAAACTTGATTTTCTTGACTCCTGGGCACTTCCAGCTACTGCCAAACACCACTAAGCAACTTAAAAACGGATCCTTAACATCATTTGCTCCATTTTCATAAAAATTCACCTAAAACCTGAAAACACAAACAAAAACCTCGAGTAGCTCCATTCCAAGTATAAAAATGCATGCTTTAAGGCCTTAAGATTTCGTACATAAATGTGCTCATCAGATTCCCCCACACTTGAACGTTACTTGTCCTCAAGTAAACAAAAACAAAAAAAATTAATCTAAAATGCAGAAATCCTAACTCACTTTTGTAGGAATCACGGTTGCACTTAGCATGTGCAACAAGCCTTTGAACCCCTAGGTTACCTCTAGTAGACGAGTTTAGTCTCGTGGGTGTTTGCAGTGAATGTACACCCAAAATTCAATCAATCAAAAATATGCTGTAAATTTTAATCATGGCATAAGTAGGATAGTGCACACAAGCTCTAAAAATTCTCAAATAAAGATTAAGGAGCCAAAGGTTCCCCCACACCTGAATTTTATCACCCCACATCAATTCAAGTAATAAACATGTATCAAGATTAAGGGATCTCCTCATATTTTATGAACACTACTCACCTTCAGGTAAACCACTCATAGCATTGATGGAACCAAAGACTTAGGCTTTGAGTATTTTTTACCATACATTATTTTTAGGTATTAAGGCAATAGTTTTTCTTTCACAACAGTAAACTCTATTTCTACTCCACTACTGTTCTCTGAATGACATGGTGGAGCATACACCAGACACCCAAGTACTTGGTGGCTTCGCTTTTTGCCCATATCCATAAAGACTTTGAGACATTGATGCAAGAGTTTTTTTTGAGTTTCCTTCCAAGAAATTTTGAACAAGTCACCTTGCTTCCTAAGGCAACAGTGCCCTATCTAGTCCAAAGGAATTCCACTTTCCTTTCTTTTCTTTTCTATTTTTTTTTCTTTCTTTTTTTTTCTTTCACTTTAACTTTCATGCCTTGCCAAAACAAATTGGTCTCAACTACTAGCCAAAAGATCAAAGGGTCCATAAAACACATAGAGGAATCTAGCTATCAAACGAAATAGTACTCATATTTTCCAATTCAATCCCTCTCACCAGATACATACCAATTATCATCCTCGAAAAGGGATTTTTTTATTATTTTGCATGCTAGGGCACCTAATTCCCTCTTTTTCTCGCTTCGCAATCAAAGAAACGTATGCACAAAACCAAACTACCGCCACAACCAAAATTCACCAAATAAGCTCACACACCCCCCCACACTTAATTCATGCAGTGTCCTCAATGCATGCAAAAAATAAAGAATAAGGACAACGGCGGGGATGAGGGGGCTTACTAGATATAATCAACAAAGAGGATCATGAAGAGCCATGAGCTCTACAACAGGTGCTAGGAGCATCAACAGAAATCTCAATCCATGGCCGGTAAATGTAAAAAGAGTTTCAAAACCAGAAAATACTCGACCATGAATTTTAGTAAAGCAAGAAATAACATAGAAGTTAAGCACAAATGATAAATACCCAACAGGTAAATCTGTCCTTATGGGACAATGGAAAATGAAAGCATTAAAATGTAGGCCATCAATCCTTCCATTCTCTCTCATGGTCAATATAGAATGCATGTCATTATCGTAAAAACCAACCAAGAATGGATCGCAAGAAGCATCAAAAGGATCATGAATATTAGTAACCTCATCAAGATAATCATAAAAAATGGGAGGTTTACTTAAATCAATCCTGGAAATAAAACTATCTGCCCTTTGCATAACTTGGTTTGCCAAATAAGGATCATGATAATATGCTTGAAGAGCATCATGACTAACATTGTCCTCATCAATAAAATCATCAAACCTAGGAGGTTTGGACCAATCAACATACGGGACAAAACAATCCTCAGAATGACAATTATCTGGGTTTAGGAATTGATCAATATTGGAGGATTTAGGAATGGAGGTGGATAGGGGTCCAAGGGGCTCCAATGGTGGTTGGATGTTTCAGACCTCAGATAAGGTGGTATCATCAACACCTTCCAATTCCTTTGTACAGTCCTGAAATTCCAAATCAAAATCAATCTCAAAGAAAGTCTCAACCTCATTGGGGAATCCCTGAAGTACATGTACCTCTTCATCCATATCAGGTTGCCTATCCAACCTAAACATGATGAGCATATTTATGTGTGAAATCTTAGGACATAAAGCATACATTTTACCACATTGGATAGAGTTACTCGGTGCTTTCTTGTGCCTTTCAGGTTTTAGGTGAATTCTTGTGAAAATGGAGGAGATGATGTTAAAGAAATGTTTTTAAGTTTTTTAGAGGTGTTAATGACTTGGATGCGTAGCCGATCGAGTCAGCTTCGTAATGGTTCAAACGACACTTGATTCCGAGTTGAACGAAGAAGTTACGGCCGTTTTCATAACGACGCGCATAAAATGGTCTATAAGGGTTTATTTATAATTATTGACAGTCGGCCGGGGACAAAGTGAAGCAGAAATTCGGATTCTAGGAGCCTTAATGCAATAATCAGAAGTTATATTTCCTGTACCCGAAAGATTCCATTTGGAGGGCTTTGGACAGTCCAACTTCAACTTGAGATATCTTGGGCTCCCCAACTCCAAATTGGACGAAATTTGGGTCTATTTTGGGTTATTTTTGCAAGGAACACAATGGTGAGGCCTATATAAGCACCCCATGCTCCATGTTTTCTGAAGGACAGAATGGGTATTTTATTTATTCTTGAAGGAATCCTAGTCATCACCCTTACTCTCTCTCTCCTTCAACTTCTCAAGGGCACTTCTGGAACTCTACTTGGGATAGATTTATTTTGAAAGATATTTTCTCATCTATGGAAGGTTGAAAAATCAAAGATGCTTTGATTTTATTGCTTGGAGAAGATATCTACAAAGAAAAGGAAGCACAAGTTAGAATTAGAAATTTACTTCTCTAAAAATAGAAGGTCTATGTAAATAATCTTCTCTTCTTCTTCTTTCTATTTTTTTTTTTTTTCTTAGGATTCAAGGCATTGTAAAGAGGAAGGAGAAGAGAATATTCTCTTTTCTTAGGGAATATTTCTCCTACACTTCCCCCTTCTCTCTTCTCCTCTCTTCCCCTATAAATACCCCTTGCCCTTTGGGTTGTAAGAAGTTAGTAGTTTTAGTTCAGTTTTTAGTTAGTTTCTAGTTCAATTTTAATTCAGTTTTTAGTGTAATTTTTATTTCATTCACTTAGTGAAATTTTCTCTTCTTTTCCTATTTTTGGCTTAAGTTCTTAGTTTTGATTTCAAGTTCTTAGTTTTGATTTCATAAGTCTAGTTTAATGGTTGTAATAGTTTTAGTTTAAAGCTTCCTAGTCTAAGTTCCTATGTTGATGACAAGACATGGAGATTTAGAAGAGGAAGCCATGGTGAGTTTATTCAAGTATTCAAGCACATCAAGGTATCTCATTCTCTAAACCCTTAATCTCATTCTCCCTTTCGTCTATCTCTCTCTATCTTCTTCTTCTTCTCCCTCTATTTCTTTTATTTTTTTAATATGGTTGTGGTATGTGGATGCATTTTTATTCTCTTATTTCTTTTTATGTGATTATGAAGTGTGGCTGCATTTTTATTCCTTTCAATTCGCTTTAGTTTGATAGATTAGATGCTCATGTGTTAGGACGCCGATTTAATCCCTTAATTTTGTTAGATGCTTATGAGTTAGGATGCATTGATTTTTGTTAGTTTAATTAATTTACTTTAACACTTTAATTTGGTTCATTTTGCATTACTTTTAAGTTAGTTAAATAGAGTGGCGTATATCTCCTCGTGTTCGACCCGTAGCTACGATTGACCCGTACGCTTGTGGTTTTATTTTAACTCAAATAAGTTTTTGGCGCCGTTGCCAGGGAGATTATTGACCATTTTATTTTTCTGATTTTTAAGTCATTCGAAGTGCTTTAGTTTCTTCTCTTTCTCCTCTTCTCTTAAAAAAAAAAAAAAGTTTTTGAAAACCTCTTCTTGTTTCTCTCTTCTGTTTCAAATAGTGTGCGCCCAATCTAAAGTCTTTTATATGCCCAAACCCAGCCAATCTTGGTGCCCCTTGATTCGTTGGGTGGTTTGGATTGGCATGTGACTTATCTTTGGAGGTGACTACTCTTGATAACAGGAAAGCAACATATTGAGAGCATTGGAAACATAAACGTATAGTAGTCCTCCACCCTACATCAGAATCCATTTGGAGTCGCCCGTAGGTGGCTCGTGAAGACTATACGGGTTCCCTGTCTTGTCAACCTATATGGCAACCTTACGCTTTTGGAATCATTGTTTCAATTTTTGAGGGATAGATACACTATCTACCTTGGGCTCCCTCTTGTTTTTAGTATTTTTTTTTTCTCTAGTCATTTATTTTTCTTTAAATTTTTTTTATGGGAGACCTCAATTTGGGATAGGTGGTTAGTTTAGAATTATGGCAAATACACTTCCAAATAAGACTTTGGGGGAAAGATGGACCTATGCTAAGGCAACCATGATTTTGGAGGAAATGTTTAAACAGTTAGGGAAGCCAAAAGTAGTGAGATAGAGAATAATTTTGCACCACCCCAAGACAATTTTGCTCCCCAACCCAACTATGGGTTTTCCGAAAATTTTGATTGGTCACATCCCCAAACAATCCATGTTATGGAAGGACGCCTAATCTTTATGGGGGTAACTATGGTGAAGAGAATGTGAGTCTTCAATTTCAATACAATTCTTTTGGCACTTACAATCGGGGTGGAGTGATCATCCCGTTTTCTTGTGGAATCAATGGAATAACCAAGTGGACCACCCAATTTCCAATATCATGGTCAGTTTGGTCCTCCAATGCCCAACCCTCCATTAAATCTCAATGGGCCACCTCTCCTTGAACCATATCACCAACCCCTTGAGTTTCAAAACATGGGTGAGGAGGCCGACTGAATGAGCTTGAGAAATACATAGACCTTCTCACAACAAGCCAAAATACCATGGAGAAGCAACTCTCTCAACTCGATAACCATGTTACAGGAGGAGGAAACGGTACATTACCTAGTCGGCTGAACCGCCCCATCCCCAATTTAATGATATTGAAAGTCCACCACCCCAGCTTTGAGGTTAACGAGAGTCCTTCCCAACAAGCTGCTTTTCATGATGATTTATTTGTTGAGATTGAGTCTCCTCAAGATATTAGTGAAGCGAGATTTGATGAGCTACCTGGGAAGTCCACCTTTTGCCTGAAATTTCGATTTTAGTGAGCCTAGTGAATTTATTGATTTAGAATCAGATTTTCATGATAACATAGAAAGCCGGGAAATTCGATCTCCCCTCTCTCTTTGGAAAACTTAGATAATTATCATTTTGAGGATTCCATTGTCTCACATATTGATTTTTTCAAACCTCCTAGGTTTGACGATTTTACTGAGGAGGACAACGTTAGTCATAATGCCTTTCAAGCATATTTCCATGATCCTTATTTAGCAAACCAAGTTATGCAAAGAGCGGATAGTTGTATTACTAGGATTGATTTGAGTAAACCTCCAATTTTGTATGATTATTTAGGTGAGGTTATTCATAATCCTTTTTATGCTTATTGTGATCCCTTTTTGGTTGGTTTTTCAAAGAATGATAGGTGTTCTACATTGTAAATGGGAGAGAAGGGAAGGATTTATGGCCTGAGTTTTATTGCCTTCATTTTTCACTGTCCCATAAGGATAGATTTTTCTATTGGATATTTCTCAATTGTGCTTAACTTCCGTATTATTTCTTGCTTTACTAAAATTCATGGTCGAGTGTTTTCTCGGTCTCAAGCTATTTCTCCATTTATCGGCCATGGATTGATATTTCTATTGTCTGCTCCTAGCACTTTTTGTAGAGTTCATGACTCTTCATGATCCTCTTTATTAATTATATCCGGTAAGCCCCTTCATCTCCTCCCTTGTCCTTATTTTTTTCTTTTATGCATGCATTGAGGACACTTGCATGAATTAAGTGTGGAGGGGATGTTGGGCTTAATTGGTGAATTTTGATTGTGGCAATAGTTTGGTTTTGTGCATATGTCTCTTTGATTGTAAAACGAGAGAGAGAGGAAATTAGGTGTCCTAGCATGCGAAATAATAAAAATCCTTTTTCAAGGATGGGAGTTGGTTTGTATCCGGTGATAGGGATTGAATTTGAAAATATGAGCGTTATTTCATTTGATGGCTAGATTACTCTATGTGTTTTATGGACCCTTTGATCTTTTGGCTAGTAGTTGAGACCAATTTGTTTGTGGCAAGGCAAGGCATGAAAGTGGAAGTGAATGAAAAAAAAAAAACAAGGAACAGAAAAGAAAGTGGAATTCCTTAGGACTAGACAGGGCATTGTGCCTCATGAAGGGGTGACTTTGATTGAAATTCCTTGGAAGGAAACTCAAAAAAAAAAAACTCTTGCATCAATGTCTCAATGTCTTATGGATATATGCAAAAAGTGAAGCTACCAAGTATTTGGGTGTACGTGTATGCTCCACCATGTCATTCAGGAATAGTAGTGGAGTAGAAAAAGAGTTTGTTGTTGAGAAAGAAAAAAAGCTTTTGCTTAATGCCGAAAAAGAAAGTATGGTAAAAAATACTCAAAGCCTAAGTCTTTGGTTCCATTGATATTATGGGGGTTTACTTGAAGGTGAGTAGTGTTCAAAAATATGAGGAGATCCTTTGAACTTGATGCATACTTGTTACTTGAATTGATGTGGGGTGATAAAATTCAAGTGTGGGGAACCTTTGGCTCCTTGATCTTTAGTTGAACACTTTTTGGGATTATGTGCACGCCCTACTTATGCCATGATTAAAATTTACAGCATTTATTTACAATTGAATTTTGGGATTATATTCACTGCAAACATCCACGAGACACAACTCGTCCACTAGGGGTAACCTAGGGGTTTAAAGGCTTGTTGCACATGCTAAGTGCAACCGTGATTCCTACGAAAGTGAGTTAGGATTTTCTGCATTCTAAGTTAGTTTTTATTTTTGCTTTACTTGAGGACAAGTAACGTTCAAGTGTGGGGAATCTGATGAGCACATTTATGTGTGAAATCTTAGGGCATAAAGCATACATTTTACCACATTGGATAGAGTTACTCGGTGCTTTCTTGTGCTTTTCAGTTTTAGGTGAATTCTTGTGAAAATGGAGGAGATGATGTTAAAGAAATGTTTTTAAGCTGTTTAGAGGTGTTAATGACTTGGATGCGTAACCCATCGAGTCAGCTTCGCAACGGTTCAAACGACACTTGATTCCGAGTTGAACGAAGAAGTTACGGCCGTTTCATAACGACGCGCGAAAATGGTCTATAAGGGTTTATTTGTAATTATTGACAGTCGGCCGGGGACAAAGTGAAGCAGAAATTCGGATTCTAGGAGCCTTAATGCAATAACCAGAAGTTATATTTCCTGTACCCGAAAGATTCCATTTGGAGGGCTTTGGACAGTCCAACTTCAACTTGAGATATCTTGGGCTCCCCAACTCCAAATTGGACGAAATTTGGGTCTATTTTGGGTGATTTTTTGCAAGGAACACAATGGTGAGGCCTATATAAGCATCCCATGCTCCACGTTTTCTGAAGGACAGAATGGGTATTTTATTTATTCTTGAAGGAATCCTAGTCATCACCCTTACTCTCTCTCTCCTTCAACTTCTCAAGGGCACTTCTGAACTCTACTTGGGATAGATTTATTTTGAAAGATATTTTCTCATCTATGGAAGGTTGAAAAATCAAAGATGCTTTGATTTTATTGCTTGAGAAGATATCTACAAAGAAAAGGAAGCACAAGTTAGAATTAAAAATTTACTTTTCTAAAAATAGAAGGTCATGTAAATAATCTTCTCTTCTTCTTCGTTCTATTTTTTTATTTTTTTCTTAGGATTCAAGGCATTGTAAAGAGGAAGGAGAAGAGAATATTCTCTTTTCTTAGGAATATTTCTCCTACACTTCCCCTTCTCTCTTCTCCTCTCTTCCCCTATAAATACCCCTTGCCCTTTGGGTTGTAAGAAGTTAGTAGTTTTAGTTCAGTTTTTAGTTAGTTTCTAGTTCAATTTTAATTCAGTTTTTTAGTGTAATTTTATTTCATTCACTTAGTGAAATTTTCTCTTCTTTTCCTATTTTTATCTTAAGTTCTTAGTTTTGATTTCAAGTTCTTAGTTTTGATTTCATAAGTCTAGTTTAATGGTTGTAATAGTTTTAGTTTAAAGCTTCCTAGTCTAAGTTCCTATGTTGATGACAAGACATGGAGATTTAGAAGAGGAAGCCATGGTGAGTTTATTCAAGTATTCAAGCACATCAAGGTATCTCATTCTCTAAACCCTTAATCTCATTCTCCCTTTCCTCTATCTCTCTCTATCTTCTTCTTCTTCTCCCTCTATTTCTTTTTTTTTTTTATATGGTTGTGGTATGTGGATGCACTTTTATTCTCTTATTTCTTTTTATGTGATTATGAAGTGTGGCTGCATTTTTATTCCTTTCAATTCGCTTTAGTTTGATAGATTAGATGCTCATGTGTTAGGACGCCGATTTAATCCCTTAATTTTGTTAGATGCTTATGAGTTAGGATGCATAGATTTTCGTTAGTTTAATTAATTTAATTTAACAGTTTAATTTGGTTCATTTTGCATTACTTTTAAGTTAGTTAAATAGAGTGGCGTATATCTCCTCGTGTTCGACCCGTAGTTACGATTGACCCATACGCTTGCGGTTTTATTTTAACTCAAACAAAACACATTGAAGTCCACAAAGGTATTGCCAAAAGATAATTTCATGGGACTATTCCTGCAATTGATCAAAGCATTATTGGTAGCAAGGAATGGTCTACCTAAGATAATAGGGATTTGGTCCTTAAAATTTACAGTAGGCTGGGTATCTAAGACAATAAAATCCACAGGGAATACAAATTCCCCAACCTTTAGCAGGACTTCCTCAACCATCCCCTTAGGAACTTTAACCGACCTATCTACAAGTTGAAGAGTAATTCTGATCGGTTTCAGCTCTCCCAATCCCAACTAGTGGTAGACATGAAAGGGTAGCAGGTTCACACTTGTGTAGTTACTATATGGTCAGCTCAGGATGAAAACTATAAACTATATGTATCATTTAGTAATTTGAGCATGAAATAACTATTATAGTAAATGCTTCCGCTTGTATTTCTGATCTTTCAAATTGTAATATTTCTTCCTCCGCGCTCTAATATTGCTATGTTGTTAATATTAGTTCTGACTATATAGTGGGACACTACATCTGTGATCCTAACAGTGGTTGGGATAACACATGTCATCCTAGTCATACCCTTTTATTGTATTTTATCCCTTGTTGGGATGGCGGTGTGGCAAAAGCACTCTCCAATTTCATCACAAGGTTAGGAAAGAAGGCCACAAAACTGCAGAGCCGCCTGACGGAAGCGAAACAGGTAGATATGATCCTAGAAAATCTATTTGAAGAATATCATGATTATCTCTACTGTAGACAAGTTTCCAAGACTTGCCCAGACAGAGACTCTGAAGGAGGGAAAGAAAAATTTCGGCATGTCACAGCCCCATCCCAACAAGGTATAAAATAGAATAAAAGGGGTATGACTAGGATGCTTACCAACATCCTAATCACTATCAAGATCTCGATTCAGTGGCCAACTCACAGTCTTTAAACCAATATTAAGTTACCGTAATATCAGAGGGCGGAAAGTAAAGGAATATTACATTCCAAAAGATCAAAAATAAGTGGAAGCATCTACAATATCAAAGGGTTCAAAGTCTACGTGATAGATAGTATAATATTTTACATTTCGACCCAAAAGATTAGCTGGAAACTGAACCGGTAGAAATACTACCAAATATATACAATGCTCATGATAAACAAAATAACAAAAGATATAATTGTCCCCCAATGGCATAGTCCATGAGTGTACACCATCATCAAGGTCCAATATCACGTGCTTCGATCAATCCACATCAAAAGGAGGATCACCATCATAGATCACCTGCATACAACTAAAAAGGGTTGTGTAGATACTGAATTTTGTCACCCCCCTGGTGATGATGACAATGGGATATGGACGATTGACATCGCACCTCTCTTCCTTCTCCGGGACCCAAAAAGGCAGGGGCCATGGGCCCAAACATGCCCCAAACATAAAAAAAAGTCCATTTTGGCCCAAAAAGTGGAAAAAAGAAGAACCTCACTGACCATAGAACTGTGGATAGTCCCCCACGACCTTGTGGAGGCCCCCCATGGCAACCAAGTACAAAATCACGCCGCTGGGGGGATTTCTGACGTCAGCCACGGTGCCGTGGTGGACCCCTCCTGGTCCATGAAGGGGTCCCCCTCCCCTATAAATAGGAGGGTCCCCCTCCCTTCAAAAATAGATTTTTCAGGCAGGGAGACCCTCCTAGCTTGAGTTTGAGCCTGTTTCCTCTGATTCCCTCTCTCTTGAGTATCCGTTGGAGTGAGACTCCAAAGGTATGGGTAGATTCGTCGCTTGCCCGTTCGAGTAGGAAGCAATTTTTCCTCCCTCTAATTCGTTATCTCGTCAGTGTACGGATAACTTAAATCCCCTTTGCAACCATCATTCTATCCATTTACAGATAACGAAAAGACATCCAAAAGAGTCGTTACTCTGTTCAAAAAAGCCCATATTGGCCCATTCGTCTGTCTCCCCCCTAAGCCAGGGAATCATCGAGATCTGAGGTATACTCGCATAGAGGTACATTTACTATATTTCCATCATTTACAATGTAGCCCTTCATGATTTATCGTTCAGTGTATATATTGTAAATGTATGTATAATGTACATTACGTATTTTCATCATCATAAAGAGAGAATATTCGTCATCCCAGCATCTATAACAGAAAGACCGATTTTCTTGTCGACCAAGATGGGTGCCTAACACCTTCCCATGCTTGTAACCTGACCCCTGACCTGAATCTCTGACCAGACCACAGGGAATCATGTGGCCCATTTTCGTTCATGATGGATAGGGCTACACCCATTGGGTCCTAGGCCCTAACCTTAGGTGGCGACTCCTTATTATTTTAATATTTTATAAAGCATGATCCCTTCCCGATGATGATGTGTTAAAATGATATTGCCACATTACCAGACCCGATATTCTGTCGCCAATAAGGCTGAGGAAACCTCGTCATAGAGGACCGCGGTACTTACAGTGGCGACTCTGCTAGGGACTAAGTGGATAAACATCCACTTGAGGTCAAGCTTTCTAAATAGATGCTACCAATAAATGCAAGAATATTTTCTCCAATTTTGTATGAAAAACTATGTGGCTAACTTTTTTGTGTACTAATTACATCATGCATAGTACTCGAAGTGAAATCAAACGACAAGGGTACTCCCTGCCGTACCTCTACCCCCGAGGAGGTGAGGTACGCCATACTAAGTGCTCTGAGATCAGATGATAGCCGCCTGTACCACTTTCGTGCACACACACAGAGCATGGGAACACATTTACCCCGTGGTTAGTCGTTGGACCCCATGAGTAGTCATGGGTAATTTGTGGTGAAGCCACAACCTTTGATATTTACTGTACGAGTTTAGAATCACCAGCGAGGGTAATCACTAGTGCGCTGTGGGGTGCTTAAGCCACTCAAAAAAGGCACTAGCACGGTTACTCTGAGATTGTGTGACCTACTCTCCAGGTATATTAAAAGAACTATGTACCCATAATTTGCGACTGCGAGCGATAGGTATATCAGTTCTGTCAAGGGTGACCTTTTTTCTATCCTATTAGCCTACCCACTACATGCATCATGTAGGAAAATAGACCATATACGATTAGGGTATGACACAAACTAACCCCTGTTAGCTTTAAGAAGGACCGAGTTTAAGGTCACTTCTTGATGATTAATCTGGCTTCAATATGAGATGCCACCCGAAGTAGGGAATTCCATAGTCCCATAATAGTCCCTCGAAGAGAGATGGGAGTCTACTCCCATATGATGGGATCCTACATGTCCCTCGAAAATGGGGCATCTTCTGTTGATTCAAGATATAATCATCAGGAACCAAAAACTAGGCTTTCTTCTTTGTTTGTTTATTTTTCCCTTTAAGAAATGTTTGGGTGACGATGGCATTCAAAGAACATTTTGAAGGAACTTCTACAACACCAGAAGCTCCAATGATAACTTCGATTATTTGAGCCAAAACAAAATACCAAAAAAAAATAAAAAATGATAAAAACTGAACAAAAATATATAAAAAGAGAAGAACAACACAAATGCCCTACATTATTTGTATGAGCTCTTTTTACTCTTAGTATCTAAATTAGGCTTCCTCTTTCTCGTAGAAGCACAATTTCAATCTTGCTCATCTGGATCCGACACGATGGAAGGCTGATCCGGGCCGGTCCATCATTCTTCTCAAGCTCCCCATCTTCTTCCCATTCCTCCAGTTCATCGGCTGAAATATCACTTGGGAACAACATGGATCCGATGGAAGATCGCTTATCTGAAAGTCATATGGAGCACCAAGTGGAGAGACTACAAATAGACATGGCAGAAATGCGGCAACTCATGGCACAGCTAGTGCATTCAGTCTAGGAGATTTCTAAAGGAGGATCTACACCTGGACCCGTAGAACAAGAAGTGAGAAGAACTGCCTCTGCAACCCCTAAAACTCTGATCACCATACTAGTAGAAGAAGGAGATGACAGTCGATCTTCAAATCCTCCTGAAACTGAAAGGGAAAAGAAAATAAGAGAGAAAGTTGCAAAGCTTGAAGTGGCAGTGAAGGACAAGGGCAAAGAGAAAGATGAAGAGGAATTGGTATTCTTTCCTGAAGGAAAAATCCCTGAAGACTTCAAGTGGAAGCTGGATAAGTTCGATGACTCAGGTGACCCTAGGGCTCATCTCAAGATTTTTACCACTATTGCTAGGTCATGGGGGCTTTCTAAGAACCAAATGAGGCAAGCATTCTTATACTCCCTTACTAGATCTACGTTGCGATGGTTGACCCAATTGGATCATACCCAAACCCAATCTTGGGCATCTGTGGTAAAGGTGTTCACCAAATAGTATTCGTATAATACTGAGATGGATATCACCCAGAGAGAGCTGGAGACTTTGAGGCAAGAACGAAATGAAGAGTTCTCAAACTTCATCATGAGGTTCCAAGAGAAAGCTACGAAAAGGTGGAAATGCCCTACAGAGCAAGGGCAGGTCAAAATTCTATACGGAGAATATCACGAAAAGATATACTATCAGCACATCAAGACGTTTGATGCCCTCATGGCTATTGGAAAGAAGATTGAAGACAAGATCTTCAAAGAGAAACAAGCCCAAGGTGTGACCCGAGAGACCGCGGGAACGTACTCCGGAAGGAAAAATTCAAGGGCAAAAGGAGGGAACGCGACAAGAGCAAGTCACCAGGCAGCAGAAGTGTAAGTAGTGACCACTGGGACTACACCTCTCGTGATCCAAGCCGAGCCCGAACCCCCTAAAAGGACTTTTAATTTCGGAGGGATGACACCCTCGCTATTATTTACCAAGCTCAAAAAGGAAGGGATTATCAGTTTAGTTCCCCTAGGCCAGTGGATCTGAATAATCCACCTGCATGGTACAAGTCTAATCTCTACTGCCATTATCATGACTAGAAAGGTCATCACACGGATAGGTGTGTATTCCTCAAGCACGCGATCCAAGACTTGATTGATGAAGGCAAAATAGAACTTCAGGCAAAAAAATAGCCAAATGTCACTACAAATCCCTTGCCCACTCATGGGGTGAACATGCTTCAGGAAGAATCCAAGCAAGCGGATCCTACCTCTTTGATTAAGCCAATTAGAGGGAAGAAGAAATTGATGAATGTGCATGCCTACAGAGTAAGTCTAGAAAAAAGATATAAAGGAGGCAAGAGGTGTCCGATTCAGAAGGAACTCTCTCAAGAGGTGGATCGTCCGGATTCCCCTTTTTATCATCCAAGGTCAGCCGGTGCTACATGGATAGAATACCCAATACCAACATGGAAAACTCCGTAGGCACTTTTGAAGGGAACTTATTCTCCAGAATTGTCCATAGGATCCGTAAACATGTTGCATGAAGAAGCACCGATCCGAGACCCGACGATACTAATCCAGCCTATCCCGTGGTATTTAGGGAAGGATGAGCAGGCACACCAGATATGAGCTAAAAAAATGCAGGTTTGCATCCATTATGCCAGGACGAACTGTGATGGGAGTGTCCGTACGGGTGGATAACTGTGTGACCGTGGCAGGGGCATGGCATCCAACAACCGGCTTCAGAAGTTGGATTTCTTAGAATTTAGACTGGAAGGCCTCGACGTAGGGGCACCTCTATGCAAGTACGGCTTCTCACCATTCAAAATTTACCACCTAATCCCTGAAGAAGTAGAGGTGGATGATTTCACCAGAATCATGCCCAAGCTTCTCAAAGCAGTGTCGACATTGGCCATAGGTCAAGCTCTATCAGAAGAAATAGATCTTATCCATATAGGGGGGACACTAATGATAGTACAGATGAGGCGAATGATATGGAAGTCCATGAAGAGTGGATGGAATATGCTAAAGAAGAGCAAGACCCTGCGACAATCAAAGAGGGATTCTATGCAATGGATTGGGTAAACAACATTGGAAATGATGATAGTGATGATCCAACCAATCTCATCCAGCCCATTCTGCTAAGTGATGATGAAAGCAGAGATGATGAGGAGATATCATCCCCGGAAGCTCCGGGAGGGGAGTGGACTGTGTCTAGAGAAGACTTTGAACGTTAGAGCATAAGCATGTTCTATCAGATATCAAACATACTAGACATCTTCACTAATACTCAGCAAGTCCTCTATAAGGCAACTTCTCTATTCCCTGAAATGGTGTGTAGTAACTTTGTAGCTCGATGTGAAAGACTGGTAATGCCAAATGAGAATGATGTGCTCGCTCGGACCCTCCATGAGTTGAAAAACATGGCGTGGTTGGCTAATGCCCTGGCACATGATCTGTTTGGGCCCCTCCAGAGGACCTTCTCCTACATTCAGATACTTCATCTTACCCTGAACCACCCAAGAGAAGTGAAACATATGAAGCATGGGTCAATGACATTTATCTGGGAGAATCTCACATAGATCCAACTGACAACATCCATCCAATGGAGGTTGACGATGAAGAGGATTCAGAAGGAGAAGATTCAACCGAAGAAAGTGAGGATGAGCAGGAAATTGGGTCTAGAGAGTCAGATGACGAAGAGCCCGAACGGGTGGAAGACACTGAAGAAAAAAGTTCTGGTGAAGAGGAAGAGTCTTATCGGCCAGTAACACGTCTCAAAAAAATGAGAATATTTGTGGGCCAGCGCCATGGGCTTTACCATTTCAGGTGAACAAGATCCGCAGGAATGTTGACAAAATTCAAAAGACGCTCACAAGAATGGTGGTCATAGATGACAAATACCAGGAGGAACTCCAACTTGGAACCTGTTAAGGAGCAGTGGTCACTCCCTCAGGTAGTCTACCATTTAGAGAATTCTATAAGATTGACTATGGCCTTGGTACAGGATTTGTGTGGGACTCCTTATTCTTCTCCTCACCTCGGAAGTAGGGAACACTATGAAAGGATAAAAGCGCATCATGATTTCATCCTTTGCCATGTCAATGGAGAAGGGTTGATCAATGATCCAACAGGAAACATCCACCCAGCCATTTCAAGTCCTGAAGAGAGCTCGGAAAGCTTTGATTCCCAAGAAGAAGAGAAGAACCATAACTTTTATAAGTCCCTGGCGGAAGCAAAGAAAATGTACCAAGCTGCCCTAGAGGCTTTTCAAGCCATAAGCCAGCTGATCCCTGAGGATCCAGTAAGCCCTGATCATCACCTTATGGTCCAGCAGATTACCAAGAAGCAAGAAACTTTGTCTGAAATCCTAGGCCAAGCTCAGAAATCTATCGTAGTCCTGATAGATAAGGATGAAGAAGCAAAAAAGCAGGATCATTCTAAAGGCCCCATTATCATCACAGATAGCGATGTGGAAGAAGATAACCTCTGCCCAGTCGAACTAATCATCAAAGAGAGGAATCCTGAAGTCATAGAAACCAAAAGTGGGAAGGATTTTAAGAACAAAGGGTTAACCGTAGAGAAGTATCAGCCCAACCAGTTAAGGCCAAGTGTTGAACCAGAGAATCAAGTGTTGGATCAACTGAAGAAGGACTAAGCCAACATCTCGATCTAAGGGCTGTTAATGACTTCGCCAACTCACCGAGAGGCGATTTTGAAGGCCCTCACTAAAGTACAGGTGCCCATAGAAATGGGACCAGAGGAGTTGTCTCACATAGTAGGGGCCACTTATGCTATCCAGTCACTCTTTTTCTCAGAGGTAGATTTACCTCCAGGAGGAAAAAATCATAACAGGGCACTTTACATCACTGTGGAATGTAACAAGAATCAAGTCCCTCAAGTTCTGATCGATAAGGGATCTGCTCAATGTGATGCCTCTAAAAGCTGCAAGATGCATGGGTTTATCCCTTGACAAAATGAAGCCATCCAGGCAAACCATCAGGGCATTTGATAATTCCAGGAGGGAAGTGATCGGGATTCTTGCCACCAATATTAAGGGAGGACTAGCCTGTTTCACCATAGATTTCCAGGTCATCGACATTCAGGCATCTTTCAATATGCTACTTAGAAGACCATGGTCATATTCAACAGGAGCCCTAGCATGAAACCTCCATCAAAAGTTGAAGTTCATACATGAACAAAAGGTGATTACCATTTTTAGGGATCCAGAGATGGTACATACTCTGGCCAACATAGAGATGGGCCGTTCGCCCTTACCAGAGGTGCGATTGGGAGCATTTAAAAGCGGCAACATTTGCATTACTTCTGCAAGTGAAGAAGATTTAATCCCAATAAAGTTTTCGACGACATGGAGTAAAGCCTCTGTGAAGATCATGAAGAGAATGAAGTATTTTCCAGGGCTAGGATTGGGAACGAATCAGCAAGGAATCCCAACATTTCCAAAAATACAAGCCAATGCCAACCGTTATGGCTTGGGTTTCAATCCGAGAAGAAATCTGAAGAATACTTTTGGAGACATTCCCTACTTCAAAACTCTGAATGGTTACTTCGTGAAAGAGGGAGAGAACTTCCCTTACTGTGGAAATAATGAGCCATGGTTTGATCAAGAGGAGGGCAAGTGTCAACCAGGGTTTGAGATATTCTTCAAAGATGAGATAAACTGGGTGGCCATGGAACTGGACCAAGTAAGTAAGGATGAAGTCCAAGAAGTTCAAGAAATGGACGGACTGTTCGAAATAGCTGCGATCATTGAGGAAGAAGAAGGACCATCACCTCAGCTTCTCATACAACCTCTTTAAGGATCCATAGTAAACTGGGCAAGAATGATGGAGATTTTCATATCACTAAGTCTGAAGTTGTAGCCAGCTCTGATTTAGTCCTGTTTGAGTCTATTTCTGAATCTGTATTTGATTTCCCTAAGAAAATTAGAAGCTTCCAGTCTGTTGAGTCCATCTGTACTCCCCCTTTTATCATGAATGAAATTGTTGATTTCAAGTATGACTTGTCTTCTTCGTCTTCTTATTATTTTGAGGACAATGATGTCCTTGAACATCACAATTTATTGGAACAGCTGGAGCAAAGAAAAGCTCAACCCATCCAAGAGGACACTCATCGTATAAATCTAGGAACTGACCAATGCCCTCGAATGATCAAAATTGGTTCTTCTCTCAATAGTGATGAAGTATCCCGAATGACCTCTCTCCTCAAGGAATTTGAGGAAGTCTTTGCTTGATCTTATAAGGATATGCCTGGTATCGACCCAGAAATTGTACAACATAGCTACCTACACACCCAGACGCTCGCCCTGTCAAGTAGAACCCGAGATGGATCCGATCGAAATGGAGTGAGAAGATCAGGAAAGAAGTCATCAAGCAATGGAATGCAGGATTCCTCCAAGTGACTCAATATCCTCAGTGGTTGTCCAATACTGTTCCGATCCCCAAGAAAGATGGGAAGGTCAGAATGTGCATTGATTTTTGTGACCTAAATAAGGTTGGCCCGAAGGACGACTTACCATTACCCCACATCGACATATTGGTTGACAACACTGCCGATCATGCCTTGCTATCATTCATGGATGGATTCTCCGAATACAATCAAATTAGCATGTGTCCAAAAGATCGAGAAAAGACGGCTTTCACCACACCGTGGGAAACATTTTACTACGAGGTAATGCCTTCTGGGTTAAAGAATTCTGGGGCAACTTATCAAAGAGAAGCTATGGCCATACTGCACGACATGATACATAAAGAAGTGGAGGTATATGTTGATGGCATGATAGTCAAGTCAACTGACCGACAAGGCCATTTTGCAGCATTGAGAAAATTCTTTGAAAGAATAAAAGACTATAAGTTGAGATTGAACCCCCAGAAGTGCGTGTTTGGAGCAAGGGCAGGCAAGTTATTGGGATTTCTTGTCAGCGAAAGAGGAATAGAAGTGGATCCTGACAAAATAAAAGCCATCACAGAAATGCCACCACCAAGGACGGAGAAAGAAGTATGAGGATTTTTGGGCCGAATCCAATACATCAGCAGATTCATATCTCACTTGACTGCAACATGTGAGCCTATCTTCATGCTTTTGAGAACGAAGGAACCAAAAGAATTGAATGATAAGTGTCAAGATGCCTTCATGAAAATCAAAGAGTATTTGGTCCATCCCCCTATACTTATCCCGCCAATACTAGGTGAGTCGATGCTGTTATACCTATCAGTGGAGGAAACGTCAATAGGGTCGATGATGGCCCAGATCGATCAGAGAGATGGAGAAGAACATGCGATTTATTACTTAAGCAGAAAATTACTAGAGTACAAAACTTGCTATACTCCAGTAGAGAAGATGTGTACCTCTTTTGTCTGGGTAACTAAGAGACTGAGGCATTACATGATCTCACATCTGGTCAAGCTTATTTCAAGAATGGACCCGATTAAATATCTCTTCGAGAAACCGGTACTAACTGGAAGGATGGCCAGTGGCTATTGTTACTATCAGAATTCAACATAACATATGTCAACCAAAAGTCCATGAAAGGGTAAGCTATCTCGGATTACTTGGCAGCGTACCCTGTAGGGTCAGACACACGACTGACAGAGGATTCTTTCCCAGATGAAGAGTTATGTCATATGGAAGAAGATCAAGAATGGCAGTTGTATTTCGATGGAGCTATGAATCAAAAAGGATTCAGGGTAGGAGTTTTACTTGTAACCCCTGAAGACTTTTACTTACCAATGGTATTCCGTCTGGAGTTCAGTTGCACCAACAACATTGTGGAATATGAAGCCTGTGTCATTGGCTTGGAGATGGCATTATCTGTGGGAGTGGGAAAGAATAGAGTCTTTGGAGACTCTTCGGTTATGATCTATCAAACCCAAGGGAAATGGAAGACCAGAGATGAAAAGCTGAAGCCTTACCAAATACATTTGGAGCAAATGACTAAAAGCTTCAAGGAAATCTCTTTTGAGTATTTTCCCAGGGACAGTAATCGATTCGCAGATGCCCTGGCTACATTAGCCTCCATGGTGGACTGTGATCCTCGAGACAAGATCTGACCTTTTCTAGTTGAGAAAAGAACTGGCCCGACACATGGGGAGCCGATCAATCTGCTCACTGAGGATGGGAGGCCCTAGTACGTGCCAATAGTTGATTATATAAAAGAAAGGAGGCACCCTGAATACTTCACAGAAGGGAAGAGAAGGCATCTGTGAAAATATGCCACTCAATTCATTCTCCAAGGAAGCCTGTTGTATACGAGGTCTTATGATGGTATTCAACTGCTATGCGTAGACAAAGAGCAGGCACAGACCATTATGGAGGAGATTCATCAAGGGATCAGCAGACCACATATGAATGCAAAAATGCTCGCCAAGAAGGTCCTCACGATGGGATATTATTGGGCAACAATGGAAGTTGATTGCACTGCCTTTGTCAAAAGGTGCCATCAATGTCAAATATTCACCAACATCATCCATATTACTCCAACAGAGTTGCATTCGTTGAATGCTCCTTGGCCATTTTCCACTTGGGGAATCAATGTAGTTAGGAAAATAACTCCAAAAGCTTCAAATTGTCACCCATTCATATTAGTCGCCATCGACTACTTCACAAAGTGGGTGGAGGCTCAATCTTGTGCGGTTCTGACTGCTGCTAAGGTAGCAAAGTTCATAAAAGAGAACACCATCTACAGATATGGTGTACCACAGCAACTAATCTCGGACCAAAGTTTGCATTTCCGAGGAAAGACAGAAGAGCTTTGTACCAAATTTGGTATAAAATGACATAGGTCCACCACCTAAAGGCCCCAAACCAATGGAGCAGTGGAAGCGGCTAATAAAAATGTAAAGGTCATATTACAAAAGATGGCTGAAGCACATAGTAATTGGGCCGAGAAACTCTCCCTAGCTTTGTGGGCCTATCGAACATCAATTCGGACCTCAACTGGGGTAACTCCATATTCTCTTGTATATAGGATAGAGGCTATTTTACCAGTGGAAATTCAGGTTCCTTCTCTTCGAGTACTATTCGACAGCCAGCTGCTAGAAGGAGAGTGGATGAGATCTAGGGACGAAGAACTTAATCTCTTGGATGAGAAGAGAATGAAAACCATGGATAATCTCAAGAAATACCAACAAAGAATGGCCAGGGCATTCAATAAAGGGGTACACCCTCGAAACATTGAAGAAGGAGATTTGGTCTTAAGAGAGTAAAGGGCCCCGATTCATGATCCAAGAGGAAAGATCCGGCCCAATTGGAGCGGCCTTTATAGAGTCAAAGCCATATTACCAGGCCAGGCAGTTCAACGTGCTGACCTTAATGGAGAGGATCTTTGGGGACTAGTCAACATGGATCAATTGAAGAAATACTTTGTCTGAGTTGTTGAAGTAACTGGAACAACATTTGACCTGATTCCTCTCGAGGGATACGTAGGCAACTCGGCATCTCGAGTGCAGTCTCAAAAAACAAAAAAAAATGCCATAAATATATAATATAAAAAAAGAGAGAGGAGCATTATGTTAGTCCATTTCATAACCCTGCCAACCGACATTCCCCTGTAAATATGGTAAATCCCTCCATTTGGCCTCCAAAACCCATCCTTTTGACTTATAGTATACCTAAGGTTGTCAAAGGCTGGCTACTAGCTGAAGACTTATTAATGTCCAGGGAACTAATGAGATCCTTAATGCAAGTATCATGCGAGAATCAAAGAAAGAAGGGCTAGACGAGCAGTTACGTCAATGGACTCTCCGTATGCATATGGATAGTCCCACGTTGCTGGACGACCTCAATTTGTCGATACTGTGGAGAATCCAATGTTTCAAGCTCCACCATGACTTACTCAGAGAAGCTTCCAGATGTTGGGATCCTCAATTGCATGTCTTCCATTTTGGAAAAGTCAGGCTGACCCCAACTATTGAAGAATTTCGGGCTTACATGTTAGCACCTCCTTGAGGAAAGTTGTTCCTCCCAACCATGCAGAAAGAATAACTTTTCAAAGCTCTGGAAGAATTCTTCATCATGGATAAGAAAGAGATACAGCAAATTCTCAATTATGATAAGGTGGATGCGTTAAAGGTTGTAAAGATCTTTAGTAATAACAGGGCTGAAATATAAGATCAGATCCAGTGCAGAAAGCAAGCGTTCCTTTTTTGTATGATCGAAAAGTACCTACTGACGACTCCAAGAAGGGGCATGTCTCCGATGATTGCAGGAGTTGTTAAACAAGTGGAAGAAGGATGTGACATTGTCCCCACAGTTTTGGTAGAGACTTTCAAAGGGTTTGATATCATGTGCCAGTCCCAAAAATATGGAACGGACTTCTTCCATGGATCTCCAGCAGTTTTCCAAATGTGGCTAATGGAAAAATTAAGATTAGTGGAGCCAATTCCATGTCCTCACCTCCGACCTATGCATTATCAAGTAAAAAGAGAAAAATCAAAATTTCATGAGGTCCAAGATTGGAAAGAATACTTGGATAAAAAGGATGCTCGAGAGATTCAATGGGACTGCCCTTGGATGCAGACCAAGATGGAAGTACCAGAGATGCCTGGATGCAATTACATGAGATTCATGGGTTTGACTCACACTAGTTTTTATGTTCCATCCTTGGTATCTCCAAAATAGAAACAATTCAAGTTGGAGAACTTCAGAGCTCCAGAGAGTTTGACTCAAGAAGTGGTGATTTTGTTATCAAAAATATGGAGGAAAAATGTTGTAAACAAGTGATATCAAGTCAATGTTTAGTTTGTCCTTTCCCATGTAGTTAAATCACCTATCAATAGAATTTGCGCTTCTAAAAGAAAGAGAGACTACTTTGATATTATGATACAAATGTGCATAAACAAAAAGGAAGGAAATGTGCAAATAATACAAGTAGTCACAATCATCCATATAAAAAAAAAACAAAATGTATATAACAAAAAAAGGAGGGAGGACGGCCTGTCACTCGCAATAATAATCATCCACCGAGAGGCTTGCATCCATACCCTCAGCCGTATCTTGGTCCAAGCGGAAGGCCTCGATCTCGACTCTGGCCTAAGTCAGCTCAGCTCTACATCTCTCAAACTTGAGTCGCTGCCTCTCCAACTCAGCCCGAAGAAGCGCATCATGCTTCTCTGAAAGGAGAAAGGAAATAAATAATAAATAAAAGCAAGCGTAAAAAATTAAAAAAATAGTGTAGAGAAAGAAGCTCACTAGGCTGCGTATCATCTCTCCTTGAGAGATGATGACCTCATCGAGGCTAGCCATCATACTCTGAATTTCGGCATACCGGTTCGCAGTCACCTACAAAAAAGCAAAAAAAAAAGGTGGTTGAGGATTTTGCCTGAAAAAAAAAATGATAATAAAATGTAATAAAACTTACCCCGCCGTATGGAAGAGGAAGACCTAGGACGCAGTTTACTGCCCTAGGAGGCGGCAGCTCGACGTTTGGCATACTCAGATCGTCGGGTCTGACAAACCATGGGCGATAGCAGAGGATGTGATCATCTAGACCTGCCAACGGCATAGTAGGGACTCCACCGGAGGTCCTGGACTCAGAATCTACCCCTACCATCTAAGAAGAATGTGAGGACCGCCCACAACCAAAGCTCCCAGGAATGAGTGGGCAGGCTGGGTACTGCAAAAGAATAGGAGCCGGTTAGCCTAAGTCAAATGATTCTAAAAAAGAAAAGAGAAGGGTAGTGAAGACTTACCCGAGGACCCTCCGGGGTCAGAGGGACGCAGACAGTCTCTCTATAAAGAAACGCTAGGTAATCTCCAGCAGTGGCCAGCTACGCCGTAGGCTCGCCTGCCCTCAGGCGCTGGATCTCCTCCTGCTCCAAGAGACGAGGAGTGTGCATCTGAGCTAGAGGGAGATGGGGGACGAGTCTCTCCTCAGACCACTACAAAGATACCCGCTCTACCAAATAAAAAGAGAACCTCCATGGGCCCTCAAAGAGGACCCATCGAGAGCAGAGAGTGATTGCCCGAGCAAACAGGCCCGGCTCAGGAAGGTACTCCAAAAAGTATGGGCGGAGGGAGACCTGCCAAACAAAAAAAAAGAAGAAAAAAAAAACAAAAGGTGTTAATAATAAAAAATAACAGGTAATAAGTCAAGATAACCAAAAAATAAATAAAATGGATTGGTTTTGGACTTACATCCGCGAGCCGCAGCTCATTCAGGAGACCTCGAACTGAAGGAAGGTCTTTGTGATGATCGCTCTTTAGAAGAGTCCCCTTGGACCATTGCTGGGCCCAAGGGAAAGTAGCACCCGGGTCCTCTCCTCCCTTGAAGATGGGAGCTCGGAAGGACAAGACCTCATAGCTCCATGTCTACAAGGGAACAAATGGAGTTAGTAGATCCACGAAGTAATAAAGTTTTTTTTAATTACTTTAAATAATAATAAAAAACAAAAAAAGAGCAAGGGAGTTTTACCCAAATGATATAAGAGCACCCGATGAGGCTCGGGGAACCTAGGACTAGGAAGTCCATCATATAGAGGAGGTGGGCATAGGCCGAACCTCCACAATCGAGCTCCGCCACCGCATTGAAGTCCTTAAGAAATTGGCAAAAAGCGAGGTCGACGGTTACAGTCCCGATCATGTCTCTAAACACGACCTCGGCCAACAGGTATAGAAGAAAGCACCTGGGGCAGAGGGTGACTGGTCTGTCACCCCCCCCCTTCTCTGTCTAATGCCGCCTCATAGCAGCAACAGGAAACCCTCTCTGGGTGACAGTGAGCCCAGTCATACGCCCCCAGTAGGTGAAGCGATCCACCTGATCCTCCGGGGCTAGTGTCACTGGTGCACCTCCAAACAGAGGCCCCATAATCATATAGAAGTCGAGAGGTGTAATGGTCACCTCTCCTAGTGGGAGATGGAAGGTGTGGGTGCTCGATCACAATCTCTCCACTAGAGCCCGAACGGTCAGGCTATCGAGCTCACGGACGGGGCATGTAGCAATATGCCCCAAGCTGGTCCGTCTCACCCGGGACTGTACCTCTGGGCAGAGCTCATTGTACCACTCTTGTACTTTCACCGTGCCACAATACTTCTTCGGCATCGGAAGAGCTTTCTCTTATAAAAAAAAATGATGATTAGATTCCATTAAAAGAAAACCATAATAAAAAAGAAGAGAGAGAGGGGGAAAGGATACCTGATTCGGTATCTGATGGCCTTATCCCTATTTGTGTGCCCAAAAATGCCTGAGTCAGTATTTTAAGGTTTTACCTCGATTTATGTGCCAAAGGACACCTGATTTGGTATTCAATGGCTTTATCTGGATTCGCATGCCTAAAAATGGCTAAGTCCATATTTTAAGGTTTTGCCCTGATTTGTATGCCAAAGGACGCCTGATTTGGTATCTGATGGCCTTATCTCAGCTTACGTGCCTAAAAATGCCTGAGTCAATATTTTAAGGTTTCACCTCGATTTGTATGCCAAAGGACACCTGACTCGGTATCCGATGACTTTACCTCAATTTGTGTGCCAAAGGACACCTGATTTGGTATCTGATGGCCTTATCTCAATTTACGTGCCTAAAAATGCCTAAGTCGGTATTTTAAGGTTTCCCTTCATTTGTGTGCCAAAGGACACTTGCTTTGGTATCCGATGGCCTTATCTTAGTTTACGTGCCTAAAAATGCCTGAGTCGGTATTTTAAGGCTTCGCCTTGATTTGCATGCCAAAGGACACCTGATTCGGTATCCGATGGCCTTATCCCGGTTCACGTGCCTAAAAATGCCTGAGTCGGTATTTTAAGGTTTTGCCTTAATTTGCATGCCAAAGGACACTGACTCGGTATTCGATGGCATTACCTCGGTCTATGTACCTAAAAATGCTTGAGTCAGTGTTTTAGGGTCTTACCTCGATTTACGTGTTAAAGGACACCTGATTCGATATCCAATGGCCTTATCTCGATTTACATGCCTAAAAAGCCTGAGTCAATATTTTAAGGTTTTGCCT
The DNA here is from genome assembly GCF_018873765.1 of Telopea speciosissima. NCBI lineage: Eukaryota > Viridiplantae > Streptophyta > Magnoliopsida > Proteales > Proteaceae > Telopea > Telopea speciosissima. The sequence continues at coordinate 37,131,277 of NC_057924.1, forward strand.
CGATTTACATGCCAAAGGACACTGACTCGGTAGCCAATGGCCTTACCTTGATTTGCGTACCAAAGGACATTGATTCGATATCTGATGGCCTTATCTCGGTTTGCATGCCTAAAAATGCCTGAGTCGATATTTTAAGGTTTTACCTCAATTTGTGTGCCAAAGGACACCTAATTCAATATCTAATGGCCTTATGTTTGTGCGCTTAAAAATGTCTGAGTCGGTATTTTAAGGTTTCACCTCGATTTGCATGCCAAAAGACACCTGACTCGGTATCTGATGGCCTTACCTCGATCTATGCGCCTAAGAATTCCTGAGTTAATATTTTAGGGCCTTGCCTCGATTTGCATGCCAAAGGACACCTGATTCGGTATCCGATGGCAATACTTTGGTTTACATGCCTAAAAATGCTTGAGTCGATATTTTAAGGCTTTGCCATATTTACGTGCCAAAGGACACCTGGTTCGGTAAATAATGGCCTTATCTCGGTTTGCATGCCTAAAAATGCTTGAGTCGGTATTTTAAAGTTTCACTTCGATTAGCATGCCAAAGGACACCTGATTCGGTATCCGAAGGCCTTACCTCGGTTTACATGCCTAAAAATGCCTGAGTCAGTATTTTAAGGTTTTGCCTCAATTTATGTGTTAAAGGACACCTGATTCGGTATCCGATGGCTTTACCTCGGTTTACATGCCTAAAATGCCTAATTTGGTGTTTTAGGGAATGGTCTTGATGTATGTGCTTAGAAGCGCCTTAGTAAGGGTTTCAGGGTTTTGCCTCGGTTTGCGGACCTTAGGGGCCCATAACGGCAGTCAATAATTAAAACCTACAATTAAAGCGCAAGGTAATAAATGAAGTGAGTGCACTTACCTCTGGTAGTCCTCCCCAGATAGCGCAGCAGGTATGACGGGACGTGTCTCGCAGTGTCACCCCAAGCGGGTACCAATCTGCTCGGTCGTCCTCGCCCTCTGTGCCCAGCAACGGACCGTGAGAAGACTGTCGGGGCTATCTGCGGAAAGACATATTGCTCGGAAGGTGTAAAAAGTAAGAAAAATCGAAAAACTGGCAGAGTCTGGTAGTAAAAACAAGGGATATAAATGAGGGGGAGGCCCCCTGACCACGGCACTATGGAGGTCCCACCACGGCGCAATGGGGGATTCCCACAGAACCATGGTGATCGCCACGGTGCCATGTACACACACAAAAAAAAAATAGAACAGGTTTTTTGGCATATACCTGTGTGCATCCGGACTCTGATTTTTGACACCACAAGTTCTGGGCACGTGCCCATCAGCGTGATTTTCTCTTTCGAGGATTATTGGAAGATTTTACCATGATTAATCGCAATGATTTCATTTTTTTCATGGTTTAATGGAACACTTTAATCGCTCAATTCTTTATCGAAAGAATTTATTACTTTTTGCAACTCTGTCATTGTTGAGCAAGGCGACAATAACACATGCTCTTGGTGACAAAACCAGTTAGTCTTTTGTCTTTGCCCTTCGGCTGCAAGCGCAGGCCTTGGCCAAAGAGGGGCAAACTATAGACACTGAATTTTGTCACCCCCTGGCGATGATGACAACGGGATACGGACGATGGACGTCGCACCTCTCTTCCTTCTCCAGGACCCAAAAAGATAGGGCTCATGGCCCAAACATGCCCCAAACATCCAAAAAGCCCATTTTGGCCCAAAAAGTGGAAAAAAGAGGAACCTCACTGACCACTTTGGCCAAAAAAGTGGAAAAAAAGAGGAACCTCATTGACCACGGCACTGTGGACAATCCCCCGCGGCCCTGTGGAGGCCCCTTAGGGAAACCAAGTACAAAATCACGCCACCGAGGGAATTTTTGACGTCAGCAAGCTGATGTATGCCACGGCACCGTGGTGGACCCCTCCTGGCCCATGAAGGGGTCCCCCTCCTTTTAAAAACAGATTTTTCGGGCAGGGAGAACCTCCTAGCTTGAGTTTGAGCCTATTTCCTTCGATTCCCTCTTTCTTGAGTGTCTATTGGAGCGAGACTCCAAAGGTATGGATAGATCCGTCGATTACTTGTTCGAGTAGGAAGCAATTTTTCCTCCCTCTAATTTGTTATCCCGTCAGTGTATGGATAACTAAAATCCCCTTTGCAACCATCATTCTGTCCGTTTACAAATAACGAAAAGACATCCAAAAGAGCCATTACTCTATTCGAACAAGCCTGTATTGGCCCATTCGCCCGTCTCCCCCTGAGCCAGGAATCGTCGAGATCCGAGGTATACTCGCGTAGAGGTACATTTACTATATTTCCATCATTTACAATGTAGCCCTTCATGATTTATCATTCAGTGTATATATTGTAAATGTATGTATAATGTACATTACGGAATTTCATCATCATAAAGAGAGAATATTCGTCATCCCAGCATCTATAATAGAAATACCAATTTTCTTGCCAGGCAAGATGGGTGCCTAACACCTTCCCATGCTTGTAATCTGACCCCTTACCCGAATCTCTGACTAAACCATAGGGAATCATGTGGTCTGTTTCCATTCATGACGGAGGGCTACACCCATTGGGTCCTAGGCCCTAACCCTAGGTGGCGACTCCTTATTATTTTAATATTTTATGAAGCATGATCCCTTCCCCATGATGATGTGTCAAAATGATACCCCCGCATTACCAGACCCGATATTCTATCGCCAATAAGTCTGAGAAAACCTCGTCGTAGAAGACCGCGGTAATTATAGGTTGTGCAACTGGGGTAAGCTCCACTGAGCTAGTGAGGGGATGGGGAATGCACATACAAACAATTTACACACAGACCATGATGCATGTAAATGTTAAAATATATTTTCCACCTAACACATAATTCTAACTCAAAGGTGTATGCTACTATGATAATTCAGGAATACATTGTGGGCCCTTCCATTCGATTCTATAATGCAACCTCAATTACCACAAGGGAGCCCCCATCGCTTGTAGTCATCACCACCTAGAGGTAGACCCCGATAACCATTACTACCCCTGGCCTGGCCTCTCATACATTCCACAGGCATCAGGTGCTTTGGTTACCCAACACCTAAATCCCTGTTGGTAAGGGTCGTAGCATAAGGGAACAAAGATCCTAACCGCAGATATACTACATGCAAGTCCTATCGTCCCGAGAGGTATTTCGGGTGCATCAATGTCCCATTCCATCTATCACCTGAGAACCAGCACGGCGTGGCACATACAGGTCAACATGACAAATGATGAGCACATTTATGTGTGAAATCTTAAGCATAAAGCATACATTTTACCACATTGGACAGACTTACTCGGTGCTTTCTTGTGCTTTTCAGGTTTTAGGTGAATTCTTATGAAAATGGAGGAGATGATGCTAAAGAAATGTTTTTAAGCTGTTTAGAGGTGTTAATGGCTTGGATACGTAGCCCATCGAGTCAACTTCGCAACGGTTCAAACGACACTTGATTCCGAGTTGAAACGAATAAGTTACGGCCGTTTTCGTAACGAAGCATGAAAATGATCTATAGGGGTTTATTTGTAATTATTGACAGTCGGCCGGGGACAAAGTGAAATACTAGTTCGGATTATAGGGGCCTTAACGAAATAACCAGAAATTATATTTCCTGTACCCGAAAGATTCTATTTGGAGGGCTCTAGACAGTCCAACTTCAACTTGAGATATCATGGGCTCCCAAACTCCAAATTGGACCAAATTTGGGTCTATTTTGGGTGATTTTTCGTAAGGAACACAATGGTGAGGCCTATATAAGCACTCCATGCTCCACGTTTTCTGAATGATAGAATGGGTATTTTATTTATTCTTGAAGGAATCCTAGTCATCACCCTTACTCTCTCTCTCCTCCAACTTCTCAAGGGCACTTCTGGAATTCTACTTGGGATAGATTTATTTTGAAAAATATTCTCTCACCTATGAAAAGTTGAAAAGTCAAAGATGCTTTGATTTTATTACTTGGAGAAGATATCTACAAAGAAAATGAAGCACTTGTTAGAATTGGAAGTTTACTTTTCTAGAAATAGAAGGTCTATGTAAACAATCTTCTTTTCTTCTTCTTTCTATTTTTTTCTTGTTTTTTCTTAAGATTCAAGGCATTGTAAAAGAGGAAGGAGAAGAGAATAGTCTCTTTTCTTAGGGAATATTTCTCCTACACTTCCCTCTTCTCTCTTCTCCTCTCTTCCCCCTATAAATACCCCTTGCCCTTTGGCTTGTAACAAGTTAGTTTTTTAGTTCAGTTTTTAGTTTGTTTCTAGTTCAATTTTAATTCACTTTTTATTATAATTTTTAGTTCATTCACTTAGTGAAATTTTCTCTTCTTCTCCTATATTTGGCTTTAGTTCCTAGTTTGATTTCATAAGATTAGTTCTTTCAAGTTCTTAATTTTACTTTCATAAGATTAGTTAATGGTTGTAATAGGATTAGTTTATGCTTTAATGTCTTTAATATGGTTGTAATAGTTTTAGTTTAAAGCTTCCTAGTCTAAGCTCCTATGTTGATGACAAGACTTGGAGATTTAGAAGAGGAGGCCATGGTAAGTCCATGCAAGTATTCATTCAAGCTTCTTCAATTAATCCGGTTCAAGCACATCTAGGTTCGCATTCTCCCCTCTCCTCTATCTCATTCTCCCCTCTCCTCTATCTCATTATCTCCTTCACCTTCTTCTTCTTCTCCCTCTATTTCTTTTATTTTGTCTTATGTGGTTACTTTGTTTTATGTGGTTATTTTTTTATGTGGATGTGGATATGTAGCTGCATTTTTATTACTTCCAACTTGGGTTAGTATAGGATTTTATTTTTAATTATTCTTAATTTACGTTAGTTTGATAGGTTAGATGTTCATGTGTTAGAACGCCAACTTAATCCCGTAGATGCATAATTTGTTAGATGTTTATGAGTTAGGATCCATTAGTTTAATTACCAGTAATTTAGTAATTTAATTAATTTGGTTCACTTTGCATTACTTTTAAGATTAGTTAAATAGAGTGGCGTATATCTCCTCGTGTTCGACCCGTAGCTACGATTGACCCGTACTCTTGCTGTAATTATTTCTTGCAAACAAGTTTTTGGCACCGTTGCCAGGGAGATTATTGTCCACTCTATTTTTCTGATTTTTAAGTACTTTGAAGTGCTTTAGTTTATTCTCTTCTCATCTTTTTCTAAAAAAAAAAAAAAAAATTAGTTTTTAAAAACCTCTTCTTGTTTCTCTTATGTTTCAAAGACTGTGCGCCCAATCTAAAGTCCTCCATATGCCCAAACCCAGCCAATCTTGGTGCCCCTTGATTCGTTGGGTGGTTTGGATTGGCATGTGACTTATCTTTAGAGGTGACCAACTTTGATAATAGGAAAATGACATAGTGAGTGCTATTGAAAACAGAAACGTATAGTAGTCCTCCACTCTATATCAGAATCCAATAGGAGCTGCCCGTAGGTGGCTTGTGAAGAGTATACAGATTCCCTTGCTGTCAACCTATATGCCAACCTTACAACTTTGGAACCACTGTTTCAATTTTTTAGGGACGAATGCACTATCTACCTTGGGCTCCCTCTTGTTTTTAGTATTTTTTTTTTCTAGTCTTTTATTTTTCTTTAATTTTTTTTTTTTTTAGGGAGACCTCAATTTGGGATAGGTGGTTAGTTTAGGATAATGGGAGATACACTTCCACCTATGACTTTGGGGGAAAGATGGGACTATGCTAAGGCAACCATGATTTTGGAGGAAATATTTAAACAGGCTAGGGAAGCCAAAAGTAGTGAGATAAAGAATAATTTTGCACCACCCCAGTACAATGTTGCTCCCCAACCCAACTACGGGCTTTCGGGAAATTTTGATTGGTCGCATCCCCAGACAATCCATGTTATAGAAGGATGCCTTAATCTTTATGGGGGTAGCTATGGTGATGAGAATGTGAGTCCTCAATTTCAATACAATTCTTTTGGCACTTACAATCAGGGGTGGAGTGATCTTCCCAATTTCTCGTGGGATCAATGGAATAACCAAGCTGGACCACCCAATTTCCAATATCATGGTCAGTTTGGTCCTCCAATGCCCAACCCTCCATTGAATCTCAATAGACCACCTCTCCTTGAACCATACCACCAACCCCCTGAATTTCAGAACATAGGTGAGGAGGCCAGACTGAGTGAGCTTGAGAGGAACATAGCCCTTCTCACAACAAACCACAATACCATGGAGAAGCAACTCTCTCAACTGATCACCATGTTACAGGAGGAGGAAATGGGTACATTACCTAGTCAGCCTGAACCTAGTCTATGTTACTAGATTCCTGTTCAGAATGAACCACTCCATCCCCAATTTAATGATATTGAAAGTCCACCACCCCGGCTTGAGGTTAACGAGAGTCCCTCCCAACAAGATGCTTTTTATGATGATTTATTTGTTGAGATTGAGTCTCCTAAAGATATTAGTGAAGCGAGGTTTGATGAGCTACCTGGGGAAGTCCACCTTTTGCTTGAAATTTTTGATTTTAGTGAGCCTAGTATTTCTACTGATTTAGAATCAGATTTTCATGATAGCATAGAAACCCAAGAAATTTGATCTCCCCCTCTCTTTGGAAAACCCAGATACTTGTCATTTTGAGGATTCCATTGTCCCATATGTTGATTTGTCCAAACCTCCTAGGTTTGATGATTTTATTGAGGACAATGTTAGTCATGATGTTTTTCAAGCATATTTCCATGATTCTTATTTGGCAAACCAATTTCTGTAAAGAGCGGATAATTGAATTGCTAGGATTGATTTGAGTAAACCTCCAATTTTTTATGATTATTTAGATGAGGTTATTCATTATCCTTTTTATGCTTATTATGATCAATTTTTTGTTGGTTTTTTAAAGAATGACAGGTGTTCTACATTACAAATGGGGGAGAAGGGAAGGATTTATGGTATGAGTTTTATTGCCTTCATTTTTCACTGTCCCATGAGGACAGATTTTCCTATTGGATATTTTTCAGTTGTGCTTAACTTTCGTATTATTTCTCGCTTTACTAAAATTCATGGTCGAGTATATTCTGGTTCTGAAGCTCTTTCTACATTTACTGGCCATGGATTGAGATTTCTGTTTCTGTCCCTAGTACTTTTTGTAGAGCTCATGACTCTTCATGACCCTCTTTTTTTATTATATCTTGTAAGCCCCTTCATCTCCTCTCTTGTCTTTATTTTTTTCTTTTATGCTTGCATTGAGGATACTGCGTGAATTAAGTGTGGGGCTTAATTGGTGAATTTTGATTGTGGCAATAGTTTGGTTTTGTGCATATGTCTCTTTGATTGCAAAACGGGAGAGAGAGGGAATTATGTGTCCTAGCATGCGAAATAATAAAAAATCCATTTTCAAGACGGTAGTTGGTTTGTATCCGGTGATGGGGATTGAGTTTAAAAATATGAGCGTTATTTCATTTGATGGCTAGATTCATTTATGTGTTTTACGGGCCCTTTGATCTTTTGGCTAGTAGTTGAGACCAAGTTGTTTGTGGCAAGGCAAGGCATGAAAGTGGAAGTGAATGAAAAAAAAAAAAACAAGGAACAGAAAAGAAAGTGGAATTCCTTGAGACTAGACAGGGCACTGTGCCTCATGAAGCAGAGTGACTTGATCGAAATTCCTTGGAAGGAAACTCAAAAAACTCTTGCAGCAATGTCTCAATGTTTTATGGATATATGCAAAAAGCGAAGCTACCAAGTATTTGGGTGTCTGGTGTATGCTCCACCATGTCATTCAGAGAACAGTAGTGGAGTAGAAATAGAGTTTATGGTTGAGAAAGAAAAAACTTTTGCTTTAATGCCTGAAAAAAAAAAAATATGGTCAACAATACTCAATGCCTAAATCTTTGGTTTCATCGATGCTATGGGGGGGTTTACTTGAAGGTGAGTAGTGTTAAGAAAATATGAGGAGATCCCTTGAACTTGATGCATGTTTGTTACATGAATTGATGTGGGGTCATAAAATTCAAGTGTGGGGGAACCTTTGGCTCCTTGATCTTTAGTTGAACACTTTTTGGGATTATATGCACTGTCCTACTTATGTCATGATTAAAATTTATAGCATTCATTTACAATTGAATTTTTGGTGTATATTCACTACAAACACCCACAAGACACAACTCATAAAGGTTTGTTGCACATGCTAAGTGCAACTGTGATTCCTACGAAAGTGAGTTAGAATTTTCTGCATTCTAGGTTAATTTTTGTTTTTACTTTACTTGAGGACAAATAACGTTCAAGTATGGGAGAATCTGATTAGCACATTTATGTGTGAAATCTTAGGGCATAAAGCATATATTTTACCACATTGGACAGAGTTACTCGGTGCTTTCTTGTGCTTTTCAGGTTTTAGGTGAATTCTTGTAAAAATGGAGGGGATGATGCTAAAGAAATGTTTTTAAGGTATTTAAAGGTATTAATGGCTTGGATACGTAGCCCATTGAGTCACCTTCGCAACGGTTCAAACAGCACTTGATTCCGAGTTGAAACGAAGAAGTTACGGCCATTTCCGTAACGAAGCACGAAAATGGTCTGTAGGGGTTTATTTGTAATTATCGACAGTCGGCCGGGGACAACGTGAAGCGAAAGTTTGGATTCTAGGGGCCTTAACGAAATAACCAGAAGTTATATTTCCTGTACCTGAAAGATTCATTTGGAGGGATCTGGACAGTCCAACTTCAACTTGAGATATCTTGGGCTCCCGAACTCCAAATTGGACGAAATTTGGGTCTATTTTGGGTGATTTTTTGCAAGGAACACAATGTTGAGGCCTATATAAGCACCCCATGCTCCACGTTTTCTGAATGATAGAATGGGTATTTTATTTATTCTTGAAGGAATCCTAGTCATCACCCTTACTCTCTCTCTCCTCCAACTTCTCAAGGGCACTTCTGAAATTCTACTTGGGATAGATTTATTTTGAAAAATATTCTCTCACCTATGGAAAGTTGAAAAGTCAAAGATGTTTTGATTTTATTGCTTGGAGAAGATATCTACAAAGAAAAGAAGCACTTGTTAGAATTGGAAGTTTACTTTTCTAGAAATAGAAGGTCTATGTAAACAATCTTCTTTTCTTCTTCTTTCTATTTTTTTCTTTTTTTTCTTAGGATTCAAGGCATTGTAAAAGAGGAAGGAGAAGAGAATATTCTCTTTTCTTAGGGAATATTTCTCCTACACTTTCCCCTTCTCTCTTCTCTTCTCTTCCCCCTATAAATACCCCTTGCTCTTTGGCTTGTAACAAGTTAGTTTTTAGTTCAGTTTTTAGCTTGTTTCTAGTTCAATTTTAATTCACCTTTTATTATAATTTTTAGTTCATTCACTAAGTGAAATTTTCTCTTTTTCTCCTATTTTTGGCTTTAGTTCTTAGTTTGATTTCATAAGATTAGTTCTTTCAAGTTCTTAATTTTGCTTTCATAAGATTAGTTAATGGTTGTAATAGGATTAGTTTATGCTTTAATGTCTTCAATATGGTTGTAATAGTTTTAGTTTAAAGCTTCCTAGTCTAAGCTCCTATGTTGATGACAAGACTTGGAGATTTAGAAGAGGAGGCCATGGTAAGTTCATGCAAGTATTCATTCAAGCTTTTTCAATTAATCCGGTTCAAGTACATCTAGGTTCGTATTCTCTAAACTCTCAATCTCATTCTCCCCTCTCCTCTATCTCATTCTCTCCTTCTCCTTCTCCTTCTTCTCCCTCTATTTCTTTTATTTTTCTTATGTGGTTACTTTGTTTATGTGGTTATTTTATTTATGTGGATGTGGATGTGTGGCTGCATTTTTATTACTTCCAACTTGCGTTAGTATAGGATTTTATTTTTAATTATTCTCAATTTGCGTTAGTTTAATAGGTTAGATGTTCATGTGTTAGGATGCCAACTTAATCCTGTAGATGCATAATTTGTTAGATGCTTGTGAGTTAGGATCCATTAGTTTAATTACCATTAATTTAGTAATTTAATTAATTTGGTTCACTTTGCATTACTTTTAAGATTAGTTAAATAGAGTGGTGTATATCTCCTCGTGTTCGACCCGTAGCTACGATTGACCCGTACGCTTGCGGTAATTATTTCTTGCAAACAACAAACAATAGAAATATATATGTTTATTCCTGGGATCCCGATGCCGGTATCTCCCTGCACCATAACTCAATACAGTTCGCATCATCATAATTATCATCATCATCATCAAATAAGAAATAAATGCAATTATGCAAGCATGCTTATAACGATGCAAATAGCATTATATAAATGTATAGATGCATATAGGCAAACCCAAACAATCACCCAAAACCCGCTCACTAGTTGTTTGTATATTGTTCGATGCGTTTGGTAAGGGCTGCCTTGATACACGTTCTCCTGCACTAGTTAGGTAGCCTAGGGATATGTGAAACATAGAGTTAGAAGGTGTGAGCAGGTGAAATCGTTAAGTTAGTCTGATTCCCAGCCTTGAAGTCCAACACCCTTAAGAGCTAGGGGAGGGTGTCCTAAACCTTCCTAAAGGTATAATGTCACATATGATCCATTAGTATTTGGAGATTCCATGGATTGGTCTCACCTTAGTGTTTTTCCATTTCTAGGTTGAGGTCACAAGTCCCTTAGGATAGCAAGGGGGTTTTGAGGGCATCAAGGATAGACCTTGGCACCACAATAGGTCACTTAATTAGTATATTTAGGAGGCAATTTAGGTGATAATTAACCCCCAATAAAATTTATCAAGTCTTACACAAGCAACCATGACGAGGGTGAGGTCACCGGATTAAAGTTATGTTCTAACGTTGCTTTCAAAACACATCAGATAGGTTTGGACCCACTTTTGAGGGTCTTTAATTTTGATTGGGTCCAAGATTTCTTTATAAGAAATATATCCCTTTGAGTCTATTTTACAACGCAACTTGAATCGCATCGATACGATATGTACAGACAAAGTTATGACCAAAATATTTTGGAACTATGGACGAAAGTAGGCAGAGTGGTTCCTTCCGATGTTCCACCTGCAGCAGAACATGGGTTTTCAACCCAAAACTCCTCCAAACTGATTCCTAAGGCAATTAATGGCTTCAAGGGCTTGTAGGAATGGTTCCTAAAGTTCATTAGGGTCCTAATAACCCAAATGAAACAATGTATTAAGGCATCTATGGTCCATACCCAATTACCCAACCCAAACTTCGGTTTTTTGGGTGAAAACCTATGTTTTCATAGATTTCATGGATTGGGTCATATGGTACTTTAATGGGATGAGTAAGGGTGTTCAATGGCAACCAATGAGACTAAGAACAAGCTCCAACACAAGAGCATTGAGTTCCAAGTGGAACCCAAGCTAATCCCATCTTCAAAATCCAAAACCCTACACTAATAAATAGAGAAATGGAGAGAGAGAGTTGAAAATATCACTTACCACCAACGGGGAAGCAAGATCCAAGGCTAGGTGAGCCCCCTTGACCTCCTTCCTTCTACTTCTCCTTCTTCCTTTCCCTTTCTTCTTCCTTTTCTTCTTCTCCTTCTTCCTTCCTTTCCTTCATTTTCTTCTTTCCTTGTCCAGACAGCAAGAGGGGAGGGAGGAGATGAGGTATAGGAAGGGAGGACAGCAAGAAGTCCTCTCTTCTCCCTTCCCCTTCCCTTCTTCTTCTTCTTCTTCCTCTCCTTCCTTCTTCTTTTCCTTATCTCCCCTCCTTCCCACGTTTTTGCTCTTTGGAGAAATGAGGAAAAGCTTATGGGCTTCCTCCTTTTATAATTAAAATGGACCTTAGGGTCCGTTTGCTTAAGTTCTTAAACCCCAAAATCTATTGTCAAACCCTACCCCTGACAAGTTGGAATTTTGGTTCAAGGACAGGAACCCCTGATCAGGCAACCAAGATCACTATGGAGCATTACTCCAGTGACATGGATCAATAAAGAAACCCTGTGCATGTCCTCTTTTATATCTGTGAGAAGATGGACTGTGGACCCCTGCTCTTGCACAGCCCATAGCCTGATGTATGGCTTGAACCCCAGGTATTCTCTCTCTTCCTTAAAGTGGTGGGATCCACCTCTAGAAAATCATGTAAAAACCCATAATGGGCATATGGGGACAATACCCTAACCCAGGGTCAAACCCCTGTGCTGTTCCCCTTTGAATTCTGTTGCTGGAATTCTCTGGGTGATGGCACTGGGTGATGCAGCAAAGCCCAGAGACATCGCCCAGTGGCTGATTTTGTACATTTTTAATTATTATAAATGGGGGGACCACCCAACATGACCATGGACACCCTCCACTAATAGAGGGGGGTCTGAGGGACCACCTCATACCCCTGGTTAAGTGTGGACCCCACCAGTGAACCCAGAACTGAACAGAATCAGTTCCAAAAATCAGTTTTTAAAAGAGGGACTGAAGGCAAATAGGCCTTAGTTGGCCTTGACTTATAAATAGGAGGCCTTGGGCTCATTTTAGAGCCCTTGGTAGATCTGAATCTGAAAGAGAAATGAGAGGAAAGAAAGGAGAGAAAGAAGAAGAAGGAAGAAGGAAGGAAGAGGAAGAAGCTGCAGCAGCCCATCTCAGGCTGATCCGAGCTCACCTACAGCATCATTCAAGTAAAGAACCATCCCCATACCTGCTGTACCTGTTCTTTCTCTGCTCTTGCTGTGCCTTGCAACCTTGGGCAGCCTAGACAAGCTAGGGTTTTCCCAGCCTTGGTCCAGATCAGCCATGCAGACCTTATGCATGGTAGATCTGGGCTTTTCTATGAAAATTAGTAGTTAGTTATGCTGCTGCCATGGCCGAAATCTGGCTGTGCATGGTTGTACTACCCAGATCCCCTTTTGGTTGATGGATTGAAGCCCAGAGTGCAAGCTAGGGCTGCAAGGACCAAACCCTAGGTGGGTGCAGCCTTGAAACCTTGTTGAACATACATATCCAGCCTTGCATGCGGCTGAATCTAGGTTCCCAGGTGTGGCAAAACCTTGAATACTATTCACCATGGTTATTTGGGCAGCCACAGTCAGCCTGATTGGAACCCTGATGGAGAAACCAATTGGACCATGATGTAGACCCTCACTAGGGCTACACAGCACCCCTGACATGCAGAGGATCAGGTGTGAGCCCAACCATGCCAGCCCAGCCTTGGAAACTCAGCCTATATCGATTCTACAGGCACTGGGCGGTGCACTGGGCGATGTCAGTGAAGGGAATTTGGCTAGAATGATGGACAGGCCTGGGGGATTTCACTCACATACCCCCTGGGCACTGTGGGAAGGCTAAAAATTACCAAAAAGCCCTTCCTCACATCTGTCCTTATTTGGGAATGATTCGGAACCCTAGTGGGCCCCGCATGTGACTGTACACTACTGTGCTTGGTCCTACAGCATAGACATGCTATGGACAGCACTGTGACCATGTTCTAACCTAGTGGCAGGTACTAGTATTATAAATGACCAATTTACCCCTGTGCCCTAACACTGGCCATGCACCGAAACATGACCTAAGGATCGGTGTAAGGCTCAGTGATTCCAAGAGTGAACCAATTGAGCCCCGGGTCAACCTAGTAAGATCAAGGTAACCCTAGGACTTCTAATGATAGACTAATAACTTAACATGACAACTTGTGATTTACATCTAGGACTTGATCCCGAGCTCGAGGTCAATAACCAGACAACTGCTGGGACTGAATTTGTGACTGAGTACCTAGAGCTAAGTACTGGTGAGTGAATAATACTATCGTATGTGCAAATGTAATTATGATCTGATGCCGGCTATTAATAATTGAATCATGAATGCTGTGTTATTTACTTATAATTCAAGTTACTTAAATAACTATATAATAACTGTTGTTGATCAACACTATGAGTTCTATATGATGGTTGTGATTGATAGACTAGATGCCGTACTCAGCTTAGAAATGGGGCCTGTGGTAGCCCGTATTATGGGGTACGGTTGACACCTCTAGACTCATACGATGCCATATAGACATGGGGCTAGAGTTTCATCACCCATGCCACGAACCCTTGACAGCAGGGGTTGAGGTGCTGGATGCCTGTGGGGACAATTATCAGGGAGTGAGAAAAAAAAAAGAATAAAAGAACACTAGAATGGTGCATAAACAAAAGAACATTGGAATGGTGCATGAGGGAAGAAACGATTGTCCTCCTGGATAATCACAGAGGGCTGGTCGGGCCAACCTTGGTGAACGAATGTGGGGGCTGACCAGTCTTCTCCGACAACTCAATGGGTGTATCGCGGGAAGGGGTTAGAAGCCCACACCAGGGATACATGTATTGGGGATTGTAGTGGCACAAACCTGACTTAGTTGTATTGCTAGGTAGCTAATAATAAAGAATCTGGACTTGCATATCATGTAGATCATATGAACTGTGGATTGTAACTGCATATGCATGCATGAATGATGTTATTTGCTCATGAGCTCGGTGGGGCTCACACTCTGTTATATGTTGCTTTCTTCTTAGATGATCCAGCAGGTGGATGCCCCTGTGGCATGGCGGGTTATCTCGAGGAGGAGAGTTTTGGTTGTTACGATGATGTTGGTGTGGACCCCGACGGAGGTCATACCGATTCTACGTACGTTCTCAATGGTCATTGCAGATGAAGACCATTGAAGCATGCATGTGATGTTTTGACTGGGGGCTCCTTTTGGGTTTTCTGGAGTTATCCCCATTCTGACTTGGTTATTGTAGTTTTCCTTCTCTTTTCTTTTTTTTGGGGCTGAGAATGCTCGCCCTGTATATATTTTTGTATGTAGTACTGTTCTTATTAGCTTTTGTTTCTTTGTTGTGGGTTGTGCATGCTCGGGAGATGTATCAAACAAGACTTATTATGTATATATTATCATCATTTCCTGTATCACTATGCTTCCTTTTTACTTTTAAATTGTAGATGTCCTGCATTACTCTGATCTTACTTATGGTTAAGATGTGGATATGGTTCCATGATCATAAGCACTGCTTCTAGATCTGTAGGATTAGGCGGATTGTCGCTATGCAATTCAGGTCACCTACCCAATCCTCCTAGGGGGTGGTTTGGGGTGTGACATCTATTTTATCTCAAGTTGGGCCTTAACTCCTGTTTGGTTCCCCTTGAAGACCCCAAGTGTTAAGGTCCATTTGGTTTCCCATTAAAACCTCAAGTGCTAAGGTCTTGAGTCTTGTTTGGTTTAGGCCTTTAACACAAAAACTCATTAAAATCAGATTTGGGCCTTGTGGGCCCAAACACAAGGTCCATCAATGCAAAAGAGGGTATGGGTGGGGGTCCATCATGTCCGGGAATATAGCCATAGTGTCCGAAACCCGAAGATGTGGGCCCCACACAAGAAAACATATAAAATAATCATAATAGCATGGACGGACAATTGGGCGGAAGCAGTCGCGGTGGTTCTGTTCGTTGTTCCATCCCTGCTATCAAGGCCAAAATCAACAGTAGGGGACGTGGGGCTTTGGCCCACACATCAAGGACTTCGAGGGGGGTATGTACACCAAACATTTAGGGTTCAAAGCTTACTCATTGTGTGGTCTAATCGCCGATCAAGGTGTGAATCTAATCCTTGTATTTGAGTTTTTCCTTTGACTGCTACGGTCCAAGGTCACAGGTGTTGACCGTTGGCAGCATGGCAACACTCGTTAGTAAAAATTCAATTTGGCTTTTGAAATTAGGGTGTATTTTGGGCGTGGGTGTAACACCGCACACCCAGAATCAATTTTCCCCTATTTTTGATCTCCTGTGTAGCCCTGCACCTTTATGGCAGCGCCATCAGGCACGATTTTACGTATAAATAGCCCCCCTCCACCCCTTATTTCAACAGTTCCAAGTTGTGGGAGACGGGGCACCCCCAGAGCTCCACTTTTCTGTTTTTTCCTGTTTTCCTTGTTTCAGGGCTCTTCCCTAACCCGATTTTTGGGCCTTCGAGCCTAGTCTCTCTGTCCGAAGCCTGGGTCCCCTGAATTTGCCTTCACCGACCACTTTTCGTCCAAGCCCTGGGAATCCCCCATAGCCTAGTCCCTCTGTCCGACATCCAAATACCCACTTTCCGAAGCTTTCTAATGCCGTTATTCTATCCGAGGTCCTAGCACCCGACATCTGTAAGCCGTTACTCTGCCCGACAACCAAGTGTATGGGTTCCAAAATTATCCAACACCGTTATTCTGTCCGAGGCCCTAGCACCTGACATTTGTAAGCCATTACTCTGCCCGACGAAGGATAAAGCTAGTCTTTTGCCTCCATCTAAGCTGGGGGACGCAATTCGTCTCGTATAACTGCATTGGTTTAAAGCATACAAGTATCTATTTTCTTCATTGTACTTTAAATTTTTAAACAACATAGACTTTTAAACTATTCTAGTGTAGTATACTAGTTAATGTAAATTAGATTAATTTTATTTAAGAAGTTTGTGCATCATTTTAGCCATACATGTGAGAATAGGACATTTAAAAAGGGTGAATATTCGAAAACCAGCATCTAGTAGAAAAACCAATTTACCAGGGCGAGGTGGGTGCCTAACACCTTCCCACTCTCGTAACCTGACCACTTACCCCGAATCTTTGACTAGACCAAACGAAGTCCTGTAGCCCTTCACAGGGCTCCACCAATGGGTCCTAGGCCATAATCCTAGGTGGTAACTCCATTTCATTTAATTGCATGACCCCCATCCCCTGATGAATTGACATATACCTAAGAAGTCGCATTCCTTCTCTCTTTCCAACCGAGGAGCATGATTAAAAAACATCCTCCGACCAAGCGGGAATGTGTGGTTCCAAAACGGATCCTCATAGTGCCGACTCCGCTGGGGAGTGATGGTCAAGCTTTCAATACTAGATGCCACCGTTGAACGTAAGAATGTTCTCCCTTTTGCATTTTTTTGATTGATAAAATGTTTGGCTAACCCCTATTGTTGTACTAACTGCATCATGCATCGTGTTCGAAGTAAAATCAAATGACAAGGGTACTCCCTGCTGTGCCTCTACCCCTGGGGAAGTAGGGCACATCATACTAAGTACTCTGAGATCGGATGATACTCGCTTCCGCCACCACCATCATGCACACATGCATGTCATGGAAACACAACCCCATGGTTAGTCGTTGGACCCCATGTGTAGACATGGGTAATTCGCGGTGAAGCCATAGCCCTTGATATTTACTGTATGGGTTTAGAATCACCGTCGAGGGTATTCACACTCACGATAGGTATATCGGTTCTATCAAGGGTGACCTAGTTCTGTCCTATCAGCCTACCTATTGCATGTATCATGTAGAAAATTAGACCATATATGATTAGGGTACGTCACAAACTAATGTAGCAACCCTTTGGGGCCGAAAGCAAGGTTCTTAGTGGTATATTCCTCTTAATGTAGTTTACCTGCCCTGGGAAAGAGCTCTATCCGTCCCTCAAATGTCCCTCGAATGTCCCTCGATAGTCCCTCGATAAAAATGATATGATTGTCCCAGGTAGTGTATTCAAAAAGAAAATGTAGCCTTGATAGTCCCTTGAAAGATGATAAACTACCCAGGATAATATGTCAATAATAGAGCTTTGGTTATCCCAAAATGAAAGGTACTCTATAGTAACAGAGGATAAACTGTCAGGAGATCCATGGTTAGGTCTCTCTATAACGATTCTGATTTAACCTCTGGGGGCCAACAAACAAGGAAGGATCTGTGGTGAGATTACATCGATTTATAAGATCATAGGAATCATCCCTGGGTCATCCCATAGTCTGATGTAAACCTCACCACCGATTACCTAGGTGAGTTGGAACTAAGAGGTCAGAAACGAATCGTTACGATAACCAACCATTGCCTGTGTATATAAGTTTGTATATTTGCTTTGTAAACCCAAAACATAAATACGTACATATATATATATAAAGGAAAACTAGAAAAAAAAAATTAAAAAGATAAAAAATGATAATCTGTCTTCTGCTTCAAGTCCTAAAATAATCTTTCGCCTTTGCAAGGTACAATTCTGTGATGAAAGAAATCTCTGTTACCTATGTGGGACCATTAGGTAGGCCGGTTAACTCGGGCCAACCTCCACCAAACTTCATCCCCTTTGTCTAATAGAAGTCCTAGCCCTTCTCCTAGTCCCCCGAGACAGAGTCCAGTAAGGCCACCTCCACTTATGAGTACCATGGATCCGCCTGAGGTCGGCTCTTTAGAAGAAGTTTTAGGTCAGGAAATGGTTAGCATGCAGAGAGAAATGACTGAGATGAAACGGCTAGTCACACAGATGGTTCAGGCAATGCAACCTCGAGGAGATAATGCATAAACCCCTGGAGAACCCATAGTAACACCAGTACCCAAAGTGCAACCCAGAGTTGTGATAGACGAGGAGGAAGTTATGGTCACCAATGAGAGAGAAGGTTAAAAAATTGGAGATCACTGTGAAGGCCAACGCAGTTGCGAAGTCGGAAGATGATTTGGTCTTATTTCCAATGGTAAAAACTACCCAAAGGATTTCAAATGAAAGCTTGATAAGTTTGACAAAACAGGAGATCTCAAAGCGCACCTGGAGATCTTCATCACTCTGGCTAAGCCATGGGAGCTTACAAAAAATCAAATGGGTTAGGCCTTCCTTTACTCACTGGCCGGATTGAATCTAAGGTGGCTCACCCAACTGGACCAGACTCAAACTCAAATCTGGTTAGCAGTTGTAAAGGAGTTCAGTAAGCAGTATTTTTACAACACTAAGGTAGACATCACTCGGCGTGAGTTGGAAACCTTAAGGGAAGGACCCAATAAGGGCTTTTCTAATTTTATTATGAGGTTTCACAAGAGGGCATCTAGGATATGAAAACGTCCGAATGAAGCAGAACAAGAGGAAATGATACTAGAGAACTTGCACGGAGAATACCATGACTGCTTGTATTGTTACCACATCAAAACCTTTGAAGCCCTCATAGCTACGGGAAAGCGCATTGAGGACAAATGCTTGAAAGGGAAGCAAGCCTAGGCTTCAACCAAGGAAGCCTCTAGATCTTATCCTAGTAAGAGCAACAAAGTAGGAAGAGGGAGGGCCCTGAGGTGAACGCAGTCACCACCGTTAAGTACACCGAGAAGAAGATTTTGCCGATAGCCATTGCACCTTTGGTAATCCAGGCAGAACAGTCAGCTCCTCCCACATAATTTACTTTTAGCAACATGACTCTGACTCGCCTCTTCTTCAAGCTCAAAAGGAAAGGGTTGTTGGATGTCGTACTACCCCGGCATGTAGATTTGGCCAACCCACCTCCGGGATATAAGCCTAAGTTGCACTACTACTATCACAATCAGAAGGGTCACCAGAGTGACAGATGCATACACCTCAAGCATGCCATACAAGATTTGATCGATGTAGTAAAGATAGCATTAAAGATGGAACAACAGCCCATTGTAACTACTAACCCTTTGCCAAACCACGGGGTGAGTATGTTGCAAGAGGATGTCCCTTGTAAGGACCGAACCTCACTAATCCAACCTACAAGACAAGGAAAGAAGTTGATGGATGCTCAAGTCTATAGGGCTATCTTAGTAGCCCAAATGGAGGAGAGTAAGAAGAAAAGAAGGGAATTAGAGATGGTGAAACAAGAGCTGAACGAAGGATTCTCCAATTTTGTCATAAGGCTCCATGGAGAAGCAAAAAAGATGCAATGCCACCTGACAAAGGAAGAGCAAGTGGGAATGATCCTAGAAAATCTACATGGGGAGTATCATAAGTATTTGTACCCCCAGCGACACAAGATCCTTGAAACCTTCACTATTGAGAATGGGTCGCTTGAAGAAGATGAACTTGATTCCCCAAAATCGTCCATCAGATCCATAAATGCTTTTGAAGAAGGGACCACGAGTTTAGACCCTACATCCTTAATCCAGGCTCAAATGCCTTTGGATGACTTGAAGAGTCCAAGTGGGTTAAAGGAAATCTTGATGAAGCTACAACTTCGAATTGGTTAACTACCTACTCATCTCCAAGAACAAATTATGCACAGGATTTTGCAAGCAAGAAGTGAAGATTACCTCAATGTGTTTCAAGTAATCAATATTTTTAATAATGGAGATGATGACCTCCAAGGGATACCTGTTCATCTAGATTACCCATTCTTCAACATTTTTTGGATAAGGAACTTCTATCGATTGTCCACAGAAACCCTCTGCTTCCTTTCGTAACGGTGTAAGAGATAAAAGGTGGCGTTCAACTTCCGTGTCCAATAATTGATAGTTATGAATCATTTCTTGAATTTGTCCCTTCTCGGCTGAACACAATGAAGTTCCCTTCTCAGATATCAGATCCAGACTCAATGGCTCGAATAATTGTCTGAATATGCAAAATAGAATGCCCTCTATATCTTTCACGATCCAACAGAATGTCATTCCCATTGGACACGAGAAGGAACAATCTCAAGTATGATAGGGCACCGGCCAAGTTGTATTTTCCATTCAGGGACCAGTATGGAAGAAGTTTTTGAGATTCTAAGTTGGGAAAATGACTGGCTTAAGATAAGAGACCATTTGTGTGATGTTAAAGCTGCCCCAAACTGACTGGAACATTACTTGATGGTCATGAACTTGAAGCCAACGACTCAAGCATACTATGGTGTATCACCCCTATGGTTAGGGTCAGTGGAGAACCCCCAAGGATGTCATCCATCATACCTGTGAGGAGATGGGTTGCAGACCCATGCAGTTGCTCAGCCCACTGCCTGATGCCCAACTCCAACTCCAGGTAATCTCTCCCTCTGATAAGTACATGGGGACCATGCCCTTACAGATGTTCATTTTTCTTTGGAAATAGTGTAGGAGAGATACCCTGGTGGAAGCCCCAACCCCAGTGAGAGGCCACATCAAAAATAGCAAAGATTCCTTCTCTAGGCGATTGACCCAAACGCCCAGAGTGTCTGAAATTTGCATTTTATATTTCAGATGTATGAGGGCCTTGGGAATTGTCACCCAAAACCTCCAAAACACCCCTTAGATAGTATAGAAACTATTCCCCATCATCCCAACCATGTGGGTCCCACCTAGGTAGCTAAAATGAGAGAGAATTAGCTTAAAAATGCATTTTGGAATGTGGGACACCAAGGCCAAAAAGGCCTTAATGCTAGGAGGTCTATAAATAGGAGGGCCCAACCCTCTTATTTTTTTTCCCTACTGCTTCCAATAGTTAAGGGAAGAAAGAAAGAAAGAAAGAGAAGGAGGAGAAAAGAGAAGAAGGAATGGGCGAAGAAGAGAGTTGTGAGCATTGGAGCTTAGGATCGACTTCTCCACAACCTACATAACTGGTCATGAGCTCAAAACACTTCCCTTAGCTAAATACATATCTGTTCTATGTGGTTGAGCTCAAAAATATGATCTCTGTGGTCAGGTCTCTACGTGATTGCTTAGGATTTACCATCTAGAAGCTTGGTATAACTATGGATCATCCATGCATGCTCCAAATTTCATGAATTGTTCACCATCTAGCAAAATATTAATCTGTTAGTCTATTATGTTAGCTTTCAGCCTTGTTAGATAGGTGTTTCATGCTTAATATGCATGTACATCATGTAAATGGTAAGCTAGAGACTTGGATCCTAACATGCATAGTGGTTTTTATATGAATTGACCTAGATCCAGACCTGTTTTAGGTTTACATATCTGATCCATGCTCTATTGTGATGAAAATTTTGAATTCCAAGCCTGATCTTAGCCATGCATGCTCAATCTTGTCTACCTTGGACCAAACCCAACACCTACATGTTTAAACCTATTTAGGAATCCCTAAACCTATCCCATTTATCATGAAATATGTGTTAGACCCCCTTAGGATCCATCCCTGGTCGAATTGGGATGACCCCATTAGCCAAAACCAGAATTGGAGCCTGAAATCCCGTGTTCTACAGGCACTGGGCGTTCCGCTGGGAGTTTGGCTCAAAAGCCCAGTGATGCTGTTTGGGCCCTGTTTTGACTTCAACCTTTTGGATCATCACCAATAGGTCTAGAATAGTAAGTAGAACATGTAAATGACCTAAAAACCCTACCCCATTAACCCTTGCTGTCACCCATACCTTAAATGCACAAGTGAGCCCCCCAGAGCCAGGTACCCACACCCAGACTAAGCCAAACCTGACCTGGAAACCTTGGCTCTGTTTTGCATGCTTGATAGGACTGTGGTTATGCTAATCTCTCTTTTAAATTCAAAAGAATATGAGTTCTGTATCTCTGGGTGATGCATTGGGCATTTGACCCAAAGGCCCAGTGCAAGTCCCAGAGAATTACAGCTTAATATATATGTACTTTGAGCTGAATCCAATCAAACCTAGACTAACCCTAGAACATTAACCTACTCTAAACCATATTTGACACATTTTAATGATCTGATTAACTTAGGTTATAAACCCGAGCACAAGGCACAGTGTTAGATACCGATTGGGACTGAGCTGACCGAAGAGCGAGCAGGAGTAGTACAAGGTGAGTGGAATTACACCATAGGTGTAGGTGTAACACAACAACAACAACATTTATTGTCTTTATTTATTTGAATACACATTATATTCTTATTTAATTTTGAATCTTATCTGATGATTGATGGATATGAATGTTAATGTTATACTTGTGAAACTGCTAGTTTAGATGCCGTAGTCTGCTTGGAAATGAAGGGTATGGGGTGTCGTAGTATGGGATGTGGGAGCCCTGTACACTTCATAATATGCCATATAGAAAGCATATGGTTAGGGTACCATTACCCGTGCTGCAAACCCTTGCCAACAGGGGTTAAGGTGTTGGATTCCTGTGAGAGAACTTATACCAAAGGTATTTGCTCGGCTAGGTGCCCGTCTTCCACGGTACCACAGGATAATCCAGAGAGCTGGTCGGGCTGGCCTTGGTGATTGATGCGGGAGCCAATTGGTTTTCTTTGACAACTCAATGGGTGTATCGTGGGAAGAGGTTAGAATCCTGCACCAGAAACACATGAATTGGGGATTGTAGTAACACAGAATCTGCCTTAGTTGTGATGCTAGGTGGCTAAATAATAAAATGAACCTCATTGCATATAGGCTCATTTGGTTGTGCTTGCATCTACATGCATGGTTTATATTTCATTCATAGGCTCGGCGGATCTCACACTCTTGATGGTTGGGAGGCTCATCTCGAGCCGGAGAGTAATGCTGATTATGACTGTGTGGGTGTGGACCCGATTGGAGGTTATCCCTCTGGTGCAGGTGATTACAGTGACTGTTAAAGATAGCCCTTGAAGGGCAGGCAGCTGATTTCTTCTAACCGAGGGATTCTTTTGATGTAGATAGGAATCTACTAACCAATGCCCTTTTGTATAGCTTATTCTGGGGCTTATGTTGTCTTGCCCCTTTTGATTGTTTTGTAAAGCAATTGGTTGGAAGTGTTTGACTGCCGGTTGTGAGATGTGAGAGAACAAGAACAAAAATAGTATTTGTACATATTGCCATGATGGCTTAATGTGATTATTAGCTTCTGCAGCACTCTGTGTCTCTATTTTATCCATTGTTATGGGTGTGTGTGTTTGTGAATGATATTAACTACTTCTGGATCCTTGGGGTTTGGCAGATTGCGACCGTGCAATTTGGGTCACCTACCTATTCCTCCCAAGGGGTGGTTTAGGGTGTGATATGTGAAGTCAATGGAATCCTTACAAACCCCCGAAACTATGGGAGGATCCTTTCGATGCCACGGAAAATAAGGAATGGGAGTACCTCTTCCAAATCACCAAAATACAAAGAAGGAAGGCTGCCAAAAGGACATTCCCTTGGAAAAGAGATTAAGCATCATCGCCGAAGGCATTAAACTACGACCATTAATTTGGTGAGAAATAATAAAAAAAATGGCCTCGAGTCTGCATCAGAAAATGAAGTTTATCCATGAGGGGAAGATGATCACTATCTTCGGTGACCCAGAAATGGTCCATACTTTGGCGAGCATTGAAGTGGAAATAGAAGCTCTGGGAGACGCCCAGCTAGGTGGATTTGAGATTGGGACAATCAGTGTGAAGACCTCAAAAGTGAAAGAGATAATCCCATTTGGATATCCATCCACATGGAACAAGACAGTTTTGAGAATAATGAACAACATGGAGTCTTTCCAAGGGCTCAGACTAGAAAAGAATTAACAAGGGATTCTAGAGTTCCCTGATTTTCCAACCTACGATAACCGTTGCGGACTGGGATATGAAGCACCAAAGAAATGGGATGAATTTGAAAGAACCAAGAATGCAAAATGGCGGGCACTGCCAGGAAGCCATCTCCATATTTCAAGACTTTGAATGGGTATTTTGTTAAGGAAGGGGAGAACTTTCCACACTGCGGAAACATTGAGCCTTGGTTCGATCATAACACTAGAAGTCTCCAGTCAGAATTTGAAATCTTCTTTCAAGACAACATCGACTAGGTGACCTTAGAAGTGGAACAAATGGAGCTGAAAATTGCTAGAGAGGAGCTTGGCATTAGAGAATTATTCGAGATAACCATGATTTTCTACAGGGGATGAAGAAGGGCCAAAGCCTCATCTGTTGATTCACCCCCTCCAACAACCAACTGTAAACAAGATTAGTGTCTCTGAAAGGTTTCAGGAAATAGAGTCTCAAGGAGTGGTTAGCTCCGAACTAGTCTCATATGTTAGTAAGGCTATTGTAATCAAGGAAAGTAGTATCTTCTAGTCCATTGAGTCTGCTTGTACCCCTCTTTTCACCATGAATGAAATCAACTATTCCAAGTATGTCTCTTACTCTTCTTCCAATTCATCTTCTAAGGATGATGATATCCTTGAACACCATCACTTAATAAAATAGTTAAAACAAAGAAAAGCCCAACCTGTCTGAGAGGACACATGTCCCATAAATCTAGGAACGGAACAGTCTCTCCGAATGGTTAAGATTGGTTCCTCACTCGATAAGGAGGAAGTTGGTCAGATGACAGCCCTGTTAAAAGAATTCCAAGAAGTGTTCGCATGGTCCTACAAAGATATGCCTGGCATCGATCCAGAAATAGTATAGCATCAACTGCCTACTTATCCAGACGCATGACCTGTCAAGCAGAAGCCCAGAAGAATGCGGTCTAAATGGAGTGAAAAGATTAGAGAGGAGGTCATCAAACAATAGAATGCAGGATTTCTCCAAGTGACACAGTATCCTCAATGGTTGTCCAATATTATCCCGGTGCCCAAGAAAGATAGGAAAGTATGGATGTGTGTGGATTTCTGAGACCTCGACAAGGTTAGTCCCCTTGCCACACATTGACATACTGGTGGATAATACCACAAAACATGCCCTATTGTCATTTATGGATGGATTCTCTGGGTATAATCAGATCAGTATGTGCCCAAAAGATAGAGAGAAAACAACATTTACCACACCATGGGGGACTTATTGTTACAAGATAATACCCTTTGATTTGAAGAATGCCGGAGCAACATATCAAAGAGCAGCTACAGCCATCCTACATGACATGATACACAAAGAAGTAGAAGTGTATATGGATGACATGATTGTCAAGTCGGTCACTTGACAGGGGCACTTTCCAGCATTGAGAAAATTCTTTGAGGGAATTAAAGAGTACAAGCTCAGATTGAACCCTAAAAAATGTGTATTCGGAGCAACGGTAGGGAAACTTCTGGGATTTCTCGTCAGTGAAAGACGAATAGAGGTAGATCCCGACAAAATTAAGGCTATAAAAGAAATGCCATCACTAAGAACAAAAAATGAGATCAGAGGATTCTTGGGTTGAATTCAATACATAAGCCGGTTCATAGCCCGCCTAACCATGACATGAGAACCCATCTTCAAGCTCTTGAGAAAAGAAGAGCCAAAGGAATGGAATGACAAGTACCAAGAGGCGTTCATAAGCATAAAGGAGTATTTGACTCACTCATCAGTCCTTATCCCGCCAATATTGGGCGAACCTTTGCTGCTATACCTATCTATTGAAAAATTTTCATTAGGATCAATGGTAGTATAGCTTGATCAAAAGAGTGGAGAAGAACATGCGATCTACTACTTGAGCAAGAAATTGATAGAGTATGAAACTCGTTACACCCGATTGGAAAAAACGTGCACTGCTTTGGTTTGGGCAACCAAAAGATTGAGGCATTACATGGTTTCACATCTAATTCAACTCTTCTCAAGAATGGATTTGATTAAATTCCTCTTCGAGAAGCCAGCATTGATAGGAAGGATGGCCAAATGGTTACTACTGTTATCAGAATTTGACATAACATATGTCAACCGGAAATCCATAAAAGGACGAGTGATCTTGGACCATTTAGCTGCACATCCAGTGGAGTCGGATTCATGAACAATGAAAGACTCTTTTCCAAACAAAGATTTAGCATTCATGGAAGAAGAAGACTGCAAGGACTGGTGGTAGTTGTATTTAGACGGCACAACCAATCAAAGAGGATACGGGGCTGGAAGATTGGTGATAGCCCTAGAAGATCTCTATCTACCTTCTGCTTTCCAATTAGAACTCCCATGTACCAACAACATTACGGAATACGAAGCATGTGTGATTGTTCTAGAGTCTGCCATGACACTAGGAATTAAGAAGTTGAGAATCTATGGGGATTTTTCAATCGTGATCTGTCAAACTCAGGGGAGATGGAAAACGAAGGGCAAAAAGTTGAAACCCTATCAGGAACATTTGGAAGGGTTGATCAAGAATTTTGAGGAAATCACCTTCGGATATTTGCCAAGGGTCAACAACAGATTTGTAGATGCTTTGGCCACCCTCACCTCAATGGTTGAATGTAACTCAGATACCCGGATCCGACCATTTCTAGTAGACAGAAGATGTGAACCGGCATATGAAGAATCGATGAATACTTTGACAGCCGATGGAAGAGTATGGTTTGTGTTTGAGTTAAAATAAAATCGCAAGCGTACGGGTCAATCGTAGCTATGGGTCGAACACGAGGAGATATACGCCACTCTATTTAACTAACTTAAAAGTAATGCAAAATGAACCAAATTAAAGTGTTAAATTAAACTAATTAAACTAACGAAAATCAATGCATCCTAACTCATAAGCATCTAACAAAATTAAGGGATTAAATCGGCATCCTAACACATGAGCATCTAACCTATCAAACTAAAGCGAATTGAAAGGAATAAAAATACAGCCACACATACTAACCACATAAAAAGAAATAAGGGAATAAAAATGCATCCATAAACCACAACCATATAAAATTAAAATAAAAGAAATAGAGGGGGAAGAAGAAGAAGATAGAGAGAGATAGAGGAGATGGAGAATGAGATTGAGAATTTAGATAGTAAAACCTGGATGTGCTTGCATGAATGTAAATGAAAAGCTTGAATACTTGCATAAACTTACCATGGCCTCCTCTTCTAAATCTTCAAGTCTTGTCATCAACTTAAGAACTTAGACTAAAAGGCTTAAAACCTAAACTAGAATTAAGAAATTACAACCCAATTGAAGACTTAAATTGAAATTAAAGCATAAACTAAACCTATTATAACCATTAACTAAAAATTATAAAAGCAAACTAGAACTTAGAAAAGCCAAAAATCACAAATTAGAAGGAGAAGAAGAAAAGAAATTTTACTAAATGAATGAACTAAAAATTACACTAAAAACTGAATTAAAATTGAACTAGAAACTAACTAAAAACTAAACTAAAAAAACTAACTTGTTACAACCCAAAGGGCAAGGGGTATTTATAGGGGGAGAGAAGAGAAGGGAGAAGAGGGAAGTGTAGGAGAAATATTCCCTAAGAAAGAGAATATTCTCTTCTCCTTCCTCTTTACAATGCCTTGAATCCTAAGAAAAAGAAAAAAATAGAAAGAAGAAGAAGAGAAGATTGTTTACATAGACCTTCTATTTCTAGAAAAGTAAACTTCCAATTCTAACAAGTGCTTCCTTTTCTTTGTAGATATCTTTCTCCAAACAATAAAATCAAAGCATCTTTGATTTTTCAACTTTCCATAGGTGAGAGAATATTTTTCAAAATAAGTCTATCCCAAGTAGAATTCCAGAAGTGCCCTTGAGAAGTTGGAGGAGAGAGAGAGTAAGGGTGATGACTAGGATTCCTTCAAGAATAAATAAAATACCCATTCTGTCCTTCAGGAAACGTGGAGCATGGGGTGCTTATATAGGCCTCAGCATTGTGTTCCTTGCAAAAATCACCCAAAATAGACCCAAATTTTGTCCAATTTGGAGTTCGGGAGCCCAAGATATCTCAAGTTGAAGTTGGACTGTCCAGAGCCCTCCAAATGGAATCTTTCGGGTACAAGAAATGTAACTTCTAATAATTCTGTTAAGGCCCCTGCAATCTGAACTTTCGCTTCACTTTGTCCCTAGCCGACTGTCAATAATTACAAATAAACCCCTATAGACCATTTTCGTGTTTTTTACCGAAACGGCCGTAACTTCTTCGCTTCAACTCGGAATCATGTGCCGTTTAAACCGTTGCGAAGCTGACTCGATGGGCTACGATCCAAGCCATTAACACCTTTAAACACCTTAAAAATATTTCCTTAGCATCATCTCCTCCATTTTCACAAGAATTCACCTAAAACACGAAAAGCACAAGAAAGCACCGAGTAACTCTGTCCAATATGGTAAAATGTATGTTTTATGCCCTAAGATTTCACACATAAATGTGCTCATCAGATTTCCCCACACTTGAACGTTACTTGTCCTCAAGTAAAGCAAAAGAAAAACTAATCTAGAATGCAGAAAATCCAAACTCACTTTAGTAGGAATCACGGTTGCACTTAGCATGTACAACAAGCCTTTGAACCCCTAGGTTACCCCTAGTGGACGAGTTGTGTCTCGTGGGTGTTTGCAGTGAATATACTCTCAAAATTCAATTGTAAATGAATGCTGTAAATTGTAATCATGGCATAAGTAGGACATTGCACATAATCCCAAAAAGTGTTCAACTAAAGATCAAGGAGCCAAAGGTTCCCCACACTTGAATTTTATCACCCCACATCAATTCAAGTAACAAGCATGCATCAAGTTCAAGGGATCTCCTCATATTTTCTGAACACTACCCACCTTCAAGTAAACCCCCATAGCATCGATGGAACCAAAGACTTAGGCATTGAGTATTGTTGACCATACTTTTTTTTTTTTTCGGGCATTAAGGCAAAAGTTTTTTTCTTTCTCAACCACAAACTCTATTTCTACTCCACTCTCTTGTTCTCCTGACATGGTGGAGCATACACCGAATACCCAAATACTTGGTAACTTCGCTTTTTGCATATATCCATAAGACATTGAGATATTGATGCAAGAGTTTTTTGAGTTTCCTTCCAAGGAATTTCAATCAAGTCACTCTGCTTTAGGCACAGTGCCTGTCTAGTCCCAAGGAATTCCACTTTCTTTTTCTGTTTCCCTTTTTTTTTCATTTACTTTCACTTTCATGCCTTGCCTTGCCACAAACAAATTGGTCTCAACTACTAGCCAAAAGATCAAAGAGTCCATAAAATACGTAGAGAATCTAGCCATCAAATGAAATAACGCTTATATTTTTCAATTCAATCCCTCTCACCGGATACAAACCAATTACCGTCCTTGAAAAGGGATTTTTTATTATTTCGCATGCTGGGACACCTAATTCTCTCTTTCTCTCGTTTTACAATCAAAGAGACATATGCACAAAACCAAACTATTGTCACAATCAAAATTCACCAATTAAGCCCAACATCCCCCCCACACTTAATTCATGCAGTGTCCTCAATGCATGCATAAAAGAAAAAAAATAAGGACAAAGGAGGAGATGAAGGGGCTTACGGATATAATCAACAAAGAGAATCATGAAGAGTCATGAGCTCTACAAAAAGTGCTAGGAGCAACAATAGAAATCTCAATCCATGGCGGTAAATGGAGAAATAACTTGAACTAGAAAACACTCGACCATGAATTTTAGTAAAGCGAGAAATAATACGGAAATTAAGCACAAGTGAGAAATATCCAATAGAAAAATCTGTCCTCATGGGGCGGTGAAAAATGAAGGCAATAAAACTCAGGCCATAAATCCTTCCCTTCTCTCCCATTTGCAATGTAAAACACCTATCATTCTTTGAAAAACCAACCAAAAATGGATCACAATAACCATAAAAAGGATTATGAATAACCTCATCTAAATAATCATAAAAAATTGGAGGTTTACTCAAATCAATCCTAGCAATACAACTATCCGCTCTTTGCATAACTTGGTTTGCCAAATAAGGATCATGGAAATATATTTGAAAGGCATCATGACTAACATTGTCCTCCTCAATAAAATCGTCAAATCTAGGAGGTTTGGACAAATCAACATGTGAGACAATGGAATCCTCAAAATGACAATTATCTAAGTTTTCCAAAGAGAGAGGGGGAGATCGAATTTCCTTGGTTTCTATGTTATCATGAAAATCTGATTCTAAATCAATAAAAACACTAGGCTCACTAAAATCGAAATTTCGGAAAAGTTGACTTCCCGTGTAGCTCATCAAATCTCGCTTCACTAATATCCCGAGGAGACTCAATCTCAACAAATAAATCATCATGAAAAGCAGCTTGTTGGGAATGACTCTCATTAACCTCAAACTGGGGTGGTGGACTTTCAATATCATTAAGCTGGGATGGGGCGGTTTAGGCGACTAGGTAATGTACCCGTTTCCTCCTCTTGTACCATGGTTATCGGTTGAGAGAATTGCTTCTCCATGGTATTTTGGCTTGTTGTGAGAAGGTCTATGTATTTCTCAAGCTCATTCATCGGCCTCCTCACCCATGTTCGAAACTCAAGGGGTTGGTGATATGGTTCAAGGAGAGGTGGCCCATTGAGATTTAATGGAGGGTTGGGCATTGGAGGACCAAAGCGACCATGATATTGGAAATTGGGTGGTCCACTTGGTTATTCCATTGATCCCACAAAAAATCGGGATGATCACTCCACCCCGATTGTAAGTGCCAAAAGAATTGTATTGAAATTGAGGACTCACATTCTCATCACCATAGCTACCCCCATAAAGATTAGGCATCCTTCCATAACATGGATTGTCCGGGAAGTGACCAATCAAAATTTTCCGAAAGCCCATAGTTGGGTTGGGGAGCAAAATTGTCTTGGGGTGGTGCAAAATTGTTCTCTCTCTCACTACTTTTGGCTTCCCTAACTGTTTAAACATTTCCTCCAAAATCATGGTTGCCTTAGCATAGGTCCATCTTTCCCCCAAAGTCTTATTTGGAAGTGTATCTCCCATTATTCTAAATTAACCATCTATCCTAAATTGAGGTCTCCCATAAAAAAAATTTAAAGAAACTAGAAAAAAAATACTAAAAATAAGAGGGAGCCCAAGGTAGATAGTGCATCTATCCTCGAAATCGAAACAATGGTTTCAAAGCTGTAAGATTGTCATATAGGTTGACAAGAAGGGAACCCGTATAGTCTTCACGAGCCACCTACGGGCGACTCCAAATGGATTACGATGTAGGGTGGAGGACTACTATACGTTTATGTTTCCAACGCTCTCACTATGTCGCTTTCCTGTTATCAAGAGTGGTCACCTCCAAAGATAAGTCACATGCCAATCCAAACCACCCAACGAATCAAGGGGCACCAAGATTGGTTGGGTTTGGGCATATGAAGGACTTTAGATTGGGCGCACACTATTGAAACAAAAAAGAAACAAGAGGGGGTTTTCAAATTTTTTTTTTTTTTTTTTAAAAAGAAAGAGGAGAAAGAGAAGAAACTAAAGCACTTGCGTTACTTAAAAATAAAAAAATAAAGTGGTCAATAATCTCCCGCAACGGCACCAAAAACTTGTTTGAGTTAAAATAAAACCGCAGCGTACGGGTCAATCGTAGCTACGGGTCTAACACGAGGAGATATACGCCACTCTATTTAACTAACTTAAAAGTAATGCAAAATGAACCAAATTAAAGTGTTAAATTAAACTAATTAAACTAACGAAAATCAATGCATCCTAACTCATAAGCATCTAACAAAATTAAGGGATTAAATCGGCGTCCTAACACATGAGCATCTAACCTATCAAACTAAAGCGAATTGAAAGGAATAAAAATTCAGCCACACATACTAACCACATAAAAAGAAATAAGGGAATAAAAATGCATCCATAAACCACAACCATATAAAATTAACATAAAAGAAATAGAGGGGGAAGAAGAAGAAGATAGAGAGAGATAGAGGAGATGGAGAATGAGATTGAGAGTTTAGATAGTAAAAACTGGATGTGCTTGCATGAATGTAAATGAAAAGCTTGAATACTTGCATAAACTTACCATGGCCTCCTCTTCTAAATCTTCAAGTCTTGTCATCAACTTAAGAACTTAGACTAAAAGGCTTAAAACCTAAACTAGAATTAAGAAATTACAACCCAATTGAAGACTTAAATTGAAATTAAAGCATTAACTAAACCTATTATAACCATTAACTAAAAATTATAAAAGCAAACTAGAACTTAGAAAAGCTAAAAATCACAAATTAGAAGGAGAAGAAGAAAAGAAATTTTACTAAATGAATGAACTAAAAATTACACTAAAAACTGAATTAAAATTGAACTAGAAACTAACTAAAAACTAAACTAAAAAACTAACTTGTTACAACCCAAAGGGCAAGGGGTATTTATAGGGGGAGAGAAGAGAAGGGAGAAGAGGGAAGTGTAGGAGAAATATTCCCTAAGAAAAGAGAATATTCTCTTCTCCTTCCTCTTTTACAATGCCTTGAATCCTAAGAAAAAGAAAAAAATAGAAAGAAGAAGAAGAAGATTGTTTACATAGACCTTCTATTTCTGAAAAAGTAAACTTCCAATTCTAACAAGTGCTTCCTTTTCTTTGTAGATATCTTCTCCAAACAATAAAATCAAAGCATCTTTGATTTTTCAACTTTCCATAGGTGAGAGAATATTTTTCAAAATAAGTCTATCCCAAGTAGAATTCAGAAGTGCCCTTGAGAAGTTGGAGGAGAGAGAGAGTAAGGGTGATGACTAGGATTCCTTCAAGAATAAATAAAATACCCATTCTGTCCTTCAGGAAACGTGGAGCATGGGGTGCTTATATAGGCCTCATCATTGTGTTCCTTGCAAAAAATCACCCAAAATAGACCCAAATTTTGTCCAATTTGGAGTTCGGGAGCCCAAGATATCTCAAGTTGAAGTTGGACTGTCCAGAGCCCTCCAAATGGAATCTTTCGGGTACAAGAAATGTAACTTCTAATAATTCTGTTAAGGCCCCTGCAATCTGAACTTTCGCTTCACTTTGTCCCTAGCCGACTGTCAATAATTACAAATAAACCCCTATAGACCATTTTCGTGTTTCGTTACCGAAACGGCCGTAACTTCTTCGTTTCAACTCGGAATCATGTGCCGTTTAAACCGTTACGAAGCTGACTCGATGGGCTACTCATCCAAGCCATTAACACCTTTAAACACCTTAAAAACATTTCCTTAGCATCATCTCTTTCATTTTCACAAGAATTCACCTAAAACCTGAAAAGCACAAGAAAGCACCGAGTAACTCTGTCCAATATGGTAAAATGTATGTTTTATGCCCTAAGATTTCACACATAAATGTGCTCATCAGTTTGCACCCATAATTGACTTCATCAAAGAAAGGAAGTATCCTGAACATTTCACAATGGGTGAAAAGAAGTGGCAACGAAAGTATGACAAGTAATTTATGCTCCAAGGAGACTTATTGTATAAAAGATCCTATAATGGCATTCAATTGCTTTTTGTAAATGAAGAACAAGCTCAAACGATCATGGAAGAAATCCATCAGGGAATCTGTGGACCACACATGAATACCAGAATGCTTACCAAGAAGATCCTAAGATTCTGATATTATTGGGCAACCATGGAAGAAGATTACGCCACATTCGTCAAAAGATGCCATAAGTGCTAGATATTTGCCAACATCATTCACATTCCCCCAACGGAACTCCATTCATTAAATGCTCCCTGGCCATTCTCCACATGGGGCATTGACATCATAGGGAAGGTGATGCCAAAAGCATCCAATGGACATGAGTTCATTCTTGTTGCCATAGATTATTTCACCAAATGGGTGGAAGCATAGTCGTACACCATCTTGACAACTGCGAAGGTAGCAAAGTTCATTAAAGAAAGCATCATATGCAGATACGGAGTGCCGTACGCCCTCATATCCGATTAGGGAGCACATTTCTGGGGAAAGATAGATAAATTTTGCACCAAGTTTGGCATTAAGAGACATCAGTCCACGAGTTATAGGCCATAGACCTATGGGGCAGTGGAAGCCACCAACAAAAATGTCAAAGTCATATTGCGAAAAATGGCTAATACTCACAAAGATTGGGCAGACAAGCTCCCATATGCGTTATGGGCTTATTAGACATCCATTCGAATTTCCACTGGGACAATTCCTTTTTCACTAGTCTATGGAATGGAGGAAATGTTACCTGTAGAGATCTAAGTACCATCTCTCAGAGTATTAATTGACAGAAAATTACCCGAAGGGGAATGGATGCAGGCGAGACATGATGAACTCAACCTACTAGATGAGAAAAGGATGAAAGCACTGGATCACCTTAAAAAGTACCAACTTAGAATGTCGAGGGCATTCAACAAAGGAGTTCGCCTACGAAACATTGAAGAAGGAGATTTGGTTCTTCGAGAACAAAGAGTTCCTATCCATGAACCAAGGGGCAAGTTCAGGCCTAATTGGAGTGGACCTTATCATGTGAAGGAAATTTTAACTGGGCAAGCTGTTCAGCTCATGGATCTTGATGGAGAAGATATCAAGGGCCTTGTCAACATGAACCAACTTAAAAAATATTTTGTGTAGCCGTCAGGTCTACATGAACTACATTTGGCCTGATTCCTTTTCAAACGATACGTAGGCAACTTGACATGCTCAAGTGCGGGCACAATAACCCTTCACCAGGGGCATATCTCCAAACATGCTACTCGGCAATCTCCACCATCCAAAAAAAGATCCACCATCTAACACCTCCAAAACAAAAATCTGCCATCCAACATTTTCTCACGTATTACTAGTAAGAGCTGACTATTCCTTGAGTCCCTTAAAAAAAAAAAGAGAGAGATCTCTTCCAATGTACTAAAAAAGTTCTTCGGTTGAGTACAAGTGGCATGCATCCCCCAAAGAAGGCAACTCTCGATAAGACTTTGCGTAAATGGACCATCAACATGAATTTGGATGATCCAACCATTTTGGAAGATGTGCATTTACCGGTTCTTAGAAGAATCATATGTATAGAGATTCATCATGACATGCTTCGACAAGCACACCAATGCTGGGATCCTGGACTTCACATTTTTAAATTTGGAGACATAAAGACAACCCCCATGATTGAAGAATTATGAGCTTGCATGCTCTCGCCTTACGTGACAATTATGAAGAAGTTTTGTCGGACTTCTTTGGGTGGACCCAGAAGGAGGTCAAAGAGGTCATGAACTATGGTGAAGTGGAAGTTGTGAAAGTGGTAGGGATCTTTTCCCAGCAAGAGAGCATCGGAGAAGCTCAATAAAAGAATAGAAGGAGAGCATACCTCTATCGCATGATCGGGAAGTACTTGTTGCGCACCCCAAAAAAAGGTATTCCCCTTATAATGGCCGACGTCATTCAGTAGCTTCTAGAAGGATGCGACATCACCCCCACAATACTAGCTGAGACTTTTAAGGGTCTAGATGAAATGAGTGGCTCCCGAAGATATGGCACAAATTATTACGCAAGATCACCTGTAATTTTGCAAGTATGGTTACTGGAGAGGCTACGATTGGTCAGGTTGATACCCAACACTAGGCTACAACTGAAGCATCTTCAAATCCGAAGAGAAACGGAAGAATTCCATTCAATCAAGGATTGGAGAAAATACTTGGAAGGAAGAACGGACGAGAAGATTCAGTGGGATTGCCATTGGTGGAATACAGAATCCCTAATTTTCAAGACTCAGGGTTATGATTAT
The DNA here is from genome assembly GCF_018873765.1 of Telopea speciosissima. Taxonomy (NCBI): domain Eukaryota; kingdom Viridiplantae; phylum Streptophyta; class Magnoliopsida; order Proteales; family Proteaceae; genus Telopea; species Telopea speciosissima. The sequence goes on from NC_057924.1 coordinate 37,167,161, forward strand.
GTAAGGTTGATGGGTTTAACCCATACCACCTCCTACTTGCCTCACCTTGTACCCATGTAGTATCATCTGACTCCAAAAGCATCAAAAGTAAAGGTTTGAGCCCCAAAAAAGCTAACACCGAAAGTCGTAAATCTGTTGGATGAGTTATGGATGAAATATGTGATCGCGGGGTGACATTATTGGACTTTGTATCTGCTCCCTCTCTTTACCTTAATCTTACCATTCTCATGCATATAACAGTCAAAGATTAAATGAAAATGTCTAGATTGTGCATTGCAAAGGGAAAAGTAAGTGTCTTAAGATAACTAACATGTTTTTTTTGATACCACATAAAACAAAGGAAAATAAACAACTAACATCCAAAATCCATCCAACATTTAAAATAATAAGAATGAAAGGAGGGGGGGGGGAAAGATAATTCTCGCCACCAGAGGATGAAGCCTCGCTCTCAGCCTTCAGAATAAACTCATTATCATCACCGTCATGCGGCTCAGATGGCGAAGGAAAGAGTCTTGTAGATGTCAATTGCCTCCGAAGGCGCCTGTTCTCCTCTAAGTATTGCTGACAACGACCCTCAAAGAATCCTGGGATTGTCTCATCCCATCGAGTTGACTACTCTAAAAAGGCTAAAGGAACTAGATCATTTCAAGAGAGTAGATTCTAAGGAAAATAAAAAAGACAACAAAGAATATAGAAGAGAAGACACTCACCAACTGCTGGATGTCAGATATCCACTCCAAGAGTTCTGCATCCATACTTGCCTGCATCTGACGCATGTCGGCGTATCATTCAGCACTGATCTATTATGGTAAAAAAAAAAACAAGAATGAGCATCAAGATAAGAAAATCAATGAATGAAAGAGAGAAGAAGGTGACATACCCCATCAAAAGGAATTGGGAGTCCCAAGTCATGGTCAGAGATTTGGCAAGAAAGAAGAATAGTTTGAAGATTGGCATCGAACCTAGAGGGTATGGTCCATCCCCGGTACCCTGGAATGAGATCACTCATCTGTGCAATACATAAATTGGCATTAGTAACATGGGAGGGGCAAGAATTTACATTGCAATAGTGTGAAGGAGGCAAACCATACTCGCCAGGGATCAGGCGACGACCTGGATACTAAAAAAAAAGAGAAGACAAGATTGTCAAAATCAAGAAAAGAAGAAAAGAATATCAAAAGGGTAAAGTTCAAGAAAATACCACAGGACCCTCTTGAGTCAGGTGAACGCAAACTGTTTCTCGATAGAGGAAGTCTTGATAGTCCTGATCAGCCACGGTCATCTCTAATGCAGAGATCCTGGCCCTCAATTCTTTAATATCAGGAGATAGAAGGGGAGAATGCATATGAGGAGGAGGTCGAGGCACTATCTGAGTAGAATACCATTGAAGCATGACCCTCTCCTCAAGATAAACCTCCATTCTGGTCAGACCTTCAAAAGCTATCCGCATTTGAACAAGCCTGGAGACATACTGATACTCCTCCCTGTCAGCTAGATCATCAATCTTCTCCTCATCATAGGGTTGCCAGCGAACTGCCAACAGGGTAAGCTCAGTAGAGTTAATTCAAAAGGAGATCAATTTAGAAAAGTCAGAAATGCCTAGAGAAAGTTGTATGTTACCTGGTTGACTGACAAGTTGTTGAGCTGGAGACGCACTTATGAATCATCAAGAAGGTGCATCCTGCCTTGCCCCAACGAGTCGCTCTAGGGACGTAGAGAGCAGCCTCATCAGGAAAGGAAGAGATATGGATACCCATGACTTCATAACACCACACCTGTTAATGAAAGAAGAAAATGACACAATAGCAAAAGAAAGGATGAAGACCAAGGAAGAGAAAAGCCAAGGGAATCAAGCATACCCAAAGAAGATAGGCGCAACGATGAGGTCAGGTGCGCCAAAAGCAACCCGATTCAACATCTTCAAGAAGTTGGCATAAGTAGACCTGCCCCAATTAAAGATCCCTGCCTCCTCAAAATCTTGAAAGAAACAGGCCAAGGAGTTGTCTGTGTGACCCCGTCCATCACAAAAAAGGACATTGGAGACAAGGTAGAGGAGAAAGCTCCTAGCAGCCTAATCTAGTAGCTCATCAGAAGAGCTATCGTCAATCACTCAGTTATCCCAATCCTTCTTCAGGACGGTCAAGACCATGACACGAGATGTCACCATAAAACCCAACAGATCACTAATATCCTTAGGAGATCTCATCTGATCCGAGGGAGTCAATGAAACAAGTCTCTTGGTGAAAGGGAGCCCAATAATCATAAAGAAATCCAGGGAGTAGTGGTTACCTCCCCGACAAGCAAGTGAAAGGTATGGGTCGATGGCCACCAACGATCCGCGAGAGCATGGACTACTGGTGTGTCAAGCTTCGGAGAGACTACTTGGGCAGTGTGACCGAGACCTGTCTGATCCACTCTCTCTCTCACAACAGGGTGGAGTTGTCGGTACCATGTCAGAATGTCATTAGTACGACAATATTTCTTGTAGTAGGTAGAATAGAGTTCCTACAAGATGGTTGGTTGAGATCAAGCATTTAACATAACATGTATTGTGTAAGGAAGTAAAGATAAATACTACTTACTTTCTTGAGGCCCTGGCCCCAGATAGTGCAACATTTTTGGTGAGCGGTGTCCACCACAATGTTATTGGTATACCACTCCGCCTTCAAGTTGTCCATCACTTCAGAAGAAGATGATGACGGTCTGCCCCGCTTCGATGAAGACATGGTAAAAGAGTGACAAGAGAAAAGAGAGGCAAAAGAAAAGAAATAGGAAAAAGAAGAAAGAAAGAGAAAGAAATAGGAGAGGGCAGAGCTCCAAGAAGAAACTCTAAAGAAAGCAAAAGAGAAAAGTGAAAAATGAGGAGGGAAACCCCCTTTTTATAGCAATTCTATGTCACACAGCGACGGTCTTTGCGAGCCATGGCGCGCACCTAGTGGCACCGCGACCTCGGCCGCATGATCCCGGCGCAAGCGACACCATGCCAAAAAAAAAGTTGTTGGTTTCGATGCTAACTCATCGATACTTTTCAAAAAATTGGTCATGATGCCGTCTCATCAACACCTTTTAAAAAATCGGCCTCGATGTTGTCTCATCGACACCTTTTCAAAAATCGGTCACGATGTCATCTCATCGTACACTTTAAAAAATTGGTCTCGATGCCGTCTCAACGACACCTTTTCAAAAAATCGGTCACGATGCCGTCTCATCATACATTTTCAAAAATTGGTCTCGATGCCGTCTCATCGACACCCTTTTAAAAATCAGTCACGATGTCGTCTCATCACCACACCTTTCACTAAAGCATTGTTCAAAATCTAAACCTTGCTGAGCATTGCTCAAGATCAAAATCCCGCCGAGCATTGCTCAAAATCAAAATGCTGCCGAGCGTTGATCAAAAACAAAACCCTATCGAGTGTTGCTCAAAATCAAAATCCCGTCGATCGTTGCTCAAAATCAAAATCAAAACCCTACTGAGCGTTGCTCAAAATCAAAATCCTTCCGAGCATTGGTCAAAATCAAAATCCCACCTATCATTGCTCAAAATCAAAATCTTACTGAGCGTTGCTCAAAATCAAAATCCTACCGAGCATTGCTTAAAATCAAAATCCTGCCAAGCGTTGCTCAAAATCAAAATCCAATCGAGCGTCAGAATCTGGCAGAGCGTTGGTCAAAGTTGTCACCTATTGCCATTTGATCTTTGATCACCCGTTGACACCCGACCTTTTGATCATCTGTTGCCATATGATCTTTTATCACCCATTGGCACCAGATCATTTGATCGTCTGTTGCCATCTAATCTTTGATCACCCATTGTCATCCGATCTTTTGATCACCCGTTGCCATCTGATCTTTGATCACCTGTTGTCATCCGGTCTTTTGATCGCCCGTCGACATTTGATCTTTGATCATCTATTGCCATCTGATCTTTGATCACCCATTGACAGCTAATCTTTTGATTGCCCATTGCCATCAGATCTTTGATCATCCGCTGTCATTCATCCATTGTCATCTGATCTTTTGATCACCCATCGCCATTTGATCTTTGATCATCCACTATCATCCGATCTTTTGATTACCCATTGCCATCAGAACTTCGACCCCTTACTGATGTACAATCTTCTTGATCGATCGATTGAGCACCTATTGCTACCAAATGGTTTGCCAAATTAGGCTTTATCATCCACCGAACAATTTGCCGAAATAGCTTTTATCATTCCAAACTCAAAAGGTTTCACCGAATGGCTTACCGAAATAGGTTTTATCATTCATCGAGCGATTTACTGAATTAGGTTTTGTTGTCCAAAACATCGTTACCTATGAGAAAAGTGGCGATAGTAGTTGCTCAACCCAAGGAAGTTTACTGAAAGATTTACCAAGGGACCTCCATTGCCTTTGAGCAAAGTGATGGAGTCGTTGCTCGACCTAAGGAGGCTTACGAAAAAGTTTACCGAGGGAACACCGTCGCCTATGAGTAAAGTGATGGTAGTAGTTGCTCAAAAGATTTGTCAAATGGTTTACCGAAATGCAGTTTTATCGTTCAACTCCACCACCTTTGAGCAAAGTGGTGGCAGTACATGCTCCTTTTGACAAAATTAAGCGGTCTTTTATCTTTGACCTTCAACTGTTGGCACAGGCCACAGACAAAGAAGGGCAAACTATAGACGTTGAATTATGTCACCCCCAGCAATGACGACAATCGGACGCTAAAGACTGGCAATGTCCTTTAGAACCCCTTGTCAAAACACCAAATAACCCACAGTTTGTGCATCATTTTAACCATACATGTGAGAATAGGATATTTAAAAAGGGAGAATATTTGGAAACAAGCATCTAGTAGAAAGACCAGTTTACCCGGGCGAGGTGGGTGCCTAACACCTTCCAACTCTCGTAACCTGGCCACTTACCCCTAATCTCTAACCAGAGCAAACGAAGTCCCATAGCCCTTCATAGGGCTACACCAATGGGTCCTAGGCCCTAATCCTAGGTGGCGACTCCATTTCATTTAATTGCATGACCCCCATCCCCTGATGAATTGACATATACCCGAGAAGACGCATTCCTTCCCTCTTTCCAATTGAGGAGCATGATTAAAAAAACCCTTTGACCAAGTGGGAACGCGCGGTTCCGAAATGGATCCTCACACTCGTGCGCTCATTGTCAATGCTGCTAAGGACATAGTCTGAGACTTCTTGCTTAGGTCATCCGCTACCATATTTTCCTTGCCTGGGTGGTAGTGAATCGTGCAATCATTGTCCTTCATCAATTCTAACCACTGCTTCTGCCTCATGTTCAACTCCTTCTGGGTGAAGAAGTATTTTAGGCTCTTGTGATCGCTATAGATCTCGCTCTTCTCACCATATAAATAGTGATGCCATATCTTCAATGCAAATACTACTGCCACCAACTCAAGATCGTGAGTGGGGTAGTCCTTCTCATAATTCGTCAATTATCATGAAGCATAGGCCACTACCTTTCCATCCTACATAAATGCGCATCCTAATCCCAATCTTAAGGCATCACTGTAGACAGTCATTCCTCCAGTGCCATCTAGTAGTGTTATAACTGGTGCCGTACTCAACTTCTGCTTTAACTATTGGAAACTTTTCTCACACTCCTTAGACCAAACAAACTTTACTCCCTTTCGAGTCAACTTGGTCATAGAGGCTGATATCCATGAGAAGTTTTCAATAAAATGCCGATAGTACCCGGTCAAACCTAAGAAGCTGCGGATTTCTCCCACATTCTTTGGAGCTACTCATTCCATTACCTCCTTCACCTTCCTGGGGTCAACTTTGATTCCCTCAGTTGAAACTACGTGACCTAAGAAAGCAACTTGTGTGAGCCAAAACTCACACTTGGTGAACTTGGCATACAATTTCTTCTCCTCAATCTCTGTAGCACCAACTTGAGATGCTCAATAGGCTCAGCCTCTGATTTGGAGTAAATAAGAATATCATCGATGAAGGCTATCACAAACTACATAAGAACATCTTGGAAGACTTGGTTCATTAACTCCATGAATGCTGCTACAGCGTTGGTCAACCCAAAAGACATTACTAGAAACTCATAATGACCATAGCGTGATCTAAATGCGGTCTTGTTGATATCACTCTCCTTGATCTTTAGCTAGTGGTATCTCGAACTCAAATCGATTATGGAGAAGACCTTGGTCCCTTGAAGCTTATCAAATAGATCGTCGATCCTTGGTACAAAGTATTTGTTCTTGATAGTCAACTTGTTGAGTTCTCTATAATCAATGCATAGCTGCATGCTACCATCTTTCTTTTTGATGAAGAGAACCGGTGTTCCCCAAGGAGACACACTAGGCCTAATAAATCCCTTCTTCAACAAGTCCTGAAGCTGGACCTATGGCTCCTTCAATTCTATGGGTGCCATTCGGTAGGGTGCTTTAGATACAAGTGCCGCTCCCGGTAATAAGTCAATAACAAACTCGGTTTCCCGATTGGGAGGCAACTCCATCAATTCATTCGGGAAGACATTCAGAAAGTCCTTCACAATCCTCAATTCTTCCAAAGGCTTCACCTTGGCTTTTGTATCGATCACTGAAGGTAGATAGCATTCGCACCCTCAATCCATAACCTTTTTGGCTTGGAGAGCCGAGATAATAAGCTTCTTGGATCACTTCTTCTTATCTCAGTAAAGATAAACTCATCCTCGTCCTAAGGCTTAAATAAAATCTGTTTCTTTGCGCATGCTAGGTTCGCCTTGTAGGATGCCAACCAATCTATGCCCAAGATTGCATCAAAATCTCTCATATCCAACTCGACAAGATGTATAATCATGTCTAGACCACATATTTGCACCGGGCAAGGTTCATAAACCACTTATAATCCAACCACATCTCCAGTTGGCGTGCTAACGTCTAATCCTTGAGCTAAACTCTTAGGAGCAATCCCCATCTTCTTGGCGAAGGAGGGAGACACAAAAGAATGTGAAGCACCCGAATCAAAGAGAACATAGGCAGGGATGCATGTAATAGAAATAGTACCTGATACAAATATTGAAATTAACCATTCACGCATGAATTGGCATGATGCACAATCATAACAATAGGTTTAGGATAGGGGTTACATGTCAAAACTCCCAGTGTTGCCTCAGCCTTGGCATCGGTCACCACATACACATGGCCCAAGATTCTGTTGCCTTGTGGAGGCAATGGGGGTCGGCCAATAGGTCTAGAATAAGTTGCTCGTGAAGGTGCAGGCTGAGGTGTTGTGATGCCTCAGGCTTGCATTGAGGGCAACCCTTGGAGATATGTCCAAATTGGTTGCAGTTGTAACACCACACACTACCACCAGCAGGTTAGGATGAAGCTGATGATTGAGAAGGTTGAGCAGACTGTGATGCTTCTGCATGTTTATAATAAACTAGTGCGGGGTTCGAGTAGGGTACCTGAGGAAACTTGCTTGGTTCTCGGCTAATTGATGTTGTAGTCGGTCTCTTGGCATGTCCCGATTGAGCAAAATAGGAGTTCCTTTGTCTATCCTCAATGGACTTGGCTAGCTGTACCATTCTTGCATAATTTTACACCCCATGCGATACCAAGATGGAGCTGATGCCCAACCTTAACCCTTTCTCAAACCGCTTCCCTTTCTCTACATTCGTCTTCAAGTGGTTACGTGCAAAATAAAATAACTCTTCAAATTTCTGTTGATATTCAAGGATAGATTTAAACCCTTTGATAAAGCCCATAAACTCTGTTGCTTTCCTCTCTCTTAAGCTCTTCAGAAAGTAGTTCTCGAAAAAAACTTCCTTGAATTGTTCCCACATAAGGTTGGGGTGGGTAACAAGAAGGTTGGGCTGAGTAGATCGTGACCAATCATCGGCCACACCCTTCAACTTATAGGTTGTGCATTGAATCTTGTGCTCTTCGGTACAATCAAGCATCGAGAAAGTCTTCTCCATTTTTCGAATCCACATGGCCAGGAGCAACGGGTCCTTGGTCGGCCTAGAGAACTCCATGGGTCTCACTTTTTGAAACCTCTCTATAATTCTTAAGACATCCAGTAACACCCCCAAACCCGGTCTAGGGTTTTTGGACATTAACGGTCCACATGATCTATATGTCTTAGGAGATATGAACCAGAGTAGAACCCAAACACAAGAGATATATAAATGCGATAGGGGAAGTCCTAAAAATTAAATTAATATCTATAATTAGTTACAAGTCCTCAGAACTTAAAGTTAAAATCTGAATTTAATTACAACCTCCCAAATTAAATAAATCAAACAACATGTTCCCTAAAATAGTAAAATCTAGGCAATTTCTAGTCATAGTTATCCTCATCATATTGATAAGCTTTGTCTTCCTGAACCTCCACATTAGCCTCATCATAACCACCGTCACACTCATAAAGCTACTCATCTAAAAAGTAATAAGGGGTAAGTTTTGGGAAAAGCCTAGCAAGTAAATCAGCACAATAGTACAAGTTTGAAAACACAAACATATGTGAACAAAAGCAAAAGACATACACATACATATAAGTATAATTTGTATAAGACCATAATGAAAAACCTGATCATAACCACATCCGCTAAACATCGCCACTGCAATGAAAAGTGTCTATGGTAAATCTCATCAATGAAATAAACAAGTAAAGAATAAGGAAAACAAAGAAATCACTCCCTAAAATAGACTAGTATGACCTTGTACCATACACTAACCAAGCCCTCATGATAGCAGCACTTGATTACAACTATGATCCACCACTACAAACTGTCCCCACCCCCCTCACAAATAGAAACCAATGAAAATGCTAGTGATCAAGCTTTCAATTAGACCAAGTCATGCCCCTGTAGGGTTTTACAAGCCATGCCCTTCTAAATGTTATTATTGATCATCTCCCTCTTTCTAGTAATCCATATAATTCCATTAAAGATAACCCCGTAGCTCAAAAACCCACTGACACATCCTTACCCCAACACTGTAACCCATGTCAGTAAGGTAAAAGAAAGAACATCCATGCTTATACATAAAGCTATACAAAAAGTCTAGAACTTAGGGTTTGCAGCTCCCTATATTCCAAACACTAAAACGTTTAATCAAGAGTTGTATAAGAATAAAAAGGCTTAGAAATAAATAGAGTTTCATCAACATAGAATGCAATACATAAATCTGGAAGATTTGGCAAAATCTTCGCACAAAGTTGTCCACAAGCATCTTCAATTTCAATAGAATATAAACTCGTAAATTAAATAAAAATCAGATTTAAATGCATCATAGAAAAACATCAGGAAAGTGCTTGAATTGAGAAGATCATTCATTGACTTTATCACACTATCAACACATATGTATTAGATTCATTAAATTATAATCATGATATTTTTAGAAAAATTCTGCACGCACATATCTTATATAAATAATGAAGAATACAAATATTCTTCTCATGCTATCATGTGCATACATCGATTCAAGTTTAGAACAAGTATTTAGGATGATTTTGACATGATAAATCAAGATCTAAATCATGGTTTCAGTTTTGAAAAAAATAGAATGAAACAGTTTTTATATTGAAAAAAATAAGCATGTAAAGTTGTGTAGATTCACTCACCTTCTTCAATATGAAAACCTTCAAAAGTATAAGACCAAATCTGGAAAAATCTTCACTTTAATGCTCTAATGGTGTTTATTCTCCTCTTCAAAGGTTGAGAAGCTTCAATGCAGTTCAAAGAGTAAAGGTAATGATGAAATCAACACTAAGATATAGCTTAAACTCGGATTTGGGTAACATAAGTTTTTGACAGAAAAACCTACCTTCAGTAAATCCACAATATCTCTCTGCTCCGATATCCAATTGGGGTGATTCTAGTTGGGTTGCAAAGCTAAGAGAAGAGGCTACATTTGATCAAGAAATAGAATTTTCACATTTTCGACTTATAAAATGGTTGAAACTGGCCGTCAATTGACTAGTTCTGCACAGCCGAATTCTCCTCTTCTCCTTCCGTCTTTTTTTATCTCTTCCTCTCTATAGCCCACAAATTTTTCTCTCTCCCTCTCTCTTTCGCTCAAGCTTTTTTGCCAAGGAGAAAACGTGGGAGTGACTGCCCCCTTCTTAGATTTAAAATCCTAAGAGAAAACCTAAGTCTCTTATGATTCTGTTTCCAAATTCCTAGTCATCTAATTTCTCTCTCCTCCAATCAAATTATTTTAAAAGGAATCTTTACTTGGAGTTTTTAAATTAAGAATTAGATTTGGTAGTTTTAATCTAACTTAACTTCCTTATTTGGCTATGATTCTAATCCATGAAGATTTTCTCTGTCCTTAGAGAAAAGATTCTCTTAGTGCTAAGTCTCCAACCAATGGGAGATTGCCACATCACCTCAATCCTCTCATCCAAAAATCAAATAAGATCTACATAGTCGACATAAATTGTCCAAGCATAAATCCTTTAAAATAATATTTTATTATTAAGCTGGAATAATTAAATTGTACTTTATTAAGCCCACAAATGTTAGGTCCATTCACACTAGAACAAGACCAGTTTAGGTTTAGCCCAAATTAGGTTAAGGTTTGTTTTGTTGTATTAATTAGAAATTAATGTATTATTCAAATAGTGAAAATTTATTAAATTTATTATTGATTTACTTATTAAATTATTTATTGTGAAAAATTCAAAAAATACCCTTTTTAGTTTATCTCTCCAGTAAACCTTGAAAATGACATTTTTACCCTTCTTGGTAAAACTTCAAGAATAACTACTGGGAACTAACCTTGACTATGTACGGACTTATTTCGGCCTAAAAGCTAGTAAAAATATTATTTTAGGTGAAAGTACTTACCCCTGATTGGTTGTCTCAAGGTGAAAGTGCTCTTAGGGCTTTTCCAGAAATCCGATCATCTTTCTGTTACTTCACAGGATCTACATAACAGATCAAGCTTTAAATTAATTCGCCCACTATTCTAGGATATTACAATCCACCCCCTTAAAGAAATTTTTTCCTCAAAATTAACATATCTGGATCTCCCATTAAGCTGGGATATTACAATCCACCCCCTTAAACAAATATCGTCCTCAAAATTTAAATATCTGAATCTCTTAACAGTTGGGGATACTTGAACCACATCGCATTTTGTTTTTCATAAAGTCACTTGAATAGAAAATCACCATAAACAAAATGGTGTGGTTATATAGGACTTGTTCCTTACGATCCAAAACAAATAGGCATTTTCTCAAAATCTGAGTCACTCTCTCTGACTGTCCATCCATTTTTTGTCAAGACATCATTTTTAGAAACTTAACCAATTTACTAAATCAGACTCCTTAAATTCGAATTTGATCAGACTAAATCTATTGAACGATATAAATAATATCCAACATGGTAACTTAGTTCTTGGTTAAAATGTTGAGTCACTAAGTTGAACCATAATCAACTTATTATTCTTGAACCGCTGACGTAATATGCAAACCTAGCCAAATAAATCTTTAAGCTTCCTGAACATTATCTTTATATCTTTATTTATTCAATCAAGGTCTATATCAAATGTCCAAGTTGACTTGGCTACAACTGAACCACTCACACTTGAGTTGGACTAACCAATAAATTGACCCAAAATTTACTTGGTCCACAACCATTCAACATTTATTCATATAGAATCACGCAAGGTCAAACTATTCAATTTCTTTTGTGTGAACCAACCAGAGTCATGAATCACCTAATCTCGCATACATGCACCTCACAATATAAGTCAAATCATTTTTACCTTAGCATGTACCACTAATAAGTTTTCAAAAAAATTTTCAGGGTATTACATCCTCCCCTCCTTAAAAAAATTTCATCCTCAAAATTATGTATCTCAATCTTAAAGGGTTCCATAAATCTAGGCTTAACTTGTCCTACGTACCCAACATCATTGTTCTTTCAAAAATAATAAACACTAGCATAGTAGGAGGTTAAATAATTCATGTCAAGCATGACATCAAAATCCATCAATTCTTAAAGGATCAAATCTTTCGGCATAGCTCTACCTTCTATCTATACTTGACAATGTGAATTCACCTAGAGGGGGTTGAATAGGTGAATGTAGTAGAATATAGCAAATAATGCGGAATTAAAAAATGATCAATGAAAAGCAAACAAATACGAAAGATAACACAAGAGATTTATAGTGGTTCGGCCAATACTTGCTTACATCCACTCCTCTCACCATAGAGAGAATTTCATTAAAACGAATCTTAAGTATGAGCAAGAGAACTCGTACAAATCTTGATTAAGAGCAAGAGAACTCGACAACCAACAAATCTTGATTAATGATGAAGAGGACTCAACCTACTCTTGATTTCGAGCAAGAGAACTCAACTTAACAAATATAAAATGAAAAGTGTACTAAGATTAGGATTACCTCAACCTTAGATGTGTAAAACTACCTTCCACCTTTGAACCTTGAAGCTAATTGAGGTAAAGTAGTCTTTAGTGTGTGAGCTTGTGATGATTTGATGCTTATGATCAATGAATAGCTCACTTTGATGATTTTGCAATGTATCTTGTATTGAAGGCTCTTAATTATGATTAGCAATGGTGATTAGAGCCTTAAACAAGTAGGTATTTATAGGCTAGGTAGCTCTAATAAATGTGGAAACTATCTTAAGATCGGATTAGTTAAGATAGTAATAATCCGGTACACCATTTTCCAATCCGATATGCTGGTTCACCAAATTTTCTTATATGAATAAAGGAGTAACGGTCAACTTATAACAGTCATATAATGATCCGGTATGCTGGATAGCCATCCGGTATACCGTTTTAGGGTAAAGCAAGGCTAAAAGTGATCCGGTATGCTGGATCACCATCCAACACACGCTGGAAGGCTAGTGTGGCCTATTTCATGAGACCAACACTGATTCGGTATGCCGTTTGGGAATCCATATATTGGATTAGCCAATTTCTACTGAAATAAGTCAGTTCCTTTAAGGGGCTATTTTGGGGGTCTTAAATTTGATTGGTCACATGTGTAGGGGTTCATTTAACCTCCTAAGGTCATTCTATATGAATGTATGCATGTGTGTGTGCGTTACATTTCTTATGACTTAAATAATCGAAACGCAAACTAGTACAACATCTTCAATCTTCACACTTGACAGTTTTCAAGGTAGATTCTTTTTTTTGGCTTGGTCTTTATCTTCAAGGTTTGATTCTTTGACTTTCAAGTCTTTGAAATCAACTTGAGCAATAGTCCAAATGTGTACTCTTGTATGCTCTTGTATATGCTCTTGTATACGCTCCCCCTCACTTGGTGCTATGCTCTTATCTAAACAACTTAAACAAGTGTTAGTCCAAGAGTGGCTTTATTTGTTATCATCAAAACCTTTATATCATCATGGTGGATGACTTAGAGTGTATGAGGTCTTTTCCTCAACAATCTCCCCCTTTTTGATGATGACAAATAATCCAAGTGAATAAAATAATAGAGCAATTAAAAAATGAGCAATGTAATGCACATATCAGTAAAGTCAAGAAAACATATCATAGAAACAAATATGCAAATTACATGCAAAAAGTTTCAAAGTTTCAAAACATAAACATTCATTCCAATTCAAAAATCATTACATTTATTCCATGCCCATATACTTCTCCTCCTTCGTCATTATCAAAAAGAGGGTAGAGACAATTCAAGGGTTTGGGTCAAAAGGTGGAATATGTGGAATTGAACTTGATTCACCGGGGAAAGGTGGTCTAAAAGGTAGTTGAAGTCCTTGAGGAGTAATTCCTTGAGGTGTATCTCCCGGTGTATTAAAGGTTAGATGACCAAAATTGAAAGAGAGTTGGTGAACTGCATTTAGAATTATATCTTGGTGAGAGTTGAGGGAGTCAAAGCCGGTCTTTACTTCTTGGCGAAGAGTGGTCACATCGTCTTGAATTCTTTGTTGGCTGAATTCAAGTTCCATTATCCGGTTGTTGGCTTGTCCATATTCTCATCAAGGGTAGAAACCCATTCTTGTAGAGATGCCGGTATCCCTTCTTGTGCTTGACGAGGAGGGGGCACATCATCATTCAAGATTTCTTTGGCTTCAACAAACACATCGGAAGGAGGAGAAATAGCAATGGTGTGAAAGCTATTACGGGTGATGTATTGGAAATACAAAGTAGATGCTTCCTCACGATCAAGGTCAATATCAAAGGCCCAAAATAGGCGAGTGAGAAGCCGGCCATAAGGTAGATTAGTGTGCTTGCAAGGGTGAGCACACGATTCCATGTATCTCATAATGAAGAATGGAAGACACGTGGGGGTATTGGTATAGACACAATAGGTGAGATAAGCTTGTGGTGTGAGACACTTACTTCTATCACCTCCCCTAGGGATGAAATTGTGTTGGATGATGTAAGAAATCACATGAGGAATGAGCCAAAGTCTTCTGGTGACAACGGTTGCTGCATTAGGATCAAATTGCTTGAGGATGGAGGAATAGACTTCTTCATGATTTATGAAATCTCCAAAGTTGGTGTTCTTCGGAGTCCAAAAAATACATGGTCCATCACTTGCAATTTCAAGAATTCGAGCACAATCTTCAATGGAAAGCTCTATGTGAGTGCTTTTCCATAAGAGTGGAGTTAATAGTGATTAGGAAAATGACAAAGAGAGGGTTTATATAGGCATAATCATGTGTTCAACAGCTATAAAATGGTCAAAAAAAGACTAATCCAGTATACCGTTTTAAGTCCAATGGTTAAAAAATAGCTATATTTGCTTAACCGGCATACCGTTTGGTAATCCGGTGTACCATTTCAGCAGAAATAGTGAGAAAAAACCCAGTTAAACAACATGAACAAGTTATGCAAAGGGGTCACAAATGCCTAAGTCTCTTCTAAGGGTGCATAATCTTTCTTCACTTAAGGGTTTTGTGAAGATGACCGTGAGTTGCTTCTCAGTCTCACTAAAGTCAAGTCGGATTTTACCTCGTTGAGCAGTATCAAGTAAGAAGTGATGACAGATATCAATGTGTTTAGCTCTTGAGTGTAAAATCAGATTCTTACTTAAGTTTATTGCACTTGTGTTATCACACTGGATAGAGGCAGCGTCAAACTTAACTCCATAGTCTTGGAGAGTTTGCCTCATCCATAGCACTTGGGCACGACACCGTTCATGTCACACCCCAAATCACCCCCTGGGAGGATTAGGTAGGTGACCCGAATTATGTAACAGCAATCCGCCAAAACCCACAGATCTAGAAGCAGCTATTGCATTCACGGTCCCACAATCATTACTTTACCATAAGCAAGATTAGAGTGCTGCAAATATACTACAATTATAATAACAAAAGAGAAAGTGTAGCGATACGGGAGTGATGGTAATATATATATATATATACAAAGTGTTCTGAAACATTCCCACCCAGATACAACCCACAAAGAGAAACTAAGTTGACAAAAGCTAAAAGAAAGAAAGAAATACATACATATATGTATAGGGTGAGATAACTCAACCCCAAAAAGAAGTAAGAAAAACTACAGCAAAACCACAAGCAAGATGGGGATAAACTCCTAACAAAAACAAAAAGGAGTCCCCAAGACAAAAAGCATCAAGTACACTCTTCAACGGTCTTCATCAATGACCACCGAGAATGTACGGATCATTGGCACGACCTCTGTCGGGGTCCACACCAATATCATCAGAATAACCAGGGCTCTCCTCGTTGTAATGAGCCTCCATGCCACAGTGGCATCGATCTCCAAAATCATCTAAGAAAAACATATATAACAGAGTGTGAGCCCCGCATGCACATGCAACCACAATCACATGATCCTAGATGATATGCAAGTCCAGATTGATTATTAGCCACCTAGCAATACAATTAAGTCAGGTCAGTGCTACTTCAATCCCCAATACATGTATCCCTAGTGCAGGCTTGGTTACCCCTTCCCGCGATACACCCATTGAGTTATCGGAGAGGACCAGTCAGCTCCCGTATTCGTTCACCAAGGTTAGCCCGACTAGCCCTCTGTGATTAACCTGTAGGGCAATCCATCACTTTTCTCTTTTCTTTTCTTTCCTGACTTATAGCCCATAATCACCATTCCGGTGCAAACACATTTTTTTCTTTTTTATTTCTTTTTCTTTTCTCATATACACATATGGTCACCCTCACAGGCATCCAACACCTTAACCCCTGTTGGCAAGGGTGCGTAGCACGGGTGATGAAACTCTAGCCCCATGTCTATATGGCATCGTATGAGTCTGGCGGTGTCAACCATATCCCATTCTACGGGCTACCACATGCTTCATTTCCAAGCCGACTACGGCATCTAGTTTAACATTCACAATCATTAGATAACATTCACAGTGTTGATCAACAAACAATCATTGTACAATAACTTGAATATTTGAACATAATTGAATAACACAGCATTTAAGATTTTAGAATTTATTTGCCGGCATACAGTTACACATGCATACATGATAATACTTCACTCACCTGGGTTTGGTTTTAGGAACTCGGTCGCAATTTTAGTTCCAATAGCAGTCTAGTTGTAGACCTCGAGCGCGGGATCAAATCCTGGATGTAAATCATACAACAACAACCATAACCTTATCCTAACTAAATGGGGTCGGCTACATGGATCCTATAGAGGCTAAGATAGTAGAAGAGATAAGAGAAGTAAAAGAAAGTAGAAGGAAGTAAAAAAGTAAAAGGAAGAAGAATGGAAAATAGGAAAGGAAAAAGTCAAAGCAGTAGTCAAAGCAGCATCCCAATGAACATTCCCCTACAAGGGGTCGGCTACACGGGTCTTTGTCTTCCAAACAACTCTATCTGCGGTCATACTAGGGTCGAGCCCTACCACATGCATATCCTTTCTTACCACTTCTCCAATAGTCATTTTAGGTCTGCCCCTACTTCTTTTAGCTCCGTTAAACTGAATCTGGTCACTCTTTCTTACCGGTACATCCCAAGGTCTCCATTGGATGTGACCATACCACCTCAAGCGGCTCTCACAAAGCTTGTCTTGGATTGGTGCAACTCCCAAAGTGGTTCTAATACAAGTATTCCTTACTCTATCTCTCCTAGTCTTGCCACACATTCTCCTCAACATCCTCATCTCCGCTACACTTATCTTATCTATGTTACTCTTCTTAACCGCCCAACATTCTATTCCATAAGTCATGGCTGGTCTTATTACTGTTCTGTAGAATTTCCCTTTAAGCTTAATAGACATGCGTTTATCGCATAACACTCCCGATGCACCTCTCCACTTCATCCATCCTACTTTGATTCTATGGGAAACATCATCTTCTATATCACCCTCTTTGTTAATGGTTGACCCTAGGTATCTAAAGCACTCACTTTGTGGTAGTTGTCGCTCCTCAAGTTTCACCTCTTCATCACTTCTCATGGTTTGACTGAAGTTACACATCATATACTCTGTCTTTGTTCTGCTTAGCTTAAATCCTCGTGATTCCAAGCTTGATCTCCATAGCTCCAATTTTGCATTAATCCCTTATACTGTCTCATCTATCAAAACAATATCATCTGGGAATAGCATACACCAAGGGACCTCATCTTGGATGTGTCTGGTTAAATCATCCATGATGAGTGCAAACAAAAAAGGGCTTAGAGCTGATCCTTGGTGTAATCCAATTGTAATAGGGAATTCACTACTTTGGCCCTCTGCATTTTTGACACTCGTCACTACACCCTCATACATGTCCTTGATTATATTCACATAGTTATATGAGGTCCTTCTCTTCCCTAGGACCTGCCAAATGAGCTCTCTAGGGACTCTATCATAGGCCTTTTCTAAGTCAATAGAGATCATATGGAGATTCTTCCTGAAGGCTCTAAATATTTCCATAAGTCTTCTTAAAAGGTAAATAGCTTCTGTCGTGGATCTCCCTGGCATAAAGCCAAATTGGTTCTCCGATATATCAGTTTCTCTTCATAAGTGTGCTTCAATGATTTTTTTCCAAAGTTTCATAGTATGACTCATTAGTTTTATACCTCTATAATTATTGCAGTTCTGGATATCACCTTTATTCTTAAAAATCGGAACTATAGTGCTTCTCCTCCATTCATCTGGCATTTTCTTTATACATAAAATCTTGTTAAACAACTTGGTTAGCCAAGATACCCCCGTGCTCCTAAGCTCTTCCACACTTCAATTGGGATCTCATCCGGTCCCGGTGTTTTACCTACCTTCATCTTTCATAAGGCCTCTTTACCTTTGGCCTCGCCAACTCGTTGTAGATGTTCATGTCGTGTGTTGGTTACAAGACTATTTCTCTCCACTTCTGAATCCATCCTATCGGGCAAGGTAGCTCCATTTAGTAGGTTGTAAAAGTACTCACCCCACCTTTCCATAATTTCATCATCTCGTATTAGTACTCTCCCATCCTCACTCTTTATGCATCTAACATGGTCCAAATCTCTACTCTTCCTTTCTCTTATTTTGGCGATTCGATAAATTACATTTTCCCCTTCCTTTGTATTAACTTTATCATAAAAGTCATCATATTTCTTCGCTCTTGCTTGCCCCACAATCTTTCGAGCTTCTTTTCTGGCCGCATAATATCTCACCTTATCTTCAGCCTCATTAGTCCTTTGCCAGGTCTTAAAACAAGCTTTCTTGGTCTTAATGGCTGCTTGTACCTCATCATTCCACCACCAAGTCTCTCTAGGGGCTAGACACATACCTTTTGAAATCCCTAGGACTTCTTTAGCAACCTTCTTAATACAAGTCGTCATCTCAATCCACATCTCATTGGTACCTCCATCAGAATCCCACTTTCCTTGTAGAGCTACTTTACCGATAAATGATTCTAGAAGACCTCCATGAAGTTGCCCCCATCTTATCTTAGGGCAAGTCTGTTTCTCCTTCCTACGTTGTCTCGTACTTAGGTGCATATCCAAGACCATTAATCTATGTTGAGTGGTTAAGCTCTCTCCTGGTATAACCTTACAGTCCTTACATAAAAGTTTGTCAGACCTTCTAGTGAGGAAAAAATCTATTTGGCTTGTATGTTGCCCACTCTTGTAGGTAAGTAAATGTTCATGTCTCTTTTCAAAGAAGGTGTTTGCAAAACACAGGTCAAACGTTATCGCAAAGTCTAAAATTGAGATCCCCTCCTCATTCCTTTCTCCAACTCCGTATCCTCCGTGAACTTCTTCGTAGCCTCTACGATCTCTACCCACATGTCCGTTAAGGTCACCTCCGATAATAATTTTCTCTCCCAGACCAAAGCTCTGCACTAATCCATCCATGTGTTCCCAAAATTGTATTTTAACACTCTCATCCAATCCTGCCTGGGGTGTGTACGCGCTAACTATGTTAATAACCTCGTTGTCTAGTACCAGCCTAATAGATATGATCCTATCTCCAACTCTTTTAACATCCATTACTTCGTTCTTCAGGTCTTTGTCCACAACTATGCCCACTCCACCTCTCCCACTGTCATCTCCCAAGTACCATAGTTTGTAGTCATCTAAAGCCTTGGCTTTGTGACCCTTCCATCTCGTTTCTTGAATGCATGCCACATTAATCCTTCTTCGCCGCATAACATCTATCAATTCCATATTCTTCCCCGTCAAAGATCCGATGTTCCAAGATGCAAATCTAATCCTACTCTTATGAACATAATTAGTATTGAAAGACATGATATAAGACAAGGTAAGGAATAATCTAAAATAGTAGGATCCATGCAAAAAGGGGGGATTGGCTGGATAATATAGTGCCGGCTGCCTACCTGACGCACCAAAAAGTAGAAAAAAGAAAGTACAAAGGACTGAAACAAGATAATAAAGGAATACAATAAAAGAACAACCCTAATGCTTCACCATCAAGTAAACAAACAAAAGTAACATAAATAAAACTGCTTGCAAAGAGGGGTACTAGTAGACACTAGCAAAACGAATAATTATGGACACTATACACCTAAAATATAAATGAGATCTAATGAATAAATAATCAACTTAGAGAAATAGGTTAAGTAGCTATCAAAACACAGGGAAAGCAAATATAGGTAAAGGACTACTAGCAGTTCACCAGAGATAAAAGGGGGTCAGGATTACACAATTCACAGCTAAACAATTAGAAGTCAGCGATAGACAGCTCCAGAGGTAACAAGTAACAAACTAAACACCTCAATACCCAAAATTAAGTACTTTTAACCACCAAGGCACAATGCTAAGCGTTAAGAAACAAGTCAAGATAGAGCTACCAACATTTGTGCCAAACCCAACATGAAAAACAGAGGCTAATACTGCAATGAAATAAGAGTAGCTAAGCACTGTGGGCAATAAATAAAATGCTGCACCACAGGAAAATGAAATGGAGCAACTAGTGCCACTAAGCAAAGTGATTAAACTATAGATTAATCAGAATATAATAAGCAGTAAATAGACAATTAACAGTGGAAATGTATGAAATAATATCAAATGTGGAGTGCACATGAAGTGTAAGTGTGAGTATAGGGGTAAAGTGATTGTGGAAGTGAAAGTGGGGGTTTCAGTGGAGGTGTAGTGTAGGTGTATCTAATATGTACAAAAGTTCAAGAGAGATCCCTTAATAATCGGGGAATCGAATCCAAGTGTACCACCAACAATTTTGAAAGATTACTCCAGAGGCGGAGGGTCCGCATGAATCTGTGTACCCTTCTCACATTTCTCAGAGTGCAACAATAGAAGGGGATGGTTGGGGTCGAGTTTTAGTTTCAAGTGAAAGGGGAGGTACG
Organism: Telopea speciosissima; assembly: GCF_018873765.1. Lineage (NCBI taxonomy): Eukaryota > Viridiplantae > Streptophyta > Magnoliopsida > Proteales > Proteaceae > Telopea > Telopea speciosissima. Next base: position 37,187,844 of record NC_057924.1, read on the forward strand.
ATTAAATTTTATAATCGATTCTGTGGAGCAAACCGCAGTAGGGCCGAGGGAGAGTGAGAGGGAGATAGAGGGGAACTAGGGAGGTAAAGATAAAAATGATGGAGAGTCGTGTGAGGGCAAATGGAAGAACAGAGGAAATGGGTGGGGGTGAGGTCAGAGAGAGAGAGAGTCAGTTGAGGACTGGGAGAAAAATGTCGGTGGGATGATCCGTGATTTGGGTTGTAGAAATGGGTGGGGCGAATTAGTTTTAGTCTGGGTTGTGACGGTGAGATGAGATATCAATTGGGATAATCTGGGGTTTGGGTTATGGTTGTGAGAGCCACTGGGTATAGGAAAGGGATGGTAGTGAGGTCAGAGATGGAATCGAGTGAGGGCCGAGAGAAACTCTTGCGGTGATGGAGGGTTCAGGGGTTAGGGCGGAAATGATAGGTATAGGAAACCCGGCGATGGGTTGAGAGAAGTCTTGGAAGTAGGTTAGGAGACTGGGAGGAGTGAGGAAGGGTACACTTACCTATGAGAGATCTCGTCGACCGCCGCTGCTTTAGGAGGTGGGGGTGGGGAATCGACCATTGCTATCAAAGAGAGCGAGAGAGCAAGAACAAAAGCAAATATGTTAAGTTATAATGTAAATCATAAATTATCATATAAAGTTTCCAATCTATCTCTAGTAGTCCTAGGGTTAACCTAAGCTCACTGGGTTGACCTGGTGTTCAGTTGGTTCTCACTTGGAATTCTCTAGGCCTTGCACTGGGCCTTAGGCCTATGTCCCGGTGCATCATCTAGAGATGTTGATCTGGGGGTAAAATGGCCATTCTCAGTGATTGTACCTGACCCTAGGTCATTTTAGATTTACAGTGCTGTCCGTAGCCTGACAGTGCTGCAGAACCAAGCACAGGCAGGGTTTCCATCACCTATGGGGCCCACTTGGGTTCCCAAGCCATACCTTATAAGGACAGATGTGGGGAAAGGGTATTTAGGTCTTTTCCCACCTTTCCACACTATTCCCTGGCCATTGGGTGAGGTTCCCCAAGAAAAATTGCTAAAATAGCAGTGTTTCACTCACTGGGCGATGTCTCTAAGCATTGGGTGCATCACCCAGAGTCTTCAAATCGACAAAGGGCTGAGATTCCAAGGTTGGTCTTCATGGGAAGTGCTCAAAACTTCACCCCATGCATGTTAGGGTGCTAGGTACCCCTAGGGGTGATCTACCTTTTGGTCCAAGTGGATTCTCCATTGGGCCCACCACTTGGCTGCTAGAGGCTGCCCAGACAGCCTAGTGAATAGTATCTCAGGTGTGAATCTCAGTTTCAGCCACATGCAAGGCTAGAAACAGATGTAACATGGTGATTCAAGGCTGCAATTACCTAGGGCTAGGTCTGTGTAGCCATGTCTTGCATCCAGGGTTCCAAAATAGCTAACCAATAGTGAATCTGGGTAGTGCAGCCATGCACAGCCAGATTCGGCTCTCAAAAATAGTATTTCAATCTTATAAAATTTATTAAAATCTCAGATCTTCCATGCTCCATACTTGCATGGCAAATCTGAGGCTGACCAGGGCAGATCCCAACTGTTCTGGGCTGCCAGAGAGTAGAAATTCATATAAAACATAGGGATAAGAAGGAGGCAGCAGGTATGTACATATGTATTTATACCTGAGCTGAGTTGAGGAGGCACAAAAATCCAGGCCTTCGAGTGTAGGGCTGATTCCCCTCTTCTTCTCCTTCCTTTCCTTCTTCTTCTTCCGCTCCTTTCTCTCTTCTTTCTCTTCTTTTCTCTCCCACGGTTCCAATAGTGCTAAGGGCTCTAAATGAGCCCAAGGCATTCCTATTTATAGGCCAGCCTTGATTAAGGCCTATTTGGCTGGTTAAGGCCCCTTTTGAAAATGAGTTTTTAAACTGATTCTGAGTGATTTTGGGCACACTGGTGGGGTCCACAATGAATCAAGGGTATGAGGTGGTCCCTCAGACTCCCCTCTACCTATGCAGGGTGCCCATGTCCAAAATGAGTGGTCCTTACAATTTAAATCCATTAAAATATGTTGTTTTACCCACTGGGCGATTTCTCTAGGCCTTGTCTGCATCGCCCAGTGCCATTGCCCAGAGATTGCAGCAAAGCTAAATCTCAGTGGGGCTTGTACAGGGGTTTGACCCTTGGTCAGGGCATTGTCTCCACATGCCAAATAGAGACTTTTACACACTTTTCTAGAGGTAGGTCCCACATTTAGGGAGAGGAGAGAGATTACCTGGAGTCCAGGCCATACATCATGCTGTGAGCTGTACAGCCACAAGGGTTAGTGATCCACCTACTGACAGGCATGTAGGATGATCCACATAGGGTTTCTTCATCAATCCAAATCACTGGAGTGATACTCTATAGTGTTCTTGGTTGCCTAGTCAGGGGTTCCTGTCCTTCAATCAAAATTCCTTCCAGTTAGGAGCAGGGTTTGGCATACACTGGGCCGTATAAATCCCTTCTTCAGCAGGTCTTGAACTTGAACCTGTAACTCCTTTAGTTCGATTGGTGCCATCCGATATGGTGCTTTGGATACCGGTGCTGCACCAGGAATTAGATCAATTGTGAACTCTATGTCGCGATCAGGCGGTAGCTGCATCAGATCCTCTGGAAAAACATCAGGAAATTCTCTGACCACCTCAAGTTCCTCCATGGGTTTTGTCTTCGCCTCCGTGTCTATCACAATGGCTAAGAAGCCTTGGCATCCATCATCTAGCAACCTTCGTGCCTGGAGGGCTGATAAGGTTATCTTCCTGGGTTTCCTTTTTGGTTCACTTTGATAGGTGAGGATTGACCCATCATCAATTTTAAACACTATCTTCTTCTCCGCACACAAGACGTTTGCAGGCGGACAACCAATCCATGCCTAGTATTACGTCAAAATCCTTTATATCCAACTTTATCAATCGTGCGGTTAGATTCTTCCCATAAATTTCAATCTGGCAAGGGTCGTAGACCTCCTTTAAACTCACGACATTGCCCATCGATGTGCTGACTACTAGTTCGTGCCCAATGTCTCCCAGCTGATCTTTCATCCTACTCATAAAAGTGGTAGAAATGAAAGAGTGGGTTACGCCCGAGTCGAATAATACTCGTGCAGGTACAGTCGAGACACTCAGGGTACCAAGGGTTTGTACATAATTTAGGTTACATGAAGTAAGCCAGTTATTCCCTATAATTTAGTAGTGTTCAACAAACTTACCTATCAATACATCGGGGTTCACCTCAGCTTCTTCATTTGTCATCGCAAACACCTTTTCTCGCGTCCGATTGTCCCGTGGCTGAAAAGGTCTAGCGTAGGGCTGATTTTGCAAATTGTTGCCATACCCAAGGGATCTGCAATCTCTAGCCATGTGCCCTTCCTTATTGCACACATAGCACTTATAGGGTGGAACAACAGGTGTTAAGGCTTGGCTCACTTAATTAGTAGCTAGTCGGACTGATGAAGCGGTTGTTGTTGCTTGACTCGTAGTCGGTTAAGTAGGTCGATTGAAAGTGGGGCGAAAAGGGTTCTAACCCACGTTCAGCCTACGATACTGAGTCGAGTTGGAATTTGAATTGGTTTCGCAGTAAGCTTTATTTGGCCAGCCATAAGTCTGGAAATTATTTGGCATCTTGCCCATAGACAACATCATAGCTTTCTCTTTCTCTTTTTCTTTAAATCTATCTTCCATCGTCTTCGCCTTGTCGACCATCTGAGCATAATCTCGGATGTCCATGATTGACAATACTGATCCAATCTCAGTCTTGAGTCCTTTCTCAAATTTCTTTGCCTTACTAACTTCCCCTTTCAGGTGCTCTGGAGCAAAATGGAACAGGTCTTCAAACCGCTGTTGGTAATCCAACACTGATTTGGTCCCTTGCACCAGTGCAATGAACTCAGCTTCTTTCCTATCCCTGAAACTTTCTGGGAAGTAGTTCTTGAAGAAAACTTCTTTAAATTGCTCCCACATGGGATTCGGGTAAATAGATTCCTAGTTAGGCTTAGTAGCTTTCCACCAGGCTTTGGCTTCATTCTACACCTGATAACCCACACATATCAGCTTCTGTGCATCCGTGCACTCAAGTACTTCAAATGCCTTCTCTAGGGCACTAATCCACCGTTCCGGCTGCATTGCTTCGAAAGTTATTTTGGAAAATGTAGGCGGTTGGACTTTCTTGAATCTCTCCATAACCTTGGTGGTAGAGTTCTCCGCTAAGTGTTGAGGCATAGGTGGTGGAAATAGTATGGGCTGGTTGGGTGGTGGTGGTGGTTCCGCACATTCATGCATCATGGTTGCAAATTGTGTGGACATCTGACCAAGCAATTCTTGTTGTTGTTGCATGCTCCTCATCATGGTGGTCATGAATGCAGTTACATCACCGGCTGCCACATTTGGCTGAGCTGCTGCAGCAGTGGCTTGTGCAGCCACTGGTGCCTCTGACGAAGCAGCTGATGCTTCAGAATTTTAAGCCTCAGTCCCATTCAGCAGTTCAACCTCCGATATAACACGAGGTTGTTTTCCCTTGCGACCACCACGAGAACTTCTTCTTGTGTTGACCATTGCTACTTCTCTGAAAGGAGGAGCATGTTCAATATTCTAATATTGCTCATCGGGTCAACAATTATTTCCTAGTTAGTGCAGGTACAAACCTAGTCCATAGTTCCAGTGAACTTCATGAATCGCACCAGTAAGGCGGATTGTTAGATATGTCATCTTTGTTTATTGTGAGGTGTTTCTTTCACTTTGTGTTTCGTTACTCTTTCTTAAACCTTTTATGTAATAATGTGCTATGCATGACACTATATGAGTGACTTCAAGTGTTAAATAAAAGACTTTTAATTATTTACCTGGTCTAACAGGCAAGCAATTCCAGCTTCCTTCCTGTCACAAACTCCATCGTAAGTAGGTACTCTATGTCGGCTCTTACTTCTTCAGCTAAGGACATATAAAAGTCTCACTCCCCTAGTCCACTAATGGCAGCAAGGGCTAGATAAAAGTCCAACCGGTTCTCGGCTCGGGGTAGTACTAGTCGTATCCGTCTCAGTCTCCCTCGTAGCTGTCTAATATAGATCATGATGCTAGGGTCTCCAGACTTAGCTGAGGTAATGGATCCTATCATAGAAAATGGTTCTAAGCATCAGGTTATACTTAATTAAAAGAATTAAGTACATGCCTACCGGAATTTAAATGACTAAGAATCAATAAAAATATACTTGGGTTGGCTCGAGGTACCTTAGCGTCTAAAGTGTTTTGATTGGCTAGACAACCTATTAGATCCTATTCTTGGCTGACCTAGACTTTGGATAGGGTAAGATCTACGCTCCCTACACGTCGTAAATACGTATTACAACATACCTACATATCTATGTTTGGTTTTGCATAGCAGCACTCCACTCAGTTTGTACATCACAATATCAAGCACATAATATTAATATCTTACACACACACCAATCCTCATAAGAGTATGTATATGTATATTTACCTATCATAAGGTACCTACCTTAGCAACAAAACAAAGGATTTCAACTTTCAATGTGTCTTACTATAATCCCCATGTAGGAGTTGTATCCCCTTAATTTTATGTAATTGTATTTATTTACTTAATTAGTTTTAACCAATTATATTTTATTATTTTATATACCTTTTTTTTTTTAATCCAAATGTGATTATATTTATTTTTATAAATATTCACTTTTCCTAGGTTTATTGAGGTTATTTGGGTAAAACCACAGTGCCCATGTGTTAAAACACAAAATCAGCAAAAATGCATTCACTGGGCGATGTCTCTGGGCATTGGATGCATCGCCCAGAGAATCGGGGCACAGGTATATGAGTCCGAGAGGGGCCCATTTCACTTCAAACTTTTTCTAAACTTCCCTAAACACCTAGAGAAACTCTTGGGAGGGTAGTGTGACCATTTCCACACCAAGTCCTCACATTTCCTCGAGTCCTTCGTGAATCCACGCGAGCCTAGGTAAGGATTCTTGGTTATTTTTACTAGAATAGGTTTTTCTTTGTTTCTTCTTACTTTAGCTAGGGTTTTGTTAAATTTCCTTGCCCTAACTACTTCTTTCCCTTTTCTTTTTGCAGCAAAATGTCTACTAGTCATCGTACGGCTAGGAAATCGGTAGCTCGGAAGAGGCTACGAGTTGAGAGCGATCATTCTTCTTCATCATCATCCACGATACCTTCCTCTTCACCTAGGGATGATTCATCTTTGGAGGAGCCCGAGTTGGACCGATTCCTCTTCTCTAGGTATGAGCATTTTAAGGAGTGGGATAAGTTTAAGTCCCTCAAGATAGTCAATGGTCGGGTAGTACGGGTGGATGACTTCCATCAATACAGTCTCTTTACTAGGTTCAACACCCTAGGTTGGGCCTCTATGTTGACTCCTACTGAACCTTGTTATCCCAACTTGGTTCGGTATTTCTACTGCAACTTGGTGCCACCTGGGGCACAAGAGTTTGGATTGGTGAGTAGAGTGAAGGGAGTGGATATTAGGTTGACCACTGCCTCACTAGCAGGGATATTGGGGCTGCCCAATACAGGAGAGAGGTGTTACTACAAGCCTCGCGTTGACATATTTGAGATATTCTCTTTGGAGACCAGGAGGAGGGTCTTCAAAGCATTGACAGGGTCACATGACACACCTAAATCTGAGGCTTCCTACAAGCCTAGTGCTCGAGTAATTAGTAGGTGTGTAACCTACAACATCTAACCTAAAGGCAGTAATAGGGGTAGCATTTCTATGATGAGAGCGTATATCACATATTGCCTATTGGGAGCAGGCAGAGGAGGTCCAGTCATAAATCTCCCATACCTATTACTCCAGGTTATGCTATATCATGCACAAAACCCATCTGATGGGAACCTTCCATATGGGAAGTTCCTTACCTTAGTCTTTTGGCACTTTGAGGTTCCTTTGGCGGGTGAGTACATGGAGAAGGATAGATCCACGCCCATTGATAAGACCTCGATACTGAAGATAAAGGTGCCAAGGGGTGATCCACTGGAGGATGAGGAGATGGTGATGCCAGGTGATGAGCAGGGTGTGGAGCATGATGAGATGCAACGTGGTGATGAGCAGGGTGACTTCCAGGGAGACATTCAGGGTGAGGAGTAGGGTGCGGGGCATGATGACATTGAGGGCATTGGTGTAGAGTTTACAGACTTGCCTGCTTATGAGGCGACGGGTGCCACTAGTTCTCAGGTTCCAGGGCCTTTCGAGTGGGCATAGATGATGTCACATTTTCAGAGCCTCAGTACCCAGCTTTCTGACATGTAGACTAGGATGGATCGGGGCTTCACATCATTGGAGAGCAGGGTGGGATCTGTCGAGCAGTGCTTGGACTTTTGGGACAGGTTCTACTGAGTAGACTCGTGCCAGTCACAGCCTCCATCGGGCGACTTGCCTCCTCTGGAGTAGTTCCTTCCAGCCAGCTTCTGACTCAGTGCTATGTGGTTCAGACATATTTTTTTTTAGCTTAAGTACTTATTTCTTTTCATTTTTTTTGTTGGGATTATATGTAGTTTTTTTTTTATCAGCTTATGTAATTATTGAAGTAATACTTTCAATCAAACTTATGTAGTGGCTCGGCCACAGTTGTCTTTAAATTTAATGGAAATTATGCATCTTTAATTTAATTGCATCTACCTTCCCTATAGCTTTTAATTATTATTTGTTTTAGTGTTGGTAGCTTATTAACCCTAATCTTCACTCCGTGAATGTAAGAAGAGCCTCATGCTCTGATACCAAGCTCTGTCACACTCCAAACCACCCCCTGGGAGGATTAGGTAGGTGACCCGAATTGCATAACGGCAATCCGCCAAATCCCATAGATCTAGAAGCAGTTATTACATTCACGGTCCCACAATCATCACTTTACCATAAGCAAGATCAGAGTGCTACAGATATACTACAATTATAATAACAAAAGAGAAAGCGTAGCGATACGGGAATGATGGTAATATATATATATATATACAAAGTGTTCTAAAACATTCCCACCCAGATACAACCCACAAAGAGAAACTAAGCTGACAAAAGCTAAAAGAAAGAAAGAAATACATGCATATATGTACAGGGTGAGGTAACTCAACCCCAAAAAGAAGTAAGAAAAACTACAGCAAAACCAAAAGCAAGGTGGGGATAAACTCCTAACAAAAACAAAAAGGAGTCCCCAAGATAAAAAGCATCAAGTACACTCTTCACGGTCTTCAACAATGACCACCGAGAATGCACACATCATCGGCACGACCTCCATCGGGGTCCACACCAATATCATCATAATAACCAGGGCTCTCCTCCTCGTAATGAGCCTCCATGCCAACAGCGGCATCGATCTACAAAATCATCTAAGAAAAACATATATAACAGAGTGTGAGCCCCACTGAGCTCGTGAGCAAAATATATCATCATGCATGCACATGCAACCACAATCACATGAACCTACATGATATGCAAGTCCAGATTGATTATTTGCCACCTAGCAATACAACTAAGTTAGGTCAGTGCTACTACAATCCCCAATACATGTATCCCTGGTGCGGGCTTGGTTACCCCTTCCTGCGATACACCCATTGAGTTGTCGGAGAGGAGCAGTCAGCTCCCGCATTCGTTCACCTAGGTCAGCCAGACCAGCCCTCTGTGATTAACCTATAGGGCAATCCATCACTTTTCTCTTTTCTTTTCTTTCCTGGCTTATAGCCCATAATCACCATTCTGATGCAAACACATTTCTTTCTTTTTCATTTCTTTTTCTTTTCTCATATACACATATGGTCACCCTCACAGGCATCCAACACCTTAACTCCTGTTGGCAAGGGTGCGTAGCATGAGTGATGAAACTCTAGCCCCATATCTATATGGCATCGTATGAGTCGAGCGATGTCAACCGTATCCCATTCTACGGGCTACCATAGGCCTCATTTCGAAGCCAACTACGGCATCTAGTCTAACATTCACATTCATCAGATAAAATTCACAGTGTTGTTCAACAGACAGTCAATGTGTAGTGATTTGAGTAATTGAACAAAATTAGATAACACAACATTTATAATTTAAGATTCTTAACTGCCGGCACAGTATCACAGTTACACATACACATATGATAATACTTCACTCACCTGGGTCTGGTTCTAAGAACTCGGTTGCAAATTCAGTTCCACCTACAGTCTGGTTGTAGGCCTCGAGCGCGGGATCAAATCCTAGATATAAATAAAAAATTGTCATTTTAAAATTCCAATCTATCTCTGGTAGTTCTAGGGTTAACCTAAGCTCACTGGGTTGACCCGGTGTTCAGTTGGTTTTCACTTGGAATTCTCTGGGCCTTGCACTGGGCCTTAGGCATATCCCGGTGCTTCATTGAGAGACGGTGGCCTAGGGGTAAAATGGTCATTTACAATATTAGTACCTGACCCTAGGCCATAATAGACTTACAGTGCTGTCCTCAGCTTGACAGTGCTGCAGCACCAAACACAAGCGGGGTTTCCAAGTCCTGCGGGGCCCACTTGGGTTTCCAAGCATTCCCTCATATGGACAGATGTGTGGAGGGGCATTTAGGTCATTTCCCACCTTCTCACACAGTACCATGACCAATGGGTGAGGTCCCCCAAGTCAAAACATCAAAGCAGCAGCAAATCATTCACTGGGCGATGGCTCTGGGCGTTGGGTGCATTGCCCAGTGCATTGCCCAGAGTCTTCAAACTGAGATTTGGCTGAGTTTCCAAGGCTGCTGGTTATGGGCAGTGACCAAATCTTCTCCCCATGCATGTTAGGATGTTAGGTGACCCCAGGGGTGATCTTCATTTTGGTCCATGTGGATTCTCCACTGGGCCCACCACTTGGCTGCTAGAGGCTGCCCAGACAGCCTAGTAAATAGTAACCCATGAATTTTCCCAGCCTCAGAACTTGGTTTCAGTCACATGCAAAGCTGTATTTATGTATCAAATGGTAATATAGGGCTGCTATCACCTAGGGCTAGGTCCCATGCAGCCTGGGCTTGCATCCAGAACTTCAAATAGCCAAATAATAGTGCATCTGGCAGTGCAGACATGCACAACCAGATTTCGGCTCCAAGACCAGCATAACAGATCTGTATTTTTACTTAAAATTCTCAGATCTTCCATGCTTTATACTTGCATGGCAGATCTGGAGCAGTTCTAGGTAGTTCCCCCAGAGAGCAAAAAATCATCCAAAACACAGGCATTCAAAGGAAGCAACAGGTAGGGGCAATGATTATATACCTGAGCTGAGCTTGGGTGTCACAAAATCTGAGCTCAGATGTGTGAGCTGCTCCTCCCTTCCTTCCTTCTTCCCTTTCTTCTTCTTCTCCGTCTCTTTTCCTCTCTTTTCTTTCTTCTCCCTTCCCCATGATTTGAATAGTAGCCAAGGGGTTTAAATGAAACCATGGCACTGCTATTTATAGGCCCAGCCCATACTAGGGTCTGTTTGGCTGCTAAGGCCCCTTTTTAAAATGAGTTTTTGGACTGTTTCTCAATGATTTTGGGCACACTGGTGGGTCCACAGTGAACCAAGGGTATGAGGTGGTCCCTCAGACTCCCCTGTACCTATGGAGGGTGGCCATGTCCAATATAAGTGGTCCCCATAATTTAAAATCAATTTAATATGCTGTTTTACACTCTGGCCGATGTCTCTGGGCCTTGTCTGCATCGCCCAGAGATTTTAGCAAGGCTAAATCTCAGTGGGGCTTGCACAGGGGTTTGACCCATGGTTAGGGCATTGTCTCCACCTGCCAATTGGAGTTTTTTACACACTTTTCCAGGGGTGGGTCCCACAGTTATGGAGTGGAAAGAGATTACCTGGAGTCCAGGCCATACATAATGCTGTGAGCTGTGCAGCTGCAAGGGTCAATGATCCATCTACTGACAGGTATGTAGGATGATCCACATAGGGTTTCTTCATCAACCCAAATCACTGGAGTGATACTCCATTGTGTTCTTGGTTACCTGGTCAGGGGTTCCTGTCCTTCAATCAAAATTTCAGTCAGTCAAGGGCAGGGTTTGACAGTCCGGCTATGATATATTCTCCCTCGGTGGTAGATAGGGCAATAGAATTTTACTTCTTACTAAACCACGAAACCAAACATGATCCTAAGAACTGACAAGATCCACTTGTACTATTCCTCAACATGACACCCGGCAAAGTCGGTGTCGAAGAAGCTAACAAGGTGAAAGTCATTGTCCATAGGGTACCAGAGGCCAATGCTTGGAGTTTCTTTCAAGTACTTAAAGATTCTCTTCACAGTACTCAAATGGGATTGCATAGATTTGGCTTGAAACCTAGCACAAGCACAGACACTAAACATTATGTCCGGTCTACTAGCCATTAGGTAAAGTAAACTACCTATCATGCCTCTATATTTGGTAGGGTCAACTAGGGTTTCATCTTCATCCTTGGACAAAGTTACAGATGTACTCATTGGAGTACCAGATGACTTTTGTCCATTGATATCAAACTTCTTTAATAGTTCTTTAAGGTACTTAGTTTGACTGATGAAAATCCCATTAGGGGTCTGTTTTATTTGAAGTCCTAGAAAGAAATTTAATTCTCCCATTAGACTCATTTCAAATTCACTACTCATAGATTTACTAAAATCATGACAAAGTGATTCATTAGTAGAACCAAAAATGATATCATCAATATAGATTTGAACTATAATTAAATCATCATTCTTATGCTTTACAAAAAGAGTAGTATCGATCTTACCCATTAAAAATCCATTATCAATCAGAAATTTACTTAACCTGTCGTACCAAGCTCTTGGGGCTTGTTTCAAGCCATATAGGGCCTTCTTTAGCTTGTAGACATGGTCAAGATATTTTGAGTCTTCAAATTCAGGGGGTTGGATGACATACACTTTTTCATTTATGAAGCCATTTAAGAATGTGTTTTTCACGTCCATTTAATGTAACCTGAAATTCTTATGACAAGCAAAGGCTAGCAACATTCTAATAGATTTAAGTCTAGCTACAGAAGCATATGTTTCATCAAACTCAATGCCTTCCTGTTGGTTATAGCCTTGGGCAACCAGCCTAGCCTTGTTTCTAGTTATGTTACCATCTTCATCAAGTTTATTTCTAAATACCCATCTAGTTCCAATTATCTTGGTGTTCGTGGGTCTTGGTACTAAGTCCCAAACTTGATTTCTTTCAAATTGATTAAGCTCTTCTTGCATAGAAATTATCCAATTACTATCCAAAAGGGCTTCCTTTATGTTCTTGGGTTCAGTAGTAGAGATGAAGGCTACATTGGAACAAACATTTTGAATCTTACTTCTTGTTTGTATGTCGTTCTCTAGGTTCACAATGACAAGATCAAGAGGGTGATTTTTAACAGTCCTTATCTCTTTTGGAAGTTGATGTACTTGATCATTAGGTTCTTCTAAAGAAACATTTTCAACTCTTTTCCTAATCTCAAGTACTTCATCTTCATCATCTTCTTCTAAGTCTTTGTACTTATCCTTGGCCATAGATTCATCAAACTTTACGTTCATAGACTCTTCCACAACTAGAGTTCTTTTATTGAATACTCTATAAGCTCTACTATTTGTGGACTAGCCTAGAAAAATACCATCATCGGCCTTTTCTTCAAACTTTCCTAAGTTTTCTTTAGTATTAAGAATAAAGCATGCACAATCAAAAACTTTAAAATAATCAACTTTAGGAAACTTATTATAAAAGAGTTCATAAGGTGTTTTTAAGAGTATAGGTCTTAGCAAAACCCGGTTTAACACATAACATGTCGTGTGAATAGCTTTGATCCAAAAGTACTTTGGCAAAGAATACTCATTGAGCATTGTCCTAGCAATTTCTTGGATAGTTCTATTTTTTCTTTCAATCACACCATTTGATTGTGGTGTTCTAAGAACCGAAAAGTTATGGGTTATACCTTATTTTCTACAAAAGTCTCCAAATTCATCTATGTTATCAAATTCACCACCATCGTCACTTTTGATAGAAGTGATCACGTAACCCTTCTGATTTTGTATTCTCTTGCAAAGAGATACAAACTCCTCATATGCATCATTTTTATGCTTGAGAAAGAGGGTCCAAGTGAAATGGAAATAGTCATCTACAATAACAAAGGTATACTTCTTACTTCCTAAGCTTGTGGTTTGTATAGGTCCAAACAAGTTAAGGTGAAATAATTGCAAAGGTCTTGAAGTAGCAACAGAATTAATGGCCTTGTGAGAAATTTTGGCAAGTTTACTTCTTTGACATGCTCCACAAGTGTGTTGCTTATCAAAGTTCAACTTAGATAAATTTCTCACCAATTCTTAGAGGAAAGAGATCTAATTATCTTAGGATTAATTTATCCCAATTTTCTATGCCATAAAGTAGCATCATCAGATTTTGAAATAAGGCATGCATCATGAGAGTTTACACTAAATATGCAACTATAAATGTTATTCTTTCTACACCCTTCAAGAATCGTATTATCATTAGAATCCTTAATTTCACACTTAGAGGTATTGAAATTAACAAAGTATCCATTATTGAATAATTGACTTACGCTAAGTAGATTATACTTAAGGTTATCAACTAGGCTAATATTGGAAATTACTGTACCCCCAAATTTTATGGATCCGTTTCCAATAATTCTTCCTTTGCTGTTGTCTCTAAAGGATAACCATCTTCCTTTTTGTTTCTTGAGCTTTGAAAATAGCTTTGGATTGAATGTCAAGTGTTTTGAACAGTCACTATCGATGTACCATTCCATGTTGCTCATATGCACCTATAAAACAAAGATACTTAATAAAACTTTGGTCCCCATTGTATGTTGGGTCCATCATTGTTAGTATCATACCTTTCTCTTGGTCTCTAAACCATTTGGTCACCATCTGCCTTTTGGTTGTCATACCAATTTGGGTGTGATTGGGGGTTCCAAGGCTTTTGGTTTTGGGGTACTCTATATGAACCTTGGGTTTTTGGTGATTTTTGCACCTTAGGTGGAGTATTAGTTGGTCTTTGCACCTTTGAATGACTCCTCCTGTTTTGACCATTATAAGGTCTTCTAAGATGGTGGAAAGATTGCTTCATGTGATAACATTCCCAAATAGTATGTCCTTTCTTGTTGCAATTATTGCATACAACAATTTGAGGGATATATGGAGTCTTCCCTTTGGGATTGGATTTGCTAAATTGAGGACTTTTTTTTTTAGAATACCATTCCTCAATAGAGTGTCCTTTCTTTCTACAGTAGTTACAAAATTTCTTCTTTACTTTCTTACTTGTCATTTTACTTGTACTTGACTCTTTGGTTTGATTTGAACTTTTGTTCACATCATAGCCTACTCTTTCCTTATTGAAAGGTGTTTTGGATGCATTTTCAAGTAAGATGTCAAGAGTCTTTTTACCATTGGTAAAGGATTCTAAAGGTTTACACAACCTCTCTTTTTCTTCTTCCAAGTTGTTAACTTGAGAAGTTAGAGTCGTATTTTGGTCTTTAAGAGTGTTTATCTCTTTTAAGAGATTCTTCTTAGTAGTAGCTAATTCCATGCTACTTTGATAGAGGTCTTCAAAGGCTTCTTCTAATTCTAGAAAATCCTTATCCTTATGAGATGGAGAAATGGGGATTACCTCATTTTGAGTTTCTTCATCTTCGATGGCCATGAGTGCCAGATTGGTTTGTTCTTCTTCTTCTTGAGATGCTTCGGCATCCTCTTCTTCATCACTTGAATCAAAGGAGTGTTCAGCTTCGTAGGCCTTCTTGTATTTCTTTAATTTTAGACAGTCTCCTCTGTAGTGTCCTGGTTTCCTATACTCATAGCACACAATGTCTTTTGAAGAAGAGTCATTACTTTCTTTAGGAGCATTTTTACTTTTTTTGTCTCTTGAGAATCTCTTCTTGTTGAATGTGGCTTTTCCTTTGTTCTTCAAGAATTTTGAGAATTTCTTGGATAGATAAGCGATCTCATCATTAGACAGTTCTTCTTCATCATCACTGATTTCATATGATTTGAACGCTATGACCTTCTTCTTAGGTTCTTTTGGTTCATCTTTTTTAGTGTCCAGTTTGAGTTCTATCTTATGGGTTTGGAGTGATCCCAACAGCTTATCAATGTCCTTAGATTCTTTGATTGTCGTAATTTTGGGTTTCCATTCCTTTGAGAGAGATCTCAATATCTTTCGAACATTTTCACCATTGGAATAGATCTTCCCTAAACCTTTCAGCTTATTTACAATGTTTGTAAAATGAGTAAACATAGCATATATATCTTCATCATTTTTCATCTTAAATAGTTCATATTCACTTGCAATCAAGTCAATCTTAGATTATTTGACTTCCGAAGTACCTTCATAGATTATAATGAGTTTGTCAAACAACTCCTTAGCGGAGTCACACATACAAGTCCTATTATATTCTTTTTCTCCTAAAGCACATTGGATGTAACTTATTGCTACATAATTGAGTTGAACCTTTGCTTTTTTAGCTAGAGTCCACTTTTCTTTGGGTTTATCTATAGTGTTTGGTCCATTCTCAATGACTTTCCATGCATCAATGTTATTGGCACAAACGAAGTTCTTGAAGCGATTCTTCCAATAAGAAAATCCTTCACCTTCAAAGAAGGGGGGTCGGATAATGTTATATCCTTCAATTTTACAATTGACAGAGGATCCCATAGTCTTTAACTCTTAGTTAGACTGAAAAATAATCAAGGTCTTGAGCTCTCGCTCTGATACCAAATCTGAATTCACCTAGAGGGGGTTGAATAGGTAAATGTAGTAGAATATACCAAATAAAACGGAATTAAAATGTTATCAATGAAAAGTAAACAAATAACAAAGATAACACGAGATTTATAGTGATTCGGCCAATACTTGCCTACGTCCACTCCTCTCATTTTAGAGAGAATTTCACTAAAATGAATCTTGAGTATGAGCAAGAGAACTCGTACAAATCTTGATTAAGAGCAAGAGAACTTGACAACTAGCAAATCTTGATTAATGAGCAAGAGGACTTAAATACTCTTGATTCTGAGCAAGAGAACTCAACTTAACACATATAAAATGAAAAGTGTACTAAGATTAGGATTACCTCAACCTTAGATGTGTAAAACTACCTTCCACCTTTGAAGTTTGAAGCTAATTGAGGTAGAGTAGTCTTGAGTGTGTGAGCTTGTGATGATTGATGCTTATGATCAATGAATGGCTTACTTTGATGATTTTGCAATGTATCTTGTATTGAAGGCTCTTAATTGTGATTAGCAATGGTGATTAGAGCCTTAAACAAGTAGGTATTTATAGGCTAAGTAGCTCTAATAAATGTGAAAACTATCTTAAGATCGGATTAGTTAAAATAGTAATAATCCGGTATACCGTTTCCCAATCTGGTATGCCGGTTTACCAAATTTCCTTATATGAATAAATGAGTAACAATTAACTTATAACAGTCATATAATGATCCGGTATGCTAGATAGCCATCCAGTATACCGTTTCAGGGTAAAGCAAGGCCAAAAGTGATCCGGTATCCTGGATCACCATCCAGCGCACGATGGAAGGCTACTGTGGCCTATTTCTTGAGACTAACACTCCGGTGCCGTTTGGGAATCTGGTATGTCGGATTAGCCAATTTCTGGTGAAATAAGCCAGTTCCTTTAAGGGGCTATTTTGGGGGGTCTTAAATTTAATTGGTCACATGTTTAGAGGTTCATTTAACCTCCTAAGGTCATTCTATATGAATGTATGCATGTGTGAGTGCATTACATTTATTGTGACTTAAATAATCGAAACACAAACTAGTACAACATCTTCAATCTTCACACTTGATAGTTTTCAAGGTAGATTCTTTTGTTTGGCTTGGTCTTTGTCTTCAAGGTTTGATTCTTTGACTTTCCTATCTTTGAAATCAAGTTGAGCAATAGTCCAAATGTGTGTAAATTCACCTAGAGGGGGGGTGAATAGGTGTAGGTTCAAAAATTAAAAACTATGTGGAAATATAAATAAAAAATTGTAAATAGAGAAGAGTAAAGATAAGCAATAAACAATAAGAAGAGAGACACAAGGATTTTATCGTGGTTCGGCCAATATTTGCCTACGTCCACTCCTCTCACCTTAGAGAGAATTTCACTATTTAGAATCTTGAGTGAGCAAGAGGACTCGTACAACTACTCTTGGGAATTGAGCAAGAGGACTCAAAGACTACTCTTGAGAATTGAGTAAGAGGACTCCTTCTCTTGATTTTGAACAAAAGAGGATACAACCAACTAAAAAATAAAGTTGAAAGTACACACAAAAGGTTTAGTATTACCTCAGACCTTAGTGCAAAAATGGATGGTACCTTTCAATCAATGCAGCTTGAGTGCTAATGCAAATGAAGGGAGCAAGAGTGAGATTGAACTTCTTTGATCTTGAGTGTATAATCTCACTAGGGAGTAATTGATTCTTGAGAGATCTTGATTATGAATAATTGTTGTGTTTAGAGCACTAATCAAGAGTGTATTTATAGGCTAGAAGCCTAGAATCAATTAGGAATCCAATTAAGGATCGGATTCCACAGTCTATAAATAATCCGGTATACTGGATGGGAATCCGGTATGTCAGATTACCTAACTTCTTTTCAAATAAAGGAATAACGATTATTTTACAACAGTCAGAAATGATCCGGTATGCTGGATAGGAATCCAGTATGCCGGATCAAGGCACACAGTAGTAATCCAGAATCTGGTATGCTGGATCCTCATCCAGCATGCTTAACTGAGCTGCTGTTTTCCATTTCCTGAGAATCACCATTGATCCGGTATGCCGGATTGGGCAAATACAGTGTAATTTAAGTCCAAATTCCTTAGAGTTTGTTTTGGGAATTTCAAATCCATTTGGTCACATGATTAGGGGGTCAAGTAGCCTCCTAAGGTCATTCTAGATGGATACATGCGTGTGTGTGTGCATTACATCAAATGTGACTCAAAAAGAATAAAAATTATATATGTGAAGTTTTATAAAGTCTTCAATCTTCAACACTTTAAGCTTCTAAAGTTTTAACTTTGACTTCCAAGCTTCAATTTTCTTTGAGAATGGTCTTTGTACACTTGTATACGCTCCCCCTTACTTGATGCTATGCTTTGACTCTAAACACCCACAAGCATTAGTACAAGGATGGTCTTATTTGTTATCATCAAAACATCATCATAGGGATAACTTGGAGGGTATAGGGTCATTTGCACTTTCCCTAACAACCTCCCTATTTTTGATGATGACAAATAATCCATAATAGAGCAAATAACAATGTATGCAAGGAATAAGAGACAAGAATAATAACAATTCATTAATCCAATCAAGTTTATTACAATAAGACCATAAAACATAAAACATAAACATTCCATTACAACTTAGCAAATATCAAACTTCAAAACTTCTCTCCCTTTGGCATTATCAAAAAGAGGGAAACTACACCTTAAGGAGCAAGGTCAAAAGGTGGAAGAGGTGGAATAGAGGTAGAAGCACCGGGAAATGGTGGTGGAACTCTTTATGGAGTGGCTCCCGGTGTATCAAGAGTATGGTGACCAAGGTTCAAAGCAAGAGTTTGAACAGCATTAAGAATATTGTCTTGGCACACATTGAGATTATCAAATCCGATTCTCTAATCATCGTGGAGAGATGCCACATCATCTTAAATCCGTTGTTGACCAAATTCAAGTTCCATGATACAAGTATTTGCTTCATCCATGTACTCATCAATGCTTGACACCCATTCTTGTAAGGAACCCGGAATGCTTTCTTGATCTTGACGAGGAGGGGGTACGGTCCCATCAAAATCTTCTTCTTAATCAACAAACACATCGAATGGAGGAAGAATAGCTATAATGTGAAAACTATTTCGGGTAATGTGTTGAAATGTCACAGTTGACTCTTCTTCACGAGTGAGGTCAATGTCAAAAGCTCAAAAGAGACGAGTAAGAAGACATCCATATGGAAGATTTGTGTGCTTTTGGGGGTGAGTACAAGTTTCCATATATTGCATTATGAAGAATGGGAGACAAAGAGGTGTAGAGGTGTACACACAATATGTGAGGTAGGCTTGGGGAGTGAGACACTTGTTTCGATCGCCTCCCCTAGGAATGAAATTGTGCTGAATTATATAAGAAATCACATGGGCAATGAGATGAAGTCTACCGGTTACAACAGTGGCTGCCTGAGGATCATATTGCTTCAGAATGGATGAATAGACTTCCTTGTGGTCAATGAAATCTCTAAAGATGGTGCTCTTAGGGGTCCAAAAGATGCAAGGTCCATCGCACGAGATGCCAAGAAGACTAGCAAAGTCGGCAATAGAAAGCTCTATGTGAACACTCTTCACATAGCAGTGAACCTTCAAGGATTCATCCGCCCCGTTGAAATAGAGGATGGCATAGAAATACGTGACAAGTTGAGGAAAGCACGGGTCATTCATGTTGAGAAGAGGATCCCAACCGATGTCTTTGAACATCCTCTCAAGTTGAATGCTATTGAAAGAGAAGGTATCAACTTCTCGGCCTTCTTCAATTTTTCGGGCGAGATAAAGAGTCCAATTTGCACGACATTCGGAAGAGCGAAAGAGACGATCTTCTCCTGGAGCATATTGTTGTCTTGATGAGCTTTCAGTTCTTCCTCTTTTGGATGGTTGTTGTCCCTTGGGCATAACATTCTTACTTCTTCGACTCATTTTCAAGAGAGGTTTTGAAGAAATAGAGATTTTAAGATTTTGAGAAAGTATGAGAGAGAATATAGAGAGAGTAGAGTGAACAGTGAATCAGAAAGAGACAAAAAATAGGGCATTTTCTAAGCACTGTAATAGCTATAAAATGGACAGAAATTTAAACATCCGATATACCGTTTCCCAATCTGGTATACTGTTTCAAGCAGTAATGGTTAAAAATTGCCAGAAATAGCTGATCCGGTATACCGTTTGAGGATCCGGTATATCGTTTCAAGCAGAAATAGTAAAAAATAGCAATTTCAAAAACAAAATGACTTTTTGAAAAACATTTTTTAGTTTATTCAAAGGGGTCACACAACCCAAGGTCTCTTCTAAGAGAGCAAAATCTTTCTTCACTCAAGGGTTTTGTGAAGATATCCGCAAGTTGCTTCTCGGTCTTAATATAGTCGAGTCGAATTGCACCTCTTTGAGCTGTATCACGTAGAAAGTGATGATGAATGTCAATATGCTTAGCTTGAGAGTGTAAAATCGGATTCTTACTAAGATTAATTGCACTTGTGTTATCGCATTGGATTGAGAAAGTGTCAAACTTAACTCCATAATCTTGGAGAGTTTGCCTCATCCATAGCACTTGTGCACAACATCGATCGGCTGCAATGTATTCAGCCTCAATGGTAGAAAGAGCAACTGAATTTTGCTTCTCACTAAACCACAACACTAAACATGATCCTAAGAGGTGACAAGTTCCACTTGTACTCTTACGATCAACATGACATCCGGCAAAATCGGCGTTGGAGAAGCTAACAAGGTCAAAGTCATTGTCCATAGGGTACCATAGTCCAATGCTTGGGGTTCCTTTTAAGTACGTAAAAATTCTCTTTATAGTACTCAAATGGGATTGCATAAGTTTGGCTTGAAACCTAGAACAAGCACAGACACTAAACATGATGTTCGGTCTACTAGCCGTTAGGTAGAGTAAGCTACCTATCATGCCTCTATACTTAGTGGGGTCAATAGGGATTCCATCTTCATCTTTGGACAAAGTTACAGATGTACTCATTGGAGTACTAGACGACTTATGTCCATTGATGTCAAACTTCTTTAATAATTCCTTAACATACTTTTTTTTACTAATGAAGATCCCATTAGGGGTTTGTTTAATTTGTAGTCCTAAAAAGAAATTAAGTTCACCCATAAGACTCATCTCAAATTCATTACTCATGCATTTGCTAAAATCATGACAGAAAGATTCATTTGTAGATCCAAAGATGATGTCATCAACATAAATTTGAACTATTATCACATCATCCTTATCATGCTTAACAAATAAAATAGTATCTATCTTACCCATTGAGAAACCAGTGTCAACTAGAAACTTACTCAATCTGTCATACCATGTTCTTGGGGCCTATTTTAAACCATACAGGGCCTTCTTCAGCTTGTATACATGGTCAGGGAGTTTTGAATTTTCAAAACCAGGCGGTTGAGTGACATAGACTTCTTCATTGATGTATCCATTCAAGAATGCACTTTTGACGTCCATTTAGTACAACCTGAAATTCTTATGACAGGCAAAAGCAAGCAACATTCTAATGGACTCAAGTCTAGCTACTGATGCATATGATTCATCAAAATCAATACCTTCTTGTCGGTTATATCCTTGAGCAACTAGCCTAGCTTTGTTTCTAATGATATTACCATCTTCATCAAGTTTATTCCTAAATACCCATCTAGTCCCAATAATCTTGATGTTAGAGGGTTTTGGCACTAAGTCCCAAACTTGATTCCTTTCAAATTGGTTAAGTTCTTCTTACATAGCGATTATCCAATCACTATCCAAAAGAGCTTCTTTAATGTTCTTGGGTTCGATGGTAGATATAGAGGCTACATTGGAACAAGCATTTTGAATTTTACTCCTAGTTTGTACACCTTTATCTACGTTTTCAATGACAAGGTCAAGGGGATGGTCTTTAACAGTTTTGGTTTCCTTAGGAAGTTGATGTACTTGATCATTAGGTTCGTCTAGAATGACTTTTTCAACTCTCTTCCTAATCTCAAGTACTTCATCTTCATCATCCTCTTCTAGGTCTTTATACCTTTCTTTTGTCATAAATTCATCAAATCTAACATTCATAGACTCTTCCACAACTAGTGTTCTTTTATTAAACACTCTATATGCTCTACTATTTATGGAGTAGCCTAGGAATATACCATCATCATCCTTTTCTTCAAACTTTTCTAAGTTATCCTTAGTATTAAGAATGAAACAAGCACAACCAAAAACTTTGAAGTAATCTACTTTAGGCAGTTTGTTATGAAACAATTCATAGGGGGTCTTTAATAGGATAGGTCTTATCAAAACCTGGTTTAACACATAGCAAGCCATGTGAACTGCTTCAACCCAAAAATACTTAGGCAAAGAATGCTCATTGAGCATTGTCCTAGCCGTTTTATGAATAGTTCTATTCTATCTTTCAACCACATCATTTGATTGTGGTGTTCTAGGGGCTGAGAAATTATATGTTATACCTTATTTTTGATAAAACTCACCAAATTCTTCTATATTGTCAAATTCATCACCATGGTCACTCTTTATGGAAGTGATCATGTAACCCTTTTAATTTTGTATTCTCTTGCAAAGAGCTACAAACTCCTCGTATGCATCATTCTTATGCTTGAGGAAAAGGGTCCAAGTGAGGTAGGAGTAGTCATCTACAATAACAAAAGTATATTTCTTTCCTCCCAAGCTAGTGGTTTGTATAGGTCCAAACAAGTCTAAATGAAGTAATTGTAGAGGTCAAATGGTGGCAACAGAATTAATGGCCTTATGAGAAGCTTTAGTAAGCTTACTTCTTTGACAAGCTCCACAAGTGTGTTGCTTATCAAAATTCAGCTTAAGTAAGTTTCACACAATGTTCTTAGAAGAGAGGAATTTAATAATCTTAGGATTAATGTGTCCCAATTTTCTATGCCACAAGGTTGTATTATCAAACTTAGATATGAGACAAGCATCATGAGAGTTCATATTAAATGTACAAATATAAACATTATTTTTCCTAGAACTCTCAAGTATCATGTTATCATAAGAATCTTTAATCTCATACTTGGAGGCATTAAAGTTAACACAATAGTCATTATTGCATAGTTGACTAACACTAAGTAAATTGTACTTAAGATTATCAACTAGGCTGACGTTAGAGATTACTGTACCTCCAACCTTTATCGTTCCATTTCCAATGATTCTTTCTTTGCTGTTGTCTCCGAAAGACACCCATCCTCCTTTTTGTTTCTTAAGTTCCAAAAATATCTTTGGATTGGATGTCATATGTTTTGAGCAACCGCTATTAATATACCATTCCATGTTGCTTACCTATAAGACAAGAGTACTTAATAAAACTTTGGTCCCCATAGAGTATTGGGTCCATCATTGTTAGTATTATACATTCCTCTTGGTCTCCACACCATTTGGTGACCGTTTTCCTTTTGGTTTTCATACCAACTTGTGTATGGTTGAGTGTTCCAAGGTCTTTGATTTTGAAATTTTCTATATGATCCTTGGTTATTTGGTGGTCTTTGTACCTTGGTTGGAGTTCTAGTTGGTTTTGGTGCCATTTGATGACTCCTCCTATTTTGACCATTATAAGATCTTCTAGGATTGTGGAAAGGTTGATTCATATGATGACATTTTCAAACAGTATGTCCTTTTTTATTGCAATTATTGCATACAATAATTTGAGGATTGTATGAAGCCTTTCTTTTGGGATTTGATTTACTAGATTGAGAAGTTTTCTTTCTAGCATAACATTTCTCAATTGAATGTCCTTTCTTTTTACAATAATTATAGAATTTCTTCTTAGCTTTCTTATTTGTTATTTTACTTGAACTTGTCTCATTGATTTGATTCAAACTCTTGTTCACATCATAGCCTACTCCTTCCTTGTTGAAGGATGCTTTGGAAGCATTTTCAAGTAAAATATCAAGGGTCTTTTTACCATTTGTGAAGGACTCTAAGGCTTTACATAATGTCTCTTTTTCTTCTTCCAAGATATTTACTTGAGAAGTTAGAAATGTGTTTTGGTCTTTGAGGGTGTTTATCTCCTTTAGGAGATTTTTCTTAGTAGTAGCCAATTCTATGCTACTTTGATATAAATCTTCAAAAGCCTCTTCTAATTCTAAATAGTCTTTATCTTTAAAGGGGGAAGTAGGAATTACCTCATTTTGAGTTTCTTCATCTTCAGTAGCCATTAAAGCAAGATTTGATTGTTCCTCTTCTTCTTGTGATTCTTCATTATCTTCTTCTTCATCACTTGAGTCGAAGGTGTGTTCAGCTTTGTAGGCCTTCTTATATTTTTTCATTTTAGGGCAGTCCCGTCTAAAATGTCTAAATTTTCTACATTCATAACACACAATATCTTTTGAAGAAGAGTAAGTGTTATCCTTAGAGACATTCTTACCTTTTTTATCTTTGAAAAATCTTCTTCTGTTGAATGATGTTTTGCCCTTGTTCTTCAAAAATCTTAAAAATTTCTTAGACAAGTAAGCAATTTCATCATCCGAAAGTTCTTCATCATCGTCACTGATATCATAGGTTTTGAATGCAACAACCTTCTTCTTTGGTTCTTTAGGCTCATCCTCCTTGGTGTCTTGCTTTAGCTCCATCTCATGTGTTTGGAGTGATCCCAACAACTCATCTTAGCTTGTCAATGTCTTTTGATTCCCTTATGGCTGTAGTCTTGGGTCTCCATTCCTTTGAGAGGGATCTTAGGATCTTTCGAACATTCTCACCATTGTAGTAAACCTTACCTAATCCTTTCAACTTGTTCACAATGTTAGTAAATCGAGTAAATATGGCATATATATCTTCATCATTTTTTATTTTAAATAATTCATACTCATTTACTAATATGTCAATCTTAGATTGCTTAACTTCAGAGGTACCTTCATAAGTCACTACTAGCTTATCAAACATCTCCTTAGCGGAGCCACACATGCATGTCCGGTTGTACTCTTTTTCTCCTAATGCACATTGGAGATAGCTTATGGCTACATAGTTAAGTTATATTTTAGCTTTTTTAGTTGGGGTCCATTCTTCTTTGGGCTTGTCTATGGTATTAGGTTCATTCTCTATAACTTTTCATGCGTCAATGTTATTGGCACACACGAAGTTCTTGAAGTAATTCTTCCAATAGGAGAATCCTTCACCTTCAAAGAAAGGGGGTCGGGTAATGTTATAACCTTCGAACTTACGATTAGCAGAAGTTCCCATGGTCTTTAACTCTTAGTAGGATTAAAAAAATCATGATCTTGAGCTCCTGCTTTGATACCAAATGTAAATTCACCTAGAGGGGGGTGAATAGGTGTAGGTCCAAAAATTAAAAACTATACAAAAATATAAATAAAAAATTATAAATAGAAAAGAGTAACGATAAGCAATAAACAATAAGAAGAGAGACACAAGGATTTTATAGTGGTTCGGCCAATATGTACCTATGTCCACTCCTCTCACCTTAGAGAGAATTTCACTATTTAAAATCTTGAGTGAGAAAGAGGACTCGTACAACTACTCTTGGGAATTGAGCAAGAGGACTCAAAGACTACTCTTGAGAATTGAGCAAGAGGACTCAAAGACTACTCTTGATTTCGAGCAAGAAGACTCAACCAACTAAAAAATAAAGTTGAAAGTAAACACTAAAGGTTTAGTATTACCTCAGACCTTAGTGCAAAAATGGATGCTACCTTTCAATCAATGCAACTTGAGTGCTAATGCAAATGAAGGGAGCAAGAGTGAGATTGAACTTCTTTGATCTTGAGTGTATAATTTCACTAGGGAGTAATTGATTCTTGAGAGCTCTTAATTATGAATAATTATTGTGTTTAGAGCACTAATTAAGAGGGTATTTATAGGCTAGGAGCCTAGAATCAATTAGGAATCCAATTAAGGATCGGATTCCACAGTCTATAAATAATCCAGTATGCTGGATGGGAATCCGGTATACCGGATTACCTAACCTTTTTTCAAATAAAGGAATAACGGTCATTTTACAACAGTAAAAAATGATCCGGTATGCTGGATAGGAATCCGGTATGCCGGATCAGGGCACACAGCAGTAATCCAGAATTCGGTATGCTGGATCCTCATCCAATATGCTAAACTGAGCTGTTGTTTTCCATTTCCTAAGATTCACCATTGATCCGGTATGCCGGATTGGGCAAATACATTGTAATTTAAGTCCAAATTCCTTAGGGTTTGTTTTGGAAATTTCAAATCCATTTGGTCACATAATTAGGGGGTCAAATAGCCTCCTAAGGTCATTCTAGATGGATGCATGCGTGTGTGTGTGCATTACATCAAATGTTACTCAAAAAGAATAAAAATTACATATGTGAAGTTTTACAAAGTCTTCAATCTTCAACACTTTAAGCCTCCAAAGTTTTGACTTTTACTTTCAAGTTTCAATTTTCTTTGAGAATGGTCTTTGTACACTTGTATACGCTCCCCCTTACTTGATGCTATGCTTTGACTCTAAACCCACACAAGCATTAGTCCAAGGATGGTCTTATTTGGTATCATCAAAACATCATCATAGGAATGACTAGGAGGGTATAGGGCCATTTGCACTTTCCCTAACAATGTGTACTCTTGTATGCTCTTATATACGCTCTTATATACGCTCCCCCTCACTCGATGATATGCTCTTATCTAAACAACTTAAATAAGTGTTAGTCCAAGAATGACTTTATTTGTTATCATCAAAACCTTTGTGTCATCATGGTGGATGACTTGGAGTGTATGAGGTCTTTTCCTCAATAGACAAGACATATATACAATGTCTGCCACAAACATCTCCTCAAATGATAAAGAACCTATATCATTCCCACTCCATAGCTCAAGTTCACAACAACATGCTAGAGAGTTTCTTCTTAGTTGTTTCAGCTGGAACCTATGTATAATGGTCTCTATGTTCAGAATTCTATGCCACCAGTTTCTAAGTTCAAGGTTCACTAAAATCCATCTCCAATAATTCTCATGTTGTTTAAAAAATCAATGTTCATCCTCAGTTGGTGGTGGTGGAGAATTTTCAGCATTGGGTGATTGCATAGTTTGATTCTATTCTGTCCAAATACAAAAGATCAACAATTCACACCCTAAAATTGCAACTCATTAAAATTTTTATTTTCTCCATTTTTGTCCATTTACAGTAGAAATTAGAAATTAAGAATTATGAAAGTCCATTATAGTGGAAATTAAGTTTTTATGAAACCTAACTTAGAGTTTTTAATCATATCTAAAAATCCCCTTAAGAATATTTTTCTAACTTAGGTTTCTAGTCTCTCCAAAATCAGATTTCCAAATCTGCCAGATTCTGACTAAACCTTGATGCATAATATGAAAATGACCTTCCTAAATCCGATAAGTTCCAATATTTTTATGGTAGAAATTAGACTCACTAAGTCAGATACTATAGGAAAATTAGGTGAAAATTCTACTTCTAAGTCCCTCTACTAATACTAACTTTCTCAATTTTTAGGTTTTGACAGAAACTTTACAGTTTGAAATACAAAAATTATTTGACCTACCAAAACAACCTCAATTTAGCTGAAATTTTGTGGAGTTTCTCTAGACATATCTAGTTAATCACAATAAACATTTCAAGCCTAAATTCAATTTCTAAGTGTGTCTAATATGTTATACAATTTTGGGTTCCTACGTAGTGAATTCTGAAAATTTTCTGCTAGGGTTCAAATTCCAAGTTTCAGTGTTTCTAAATTCTTATGTGTTCAACTCTAGTGTCCTAGGTTCATGTTTCTAGTTCATATCCTATCCTAAAACTCCACTCTGATGCCACTTTATAACGCCCACAAACCCAATGTAGGGTTTTTGGATATTAACGGTCCACAAGATCTATATGTTTTAGGAGATATGAACCGAAGTAGAACTAAAACACAAGAGAAATATAAATGCAATAGGGGAAGTCCTTAAAATTAAATTGAAATCTGTAATTAGTTACAAGTCCTCAAAATTTAAAGTTAAAATCTGAATTTAATTGCAACCACCTAAATTAAATAAATCAAACAACATGTTCCATAAAAAAGTAAAATCTAGGCAATTTCTAGTAGTAGTTATCCTCATCATATCCATAAGCTTCATCTTCCTGAACCTCCACAGTAAAACCCATGCCCAAAAAAATGCGGGCTAATTTGAAATTTTGTTGGAAGTCCAAAATCCGAGGTCAAAGCTACAAGTACACTAAGGTGCATTGAACCCGTAGTTGAGCTTAAATGAGGTAGCCTCGTTGGTGCGGACCTACATACCATTAAGAAGGCAAACTAAGCCCAAGATTCATTGGCCCCTATGAATTCTCAATAGAATAGGACCCATAACATATTGGTTGGCATTACCACCATCCTTGCAAGGCATCCATGATGTCTCCATGTGTTGGTACTAAGAAAATATGTCAACAACTCAACATATGTACTCTCAGTTGAACCTGAATAGTTGGATGTGGATATTACCTATGAAGAACAACCTTGAGAGATTTTGGACAGAAAAGAACATGACGTCCATAACCGCACAGTCACATTCATCAAGGTACAATGGGGAAATAGTCCCATAGAGGAGGCATCATGGGAACGCAAAGAGGAAATGCAGGAAAAGTATCCCCAACTCTTCGAGCTACACGGTAAGCAAATTTTGAGGACAAAATTTTTGTAAGGTGGGGAGAAATGTCAAACCCGCCCCTAACTGGCTGGGGATTTGAATGAAGGACAGGAACCCCTGACATGGCATCCAAGCACACTATGGAGTATCACTCCAGTGATTGAATTTAATAGAGAAACCCCGAGGATATCTTCCTACATACCTATCAAAAGATGGATGCAGACCTTTGTAGTTGTATAGCCCACTGCATAATGTATATTCTGAGGAAGATACCATCCCTTGATTCTAGGGCCCTTGGACTGAATCCTAGTTCTAGGCTAAACTAATGATGACCCTCATCACCATCCTATGGTTTAGATAAAGCATTTTTAAACCCAAACATCAATTTGCATGATTTATTTGATGATGAGAACCTAATTCCATACATACATCTTAAATCCCAACAATAAATGACAAATTCTGCTACTTTGTAGATTGATCTTCTCTTAGTTAAAATGATATAACTCCACCACCCGAACTCCATTTGTGTTGATTCCAATTATTTTGGAAACTAGACTCATAGAGATACATTTTGTTAGAAGACACCATTACCTAGTTATGACTCTAAGTTAGTTAAAAGTTCAGTTCAAGTTGCTGTCAAAATTGGATCCTGCTATCTTGACAGGTTGACCTTGTATAATAAAAATAGCATAACTCCATAATCAAATATTCATTTTCTTTGATTCTAGTTTTTCTAGAAAATAGATTTATAGGGCTTCATTTTCTTAGAAGGAACCATGATCCAATTATGTTTCTAAATGGACTGAAATTTCAATTCAATCCAAATAATTCTGCAAATAAATTCTCTGGGCGATGGCACTGGGCGATACACACATCACCCAGAGTGGAAAAGTGCATTATTCTAATATACAGATGTGTGGGGACCACCCATATTGGCCATGAACACCCTCCATAGGTTGAAAGGAGTTTGGGGGACCACCTCATACCCTTGGACCCCTGTGGACCCCACCTATGTGGCTAAAATGAGGGAGAATTAACCTAAAAATGCATTTTAACCTTGGGACAGCTTGGGCCAAGCAGACCCTAGTATTTTAAGAGTCTATAAATAAGAGGACTCAGCCTCATTTTAGAACCCTAGACACTGCTAAAAAGAGAGAAAAGAGAAGGAGAGGAAGAAGAAAGGAAGGGAAAGAAGAAGAGAGAAGGAGGGGAAGCTATCCCTACCACCAAGCCTAGCTCCAGCAGCCATTCTTGGCTATTCTCAGGTATAAAACTACACCTATACCTGCTGCCTTGCTGCTATTACTATCTTTCTCCTTAGATCTTTGTTGTTTGGATGAGTTTCTGGCCATGTGTTGGGGGCTGCCATGAGCTGCCTCAGATCCAACATGCAAACATGTTGCATGGAAGATCTGAGGGTTTTTCATATATTTTTACTGTTGTTC
Organism: Telopea speciosissima; assembly: GCF_018873765.1. Classification (NCBI taxonomy): domain Eukaryota; kingdom Viridiplantae; phylum Streptophyta; class Magnoliopsida; order Proteales; family Proteaceae; genus Telopea; species Telopea speciosissima. The sequence goes on from NC_057924.1 coordinate 37,217,602, forward strand.
TTTGCTTGGGACTGAAATCAGTCCCTGTGCCTGGTTGCACTACTTTATTGCACCCAGATCTAGCAGTTTGGGCTTGGATCTATGCATATGGGCTAGCCCTTGCCTGGATCTTGATAGGGACAGCCTAATACCATGATTAGACATATAAATCTGCCCTTGCATGCAGCCAAAACCATGGCTTGCAGCTGAATCTATGTTGGGTTACTATTCACTAGGCTGTCTAGGCAGCTTCTGGCAGCCAAGTGGTGGGCCCAGGTGAAAATCCACAAGGACCAGTGCAAAGTATACCCCTGGGGGTCCAAGATGACCTAACATGCATGAGGAGAGGATCCATGCACTGCCTGTGGTTCAAAACCTTAGAATCTTAGCCTGATTCCGATTTTGCAATCTCTAGGCGATAGCACTGGGCGATGCCGACATCACCTAGAGACATCGCCCAGTGAATGAAAACTTCACTGTTTTGCTGATCTGACTTGGGGGACCTCCACATATGGACTATAAATAGTGTAAGGAGGTGGAAAATGACCAAAATACCGCTCCTCACAACTGTCCATAATTATGAATACCTTGGGTACCCAAGTGGGCCCCGTAGGGCTTGGAAACCCTGTCTGTGTTGGTCTTGCAGCACTACTGACCTAGGGACTGTGTTGTAAGGATACTATGACCTAGAACCATGTACTACAGTGATAAAATATGATATTGACCCTAAGCCACATTCTCCGGATGATGCACCGGGACATGGGCCTAAAGCCCAGTGCAAGGCCCAGAGAATTCAAAGTGATCTCGGACTGAGCACCGAGTTAGACCTAGGAGCCTAGACTAACACTGGGTTATCCAAAACAGTTTTGAATAATTAAAATAACATATTTTTAATTTATTACTTTAGGATTTGTTTTCGTGCTTGGGGTGCACAGCCAGATACCATCCGGAACTGAACAAACATCTGAACCAGTAGGATCAAACCAAGGTGAGTGGAATTACACCATGAGTGAAGGTGTAACATGACTAATGGCTCATGACAACAACATTATTTACTATATTTAATTACTTTAAATTATTTTATATTCTCATTTGAATTCTGAATCTTATCTGATGAACGTTGGAAATGGATGATAAGCTTGTATGTGGAATTGCTAGATTAGATGTCGTAGTCGGCTTGGAAATGAGGCTTGTGGTAGCCCGTATTATGGGATACGGTTGACACCGCCTGACTCATATGATGCCATATAGACATGGGGCTAGAGTTTCATCACCCGTGCTACGCACCCTTGCCAACAGGGGTTAAGGTGTTGGATACCTGTGGGAGCGACCGTATAATCCTTGAGCTATATGCCGGGTTTTAAGCCACAATTTAATTATGAGCTATATGCCGGGTTTTAAGCCATAATTTAATTATGAGCTATATGTCGGGCTTAAAACCATAATAAGGAAAAGAAATGTGATCATTGAGTTATATGTTGACGGTCACTTCACAAGATAATCACAGAGGGCTAGTCAGGCTGACCTGGGTAGAGAGATGCTGGAGCTTACTGGTCTTCTCCGAAAACTCAATGGGTGTATCACGGGAAGGGGTAACCAAGCCCGCACCAGGGATACACGTATTGTGGATTGTAGTAGCACTAACCCGCCTTAGTTGTGACGTTAGGTGGCTAATAAATAAAATGAATTACACCTCATGTAGGACTCATTTGGTTGTGCTTGCATGTGCATGCATGGTTTTTGTTTCATTCATGGGCTCGGTGGAGCTCACACTCTTGTATATTCTCTTTTAGCTGATTTTGCAGGTACGAGTTTGCTAATGGGCGAGGAAGCTGTCAATGGAATTGTAGATCTTCCTCATATCGTTGCTTTGAAATAATTTTGTTATTATTTAAGTTTCTTTCTTTTAAGAATTGTAATTACCAAGATAATGTACTTATTGAACATAAATTGATATATATATGGTATAACATAGGAAATTGGGATTTGTTTATTGATGATATAGATAATTTGTGAGTAGTCTGATCTTTCGTGGCACTCTCATATTCTTTTAATTATCTTTTTACCCTCATGGTGTGGTTTGTGACGTGTAAGTACTGCTTCTTGATCCTTGGGGATTGGTGGATGTCGTAGGATATCCGGGTCACTTGCCTAAATCCTCCCAGGGGGTGGTTTGGGGCGTGACAGAGTGGTATCAGAGCGAGAAGCTCTATTTACATTCACAAACAACGGAAGTAGGATGGTGGGTTGTCTAGAGACAAAGAAATAAAAGTTTAAGAGAACATAAAAAAAAAAAGAAGTAGAAGAACACAGTAGGAGACTAGCTAGGTGCAAAAGCCGATAACTTTATAATTGAAGAGGCATAAACTTTTACATCCGAAAAGGAAACTGGAGGTACTACTTCCGAACTACAACTTGGACATGAAAGTACAACTAATACACAAAAAAAAATAATAATAATAAAAAAATAAATAATAAAATAAAATAAAAAAATAAAAAATAAAATAAAACACACACACACACACCCCAACCTATCTTTGTGCTTACTCCTATTGTAATATTTATAAATTCCTATGTTTTCGGTTACGCATCTCTATACGTGCGATGTTTCACTGTTATGTCATACCATAGCAAATGTTAGCTTGTACGCGTAGGTACCAATTTAGAACCTTCCTTAGTTAGAAAATATAGATTTATTTATGCCCAAGATCCCTTTCTACAGAAACAACCATGGTTAACACAAGATCCAATCGGGGTGGTCGTCGTGGAAGAGGCCCTCGATTTGTTTTAGAGATTGGACTACCGAATGGAGTCGAAGCTCAAAACTTTGAAGTGTCAGTCACTTTGGCAGGAATACCCAGGGACCTTCCAAACCCAATGCCTATGACCCCTCTGGCTCCTGCCACCGCACCACCTCCGGCTATGACTATCGGTGAGTTGAATACCATCGTAGCAAACATGATGCGGATCACGTAGCAAACATGATGCGGATCACACAGTAATAACAAGAAATGTTGGCCCATATGACTACTCAGTTTACTACCATAATGCAATAGCAATCGATGCCACCACCCAATCAACCTCCACAATTTCCCCCTTCGGTGCCTCAGCATGTCATAGATAACTCCACTGCTAGGGTGATGGAGAGGTTCAAGAAATTTCATCCGCCCGCTTTTTCCAAGATCAGCCCGGAGGCGATGGAACCGGAGAGATGGATTAGTGCTTTGGAAAAAGCCTTCACTGTATTAGAATGTACTAATGCCCAAAAGTTGATATGCGTTGGGTACCAGTTGCAGAATGAGGCTAAACCATGCTGGAAGTCGATGCGACCAAATTTGGAGGTGACTCATCCCAACCCCACTTGGGATCAATTCAAGGAAGTCTTCTCTAAGAATTATTTTCCTGAGAGTTTCAGAGACAAGAAGGAAGCTGAATTCTCTGCCCTCGTACAAGGATCGAAGACAGTGTTAGATTACCAGCAGCAGTTTGAGGATTTGCTCCATTTGGCACCAAAACATATGAAGGGGGAGGCTAGCAAAAATAAAGAAATTTGAAAGGGGCTCCAGCCTGAGATCGGGTCCATCCTGTCAGTCATGGATATTCAAACCTATGCACTGATGGCCGATAAAGCCAAGACGATAGAGGATAGACTGAACGAGGGGACCACAATATCAATGGGGCTAGGCAAGGGGCCTAACGCCTTCCAAAATTTAGAGTGGCCCAACGAGACCTTCCAAGGATCTAGCTTAAACCCTAGCCTGGCACAAAACCATGGGCTTAAAATGGGTCAAGCATATCAACCCATTCACCCAGCATTCGAACAGCCTACACAGTATTATCACCATGCTTCAAGCCAATCGGCACAATTTATCGTTGCTCCCGATCGTCTAAGTCGAACAATCAATGCTATGTCTGTAAGCAGCCTAGACACATAGCTAGGGATTGTCATCATCATAGATTTCGTGCGCCACGACGAGATCCACCTACTACTCTACCTTTCCCGTCCCAAAGCAATGGAGTCCAAAAATAAGTATATGCCTTGGACACAAGGGAAGCTGAGACGAATTTAGAATAATAGTAGGTACTCTACCTGTATCATCCTCACCTGCTGAGTATTATTTGATTGTAGTGCATCACACTCTTTCGTTCTACTGAGTTTGCTGGTAAGAGGAGGATGCCCTCGAAGAACTTAGAACACAACTTGGTGGTTAGCATTGTCAATTGAAACATTGTGAAATAAAATGAAGATAATGGGCCCTATCCATTTGGAAATTCTATAATCGTATATAGATTATGGGAGGACGATAAAAGACTGTAGGCGCGTAGTTAGGTCATGGTAAAGCGTTATAACGTAAACCAAATGAATAGAACAACCAAGATCAAGATGAAACTAGAACTAAAGGATCCGACAAAACCTTGCCCAACAATAGGTATGAAGGGGGTAATGGGTCACCGAATGTCCCCTCTGTTATTGGGAGCAAACAATAGGGATTCCATCAATATCCCAATTCATCTTAAAGTTGAGCCTAGGTATTGGGAAACCAGAAGTTAAAGTGTTCATAGGAAGAGCTATGTAGGAAAGATGGTGTAGATTTATACCACACAACCTAAAGTCGTAGGATTATAGATTATTAGCTAAAATATACGGGGTGTGAATTCACCTAGAGGGGGGGTGAATAGGTGTAGGTTTAAAAATTAAAATAATTATGCGGAAATCAAACCAAACAATAAAGATAGAGAAGAGTAAAGACAAATAGTGTAAAAAGACATAAACAATTTATAGTGGTTCGGCCAATATGTGCCTACGTCCACTCCTCTCACCTTAGAGAGAATTCACTAAATTGAATCTTGAGTAAGAGCAAGAGGACTCATACAAATCTTGATTAAGACCAAGAAAACTCAACTACTCTTGATTCTGAGTAAGAGGACTCAACCAATCTTGATTCCGAGCAAGAGGATTCAACCAATCTTGATTCCGAGCAAGAGGACTCCTTCTCTTGATTTCAAGCAAGAGGACTCAACAATAACTTTAAACAAAGTAAAAGAACTACTAAATGATTTAGAGTTACCTTAAACTTTAGTAGAAAAGATGCTACCTTTCAATGTATGCAACTTAGATGCAAGTGTGTATGAAGGAGCAAAGATGAGATTGAATTTTCTTCAATCTTCTTGATCTTGAAAGAATAATCTCACAAGGGAGTGCCTAAATGTTTATAGCTCTTAATTGATGATTGTTGTAGTATTTAGAATACTAATCAAGAGGGTATTTATAGGCTAGAGGCTTAGAACCAATTAGGAATCCAATTAAGAAAAGAATCCCACATTCTATAAGTAATCCGGTATACTCGATGGGAATCCGGTATGCTGGATTACCTACTTTCCTTAAGAAACAAGGGAATAATGATCATATTTCAATAGTCATAAAGTGATCCGGTATGCTGGATTATGATCCGGTATACCGGTTCATGATCCGGTATGTTGGATCCTCATCCAGCATGCTTAACTGAGCTGCTGTTTCCCATTTCCTGAGATTTACTATTGATCCGGTATACCTTTTTATGATCCAGTATGTTGGATCATACAATTTCTGTTAACATTATTAAGTCCTTTATTGGACTTACTTGGGTCGATTCCATTGAACAAGTCTGGGCCAATTTCTTTGGTCTTAGTCCAAGTGAGAAGTGTCTAAAACAACCTCTTAGGGTCACACTACATGTATGCATGCGTGAGTGTGTGCATTACATATGGACTTTAAATCGTAGTACATTTCTAAGTCTTCACAATTCTTCAAGTCATGAACTTCACTTCTTTACATGAGTATCTTCAAAGTGAGTTCCTCTAACTTATCTTGATCTTTGACTTCAAAAGTTGTTCTCCATTCTTCATGATTCTTTGATGTCTTGAAAGATTGGACTAGTTCAATTTACTTTGAGCATCAATCTCTTGAATTGAGTGCTCCCCCTCACTTGATGCTCTGCTCTTATTTATGCATCTTTTAGACAAGAGTTAGTACAACTAACTTATTTGTTATCATCAAAACCATAATGGGTGATGTGTGGAATTTATCCCAACAATCTCTCCATTTTTGATGATGACAAATAAATAATATCAAGTGATATAAAGAGACAGTATGAAGATAATTTATGTTCAAAAGATAAACTACAAAATAACTTTTTCTCCCCATTTCTTTTCCCCTTTGGCATTACCAAAAAGAGGGGATAAAGGGAAATAAAACTTAATAAAATGTGGGTCCCCATTATGTGTTGGGTCTGTCAATGTTGGTATCATATCTTTCTCTTGGTTTCCAAATCATTTAGTTACTATACCAATTTGGGTATGATTGGGAGTTCCAAGGTCTTTGGTTTTGGGGTACCTTATGTGGTCTTTGCATTTTTGGATGACTCCTCCTGTTTTGACCATTGTAAGGTCTTCTAGGATGGCGAAAGGGTTGATTCATATGATGACATTCCCAAACAGTGTGTCCCTTCTTGTTGCAATTGTTGCATACAATAATTTGAGGGTTATACGGAGTCTTCCCTTTAGGATTTGGTTTGCTAAATTGAGGAGTTTTCTTTCTAGCATAACATTCCTCAATTGAATGTCCTTTCTTTCTACAATAGTTGTAAAATTTCTTCTTTACTTTCTTATTTGTCATTTTACTTGAACTTGCCTCTTTATTCATATCATAGCCTACTCATTCCTTGTTGAAGGATGCTTTGGAGGCATTTTCAAGTAAGATATCAAGGGTCCTTTTGCCATTTGTAAAGGACTCTAAGGCTTTACACAATTTCTCTTTTTCTTCTTCCAAGATATTTACTTGAGAAGTTAGAGTTGTGTTTTGGTCTTGGAGGGTGTTTAGCTCTTTTAAGAGATTTTTCTTAGTAGTAGCTAGTTCCATACTACTTTGGTAAAGGTCTTCAAAGGCTTCTTCTAATTCCAAAAAATTCTTATCTTTATGAGATGGAGAAGTGGGGGTTACCTCATTTTCACTTTCTTCATCTTCAATAGCCACAAAAGCAAGGTTAGTTTCTTCTTCTTCTTCTTGAGATGATTCATCATCTTCTTCTTCATCACTTGAGCCAAAGGAATGTTCAGCTTTGTAGGCCTTCTTGTATTTCTTTCTCTTCGGACAATCTCCTCTGTAGTGTCTTGGTTTCCTACACTCATAGCACATAATATCTTTTAAAGAAGAATCATTATTTTTTTTAAGAGCATTTTTACCTTTTTGGTCTCCTGAGAGTCTTCTCTTGTTGACTGTAACTTTGCCTTTGTTCTTCAGAAATTTTGAGAACTTCTTTGAGAGATATTCAATCTCATCATCAGATAGTTCTTCTTCATCATCACTTACTTCATGGTATGATTTGAACGCTACAACCTTCTTCTTTGATTCTTTTGGTTCAATCTCCTTGGTGTCTTGTTTGAGTTGCATCTCATGAGTTTGGAGTGATCCCAACAGCTCATCTAAACTTAGCTTGTTGATGTCCTTTGATTCCTTTATAGCTGTAGTCATGGGTCTCCATTCTTTTGAGAGAGATCTCAAAATCTTTCGAACGTTTTCACCATTGGAGTAGATTTTTCCTAATCCTTTTAGCTTGTTCACAATGTTAGTAAATCGAGTAAACATTGCATATATGTCTTCATCATTTTTCATTTTAAACAATTCATACTCAGTTACAAGCATATCAATCTTAGATTGCTTAACTTCAGAGGTGCTTTCATAGGTCACTACAAGCTTATCAAACATCTCCTTGGGGGAGTCACATATGTATATCCTATTATACTCCTTTTCTCCTAAGGCACATTGGAGATAGCTTATAGCAACATAGTTGAGTTGTAATTTAGCCTTTTTAGCTGAGGTCCATTCTTCTTTGGGCTTGTCTATGGTATTAGGTCCATTCTCTATAACTTTCCATGCGTCAATGTTATTGGTACACACGAAGTTCTTGAAGCAATTCTTTCAATAGGAGAATCCTTCACCTTCAAAGATGGGAGGTCTAGTAATTGTGTATCCCTCAATCCTTCGATTACTAGAGGATCCCATGGTCTTTAACTCTTAATTGGATTGAAAAACAATCACGGTCTTGAGCTCCCGCTCTGATACCAAATGTTAATTCACCTAAAGGGGGGGTGAATAGGTGTATGTTCAAAAATTAAAATAACTATGCAAAAATAAAACCAAACAATAAAGATAGAGAAGAGTAAAGACAAGCAGTGTAAAAAGACACAAATAATTTATAGTGGCTTGGCCAATATATGCCTACGTCCACTCCACTCACCTTAGAGAGAATTCACTAAATTGAATCTTGAGTAAGAGCAAGAGAACTCGTACAAATCTTGATTAAGAGCAAGAGAACTCAACTACTCTTGATTCCGAGCAAGAGGACTTAACCAATCTTGATTCTGAGCAAGAGGACTCACTATTCTTGATTCCAAGCAAGAGGACTCCTTCTCTTGATTTCGAGTAAGAGGACTCAACAACAACTTTAAACAAAGTAAAAGAACTACTAAATAGTTTAGAGTTACCTTAAACTTTAGTAGAAAAGATGCTACCTTTCAATGTATGCAACTTGGATGCAAGTGAGTATGAAGGAGCAAAGATGAGATTGAATTTTCTTCAATCTTCTTGATCTTGAGAGAATAATCTCACAAGGGAGTGCTTGAATGTTTATAGCTCTTGATTGATGATTGTTGTAGTAATTAGAATACTAATCAAGAGGGTATTTATAGGCTAGAGGCTTAGAACCAATTAGGAATCCAATTAAGAAAAGAATCCCACATTCTATAAGTAATCCGGTATGCTGGATGGGAATCCGGTATGCCGGATTACCTACTTTCCTTAAGAAACAAGGGAAAAACGATCATATTTCAACAGTCAAAGTGATCCGGTATACTGGATTATAATCCGGTATACCGGTTCATGATTCGGTATGCTGGATCCTCATCCAGCATGCTTAACTGAGCTGCTGTTTCCCATTTCCTGAGATTTACTATTGATTCGGTATACCGTTTCATGATCTGGTATGCTGGATCATACAATTTCTGCTTACATTATTAAGTCCTTTATTGGACTTAGTTGGGTCGATTCCACTGGACAAGTCTGGGCCAATTTCTTTGGTCTTAGTCCAAGTGAGAAGTGTCTAAAACAACCTCCTAGGGTCACACTACATGTATGCATGTGTGAGTGTGTGCATTACATATGGACTTTAAATCTTAGTACATTTCTAAGTTTTCAGAATTCTTCAAGTCTTAAACTTCACTTCTTTACATGAGTATCTTCAAAGTGAGTTCCTCTAACTTGTCTTGATCTTTGACTTCAAAAGTTGTTCTCCATTCTTCATGATTCTTTGATGTCTTGAAAGATTGGACAAGTTCAATTTATTTTGAGCATCAATCTCTTGAATTGACTGCTCCCCCTCACTTGATGCTCTGCTTTTATTTATGCATCTTTTAGACAAGAGTTAGTACAACTAACTTATTTGTTATCATCAAAACCATAATGGGTGATGTGTGGAATTTACCCCAACACGGGGGTAGTTGGATCGTTTAATTTCTTTTGAGGTATATGTCGGGAGTTCAATTTTCCTTAGGCCCTCAAGATCAAGCTGGACATTAGATCAATCAAATTTGGGAGTAATCTAGATAACTTATTGGGAGTTGGTTATCTTTGAGGACCAAATCTTTATAGCTCAATAGAAACAATGAACGATCCCGATACAAGACGAAAGGGCCTGAAGTACGTCATGGGCAATCAAGTATTTTCTTAGGAATCACCAACCAAAGGGGTGGTGCAGTTTGATGAAAAGGGAAGTTGAATCCAAGAATCATGACTAGTGGCGTACTGATTGGTAGAAGCCCATGATGTATTCCATGCATCGATGTTGAAGAAGTATCTCCCGAACTCGACTCATGTCTTGACTTAAGAACCACTTGGACTCATTTTCACCATGACCTATCAAGAGAAACCTGAAGAGAATGTGGGATGTGAGAAGCATAATCTCCATAACCAGATCATCTTGTGGTAAAGGTATTGTGCAATGGTCGGCTCGATCAAGGAATGTCTGGTTGATGAGGAAATGAAAGGCGGTTAGAGTATCCTCATCTACTTGAATCCCCAGACACGTCCAATTTCAAGGACGAAATCTTTTTAAGGTTAAGGGAATGTAAAACCCTTGCCCAAAAAAATGCAGGCTAATTTGAAATATTGTTGGAAGTCTAAAATCCAAGGTCAAAGCTACCAGTACATTGAGGTGCATTGAACCCGTGGTTGAGCTTAAATGAGGTAGCCTCATTGGTGCGGACCTACATACCATTAAGTAGGCAAACTAAGCCCAAGATTCATTGGCCCCTACGAATTCTCAACAGAATGGGACCCATAGCATACTGGATGGCATTACCACCATCCTTGCAAGGTGTCCATGATGTCTCCATGTGTCGGTACTGAGAAAATACGTCAACAACTCGACACATGTACTCTCAGCTGAACCTGAACAGTTGGATGTGGATATGACCTATGAAGAACAACCTACGGAGATTTTGGACAGAAAAGAACATGACCTCCGTAACCGCACGGTCACATTCTTCAAGGTACAGTGGGGAAATAGTCCCATAGAGAAGGCATCATGGGAATGCAAAGAGGAAATGCAGGAAAAGTATCCCCAACTCTTCGAGCTACATGGTAAGCAAATTTCGAGGATAAAATTTTTGTAAGGTGAGGAAAAATGTCAAACCCACCCCTGACTGGCTGGGGATTTGAATGAAGGACAGGAACCCCTGACATGGCATCCAAGCACACTATGGAGTATCACTCCCGTGATTTAATTTAATGGAGAAACCCCGATGATACCTTCCTACATACCTGTCAAAAGATGGATGCAGACCTTTGTAGTTGTATAGCCCACTGCATAATGTATATTCTGAGGAAGATACCATCCCTTGATTCTAGGGACCTTGGACTGAATCCTAGTTCTAGGCTAAACTAATGATGACCCTCATCACCATCCTATGTTTTATATAAAGCATTTTTAAACCCAAACATCAATTTGCATGATTGATTTGATGATGAGAACCTAGTTCCATACATACATCTCAAATCCCAACAATAAATGACAAATTCTGCTACTTTGCAGATTGACCTTCTCTTAGTTAAAATGATATAACTCGACCATCCGAACACCATTTGTGTTGATTCAAATTTTTTTGGAAACTAGACTCATAGAGATGAACTTTGTTAGAAGACACCATTACCTATTTGTGACTCTAAGTTAGTTAAAAGTTCAGTTCAAGTTGCTATCAAAATCAGATCCTGCTGTCTTGACAGGTTGACCTTTGTGTAATTCAAATAACATAACTCCATAATCCAACATTCATTTTCTTTGATTCTAGTTTTTCTAGAAAATAGATTCATAGGGCTTCATTTTCTTAGAAGGAATCATGATCCAATTATGTCTCTAAATGGACTGAAATTTTATTTCAATCCAAACAATTCTACAAGATGAATTCTCTGGGCGATGGCATTGGGCGATGCACACATCACCCAGAGTGGAAAAGTGCATTATTCTAATATACAGATGTGTGGGGACCACCCATATTGGCCATGAAGACCCTCCATAGGTTGAAAGAAGTCTGGGGGACCACCTCATACCCTTAGACCCCTGTGGACCCCACCTATGTGGCTAAAATGAGGGAGAATTAGCCTAAAAATGCATTTTGACCTTGGGACAGCTTGGGCCAAACAGACCCTAGTAATTTAAGAGTCTATAAATAAAAGGACTCAGCCTCATTTTAGAACCCTAGACTTTGCTGAAACCGTAGGAGAGAAGAGAAGAGAGAAAAGAAGAGAGAAAAGAGAGAAAAGAGAAGGAGAGGAAGAAGAAAGGAAGGGAAAGAAGAAGAGAGAAGGAGGGGAAGCTATCCCTACCAACAAGCCCAGCTCCAGCAGCCATTCTTGGCTGTTCTCAGGTAGAAAACTACACCTATACTTGCTGCCTTTCTGCTATTACTGTCTTTCTCCTTAGATCTCTGTTGTTTGGATGAGTTTCTGGCCATTGGCAGCCCAGAACAGCTGGGGGCTGCCATGAACTGCCTCAGATCCAACAAGCAAACATGTTGCATGAAAGATCTAGGGTTTTTTCATATATTTTTACTGCTGTTATTTGCTTGGGACTGAAATCAGTCCCTGTGCCTAGCTGCACTGCTTTATTGCACCCAGATCTGGTAGTTTGGGCTTGGATCTGTCCATACGGGCTAGCCCTTGCCTGGATCTTGGTAGTGACAGCCTAATACCAAGATTAGACATAAAAATCTGTCCTTGCATGCAGCCAAAACCGTGGCTTGCAGTTGAAGCTATGCTGGGTTACTATTCACTGGGCTGTCTGGGCAGCTTTTGGCAGCCAAGTGGTGGGCCCAGGTGAAAATCCACAAGGACCAGTGCAAAGTATACCCCTGGGGGTCTAAGATGACCTACCATGCATGAGGAGAGGATCCATGCACTGCCCGTGATTCAAAACATTGGAATCTCAGCCTGATTCTAGTTTTCTAATCTCTGGGCGATAGCACTGGGCAATGCAGACATCACCAAGAGACATCGCCCAGAGAATTCATCTGCAGAATTGTTTGGATTGAAATGAAATTTCAGTCCATTTAGAGGCATAATTGGATCATGGTTCCTTCTAAGAAAATGAAGTCCTGTGAATCTATTTTATAGAAAAACTAGAATCAAATAAAATGAATATTGGATTATGGCATTATGTTATTTTTATTACACAAAGGTCAACCTGTCAAGATAGCAGGATCCGATTTTGACAGCAACTTGAACTAAACTTTTAACTAACTTAGAGTCATAACTAGATAATGGTGTCTTCTAACAAAATGCATCTCTATGAGTCTAGTTTCCAAAAAAATTGGAATCAACACAAATTGAGTTTGGGTGGTGGAGTTATATCATTTTAACTAAGAGAAGGTCAATCTCCAAAGTAGCAGAATTTATCATTTATTGTTGGGATTTAAGATGTATGTATGGAACTAGGTTCTCATCATCAAATCAATCATGCAAATTGATGTTTGGGTTTAAAAATACTTTATCTAAAACATAGGATGGTGATAAGGGTCATCATTAGTTTAGCCGAGAACTAGGATTCAATCCAAGGGCCCTAGAATCAGGGATGGTATCTTCCTCAGAATATACATTATGCAGTGGGCTATACAACTACAAAGGTCTGCATCCATCTCTTGACAGGTATGTAGGAAGATATCCTCGGGGTTTCTCCATTAAATTCAATCACTAGAGTGATACTCTATAGTGTGCTTGGATGCCATGTCAGGGGTTCCTGTCCTTCATTCAAATCCCCAGCCAGTCAAGGGCGGGTTTGACATTTTCATACCCCAAACCACCCCCTGGGAGGATTAGGTAGATGACCCGAATTACGTAACGGCAATCTGCCAAATCCCAAGGATCTAGAAGCAGTTAATACATTCATGGACCCACATTCATCACATTATTACAGGTAAGATCAGAGTGTTGCAGATAAACTACAATTATAATAAACAAAGAGAAAGTGTAGCGACACGGGAATGAGGGTGATGTATACATATATAAAGTGTTCTGAAACATTCCCACCCAGATACAACCCACAAAGAGAAACAAAGCTGACAAAAGCTAAAAGAAAGATATACATATATATATATATATACAGGGTGAGATAACTCAACCCCAAAAAGAAAAGAAACTAAAACTGCACCGCAAGCAAGATGGGGATAAACTCCTAACTAAAACAGAAAGAAGTCCCCAAGACAAAAAGCGTCAATTACACTCTTCAACGGTCTTCATTAATGACCACCGAGAATGGACGCATCATCGGCACGACCTCCGTCGAGGTCTACACCAATATCATCATAATAACCAGGGCTCTCCTCCTCGAAATGAGCCTCCATGCCACAGCAGCATCGATTTGCAAAATCATCTAAAGAAAAACAATGTATAACAGAGTGTGAGCCCCATTGAGCTCGTGAGCGAAACATATCATCATGCATGCACGTGCAACCACAATTCACATGATCCTACATGATATGCAAGTCCAAAATAATTATTAGCCACCTAGCAATACAACTAAGTCAGGTTAGTGCTACTACAATCCTCAAGACATGTATCCCAAGCGTTATCCCTTCCCGCGATACACCCATTGAGTTGTCAGAGAGGACCAGTCAGCTCCCGCATCCATTCACCAAGGTCAGCCCGACCAGCCCTCTGTGAATAACCTGTGGGGCAATCCATCCCTTTTCTTTTTTCTTACTTTTCTCGTTTATAGCCCATATTCACCATTCCAGTGCAAATGTATTTCTTTTCTTTTCTCATATATACATATGGTCACCCTCACAGGCATCCAACAGCTTAACCCCTGTTGGCAAGGGTGCGTAGCACGGGTGATGAAACTCTAGCCCCATGTCTATATGGCATCATATGAGTCAGGCGGTGTCAACCGTATCCCATACTATGGGCTACCACCGGCCTCATTTCCAAGTCGACTACGACATCTAGTCTAACATTCATAATCATCAGATAGATTCACAATGTTGATCAACAGATAGTCAATATGTAGTAATTTGAGTAATTGAATAAAATTAGATAACACAGCATTTATAATTTAAGATTCTTAATTGCCGGCATAGTAACGCAGTTACACATACATATATGATAATACATCACTCACCTGGGTATGGTTCTAAGAACTCAATTGCAAATTCAGTTCCAACTGCAGTCTGGTTGTAGGCCTCGAGCGCTGGATCAAATCCTAGAAATCAATAAAAAATTATCATTTTAATATTCCAATCTATCTTTGGAGGTCCTAGGGTTGATCTAAGCTCACTGGGTTGACCAGGTGTATAGTTGGTCTTCACTTGGAATTCTCCGGGCCTTGCATTGGGCCTTGGGTCTATGTCCTGGTGCATCATCCAGAGATGGTGGTCTAGGGTAAAATGGTCATTTATAGTATTAGTACTTGACCCTAGGTCACAATAGGCTTACAGTGTTGTCCTCAACTTGACAATACTACAGGACCAATCATAGGCAGGGTTTCCAAGTCCTGCGGGGCCCACTTGGGTTCCCAAGCATTCCCTCATATGGATAGATGTGGGGAGCGGCGTTTAGGTCATTTTCCACCTTCCCATATAGTACCATGGCCAATGGATGAGGTCCCCCAAGTCAGAAGATCGAAACAACAGCAATTCATTCACTGGGCGATGTCTCTGGGCGTTGGGTGCATCGCCCAGAGATTTCAAAACGAGATTTGGCTGAGTTTCCAAGGTTGCTGGTTATGGGCAGTGATCAAATACTTCCCCTATACATGTTAGGGTATTAGGTGACCGCAGGGGTGATCTTCACTTTGGTCCATATGGATTTTCCAATGGGCCCACCACTTGGCTGCCAATGGCTGCCCAGACAGCCCAGTGAATAGTATCACAGGGTTCTCTTTAGTTGCAGATTTGGATTTTTGCCACATGCAAGGCTGGATTTACATATGAAATGGTAATCTAGGGCTGCTATCACCTAGGGCTAGGTCCCATGCAGCCAGGGCTTGCATCCAGGGCTCCAAACAGCCAATTAACAGTAAAACTGGGTAGTGCAGCTATGCACAGCCAGGTTTCGGTTCCAAGACCAGCATAACAGGCCTATAAAATTACATAAAATCCCCAGATCTTCCATGCTTCATACTTGCATGGTAGATCTGGAGCAGTCCTTGGTAGTTCCCAGCTGCTCTGGGCTGCCAGAGAGTAGAAACTCATCAAAAATACATGAATCAAAGAGGGCAGCAGGTATGTGCATATATGTTTATACCTGAGCAGAGCTGAGGAGGCACGAAATCTGATCCCAGAGGTGTATGGGTGCTTCTCCTCCCTCCCTTCTTCTCTTTTCTTCTTCTTCTTCCTCTCTTTTGTCTATTTTCTCTCTTCTTTTTCTCTCCCATGATTAGATCAGTACCAAGAGCTCTAAAATGAGTTGAGGTACATCTCTTTATAGGCCCAGCCTGACTAAGGCCTATTTGGCTGGTTAAGGCCCTTTTTCAAAATGAGTTTTTAGACTGATTCTCAGTGATTCCGGGCACATTGGTGGGGTCCACAGTGGTCTAGGGGTATGAGGTGGTCCCTCAGACTCCCCTGAACCTATGGAGGGTGCCCATGTCCAATATGAGTGGTCCCCATAATTTAAAATCATTTAAATATGCTGTTTTGCACTCTGGGCGATGTCTCTAGGCTTTGTCTGCATTGCCCAGTGCATCGCCCAGAGATTTCAGCAAGGCTGAATCTCTGTGGGCTTGCACAGGGGTTTGACCCATGGTTAGGGCATTGTCCCCATATGCCAATTAGGGTCTTTTATACACATTTCCAGAGGTGGGTCCCATAGTTATGGAGAGGAGAGAGTTTACCTGGAGTCCAGGCAGTACATTATGCTATGAGCTGTGAAGCTGCAAGGGTCAGTGATCCATCTATTGACAGGTATATAGGATGATCCACACAAGGTTTCTTCATCAATTTCAATCACTGAAGTGATACTCCACAGTGTTCTTGGAGACCATGTCTGGAGTTCCTGTCCTTCAGTCAAGATTCTAGTCAGTCAGGAGCAGGGTTTGACATTTCCTGGGTGGTGGTGGTGCTGCTGCACACTCATTGTCCCCAACTTGACAGTACTACAGGACCAATCATCGGCGGGGTTTCCAAGTCCTACGGGGCCCACTTGGGTTCCCAAGCATTCCCTCATATGGACAGATGTGGGGAGGGGCATTTAGGTCATTTTCCACCTTCCCACATAATACCATGGCCAATGGATGAGGTTCCCCAAGTCAGAACATCAAAACAGTAGCAATTCATTCACTGGGCGATGTCTCTAGGTGTTGGGTCCAACACTGTCTTGGTCCCTTGCACCAGTGCGGTAAACTCAACTTCTTTCCTATCCCTAGAGCTCTCGGGGAAGTAGTTCTTGAAGAAACCTTCTTTAAATTGCTCCCACATGGGATTTGGCGGATTGCCCAGACATCATCCAGAGACATCGCCCAGTTAATGAAAACTTCACTGTTTTGCTGATCTGACTTGGGTATATGGACTATAAATAGTGTAAGGAGGTAGAAAATGACCAAAATACCCCTCTTCACATCTATCCATAATTATGTATACCTTGGGTACCCAAGTGGGCCCCGCAGGGCTTGGAAACCCTATCTGTGTTGATCCTGCAGCACTACTGACCTAGGGACTATGTTATAAGGATTTGTGACCTAGAACCATGAACTATAGTGATAAAATACGATATCGACCCTAAGCCACATTCTCTGGATGATGCACCGGGACATGGGCCTAAACCCTAGTGTAAGGCCCAGAGAATTCAAAGTGATCTCAGACTGAGCACCGAGTTAGACCTAGGAGCCTAGACTAACACTGGGTTATCCACAATAGTTTTGAATAATTAAAATAACATATTTCTGATTTATTACTTTAGGATTTGTTTTCGTGCTCGAGGTGCACAGCCAGATACCGACCGGAACTGAACAAAAATCTGAACTAGTAGGATCAAACCAAGGTGAGTGGAATTACACCATGAGTGTAGGTGTAACATAACTGATGGGTCATGACAACAACAACAATATTTACTATCTTTAATTACTTTAAATTGTTTTACATTCTCATTTGAATTCTGAATCTTATTTGATGAACATTGGAAATGGATGATAATGCTTGTATGTGGAATTGCTAGATTAGATGCCGTAGCCGGCTTGGAAATGAGGCCTGTGGTAGCCCGTATTATGGGATACGGTTGACACCGCCTAACTCATACGATGTCATATAGACATGGGGCTAGAGTTTCATCACCCGTGCTACGTACCCTTGCCAACAGGGGTTAAGGTGTTGGATGCCTATGGGAGCGACCGTATAATACTTGAGCAATATGTCAGGTTTTAAGTCACAATTCAATTATGAACTATATGCCAAGCTTAAAACCATAATAAGGAAAAGAAATGTGACCTTGAGCTATATGCCGGGCTTTATGCCATAATATAATCCAAAAGAAAAGAAATGTGATCATTGAGTTATATGTTGACGGTCACTTCACAGGATAATCACAGAGGACTGGTTAGGCTGACCTAGGTAGGGAGATGCTAGAGCTTACTGGTCCTCTCTAACAACTCAATGGGTGTATTGTGGATTGTAGTAGCACTAACCTGCCTTAGTTGTGACGTTAGGTGGCTAATAAATAAAATGAATTGCACCTCATGTAGGACTCATTTGGTTGTACTTGCATGTACATGCATGGTTTATGTTTCATTCACAGGCTCGGTGGAGCTCACACTCTTGTATATTCTCTTTTAGCTAATTTTGCAAGTACGGGTTTGCTAATGCGCGAGGAAGCTGTCGATGGAATTGTAGATCTTCTTCATCTCGTTGCTTAGCAACGATTTTATTATTATTTAGGTTTCTTTCTTTTAAGAAGTGTAATTACCAAGATAATGTACTTATTGAACATAAATTGATATGTATATGATATAACATAGAAAATTGGGATTTGTGTATTGATGATATAGATCATCTGTGGGTAGTCTGATCTTCCGTGGCACTCTGATATTCTTTTAATTATCTTTTTACCCTCATGGTGTGGTTTGTGATGTGTAAGTACTGCTTCTGATCCTTGGGGATTGGCAGATGTCGTAGGATATCCGGGTCACTTGCCTAAATCCTCCCAGGGGGTGGTTTGGGGCGTGACATCCACATTCGTCTCATCTCAACCACCATCACACTCATAAAGCTGCTCATCTGAAAAGTAATGAGAGGTAAGCTTAGGGAAAAGCCTAGCAAGTAAACCAACACAATAGCACAAGTTTGAAAACACAAACACATGTGAACAAAAACGAAAGACATACATATAAGTATAATTTGTATAAGACCATAATAAAAAACCTGATCATAACCACATCCGCTAAACATCGCCACCGCAATGAAAAGTGTCTATGGTAAATCTCATCAATGAAATAAACAAGTAAAGAATAAGGGAAACAAGACATCACTCCCTAAAATAGACTAGTATGAGCTAGTACCATACACTAACCAAGGCCCTCATGATAGCAGTACTTGAATACAGCTATGATCCACCACTACACACTGTCCCCCCCTCACAAACAGAAACCAATGAAATGCTAGTGATCAAGCTTCCAATTAGACTGAGTCATGCCCCCGAAGGTTTTACCAGCCATGCCCTTCCAAATGGTATTATTGATTATCTCCCTCTTCCTAGTAGTCTATATAGTTCCAATAAAGATAAGTCCGTAGGTCAAAAACCCGCCGACTCATCCTTACCCCAACACTTTAACCCATGTCGGTAAGATAAAAGAAAAGAACATCCATGCTTATACATAAAGCTATACAACAAGTCTAGAACTTAGGGTTTGCAACTTCCTATATTCCAAACACTAAAACTTTATTCAAGATTTGTAAAAGAATAAAAAGGCTTAGAAATAAATAGAGTTTCATCAACATATTATGACATAGAATGCAATACATAAATCAAGAAGATTTGGCAAAATCTTCGCACACAGTTGTCAACAAGCATCTTCAATTTCAATAGAATATAAACCGATATCAAATAAAAAATAGATTTAAATGCATCATAGAAAAACATCATGCAAGTGCTTGATTCGAGAAGATCATTCATTGAACTTCATCATACTATCAACAAATATGTATTAGATTCATTAATTTATAATCATGATATTTTTAAAAAAATTCTGCACACACATATCTTATATAAATCGTGAAGAATACAAAGATTCTTCTCATGCTATCATGTGTATACATATATTCAAGTTTAGAACAAGTATTTAGGATGATTTTGACATGATAATTCAAGATCTAAATCATGGTTTCAGATTTGAAAAGAATAAAACGAAATAGTTTTTATATTGGAAAAAATAAGCATGTAAAGTTGTGTAGATTCACTCACCTTCTTCAAGCTATGAAAACCTTCAAAAGCATAAGATCAAATCTGGAAAAATCTTCCCTTTAATGCTCTAATGGTGATGATTCTTCTCTTCTAAGGTTGAGAAGCTTCAATGGAGTTCAAAGAGTCATGGTAATGATGAAATCAACACTAAGGTATAGCTTAAACTCGGATTTGGGATACATAGGTTTTTGACAGAAAAACCTACCTTCAGTAAATCCATAATATCTCTTTGCTCCGACATTTGATTGGGGTGATTCTAGTTGGGTTGTGAAGCTAAGAGATGAGGCTATGTTTGAAAGTGAAATAGGATTTTCACAATTTGGCTTAAAAAAGGGTTGAAATCAACCGTCGTGTGATTGGTTCTGCACAGCCTGAATTCCCCTCTTCTCCTTCTATCTTCTTTTTCTCTTCCTCTCTATTATAGCTCATGAATTTTTCTCTCTCCCTCTCTCTTTCTCTCAAGTTTTTTTGCCAAGGAGAAAATGTGGGAGTGGCTGCACACTCTTCATCAGATGGGAAGCAGAGCTTGGAGTCAAACTGGGCTAGAAGGTGGTCAACATCCTGATCCGACTCATCCGATTACCCATCACTTATGATGATCATATTGATTACGGGTTCAGCAGTGGTCACAGTAATCTCTTGAAGTTTGTCGCATAGCGCCCATACCATGGCTTCAATTGTTTGGGTTTCCTCATCTAATTCTTTAAGATGATCAAAGATCTCATCTTCATGGTGTAGACACTGAATTTTGTCACCCCCCAGTGATGACCACAATCGGACGCAAATGACTGGAGATGTCCTTTGAACCCCCTTTCCAGACACTACAAAAATTCTAAGAAAATGACCATGTTTCACCTTGGAAGGCACGTAGCATATGCATGGTAGTACCACAGATATACGCGGCCTGATTGCTTGGTACTGTGACATATGTGGCCCTGCCATGTGGCCCCGCAAGCAAGGTGAGGCCCCGCCAGGCAACCTCATAGCCTGCGTGGCCTCGCAAGGTAGCACCACATGCTATGTAGCCCCGTGTGGTAGCGTTGTGTGTTGTGTGGCCCCGCATGGCAACGCTGCGCACGCTGTGCAGTCCTGCATGGCAATGTCGCGCACTCTGTGACCCCGTGCTATAGTGTTGCACCACACTGTGCGGTGCTGCACACACCAAAATCCATTTTTTGTGCTCCACCGCGGCCCCGCCATGTGGCCCCGCATTTCTGTGGTGGCACCGCACAATCCATTTTTTGCCTATAAAAAGGGGGTCTCTCCCCTCATTTGCTCATTCAAACATTGTAGGAGAGGGGGCACCCCCAGAGCTCCAGTTTGTTGATTGTTCTCATTTTCCTTGTTTTGGGGCTCTTCCCCAACCCAATTTTGAGCCTTCGAGCCTAGTCCCTCTATCCGGAGCACAGATTTTCCATATCCGCCTCCCTCGACCACTTTCTGCTCAAACTCCCGAGGTACTCCTATGGCCTAGCCACTCTACCCGACACCCAAAGACCCACTTTATGAAGCCTTGCAAAGCTGTTATTCTGTCTGAGATCTTAGTATCCGACACTCATAAGCCGTTACTCTATCCGACGAAGGATAAAGCCAATCTTTTGCCACCACCAGAGCTGGGGGACGTTGTCCATTTCGCATAATCGCATTGGTTTAAAGCGTGCAGGTATACATTTCTTCTGTTAACTGTTAATTTTAGCACAATGTAGACTTTTAAAATATTTCTGTGTAATGTACAGTAGTTAAATTAAATTAGTTTAATTTTAATTAAGTAGTTTGTGCATCATTTTAACCATACATGAAGGTATAGGACATTCATAAAGAGATGATATTCAAAAACAAATATCTAGTAGAAATACTGGTTTACCCGGGCAAGGTGGGTGTCTAACAAATTCCCACACTCATAACCTGACCCCTTACCCCGAATCTCTGACCAGACCAAATGAAGTCCCATAGCCCTTCCCAGGGCCACACCAATGGGTCCTAGGCCCTAATCCTAGGTGGCATTTCCATTTCACTTGATTGTAGGACCCTCAATCCCTGATAAATTGACATATAACCCCATGAGAAGATTCATTACTTCTCTCCCTCAATCGAGGAGAATAAACCCCCCTCCTCATGAACATTGAGCGCCGAGAATGGATCCTCACAGTGGTGACTCCACTAGGGATACTGTGGTCAAGCTTTCAATACTAGATGCTACCGTTGAAAGCAAGAATATTCTCCCTCATGCATTGTTTGACTGATAACATGTTTGGCTAAGCTCTTTTGTTGTACTAACTGCATCATGCATCATGTTCGAAGTGAAATCAAATGACGAGGGTACTCCCTGTTGTGCCTCTACCCCCAAGGTGGTGGGCCACGTCAAACTAAGTACTCTGAGATCAGATGATACCCGCTTCCTACACCACTATCTTGCACATCAAACTAAGTACTCTGAGATCAGATGATACCCGCTTCCTACACCACTATCTTGCACACACACACGGTATGGAAATACACAGCCCCGTGGTTAGTCATTGGACCCCATGAGTAGTCATGGGTAATTCGTGATGAAGCCACAACCCTTGATATTTACTGTACGAGTTTAGAATCATCGACAAGGGTAATCACTAATGGGTCGTGGGATACTTTGCTACTCAAAAAGGGCATTAGTATGGTTACTCTGAGATCGTGTAACCTACTCCCCAGGTATATAAAAAAAGCCAATTACCTGTAATTCGTGACCATGAGCAATAGGTATATCAGTTTTGTCAAGGGTAACCTTGTTCTGTCCTATCATCCTACCTATTGCATGCATCATGTAAGAAATTAGACCATCTATGATTAGGACATGCCACAAACTAACTTAGTAACCCTTTTGGGGCCAAAAGCAAGGTTCTCGACAGCATATCGCTCTTAATGTAGTTTTCCCGCCATGGGAAAGAGCTCTACCCGTCCCTCGAATGTCCCACAATAGTCCCTCGGTAAAAGCAACATAACCGTCCAGGTCAATATATCAAAAAAAAAAATGTAGCCTCGATAGTCCCTCGAAAAATGATACATTGCCCAGGATTATATGTCAATAACAAAGCTTTGATTATCACAAGATGAAAGGTTCTCTATATTAACAAGGGATAGGCTACTGGGAGATCCTCGATTAGGCTCCTTCGTAATGATCATAATTTAACCTTGGAGAGCCATCAAACGACGAAGGATTTGTGGCAATATTACATCAATTTATAAGATCATAGGGGTTACCTTGGATAATCTTGAATTCTGATATGAATCCCACCACCAATTACCCGAGTAAGATGGAATTAAGAGGTTAGGGACTAATTATTACACTAACCAACCATGCTTGTATATATATGTTTGTATATTTGCTTTGTAAACCAAAACATAAATTTGAACATATACATGTAAAAAAAAAAAGGCTAAAAAAAGATAAAAAATGATAATCTGTCTTCCACCTTGAGTCCTAAAATAATCTTTCACCTTTGCAAGACATAATTCCATGACGAAAGAAATCTCTATTACCTGTGTGGAACCGTCAGGCCGGCAGACTGACTCGGGCCAACCTCCACTAGACTCCGTCCTCTTTGTCCCATAGAGGTCCTAGTCTGTCTCCTAGTCCCCCAAGGTAGAGTCCAGTAAGGTCACCTCCTCTTACAAGCACCATGGATCCACCAAAGGCCAGCTCTTCAGAAGAAGTACTGAGTCAAGAAATGGCCAGCATGCGAAGAGAAATGACTGAGATGAAATAGGTAGTCACATAGATGGTTCAAGCGATTCAAGGCCAGCCTCGAGGAGATAATGCACAAATTCTGAGAGAACCTAGAGTGACACCGATACCTAGAGTGTAGCCCAAAATCGTGATAGAAGAAGAGGAAGTTCAGGTCGTCAACACCCCATAGAATCCTCCCAAGACCAAAAGAGAAAAACAGATGAGGGAAAAGGTCGAGAAATTGGAGATCGCCATGAAAGGCAAAGCAGTTGCGAAGTCGAAAGATGATTTGATCTTCTTTTTGATGAGAAGAATACCCAAAGATTTCAAATGGAAGCTGTATAAGTTCGATGCAACTGGAGACCCCAAAGCTGACTTAAAAATCTCATCACTGCGGCAAAGTCATGGGAACTTATAGAAAACCAAATGGGTCAGGCCTTCCTTTACTCACTGGCCGGATCGGCTATAAGGTGGCTCACCCAATTGGACCAGGCTCAAATTCAAACTCAAACTTGGTCGGCTCTTGTAAAATAGTTCACCAAGCAGTATTCTTGCAACACTGAGGTAGACATTGCTCGGCGTGAGTTAGAAACCTTAAGGCAAGGAGCCGACGAGGGATTTTCCAATTTTATTATGAGGTTCCACGAGAAAGCATCTAGGATGTGGAAGCGTTTGAATGAAGCAGAGCAAGTGGAAATGATACTAGAGAATTTGCATGAAGAATACGATGACCGCCTCTACTGTTAGCACATTAAAACATTTGAAGCACCTATAGCTACAGGGAAGCGCATTGAGGATAAACTCTTTAAGGGAAAGCAAGCCCAGACTTCGACTAAGGAAGCTTCTGGATCTTATTTTAGCAAGAACAATAGAGTAGGAAGAGGAAAGGGTCCCGAGGTGAACACAGTCACCACCGCTCAGTATACTGAGAAGAAGGTCTCTCAGATAGCTACTGCACCTTTGGTAATTCAAACTGAACAGTTAGCCCCTCCCAGGCAATTTACTTTTGGTAACATAACTCCTACTTGTCTCTTCTTCAAGCTCAAGAGGGAAGGGACATTGGACGTCATGCCACCACGAAATATAGATTTAGCCAATCGGCCTCTAGGGTATAAGCTAGAGCTACATTGCTATTACCATAATAAAAAAGGTCATCAGACCGATTGATGCATACACCTCAAGCATGCCATACAAGATTTGATCGATGCGGGGAAAATAGCACTGAAGACAGATCAATAACCCAACGTAACTACTAACCCTTTGCCAAACCACGAGGTGAATATGTTGCAAGAGGATGTTCCCTGCAAGGACTCTACCTCACTGATTTAACCTATAAGAATGCCCCTAAAAGAGTTAAAAGAGATTTAGAGGGATAAGGTGCATCTCATGTGGCAGATGGACCTCCCCGCAGAAGCAAGAACCAATATCAGTAATTTCCTGAGAGACATGTACAAAGAAGAGATAATCGAAAGTTAGCCAACACCATTTCACGGTTGAAGCCGATACGCTCGAAAGAGGAGAGCAAAAAGGATGATGGTATCTACTTATTGTGTAAGAACCAACTACAATGGAAAGTTCAGAGAAGTTGGGTAGCGATGTGATCGAGGGAAGGGCCTAGCCTTTTCCTATCGAATGATGAAACTTGAATACCCAGAAAATTGATTAGACAGCCTCGGACCTGGTGCACGACTACGAAAATTTAGGTTCACTGATTATGAGATCAGCCACAAGGCATATGTGGAAGACTCAAGAGATGAAGAAAACTTCACTGATCTAATGGTTCGCATTCAACCAGTTGGAGAAAGACCACCCTAAGGTAGCACAAGAGTCATTGAAGAAGTCACGCCCAGTCTGATCCAAGCCATATGCAAACTAGCCATTGGTGAAAATCTATCTAGAGAAACTTTCCTTATCCATATGGGAGGAGTAACGGATGACAGGGAAGAAGAAGATTTTGAGCCACAATCTAAAGATGAGTTATCCGTTGTATATGCAATAGGAACCCTATAATGGGTGAACAACATCAGAGCCGACGATGATGGAATGGACCCAACCAGTCTCCTTCAGCCTATCCCTCCCTGAGATGAAGGAAATAGCAGCAATGAGGAAGAAAGATCTCCAAAAAATCCAAGAGTTCATCAAAGGAGAAGACTTTGACAAATGGAGCATGAATGTCTTCAACCAAGTGCAAGACATCCTTGAGCTAATGTCCACAACCCATGACATCATGTACAAAGCTATCTCTAGCTTCCCAAATGTGGTGTGTGGTCACTTAGCAGAGTAAGTTGAAAAGATAGAATTACAAACAGAAGAAGATTTATTGCAGAGAATGTTGCATGAGTTGAGAAACATGCCTTGGTTGAATCTCACCTTGACAAGGGACTTCTTCGGGAATCCTCCTTAGTTTCCTATGTTATACTCAGATGACTTCCCATACTCTAATCCACCAAGGATGATAGAAGAGTGGGAGAATTGGGTCAATAACGTCAGCACCAGAGATCTGTATTTTGATCCAATGGAAGGAATTCACCCTGTTGATAGCAGTGGGGGAGAAAAAGGTGACTCAAGTGATGAAGCTTCTGAAGAACAATTAGAGGAAGAAGTATCCAATGAAACAATAAGTGAAGACACTAACAACGTGTGACTAGAAGCAGCCGAAATGGAGGAAGAACCTCCTATCAACCAGCATGAGGAAATCTGTGGGCCAAGAGTTTGGTCCCTTCCATTTGAAGCAAGAGGAATCCTTAGAATGATCAATAAGATTCATCAAATTCTCATTAAGGTAGTAATTTCAGACAAAAGGTACCAAGCAGAGCTACAGTGATAACAGTCGGTAAGTGAAAGATGGCCACTACCTCGAGTCTTGAAAGGTTGGAAGATGTGGTCACTCTGGTGTTCGTTCTGGCAAAAGATTTATGCAGAAGCCCTCCAGCATCTCTAGACAGTGGGAGTGAGGAGTATCACTAATGGGCACGAGCACATGATAGGTACTATCTCTACAACATCAACATAGATGAACAAGTGAGGGATCCCACCAAGAATATCCATCCTACAATTTCTAGTCATGAAGAAATATCAGAAGATGAGGAACATTTTGAATCCTTATCTAAAGCAACGAGGTTCCAAAAATTAACCAGTGATATCTTCGAAATGATCCAACGAATGATGCCTGTAGGTCCACAAAAATTGGAGCACAACCAACTTGTCAGGCACCTCTATGAAAAGCAAGAGACCTTATCCAAGATCCTGCAAATAGCCCATAAGACAATCATTGCCTCGACGACAGAGAGCAAAATAACTAATCCAAGAAGGAAGATCCCAATGGTAGGAACCCTTGTGATGATGACGAGCTATATCCAGTGGAGCTCATTATTAAAAGAAAAGAACCCAAAGTTCCAAAGACCAGAAGTGGAAGAAATTTTAAAGACAAAGGTTTAATTATGGAAAAACCTTGTGTGCCTACCTTACCTCTGAGCAGGTATGAGCCAGAATCAAGTATTGAATCAACTGAAGAAGGTGCAAGCTAACATTTCCATTTGGGGGTTTGATGGCCTCCCCACCACATCGGGAAGCAATTCTGAAAGCACTTAACAAAGTTCAAGCACCAATAGAAATGGGTCTGGAGGAACTCTAAAACATTGTAGGGGCCACCTACGCCACACAGTCTCTCTTATTCTCCAAGGATGACCTGCCATTTGGAGGGAAGAATCATAATCAGGCTTTGCACATTACAATAGAATGCAATGGGAATAGGGTCCCTCAAGTGCTGATAGACAATTAGTCAGCCCTCAATGTCATACCTCTCAAAGCTGCAAGTTGTATAGGGCTAGATCTTGCCCGAATGAAGCCTTTTATTGAAACAATCCGAGCATATGACAATATAAGAATGAAGGTTCTGGGAGTTTTGATCACTAACATTCGGGTCGGACCTGCTTAGTTCATTGTGGAGTACCAAGTGATAGATATGCATCATTCAATATATAGTTAGAATGGCCCTAGCTTCATTATGTAGGGGCATTGGCCTCAAGACTGCATTAGAAGATGAAGTGGTCCATACCTTGGCAAGCATTAAAGTAGGAGGGGAAACTCCAAAAGACACCCAGCAAGGCGGGTTCGATATTAGGGCAATCAGCATCACAACCTCGAAAGCAAAAGAGATAATCCCATCCGGATATCCATCCATATGGAGTAAGACATTTTTGAAAATGATGAATAAGGTGGAATATTTCCCAGGACTCAGATTACGAAAGAATCAACAAGGGATTCTAGAATTCCCTGATTTTTTGACCTACGACAACCATTATGGGCTGGGATATGAAGAACCAAAGAAAGGAAGCAAACTTGAAAAGATTTGGGAACGTAAGAAAGCGAGCACTTCCAAGAAACCGTCTCCATATTTCAAGACTCTGAATGGCTATTTTGTCAAGGAAGAGGAAAACTTTCCATACTCCGGAAACATTGAGCCTTTGTTCGATCATAACACTGGAAGTCTCCATCTGAGATTTGAAGTCTTCTTCAAGACAACATCGACTAGGTGACCTTAGAAGCAAAACAAGTAAAGCTGAAAGCTGGCAGAGAGGAGCTGGGCATTGGAGAACTATTCGAGGTAGCCATGATTTTCACAGGGGATGAAGAAGGACCAAAGCCTCATCTGTTGATCCACCCCCTCCAAGAACCAATTGTAAATTGGATTAGTGTCTCTAAAAGGTTTTAAGAAATAAAGTCTCAGGGAGTGGTCAGCTCTGAACTAGTCTCATCTATTAGTGAATTAGTTGTAATCAAGGTAGGAAGTACCTTCCAATCTGTCTAGTCTACTTGTACCCCTCTTTTCGCCATGAATGAAATCAACTGTTCTAAGTATGTCTCTTCCTCTTCTTCTGATTCTTCTTCTGATGATGATGATATCTTTGAACAGCATCACTTAATTAAAATTGCTAAAACAAAGAAAAGCCCAACTTGTTCGAGAGAGCACATGTCTCATAAATCTGGGAATAGAACAATGCCCCAGAATGGTAAAGGTTGGTTCCTCACTGGATGAGAAGGAAGTTGGTCAGATGATGGCCCTGTTAAAAGAATTCCAAGAAGTTTTTGTATGGGCTTACAACGATATGCCCGACATCGACCCAGAAATAGTACAGCATCAACTGCCTACTTATTCGGATGCATGGCCCGTCAAGTAGAAGCCCAGAAGAATACGACTTGAATGGAGTGAAAAGATCAGGGAGGAGGTCATCAAGCAGTGGAATGCGTGATTTCTCCAGGTGACACAATATCCTCAGTGGTTGTCCAATATTGTCCCGGTGCCTAAGAAAGACAAGAAAGTAAGGATGTGTGTGGATTTCTGAGACCTCAACAAAGTCAGCCCTAAGGACGACTTCCCATTGCCGCACATCGACATACTAGTGGATAATATGGCGAAGTACACCCTTTACCATTCATGGATGGATTCTATGGTTACAACCAGATTAGTATGAGCCCAAAAGACTGGGAGAAGATGGCATTTACCATATCATGGGGGACTTAATTGTAACGAGGTAATGCCCTTCAGTTTGAAAAATGCTGGAGCAACATATCAAAGAGTAGCTATAGCCATCCTATATGACATGATACACAATGAAGTGGAAGTGTATGTGGATGACATGATCGTCAAGTCGGTTACCTGATAGGGGCACTTTCCAGCATTGAGAAAATTCTTTGAGTGAAGCAAGGAATACAAGCTCATATTGAATCCTCAGAAATGTGTATTCGGAGCAATAGCAAGCAAACTTCGAGGATTTCTCGTCAGCAAAAGAGGAATAGAGGTAGATCTCGACAAAATAAAGGCCATTATAGAAATGCCATCACCAAGGATAGAAAAATAAATTTGGGGTTTCTTGGGATGAATTCAGTACATAAGCCGATTCATAGCTTGTCTCAGCGCGACATGTGAGCCTATCTTCAAGCTCTTGAAGAAAGAAGAACCAAAAGAATGGAATGACAAGTGCCAAGAGGCGTTCATAAGTATAAAAGAATACCTGATGAATCTACCCATCCTTGTTTCACCAGTATTAAGCGAACCACTACTATTATACTTATCTGTCGGTGAAACATCAATGGGATCCATGATGGTGCAACATGATCAGAAGAGTGGGGAAGAACACGATGTTTACTACTTAAGTAAGAAACTGTTAGAATACAAAACTTGTTACACCTCATTAGAAAAGACGTGCACTACTTTGGCTTGGGCCACCAAGAGGCTAAGGCATTATATGGTTGTTTGAGTTAAAATAATACCGCAAGCGTACGGGTCAATCGTAGCTACGGGTCGAACACGAGGAGATATACGCCACTCTATTTAACTAACTTAAAAGTAATGCAAAGTGAACCAAATTAAAGTGTTAAATTAAACTAATTAAATTAATGAAAATTAATGCATCCTAACTCATAAGCATCTAACAAAATTAAGGGATTAAATTGGCGTCCTAACACATGAGCATCTAACCTATCAGACTAACGCAAATTGAAAGGAATAAAAAAAAGCAGCCACACATAATAACCACATAAAAAGGAATAAGGGAATAAAAGTGCATCCACAAACCATAACCATATAAAAAAATAAAAGAAATAGAGGGAGAAGAAGAAGAAGATAGAGAGAGATAGAGGAAAGGAGAATGAGATTAAGGGTTTAGAGAATGAGATACCTTGATGTGTTTGAATACTTGAATAAACTCACCATGGCTTCCTCTTCTAAATCTCCATGTCTTGTCATCAACATAGGAACTTAGACTAGGAAGCTTTAAACTATAACTATTACAACCATTAAACTAGACTTATGAAATCAAAATTAAGAACTTGAAATCAAAACTAAGAACTTAAGCCAAAAATAGGAAAAGAAGAGAAAATTTTACTAAGTGAATGAAGTAAAAATTACACTAAAAAAACTGAATTAAAATTGAACTAGAAACTAAGTAAAAAACTGAACTAAAAAACTAACTTCTACAACCCAAAGGGCAAGGGGTATTTATAGGGGAAGAGAGGAGAAGAGAGAAGAGGGAACTGTAGGAGAAATATTCCCTAAGAAAAGAGAATATTTTCTTCTCCTTCCTCTTTTACAATGCCTTGAATCCTAAGAAAAAGAAAAAAATAGAAAGAAGAATAAGAGAAGATTGTTTACATAGACCTTCTATTTCTAGTAAAGTAAACTTCCAATTCTAACAAGTGCTTTCTTTTCTTTGTAGATATCTTCTCCAAACAATAAAATCAAAGCATCTTTGACTTTTCAACTTTCCATAGGTGAAAGAATATCTTTCAAAATAAATCTATCCCAAGTAGAATTTCAGAAGTGCCCTTGAGAAGTTGGTGGAGAGAGAGAGTAAGGGTGATGACTAGGATTCCTTCAAGAATAAATAAAATACCCATTCTGTTCTTCATAAAACGTGGAGCATGGGGTGCTTATATAGGCATCACCATTGTGTTCCTTACGAAAAATCACCCAAAATAGACCCAAATTTCGTCCAATTTGAAGCTGGGGAGCCCAAGATATCTCAAGTTGAAGTTGGACTGTCCAGAGACAGGAAATATAACTTCTGGTTATTTCATTAAGGCCCCTAGAATCCAAACTTTTGCTTCACTTTGTCCCCGGCCGACTATCAATAATTACAAATAAACCCTTGTAGACCATTTTCACGCTTCGTTACGGAAACGGCCGTAACTTCTTCGTTTCAACTCGGAATCATGTGCCGTTTAAACCGTTGCAACGTGGAGCATGGGGTTATTTCAACCATATAGGTTGACAGCAAGGGAACCCGTATAGTCTTCACGAGCCACCTACGGGCGACTCCAAATGGATTCTGATGTAGGGTGGAGGACTACTATACGTTTATGTTTCCAACGCTCTCACTATGTCGCTTTCCTATTATCAAGAGTGGTCACCTCCAAAGATAAGTCACATGCCAATCCAAACCACCCAACGAATCAAGGGGCACCAAGATTGGCTGGGTTTGGGCATATGAAGGACTTTAGATTGGGTGCACACTATTAAAATAGAAAAGAAACAAGAGGAGGTTTTCAAAATTTTTTTTTTTTTTAAAAAAGAAAGAGGAGAAAGAGAAGAAACTAAAGCACTTGAATTACTTAAAAATAAAAAAATAAAGTGGTCAATAATCTCCCACACATGGCGCCAAAAACTTGTTTGAGTTAAAATAATACCGCATAGCGTACGGGTCAATCGTAGCTACGGGTCGAACACGAGGAGATATACGCCACTCTATTTAACTAACTTAAAAGTAATGCAAAGTGAACCAAATTAAAGTGTTAAATTAAACTAATTAAATTAATGAAAATTAATGCATCCTAACTCATAAGCATCTAACAAAATTAAGGGATTAAATTGGCGTCCTAACACATGAGCATCTAACCTATCGACTAACGCAAATTGAAAGGAATAAAAAAAGCAGCCACACATAATAACCACATAAAAAGGAATAAGGGAATAAAAGTGCATCCACAAACCACAACCATATAAAAAAATAAAAGAAATAGAGGGAGAAGAAGAAGAAGATAGAGAGAGATAGAGGAAAGGGAGAATGAGATTAAGGGTTTAGAGAATGAGATACCTTGATGTGTTTGAATACTTGAATAAACTCACCATGGCTTCCTCTTCTAAATCTCCATGTCTTGTCATCAACATAGGAACTTAGACTAGGAAGCTTTAAACTATAACTATTACAACCATTAAACTAGACTTATGAAATCAAAATTAAGAACTTGAAATCAAAACTAAGAACTTAAGCCAAAAATAGGAAAAGAAGAGAAAATTTTACTAAGTGAATGAAGTAAAAATTACACTAAAAAAATTGAATTAAAATTGAACTAGAAACTAAGTAAAAACCGAACTAAAAAACTAACTTCTACAACCCAAAGGGCAAGGGGTATTTATAGGGAAGAGAGAGAGAAGAGAGAAGAGGGAACTGTAGGAGAAATATTCCTAAGAAAGAGAATATTTTCTTCTCCTTCCTCTTTTACAATGCCTTGAATCCTAAGAAAAAGAAAAAAATAGAAAGAAGAATAAGAGAAGATTGTTTACATGACCTTCTATTTCTAAGTAAAGTAAACTTTCAATTCTAACAAGTGCTTTCTTTTCTTTGTAGATATCTTCTCCAAACAATAAAATCAAAGCATCTTTGACTTTTCAACTTTCCATAGGTGAGAGAATATCTTTCAAAATAAATCTATCGCAAGTAGAATTCCAGAATTGCCCTTGAGAAGTTGGTGGAGAGAGAGAATAAGGGTGATGACTAGGATTCTTTCAAGAATAAATAAAATACCCATTCTGTCCTTCATAAAACGTGGAGCATGGGGTGCTTATATAGGCATCACCATTGTGCTCCTTACGAAAAATCACCCAAAATAGACCCAAATTTCGTCCAATTTGGAGTTGGGGAGCCCAAGATATCTCAAGTTGAAGTTGGACTGTCCAGAGCCCTCCAAATGGAATCTTTCGGGTACAGGAAATATAACTTCTGGTTATTTCATTAAGGCCCCTAGAATCCAAACTTTTGCTTCACTTTGTCCCCGGCCGACTATCAATAATTACAAATAAACCCTTGTAGACCATTTTCGCGCTTCGTTACGAAAACGGCCGTAACTTCTTCGTTTCAACTCGGAATCAAGTGCCGTTTGAACCGTTAAGAAGCTGACTCGATGGGCTACGCATCCATGCCATTAACACCTCTAAATAGCTTAAAAACATTTTCTTAGCATCATCTCCTCCATTTTCATAAGAATTCACCTAAAACCCGAAAAGCACAAAAAGCACCGAGTAACTCTGTCCAATGTGGTAAAATGTATGCTTTATGTCCTAAGATTTCACGCATAAATGTGCTCATCAATGGTCGCACATCAAATCTGGCTCACCTCAAGGATGGATCCAATTAAATACCTCTTCGAGAAGCCAGCATTGACAGGAAGGATGGCCAGATGGTTATTGCTGTTGTCAAAATTTGACACAACATATGTCAACCAGAAATCCATAAAAGGACGAGCGATCTTGGACTATCTAGCTGCATACCCAACTGGAGTAGATTCACAGCCGCTAGAGGACTCATTCCTAGATGAGGATTTGTCCTGTGTGGAAGACTGGTGGCAATTATACTTTAACGGTGCATGTTTGAGTTAAAATAATACTGCAAGCGTACGGGTCAGTCGTAGCTACGGGTCGAACACAAGGAGATATACGCCACTCTATTTAATTAACTTAAAAGTAATGCAAAGTGAACCAAATTAAAGTGTTGAATTAAACTAATTAAACTAATGAAAATTAATGCATCCTAACTCATAAGCATCTAACAAAATTAAAGGATTAAATTGGCGTCCTAACACATGAGCATCTAACCTATCAAACTAAAGCGAATTGAAAGGAATAACAAAAACGCAACCACACTTCATAATCACATAAAAAGAAACAAGAGAATAAAAGTGTATCCACATACCACAACCAAATAAAAAAAATAAAAGAAATAGAGGGAGAAGAAGAAAAAGATAGAGAGAGATGGAGGACAGGGAGAATGAGATTAAAGGTTTAGAGAATGAGATACCTTGATGTGCTTGAATACTTGAATAAACTCACCATGGCTTCCTCTTCCAAATTTCCATGTCTTGTCATCAACATAGGAACTTAGACTAGGAAGCTTTAAGCTAAAACTATTACAACCATTAAACTAGACTTATGAAATCAAAACTAAGAACTTGAAATCAAAACTAAGAACTTAAGCCAAAAAATAGGAAAAGAAGAGAAAATTTCACTAAGTGAATGAAATAAAAATTACACTAAAAAACTGAATTAAAATTGAACTAGAAACTAACTAAAACTGAACTAAAAAAAACTAACTTCTTACAACCCAAAGGGCAAGGGGTATTTATAGGGGGAAGAGAAGAGAAGAGAGAAGAGGAAAGTGTAGGAGAAATATTCCTTAAGAAAAGAGAATATTCTCTTCTCCTTCTCTTTTACAATGCCTTGAATCCTAAGAAAAAGAAAAAATAGAAAGAAGAAGAAGAGAAGATTGTTTACATAGACCTTCATTTCAGAAAAGTAAACTTCAATTCTAACAAATGCTTCCTTTTCTTTGTAGATATCTTCTCAAGCAATAAAATCAAAACATCTTTGATTTTTCAACTTTCCATAGGTGAGAGAATATCTTTTAAAATAAATCTATCTCAAGTAGAATTTGAAGTGCCCTTGAGAAGTTGGAGGAGAGAGAGAGTAAGGGTGATGACTAGGATTCCTTGAGAATAAATAAAATACCCATTCTGTCCTTCAGGAAACGTGGAGCATGGGGTGCTTATATAGGTCTCACCATTGTGTTCCTTGTGAAGAATCACCCAAAATAGACCCAAATTTCGTCCAATTTGGAGTTTGGGAGCCCAAGATATCTCAAGTTGAAGTTGGACTGTCCAGAGCCCTCCAAATGGAATCTTTTGGGTAAAAGAAATATAACTTCTAATAATTGCGTTAAGGCCCCTGCAATCTGAACTTTCGTTTCACTTTATCCCCAGCCGACTGTCAATAATTACAAATAAACCCCTATAGACCATTTTCGTGCTTCGTTACGGAAACAGCCGTAACTTCTTCGTTTCAACTCGGAATCATGTGCCGTTTAAACAGTTGCGAAGCTAACTCGATGGGCTACGCATCCAAGCCATTAATACCTCTAAATTGCTTAAAAACATTTCCTTAGCATCATCTCCTCCATTTTCACAAGAAATCACCTACAACCTGAAAAGCACAAGAAAGCACCGAGTAACTCTGCCAATGTGATAAAATGTATGCTTTATGCCCTAAGATTTCACACATAAATGTGCTCATCAGATTCCCCCACACTTGAACGTTACTTGTCCTCAAGTAAAGCAAAAGAAAACTAACCTAGAATGCAGAAAATCCTAACTCACTTTCGTAGGAATCACGGTTGCACTTAGCATGTGCAACAAGCCTTTCAACCCCTAGGTTACCCCTAGTGGATGAGTTGTGTCTTGTGGGTGTTTGCAGTGAATATACACCCAAAATTCAATAAATCAAAAAGAATGATGTAAATTTTTCTCATGGCATAAGTAAGATAGGGCACACAATCTCAAAGAAATACTCAACTAAAGATTAAGGAGCCAAAGGTTCCCCCACACTTGAATTTTATCACCCCACATCAATTCAAGTATCAAGCATGCAACAAGTTCAAGGGATCTCCTCATATTTTCTGAACACTACTCACTTTCAAGTAAACCCCCCCATAGCATCGATGGAACTAAAGACTTAGGCATTGAGTATTGTTGACCATACTTTCTTTTTTTTCAGGCATTAAGGCAAAAGTTTTTTTCTTTCTCAACCACAAACTCTATTTCTACTCCCCTCTGTTCTCTGAATGACATGGTGGAGCATACACGACACCCAAATACTTGGTAGCTTCGCTTTTGCATATATCCATAGAGACTTTGAGACATTGATGCAAGAGTTTTTTTAGTTTCCTTCCAAGGAATTTCGATCAAGTCACCCTGCTTCATGAGGCACAATGCCTGTCTAGTCCCAAGGAATTCCACTTTCTTTTCTGTTCTTTTTTTTTTTTTCACTTCACTTCCACTTTCATTCCTTGCCTTGCCACAAACAAATTGGTCTCAACTACTAGCCAAAAGATCAAAGGGTCCATAAAACACATAGAGGAATCTAGCCATCAAATGAAATAATGCTCATGTTTTCCAATTCAATCCCTCTCACCGGATACAAACCAACTATCGTCCTTGAAAAGGGATTTTTTATTATTTCGCATGCTAGGACACCTAATTCCCTCTTTCTCTCGCTTTGCAATCAAAGAGACATATGCACAAAACCAAACTGTTGTCACAATCAAAATTCACCAATTAAGCCCAACATCCCCCCAACACTTAATTCATGCAGTGTCCTCAATGCATGCATAAAAGAAAGAATATGGACAAGGGAGGAGATGAAGGGGCTTACCGGATATAATCAACAAAGAGAATCATGAAGAGTCATGAGCTCTACAAAAAGTGCTAGGAGCACAAGTAAATCTCAATCCATGGCCGATAAATGGAGAAATAGGTTCGAGACCCAGAAAACACTCGACCATGAATTTTAGTAAAGCGAGAAATAATGTGGAAGTTAAGAACAACTGAGAAATATTCAATAAAAAAATCTATCCTCATGGGACAGTGGAAAATGAAGGCATTAAAACTCAGGCCATCAATCCGTCCCTCCTCTCCCGTTTGCAATGTAGAACACCTATCATTCTTTGAAAAACCAATCAAAAATGGATCACAATAAGCATAAAAAGGATTATGAATAACCTCATCTAAATAATCATCAAAAATTGGAGGTTTACTCAAATCAATCCTGCCAATACAACTATCCACTCTTTGCATAACTTGGTTTGCCAAATAAGGATCATGAAAATATGCTTGAAAGGCATTATGACTAACATTGTCCTCCTCAATAAAATCGTCAAACCTAGGAGGTTTGGACAAATCAACATGTGAGACAATGAAACCCTCAAAATGACAATTATCTAAGTTTTCCAAAGAGAGAGGGGGAGATCGAATTTCCTGGCTTTCTATGTTATCATGAAAATCTAATTCTAAATCAATAAAAACACTAGGCTCACTAAAATCAGAAATTTTAGGAAAAGTTGGACTTCCCGGTAGCTCATCAAATCTCGCTTCACTAATTTCCGAGGAGACTCAATCTCAACAAATAAATCATCATGAAAAGCGACTTGTTGGGAATGACTCTCATTAACCTCAAAGCTGGGGTGGTGGACTTTCAATATCATTAAACTGGGGATGGGGCGGTTTAGGTTGACTAGGTAATGTACCCGTTTCCTCCTCTTGTACCATGGTTATCAGTTGAGAGAGTTGCTTCTCCATGGTATTTTGGCTTGTTGTGAGAAGGTCTATGTATTTCTCAAGCTCATTCATCTGGCCTCCTCACCCATGTTTTGAAACTCAAGGGGTTGGTGATATGGTTCAAGGAGAGGTGGCCCATTGAGATTCAATGGAGGGTTGGGCATTGGAGGACCAAACTGACCATGATATTGGAAATTGGGTGGTCCAGCTTGGTTATTCCATTGATCCCACGAGAAATAGGGATGATCACTCCACCCGTGATTGTAAGTGCCAAAAGAATTGTATTGAAATTGAGGACTCACATTCTCATCACCATTGCTACCCCCATAAAGATTAGGACATCCTTCCATAACATGGATTGCGGGAAGTGACCAATCAAAATTTTCCGAAAGCCCATAGTTGGGTTGGGGAGCAAAATTATCTTGGGTGGTGCAAAATTGTTCTCTCTCTCACTACTTTTGGCTTCCCTAACTTGTTTAAACATTTCCTCCAAAATCATGGTTGCCTTAGCATAGGTCCATCTTTCCCCCAAAGTCTTATTTGGAAGTGTATCTCCCATTATTCTAAATTAACCACCTATCCCAAATTGAGGTCTCCCATAAAAAAAAAATTTAAAGAAAAATAAAAGACTAGAAAAAAAAAAAATACTAAAAACAAGAGGGAGCCCAAGGTAGATAGTGCATCTATCCCTCAGAAATCAAAACAATGGTTCCAAAGCTATAAGGTTGCCATATAGGTTGACAACAAGGGAACCCGTATAGTCTTCACGAACCACCTACGGGCGACTCCAAATGGATTCTGATGTAGGGTGGAGGACTACTATACGTTTATGTTTCCAACACTCTCACTATGTCGCTTTCCTGTTATGAAGAGTGGTCACCTCCAAAGATAAGTCACATGCCAATCTAAACCACCCAACGAATCAAGGGGCACCAAGATTGGCTGGGTTTGGGCATATGAAGGACTTTAGATTGGTCGCACACTATTGAAACAAAAAAGAAATAAGAGGAGGTTTTCAAAATTTATTTATTTTTTTTTTAAAAGAAAGCGGAGAAAGAGAAGAAACTAAAGCACTTCGAATTACTTAAAAATAAAAAAAATAAAGTGGTCAATAATCTCCCCGGCAACGGCGCCAAAAACTTGTTTGAGTTAAAATAATATCGCAAGCGTACGGGTCAATCGTAGCTACGGGTCGAACACGAGGAGATATACGCCACTCTATTTAATTAACTTAAAAGTAATGTAAAGTGAACCAAATTAAAGTGTTGAATTAAACTAATTAAACTAATAAAAATTAATGCATCCTAACTCATAAGCATCTAACAAAATTAAAGGATTAAATTGGCGTCCTAACACATGAGCATCTAACCTATCAAACTAAAGCGAATTGAAAGGAATAACAAAAACGCAACCACACTTCATAATCACATAAAAAGAAACAAGAGAATAAAAGTGTATCCACATACCACAACCATATAAAAAAAATAAAAGAAATAGAGGGAGAAGAAGAAGAAGATAGAGAGAGATGGAGGACAGGGAGAATGAGATTAAAAGTTTAGAGAATGAGATACCTTGATGTGCTTGAATACTTGAATAAACTCACCATGGCTTCCTCTTCCAAATTTCCATGTCTTGTCATCAACATAGGAACTTAGACTAGGAAGCTTTAAGCTAAAACTATTACAACCATTAAACTAGACTTATGAAATCAAAACTAAGAACTTAAGCCAAAAAAATAGGAAAAGAAGAGAAAATTTCACTAAGTGAATGAAATAAAAATTACACTAAAAAACTGAATTAAAATTGAACTAGAAACTAACTAAAAACTGAACTAAAAAAAACTAA
This sequence comes from Telopea speciosissima, assembly GCF_018873765.1. Classification (NCBI taxonomy): domain Eukaryota; kingdom Viridiplantae; phylum Streptophyta; class Magnoliopsida; order Proteales; family Proteaceae; genus Telopea; species Telopea speciosissima. The sequence continues at coordinate 37,256,985 of NC_057924.1, forward strand.
CTTCTTACAACCCAAAGGGCAAGGGGTATTTATAGGGGGAAGAGAAGAGAAGAGAGAAGAGGGAAGTGTAGGAGAAATATTCCCTAAGAAAAGAGAATATTCTCTTCTCCTTCCTCTTTTACAATGCCTTGAATCCTAAGAAAAAGAAAAAATAGAAAGAAGAAGAAGAGAAGATTGTTTACATAGACCTTCTATTTCTAGAAAAGTAAACTTCCAATTCTAACAAGTGCTTCCTTTTCTTTTGTAGATATCTTCTCCAAGCAATAAAATCAAAACATCTTTGATTTTTCAACTTTCCATAGGTGAGAGAATATCTTTCAAAATAAATCTATCTCAAGTAGAATTTCGAAGTGCCCTTGAGAAGTTGGAGGAGAGAGAGAGTAAGGGTGATGACTAGGATTCCTTCAAGAATAAATAAAATACCCATTCTATCCTTCAGGAAACGTGGAGCATGGGGTGCTTATATAGGCCTCACCATTGTGTTCCTTGCGAAGAATCACCAAAATAGACCCAAATTTCGTCCAATTTGGAGTTCGGGAGCCCAAGATATCTCAAGTTGAAGTTGGACTGTCCAGAGCCCTCCAAATGGAATCTTTCGGGTATAAGAAATATAACTTCTAATAATTGCGTTAAGGCCCCTGCAATCTAAACTTTCGTTTCAATTTATCCCCAGCCGACTGTCAATAATTACAAATAAACCCCTATAGACCATTTTCGTGCTTCGTTACGGAAACAGCCGTAACTTCTTCGTTTCAACTCGGAATCATGTGCCGTTTAAACCGTTGCGAAGCTAACTCGATGGGCTACGTATCCAAGCCATTAACACCTCTAAATTGCTTAAAAACATTTTCTTAGCATCATCTCCTCCATTTTCACAAGAAATCACCTACAACCTGAAAAGCACAAGAAAGCACCGAGTAACTCTGTCCAATGTGATAAAATGTATGCTTTATGCCCTAAGATTTCACACATAAATGTGCTCATCAGTGCAGCCAATTAGAGAGGATATGGGGCAGGAATATTGTTGATAACCCCAGATGATCTCTATCTGCCATCTATGTTCTTATTAGAATTCCTGTGCACCAATAACATTACAGAATATGAAGCATATGTGATTGGCCTCAAAGCCGCCATGGCATTAGAAATCAAGAAGTTAAAAGTCTATGGGGACTCGTCAATTATGATTTGTCAAACTCAAGGGAAGTGGAGAACGAAGGATGAAAAGCTAAAACCCTACCAAGAACATTTGAAGAACTTGATCAAGAGTTTTGAAGAATCACCTTCGAATGTTTGCCAAGGGGCAATAACAAATTCGACGATGCCTTAGCTACTTTGGCTTCAGTGGTCGAATGCGACTTAGACACCCGGATCTGACCATTCTTGTGAATAGAAGATATGATCTGGCATATGAAGAATTAGTGAATGCCGTGTCAGCCGATGGGAGAACATGGTTTGCATCCATAATTGACTTCATCAGAGAAAGGAAGTATCCCAAACATTTCACAATGAGTGAAAAGAAGCGGCTACGAAAGTATGCTACACAGTTCATGCTCCAAGGAGATTTACTGTACAAAAGATCCTACGATGGCATACAATTGATGTGTGTAAATGAAGAACAAGCTCAAATGATCATGGAGGAAATCCATCAGGAAATCTATGGACCACACATGAATGCCAGGATGCTTGCCAAGAAGGTCCTAAGATTGGGAAATTATTGGGCAACCATGGAAGTTGATTGCACATCATTCATGCGGAGGTGTCACAAATGCCAGATATTTGCCAACATCATCCACATTCCTCCAATGGAGCTCCATTCATTGAATGCTCCCTGGCCGTTCTCCACATGGGGGCATTGACATCAAAGGTAAGGTGATGCCGAAAGCATCTAATGGCCACGAGTTCATCCTTGTCACCATAGACTATTTCACCAAATGCGTGGAGGCACAATCTTATGCTGTCATGACAACCGTGAAAGTGGCGAAGTCCATCAAAGAAAGTATCATATGCAAGTATGGACTGCCATATGCCCTCATATCTGATCAAGGAGTGCATTTCTAGTGAAAGACAGATAAGTTCTACACCAAGTTTGGTATCTAAGGCATTGGTCTATGACTTACAAACCACAGACTAATGGGGCAGTGGAAGCTGCCAACAAGAATGTCAAAGTCATATTACAAAAATGGCTAATACTCACAAAGATTGGGCAAACAAGCTCCAATATGCATTATGGGCCTATCGGACATCCATTTGAAATTCTACTGGGGCAACCCCTTTCTCCTTGGTCTATGGGATGGAAGCAGTGCTACCCGTAGAAATCAAAGTGTCATCCCTCAGAGTATTAATGGACAGCAAATTACCCGAAGGGGAACGGATGCAGGCGAGACACGACAAATTCAACCTCCTAGATGAGAAAAGGATGAAAGCCCTGGATCATCTTAAAAATTACCAACTCAGAATCATGAGGGCATTCAACAAGGGAGTGCGCCCATGAGACATTGAAGAAGGAGATTTAGTTCTCTAAGAGCAAAGAGCACCCATCCACGACCCAAGGAGCAAGTTTAGGCCTAATTGGAGCGGATCTTACCACGTGAAGGAAATCCTAATTGGGCAAGTTGTTCGTCTCATGGATTTTGATGGAGAAGATGTAAAGGGCCTTGTCAACATGAAACAGCTTAAAAAGTATTACGTGTAGCCGTCGAGCCAGCACGAACTACGTTTGACCTGATTCCTTTGCAAAGGCTACGTAGGCAACTTGACATGCTCAAGTGCGGTCACAATAACGCATCCTTCAGGGGCATGTTAAAAAAAATGAGTGAGGGAAGATTCCACCATCTGGCATCTTTACCATTCAAAAAATTGGCCATTCGGCACCTTTACCATTAAAAAAATCTATCATCTAGCATCCTTTTGCGTGTGTCTAATAAGAGCTGACTATTCCTTGAGCCCAAAAGAAAAAGAAGACAAAAAAAAGAGAGATCTCTTCCAGTTTACTCAAAAGTTCTTTGATTGAGTACAGGCAAAATGCATCCCCTGAAGAAGCATCCCTCGATGAGATTCTGTGCAAATGGACTATCAACACAGATTCAGATGATCTAACCACTTTGGAAAATGTACATTTATCGATCCTAGGAAGGATCATGTGTATGGAGATTCATCATGATATGCTTCGACAAGTACACCAATGCTGGGATCCAAAACTGCATATTTTCAGATTCGGAGACGTGAAGACAACCCCCACAATTGAAGAATTCTGAGCTTGCATGCTCTCACCACCACTGGGAAGACTTTTCCATCCACCCCTGCTCAACAACTACGAAGAAAGTTTACAAGATTTCTTCAAATGGACCAAGAGAGATGTCAAAGAAATCATGAATTATGGTAAAGTAAATATTTTGAAAGTAGCAAAAATTTTCTCCAAGCAAGATAGTGTCGGAGGAACCCAACTAAAAATCAAGAGGAAAGCATATTTATTTTGCATGATTGGAAGGTACTTGTTGCGCACCCCGACAAAAGGAGTTCCCCCTGTAATTGCAAATCTTGTTTGGAAACTTCTGGAAGGATGCGTCATTGTCCCCACAGTACTGGCTGAGACTTTCAAGGGTCTAGATGGAATGCGTGTTTCCCAAAGATATGACACAAATTATTGCATGGGATCAACTGTAATTTTGCAAATATGGTTACTAGAGAGGTTGCAATTGGTCAGACCAATCAGCAGCTCCAAGCTTCAACCAAAACATTTTCAAATCCGAAGAGAAACAGAGGAGTTCCACACGATTAAGGATTGGAGAAGATACTTGGAAGAAAGAATAGATGGGTTTAACCCATACCACCTTCTATTTACCTCACCTTGTACCCGTGCAGTTCCAATCACCTCCAAAAGTGCCAGAAGTAAAGGTCCGACTACCGGAAGAGTTAACGCCTAAGGTCATAAGTCTACTGGATGAGTTATGGATGAAATACGTAATCGCGAGGTGACATTATTAGACTCAATGTTCAAAAACTCATTTCATTTCAGTATTTCAAGCTGACCCAAAATATCCGAAATATCCAAAATTTTGGATATTTTGGTCGAAATATTGCATTTTTCTGTTGTTTCGGTAGGTCATTTCGATGGGTTTTAGGCCAAGTTAAGGCCTGAAACTTTATGGAAACCCTTGTTGTAAATTGGGAATAAGGGTATTTTGGGTAGTTTCTATATTTTGTATTCATTGTAACCCTATTCCTGATATTATAAATAAAGAGGACCAGTGTCATATTCACACAAGTCCTATTCTCTCCAATCCAACATGGCATCAGAGCCAGAATCGATCTAGGGTACTGAAAAAAAAAATTCCCATCATTTTTTTTCTCTCCCTTTCTCAAATTTTTCCACCTAGCGCCACCACTCTACTTCCGCCTTTTCTCCCTTCTTCACTTCTAGCACCACCACCACCCACCACTTTCGCCTCTTTTCTTTTCGTTTCCTCGGTGGCGATCTTCTAAGCCACCGAGGGCCTTTGTTTGCCCTTGTTCTTTGGTTCCCTTCATTAAACTAATGATTTGAAGGGTTTAATCCATATTTTTTTTGGGTTTCAGACATCTTCATTTTTTAATCCTTTATTTGGTTTGAAATCCCCTTCTGGTTATTGTTTTCTTTTCCAGGCATTCCCTCGTATCGATTTTTTTTCTTGGATTACAATATTTCCTGGTGCTTCTCGATTTCTCACATCTATCTCTGACATCGAATTTTTTTTTCTTTGGCTGTATCGTTTATCTTTACACCAGAGATTCCTTAGATTTTTTCCAGAACTCCTTTATCCAATCGGAGGTGACTGGTTGAGAGGCATCTAGTGGTTCTTCTACAAATGATGGCAGCCGCTCATACCCAACCTTCCCTCCCTGTGCTGTTAAATGTGATGGGGGGGAATTACTTGATGTGGTCTAGATCTGTCTTTGTCTCTATTGACTGTCGTGGGTACTATGGCTATCTTACTAGTGCTAAGCCAAAGCCCACGACTGAAGCTAAACAAGAATGATGGAGTTCAACCAATTCTCTTGTTATGTCTTTTCTCTTCAGCAGCATGCAACCTCAGATTGCCAGAGGATATATGCTATTGGATACTACAGCCCAAAAAATGGAAGGCCGCTTAGGAAACATACTCACAAGTGGGGAGTGATACACAGGACTATGAGTTAAGGAAGAAAGTGTGTGAGACTAAATAGGGTACCCTCACATTATCTCAATATTTCTCTGAGCTACGTTCTCTCTAGCAGGATTTGGACTATTATGATGATTTTCAATGCTCTACGGCTAAGGATGTTACTGCTTTCAAGAAATGGAAGGATAAATTCAGTGTTTACTATTTTATGGCTGGTCTAAATGTGGAATATGATCAGTTTCATTCTCAAATTCTCAGTTGTGATCTGTTTCCCACTCTAGAACAATCATATTCCCTGATTCAGCTTGAAGACACCCGCAGATCCGCCATGCTTCCTCCTTCTGTGCCTCCTGCTCCAGAGCGGTCTACCTTAGCTTCCACTATCACACCCCAAACCAAACCCTGGGAGGATTAGGTAGGTGACCCGAATTGCACTGTAGCAATCCGCCAAATCCCATGAATCTAGAAGCAGTTAATCCATTCACAGGCACACACATCCACCATAATACATCATGTAATACTTAGAGTGCTGCGGAAAGCTATATTTACATTAAAACATTTAAAAGAAAGAGTAGCAGTACAGGAAATCAAAATATAAATAGTACTATGTTTGTTCATTCCCTCTCTTACACCCACAAATAGAACAGTAGTACTTATCTTTACCATATACAACATTTAAACAAAAGAAATATGTACAGGGCAGGGTAACCTAAGCCCCAAAAAGAAAATTGAAAAGTAAAATGGGGAAAAACTCCAACAAAAACAAAAGGAGTCCCCAAGATAAAAAGAGTCAACAGCAACACCCTTCACGGGTCATCCTCAGATATCACCAAGAACACACGCACCAACCGTATGACCTCCGTCCAGGTCCACACCAATATAGTCATAACCACCATGGCTCTTCTTCGGATAATAAGTCTCCCCGCCATAGTGGCATCCACCTGTCGGATCATCTAATAGAAAAACATATATAACAGAGTGTGAGCTCCATCGAGCCCGTGAATAAAATACATCACCATGCATGCACATGCAATCACAACTATATGAGTCCTACTATGAGGTGTAGTTCATTTTATTTATTAGCCACCTAACATCACAACTAAGGTAGGTTAGTGCTACTACAATCCCCAATACATGTATCCCTGGTGTGGGGGGTGAATCATGTGCTTCCTTAAGAATTCGGTCCTATACCTCATAGTTGTTAGGCACGCACAATCTATCTCTGAACTTCAATGCCCCGTCATTGACAAGTCTGGGTCCTTGTGGACTCCATGCTGCACTTCCCAGATTATCTTGGTAAGTTCAGGGTCATTGGGCTGCTTTTCAATTATTTCTTCCCGGATCGATGGTTGTATGTCCATTGCTGCTAGCTATGTAGCCATTTCTTCAATCATAAGTTCTAGATCAAACTTCCGAGCTTCTTCTACCAGTTGCTCGCTTACAACCAAGGAAGTGAGAGATGCGGTTTGGGATTTCCTGCTTAACACATCCACTACTACGTTGGCCTTGCCAGGGTGGTACTGGATCTCACAGTCATAGTCCTTCACTAACTCTAACCACCATCTTTGTCTCATATTCAGCTCCTTCTGGGTGAACAAATACTTCAAACTCTTGTGATCGCTGAAGATCTCACTCTTTTTACCATAAAGATAATGCTGCCATATTTTTAATGTGAAGACTATCGCAGCCAACTCTAGGTTGTGAATGGGGTAGTTCTTTTCGTGTTCCTTCAACTGTTGTGAGGCATAGGCGACCACTTTACCTTTTTGCATTAACACACCGTCCAATCCTGTTTAGGATCGTCGGTATATAGCACCATTCCTCCGGTGCCATCTGAAATGGTCAAAACTGGCACCATTACCAATCGATTCCCTAACTCTTGGAAGCTTTTCTCGTAAGCATCGTTCCACTCAAACTTTGCTCCTTTCTTTATCCGCTTTGTCATGGGCACCAAGATGCATGAGAAATTCTCAATAAATCGGTGGTAGTATCAGGCTAAACCCAAGAAGCTTCGGATCTCAGTGGCATTCTTTGGAGTCTCCCACTCGAGAACTGCCTTTATCTTGTCTGGGTGTACCTTGATGCCATCTTTGGTGATGATGTGCCCTAAGAATCCAATCTGGTGGAGCCATAATTCACACTTGCTAAACTTAGCAAACAGCTGGTGCTCCCGCAATCATTGCAACACGAAAGTAAGGTGTCGAGCATGCTCCTCTTCACTCTTAGAATACACCAAGATGTCATCGATGAATACAATGACGAACTTGTCCAACACATTATGGAATACTCTATTCATCATATCCATGACTGCTACCAGGGCATTGGTTAACCCGAACGATAGTAATAGAAATTCATAATGTCCGTACCAAGTTCTAAACTTCGTCTTATGAATATCACCGCTGTTGATCTTCAATTGCTGGTATCCGGACCTAAGATCAATCTTGGAGAAAACTCTTGCTCCCTGCAGTTGATCAAATAGGTCATCGATGCGTGGCAACGGGTATCGATTCTTGATAGTTAGTTTATTCAGTTCTCGATAGTTGATGCACAGATGCATACTACCATCCTTTTTCTTCATGAACGGCACAAGTGCTCCCCAAGGAGACACGCTAGGTCATATGAAACCCTTCTTTAGCAAGTCTTGTAGTTGGACCTGCAATTTTTTCAACTCAATAGGTGCCATTCGGTATGGTGCCTTGGATACCAGTGCCGCACTAGGAATCAGATCAATTGCGAACTCTATCTCATGATCAGGTGGTAGCTGGGTCAGATCTTCTAGAAAAACATCGAGAAAATCTATAACAACGTCAAGCTCCTCTAAGGGCTTTATCTTTGCCTCGGTATCCATTACTGTGGCCAAATAGCCTTGACATCCATCATCCAGCAACTTTCGCACCTGGAGGGCGGATAAGGTTATCCTTTTAGACTTCCTCATCGGTTCACTTTGGTAGGTGAAAATCGAGCCATCCTCTAACTTGAATGTAATCTTCTTCTCTGCACACATGACGTTTGCTCCATAGGCAGATAGCCAATCCTTGCATAGTATAATGTCAAAGTCCTTCATATCGAACTTAATCAGACGTGCGGCCAAGTTCTTCCCACAAATTTCCACCAGACAGGGGTCATACACTTCTTTCAGGCTCACGACACTACCAGTCGGGTACTGACTACTAAATTGTGATTGATATCCCTTGGTTGAATAGTCATCCTACTCGCAAAGGTGGTGGAACCAAAAGAGTGTGATGCGCCCGAGTCGAATAGTACTTCGTGCGGGGACGGACAAGACAATTAGGGTGCCTAGGGTTCGTTTAAAATTTAAGTTTTTCTTGCATCCACAAGTTATTCCCTATAATTTAGTAGTGTTCAGTGGACGTACCTGTCATCACTTCGGGATTCACCTCCGCTTCTTCATTAGTCAGTGCGAACACTTTTCGTTGAGTCTGATTGTCCCATGGCTGGAAAGGTCTAGCGAAGGACTGGTTTGGCGAGTAAGTGTTGTATCCGCGATGTATGCACTCCCTGACCATATGTCCTACCTTGTAGCACACATAACATCTATTGGACAGCACGGCCGGTGATGAGGCCTGGCTCACTTGGCTCGCTGCAGGTCAGGCTGGTGAAGCCATAATTGTTGCTTGACTTGCAGTTGATTGGGCAGGCCGGTTATAAGTGGGGTGGAAAGGGTTCTGGCCCACCTTTGGTTTACGATACGGAGTCGGGTTGGGGCTCAAACTAGTTCCTCGAAAAACCTTATTTGGCTAACCAAAATTTTGATAGTTGCTTGGCCTTTTGCCCAAGTTGTGCAACGTTGTAGCTTTCTCTTTCTCTTTCTCTTTCAACCTGTCTTCCAAGGTCTTCGCCTTGTCGACCATTTATGTGTAATCCCAAATATCCATAATTGACAAGATGGACCTAATCTCTGGTTTGAGTCCCTTCTCAAATTTCTTTGTCTTGCTAGCTTCTCCTTTCAGGTGTTCTAGAGCAAAATGGAACAAATCTTCGAACTGCTGCTAGTAGTCCAGCACGGACTTGGTTCCTTGGACAAGTGTAGAGAACTCAGCTTCCTTCTTGTCCCTAAAGCTCTCAGGGAATTAGTTTTTAAAGAAAACTTCTTTAAATTGCTCCCAAGTAGGATTTGGATGAGCTGCTTCAAGGTTAGGCTTGGTTGCCTTCCACCATGCTTCTGCTTCGTTTTGTAGCTGGTATCTAGGACATATCAACTTCTGCGCATCCATACATTCAAGTATGTCAAATGCCTTTTCCAAGCGGCTAATCCACCATTTGGGCTGCATTGCCTAAGAATTTAACTTGGAAAATGCGGGCAGTTGGAGCTTCTTGAATCTCTCCATCACCTTAGCTGTAGAGTTTTCTACTGTGTGTTGAGGCACAGGTGGTGGAAAAAGTATAGGCCGGTTTGGTGGTGGTGGTGGTACTGCTCGCTCTTGCATCATGGCTACAAATTGTGCAGACATTTGGCCCAACAGCTCCTGTTGTTGCTATATGATCCGCATCATGGTGGTCATGAAGGTGTTCACCTCTCCAGCTGCTATACCTGGCTGAGGTGCAGCGGAAGTAGCTTGGGCAGCCATTGGTACCCTCAGCGAAGTAACCGACACTTTAAAATTCTGAGCTTTGGTTCCATCCGGCAGCTCAACTTCTAGGAAAAATCAAGGGCATCTTCCTCGATGACCACCTTGGTTGGATCTAGTGTTGACCATGATTGCTTTTCTGAAAGAAGCTATACGTTCAATATTTCCCACACTCTTAACGAGATCAATATATAATTCCTAACTATCACATGTACATTACCTATTCCACAGTTCCAGTGCAATCATGTTATCGTTCCAGTGAGGTATGTTATTTATTGAATGTTTTGGTTAAGTGTTTTATGTCTGTGGAGTGTTTTATGCTGTGATATGTTATGCATGATGTTATGTTGAAGATTTATCTTAAGCAGCAATTTCTTAGTTTTATACCTGTGTCTAGCATGCAAGTCTCTCCAACTTTGTCCTGGTGATAAGAACTTGTACATAAAGGATCCTATATCACCCCTAACCTCATCTGCTAAGGAAAGATAGATGGCACGACCCTCGGGTCCACTAGTATCTACCAGTGCCAAGAAGACAATCAGTTGGTTCTCAGCCCGGGATTGTATCTCTCGTATCCAAGCTTGTCACACCCTAAACCACCCCCTAGGAGGATTGGGTAGGTGACCTGAATTGCATAATGGCAATCCGCCAAATCCCATGGATCTAGAAGCAGTGCTTACATTCACGGAACCACATTCATTCACTTTACCAAAGGCAAGATCAGAGTGCTGCAGATAAACTACAATTTCAATAATAAAAGGAAGCATAGTGATACGGGGAAGTGATGATAATATATATATAAGAAAGTTTGTACATTTCCCACCAACCCACAAACATAAAAACAAAGCTGACATGAACAGAGCTACATACATAAATATATACAGGGTGAGCATACTCAACCCCAAAAAGAAAAGAAAGTAAAAACTATAACAGAACCACAATCAGAACGGGGATAAACTCCAAGCTAAAACAAAAAAAAGAGTCCCCAAGATAAAAAGCATCAAAAGCACTCCTCAATGGTCTTCATCAATGACCACCGAGAAAGTATGCAGGATCGGTATGACCTCCGTTAGGATCCACACCAACATCATCGTAACAATCGGGACTCTCCTCCTCGAGATGACCCTTCAGGCCACACTGGCATCTATATGCAAAATCATCTAAGAAAAATAATGTATAACAGAGTGTAAGCCCCTCTGAGCTCATGAGCAAATAACATCAATCATGCATGCAGATGCAATCATAATTCACAGTTCATATGATCCTACATGATGTGTAAGTCCAGTTTATTATTAGCCACCTAACAATACAACTAAATCAGGTCAGTGCTACCATAATCCCCAATACATTTATCCCTGGTGCGAGCTTCTAACCCCTTCCCGCGATACAACCGTTGAGTTATTGGAGAGAGCCAGTCAGCCCCCGCATCAGTCTCCAAGGTCAGCCTGATCAGCCCTCTGTGATTAACTTGTAGGGCAATCCATTTCTTTTCTCTTTTCTTTTCTTTGGCTTACAGCCCATATTCAACATTCTAGAGTTCTTTCATTTCTTTTCATTCACCATTCCGGTGTTCTTTCATTTCTTTTCATTCACCATTCTGGTGTTCTTTCATTTCTTTTCATTTCTTTTCATTTCTTTTCTCATATACATATGGTCACCCTCATAGGCATCCAACACCTAAACCCCTGTTGGCAAGGGTGCATACCACGGGTGATGAAACTCTAGCCCCATGTCTATATGGCATCGTATGAGTCGGGTGGTGTCAACCGCATCCCATTCTACGGGATACCACAGGCCTCATTTCCAAGCAGACTACGGCATCTAATCTAACAATCACAATCATCATCAAAGAATTCATAGTGTTGATCAACAGACAGTCATTATGCAGTGATTTGAGTAATTTGAATAGAAGTAAACAACACAGCATATATAATTCAATTCTTATTAGCCGGCATAGCATCATCATTCCACATGCACATATGATAGTATTATTCACTCACCTGAGTTGGGTTCTAAGACCTCAGTTGCAAACTCAGTTCCAAAAGTAGTTTGGTTACTGACCTCGAGCGCGACATCAATTCCGAGATATAAATCAAAAGTTGTCATATTAAGTTTCCAATCTATCTTTGATAGGTCTAGGGTTAACCTAAGCTTGCTGGGTTGACCCAGTGTTTAATTGGTACTCATTTGGGATCACTGGGCCTTGCACTAGGTCTTAGGTTCATGTCCCGGTGCATCATCCAGTGTCAGTGGCACAAGGGTAATATGGTCAGTTTCAATAGTTGTACCTGACCCTAGGTCAGATCAGGTCCATAGTACTATCCACAGCTTGCCTGTGCTGCATGACCAAGCACATCAGGGTTTCCTTCACCTACGGGGTCCACTTGGGTTCCAAAGTATTCCTCCACCAAGGACAGATGTGGAGAAGGGCTTTTTGATCATTTCCTAACTTCCCACAGTGTCCCACAGCCAATGGGTGAGGTCCCATAGCCAGATCAGCATTCTAGCAATTTTCCATTCATTGGGCGATGGCTCTGGGCGATGTCCGCATCGCCCAGTGCATTGCCTAGAGGCTGCAATCGACAAATGGGCTAAGATTCCAAGGTGGGGCTTCTTGGGTAGTGTGCTCAACATCACCCCATATATGTTAGGGTGTTGTGTAACCCCTGGGGTGGTCTTCCTGCTGGTCCAAATGGATCATCCGTCTGGTTAACCATTTGGCTGCCTAGACAACCTAGTGAATAGTATCACAGGGTTTTCTCTATACTTGGAATTCAATTCCAGCCACATACAAGGCTGGAAATGGATGTAAAATAGTGGTTTAAGGCTGCAACCACCTAGGGTTTGGTCCCTGCAGCCATGGCTTGCATTCAGGGCTCCAATTAGTCAGCCAAAAGTAAAATCTGGGCAGTGTAGCTGTGCACAGCCAGGATCGGTTCCCATAAACAGCAAATCAGAATTGCGAAATTACATAAAAATCCCAGATCTTCCATGCTTAAGGCTTGCATGGCAGATCTGGTGCTGTTTTAGGCAAACCCTAGCTGTTCAGGGCTGCCCAGAGAGCAAGAACACATCAAACACAGAGATGAAATGGGGCAGCAGGTATACATAGGTATTTTTTTTATACCTGAGTAGGTCTGATAAAGCTAGGGTTTAGGCTTGCTGCAGGGCTGCAGCAGCTCCTCTTCCTTCTTCCTTCTTCTTCCTTCTTCTCGTTCCTCTCCTTTCTCTCCTCATGGTTCCAGAAAAAATAAGAGCTCTAAATGAGCTCAAGACCCTTCTATTTATAAGCCCAACCCACACTGAGGCTTGTTTGGCTGTGAAGGCCCCTATTGAAAATCAGTTTTTAAACTGATTCTGACTGATTCTGGACACACTAGTGGGGTCCACAGTGAACCAAGGGTATGAGGTGGTCCCTCGGACTTCCTTCTATCAGTGGAGGGTGCCCATGTTCATATTGGGTGGTCTCCATAATTAAAAGTCAATTAAATATGCAGAATCACTCATTGGGCGATGTCACTAGGCCTTGCTGCATCGCTTAGTGCCATCGTTCAGAGAATTCCAGCAAGCTGAAATTCAATGGGCTTGCACAGGGGTCTGACCCTTGGTCAGGGTATTGTCCCCACACCCCATAAGAGATTTTACACACATCCCACCATTGTAAGGAGGAGAGAGATTACCTAGGATCCAAACCATATATCAGGCAATGGGTTGTACATTTGTAGGGGTCTGCTGTCCACCTACTGATAGGCATGTAGGATGATCCTCACAGGGTTTTCTCATCAATCCAAACCACTGGAGTGATACTCCATAGTGTTCTTGGTTGCCTGATCAGGGGTTCCTGTCCTTCAATCAAAATTCCAATCAGCCAGGGGTAGGGTTTGACATTTCTCCCCACCTTACAAAAATTTTGTCCTCAAAATTTGCATACCTTGCATTTCGAAGAGTTGAGGATACTTCTCTTTCATTTCATTCTCACATTCCCATGAAGCTTCCTCTATTGGGTTGTTTCCCTATCGAACCTTTACAAAAGCGACGTTGCGGTTACGGAGGTTATGCTCCTTTCTGTCCAATATCTCCATGGGTTGCTCTTTGTAGGTCATATCCACATCCAATTGTTTAGGTTCAGTTGATAGTACATGTGTCGGGTTGTTAATGTACTTTTGCAGCATTGACATATGAAAAACATCGTGGACACCTGACAAAGATGGTGGTAGTGCTAGTCGGTAAGCTACGGGTCCCACTCTATTGAGTATTTCATAAGGACCAATGAATCTTGGGCCTAACTTGCCCTTCTTGTTAAATCGTCGCAATCCTTTAGTTGGAGATACTCGAAGGAATACTTTTTCTCTGACTTCAAACTTGATGTCCTTCCTTCTATTATCCGCATAACTTTTCTATCTTGACTGGGCTGTCTTGAGCTTTTCTCTTATAATATCCACCTTGTCTCAGGTCGCTTGAATCATCTCAGGTCTGAGATATTTCCGCTTGCCAACTTCATCCCAATATAATGGAGTTCTACATTTCCATCCATACAATGCTTCGAATGGAGCCATGCCAATGGTGGAGTGATAGCTATTATTGTATGCAAATTCCACCAGAGGTATGTGAGCATCCCAACTATCATTCATTTTCAAAACACAGGCTCGTAGCATGTCCTCCAGAGTCTGAATAGTTCTTTCTAGTTATCCGTTCGTTTACGGATGGAAAGCTATGCTAAGATTTAGTTGAGATCCCAATGCCTTCTGCAAACTTCTCCAAAACCTTGAGGTGAATCGAGGATCTTTGTCAGACACAATACAGACAGGCACACCGTGTAACCAGACTATGTTTTTAATATATATGCGGGCAAGCTTCTCCATTGGGTAATGTATCTTAATTAGTATGAAGTGTGCCACCTTTTTCAGTCCGTCTATAGTCACCCAAATTGCATTCATGCCTTTCCTAGTGTTGGGCAAATTTGTTAGGAAATCCATAGTGATTCTTTCCCACTTCCATTCAGGTATGGGAAGTGGCTACAACAATCCATACGATCTGTGTCTCTCTGCTTTTATCTGTTGATAGGTGAGGCATTTGGACATGTATATTGCTATGGTCTCCTTCATTCCCGTCCACCAGTAATACTTCTTCAAATCTTTGTACATCTTTGTACTTTCGGGGTGGATTGTATAAGGTGAGTTGTGCGCCTCCTTAAGGATTCGGTCTTGGACATCAAAATCATCAGGCACACACAGTCTATCTCGAAACTTTAATGCACCATCATGGGCCAAGGAAGAATCTGGGTCCTTATGGACACCTTGTTGAACTTCCCAAATTATCTTGGCCAGCTCGGGGTCCAATGGTTGCTTTGCAATTATTTCCTCCCATATCAACAGCTATAGGTCCATAGTTGCTAATTGCATAGTCGTTCCTTCGATCATGAGTTCTAGATCAAATTTTTGAGCTTCTTCTATTAGCTGCTCACTTACAATTAAGGATGCGAGGGTTGCAGTCTGAGATTTTCTTCTTAATGCATCCATAACAACGTTGGCCTTTCCTGGGTGGTACTGGATTTCACAATCGTAGTCTTTCACCAATTCCAACCATCGTCTCTGTCTCATGTTCAACTCCTTCTGGGTGAAGAAATACTTCAAACTTTTATGGTCGCCGAAGATTTTACTTTTCTCACCGTACAGGTAATGCCTCCATATCTTCAACGTAAAAACTATCGCCACCAATTCTAAGTCATGTGTGGGGTAGTTCTTTTTGTGTTCCTTTAATTGTCTGGAGGCGTAGGCAACTACTTTACCTCTCTGCATCAGGATGCCACCCAATCCTATTCTGGATGCATCAGTGTATACCACCATTCCTCCGGTGTCGTCTGGAATGGTCTGAACTAGAGCTGTTACCAAATGGTTCTTCAATTCATGAAAACTTTTCTCACATGCTTCATTCCATTCAAATTTGACTCCCTTCCTTGTAAGTTTTGTCATTGGTGCTGAAATCCATGAGAAATTTTTAATAAATCGTCGGTAATATCCGGCCAATCCTAAGAAGCTTCGTATCTTAGTGGCACTCTTCAAAGTTTTCCATTCAAGAACTGCTTTCACTTTGCCTCGGTCTACTTTAATGCCATCCTTGGTGATGATGTGCCCCAGGAATCCAATTTGGTGAAGCCAAAATTCACATTTTTTGAATTTGGCGAAGAGTTGGTGTTCTCACAATCGTTGCAACATGAAAGTAAGGTGTCGCGCGTGTTCTTCCTCATCCTTAGAGTACACCAGGATGTCGTCAATGAATACTATGATGAACTTATCCAGCACATCATGGAATACTCTATTCATCATGCCCATGAATGTTGTCGGGGTGTTGGATAATCCGAACGACAAAACCAGAAATTCGTAATGGCCGTATCGAGTTCGAAACGTCGTCTTATGGATATCACCATTCTTAATCTTCAATTGATGGTATCCCAACCTAAGATCAATTTTGGAGAAAACTCGAGCTCCTTGTAACTGATCAAATAGGTCATCGATACGCGGCAGCGGATATCGATTCTTGATGGTCAGGTTATTCAACTCGCAATAGTTAATACACAGCCGCATACTTCCATCTTTCTACTTAACAAACAGTATGGGTGCTCCCCAGGGTGATACACTGGGTCGTATAAATCCTTTCTCTAGCAGGTCTTGGAGTTGAACCTGTAACTCTTTCAGTTCAATTGGTGCCATCCAGTAAGGTGCCTTGGTTACCGGTGCTGCACCAGGAATTAAATCAATCGCGAATTCTTTGTCGCGATCAGGCGGTAGCTGTGTCAGATCTTTGGGAAAGACATCAAGAAATTCTCTGATGACTTCTAGTTCCTCCAACGGTTTTATCTTTGCCTTCGTGTCTATTACTGTGGCTAAAAAGCCTTGACATCCTTCGTCTAACAATCTTCGCGCCTGAAGGGCTGATAGGGTTATCTTCTTGGGTTTCCTTCTTGGTTCACTTTGATAAGTGAAAGTTGACCCATCTTTCAAGTTGAACATTATCTTCTTTTCCGTACACAAGACGTTTGCACCATAGGCAGACAACCAGTCCATGCCTAGTATTACATCAAAATCCTTTATATCCATCTTTATCAATCGTGTGGTTAGATTCTTCCCACAAATCTCAATCTGGCAGGGATTGTATACTTCTTTCAAACTCACGACACTACCCGTCAGTGTGCTGACTACTAACTTGTGCCCGATGTCTCTCGGTTGATCTTTCATCCTACTCACAAAAGTGGTAGAAACGAAAGAGTGGGTTGCTCCCGAGTTGAATAACACTCGTGCAGGTATGGTTGAGACATTTAGGGTACCTAGGGTTTGTAGGTAATTTAGGTTACATGAAGTAAGCCAGTCATTCCCTATAATTTAGTAGTGTTCAACAAACTTACCTGTCAATACATCGGGGTTCGCCTCAGCTTCTTCATTCATCATCGCAAACACCTTTCCTCTCGTCCGATTATCCCATGGCTGGAAAAACCTAGCGTAGGGCTGATTCAGTGAGTTGTTACTATACCCACATGTTCTACAATCTCTTGCCATATGCCCTTCCTTGTTGCACTAGTAACACTTAAAGGGTGGAGCAGCAGGTGTTGAGGTTTGGCTCACTTAGCTTGTTGCTGGTCGGGCTGGCGAAGCTGCTATTGTCACTTGACTCGTCGTCGATTGAGCAGGTCGATTGAATGTGGGATGGAAAGGGTTCTGACCCACGTTCGACCTATGATACGGAGTCGAGATGGAACCTGAGTTAGTTCCGCGGTAAACTTTATTTGGCCAGGCATAAGTCAGGAAATTGTTTGGCCTTTTTCCCACGGACGACGTCACAACTTTTTCTTTCTCTTTCTCCTTAAATCTATCTTCCATGGTTTTTGCCTTGTCGACCATCTGAGCATAATCTCTAATGTCCATGATTGACAACACCAACCCGATCTCAGTCTTGAGTCCTTTCTCAAATTTCTTCACCTTACTAACTTCCCCTTTCAGGTGCTCTGGAGCAAATTGAAACAAGTCCTCAAATCGCTGTTGATAATCCAGCACTGACTTGGTTCCTTGCATCAGTGCGATGAATTCTGCTTCTTTTCTATCCCTGAAACTCTCTAGGAAATAGTTCTTGAAGAAAACTTCTTTAAATTGCTCCCACGTGGGGTTCGGATGAGTGGCTTCCAGATTAGGTTTAGTAGCTTTCCACCAGGCTTCGGCTTTATTTTGCAACTGATAATCCGCACATATCAACTTTTGTGCATCCGTGCACTCCAGTACTTCAAATGCCTTCTCAAGTGCACTAATCCACCATTCTGGCTGCATTGCTTCAGAAGTTATTTTGGAAAATGCAGGTGGTTGGAGTTTCTTAAATCTTTCCATAACCTTGGCGGTAGAGTTCTCAGCTAAACGCTGAGGCACAGGTGGTGGAAATAGTACAGGCCGGTTGGGTGGTGGTGGTGGTGCAACGCGTTCGTGCATCATGGTTGCAAACTGTGTGGACATCTAACCAAGCAATTCTTGTTGTTGTTGCATGGTCCGCATCATAGTGGTCATGAATGCAGTCATGTCACCAGCTGCCATATTTGGCTGAGGTGCAGCAGAAGTGGCTTGAGTAGCCGCTGGTGCCTCTGATGAAGCAGCTGATGCTTCAGAATTTTGAGCCTCAGTTCTGTTAGGCAGCTCAACCTCCGGTACAACTCGAGGTTGTTTTCCTTTACGACCTCCACGAGAACCTCTTCTAGTGTTAACCATTGTAGCTTCTCTGAAAAGAGGAGCGTGTTCAATATTCCAATATCATCTGTATGGATTAACAATTATTTCCTAACTAGAGCATGTACAAATCTAGTCCACAGTTCCAATGAGTTTCATGAGTCACACCAGTAAGGTGGATTATTAGATACATTATCTTGGTTATTACGTGATGTGTCTTATTGAGTGTATTATGTTTCACTTTCTTATGCATTTTATGTATCAATATGCTATGCATGGCACTATATGAGAGATTTCAAATTTTTAAATAAAAGACTTTTAATTATTTACCTGGTCTAACAGGCAAGCATCTCCAGCTTCTTCCCGGTCACAAACTCCATCGCAAGCAGAAATTCTATGTCAGCTCTTACCTCTTCAGCTAAAGTCATAAAATACTCTCTCTCTTCTTGTCCACTAATGGCAGCAATGGCTAAGTAAAAATCCAATCGATTCTCGGCTCGGGGCAACACTAGTCGTATCCGTCTCAGTCTCTCTCGTAGATGTCTAATATAAATCATATTGCCGATGTCTCCAGCCTTGGCTGAGGCAATAGGTCTTGTAATAAAGAATGGTTCTAAGCATCAGGCTATACTTAATTAAAAGAATTAAGTGCATATCTATTGGAATTTAGATGAATAAGGATCAGTGAAACTAATTCTTGGGTTGGCTCGAGGTACCCTAACGTTTAGATGTTTCGATTGGCTAAATCTTCCCTTAGAATCCTATTCTTAGCCTACCTAGTCTGCGATTTGGGTAAGATCTATGCTTCCCACGCATAATACATGTGTATTACAACATACCTATGTAACTATGTCTGGTTTACACAGCAACACCCCAGTCAGTTTGTACATCACAATATTCGAGCATGTAATAATTAGATAATACACATCATATGTCATTATACACATCTATTTATATTTACATATATTAAATACTTATTATAAATATATCAACAAAATTTCCCAAGCCCCTATGTGCTTTACTCAACCCTCAAATAGGAATTTCACCCCTTTGGGTTTAAGAAGGTTGTGTTTGTCTAATAAAGTATTAGTTATTATTATTTTTATTATATATTTCTTTTATTAAATATTTTTTTTATTATTTTTTTTTTGACTAATTAAGAAAATTCATATTTTTATGTCCATTAAGGTTATTATGGTCAATTCTCAAGTCTTTGTATGCAAATAGCCCAAAACAGCAAAATTACCTTCACTGGGCGTTGTCTTTGGGCGTTGCCACATCGCCCAGTGCCATCGCCCAGAGAATCAAGATGCAGGTTTTAAATCCGAGAGGGGCCCATTTGCATTCCATCTTCTTCTAAACTTCTCTAAACACCTAGGAAAAGTCTTTGGAGGGTGAGGGGACCATTTCTACACTAAATCTTAGTGTTTCCTCAAGTTCTTCACGTACCTACACGTGCCTTGGTAAGATTTTTGGTTGTTTTCCTATTTTAACTCTTCCTTTTGCTTCCCTAATGTTTTGGCTAGGGTTTTGCTAAACTTTCTTGCCCTAACTATATTACTTTCTTCTCTTTTTGTAGGAAATGTCTACAAGTCACCGTATGGCTAAGAAATCAGTAGCCCAGAAGTGGCTACGGGTTGAGTCAGAGGATTCTTCGGCATCCTCAGTACCTCCTTCATCTCCAAGAGACGATTCTTCTTCAGAGGAACCCAACTTTGATCATTTCCTCTTCTCTAGGTATGAACATGCTAAGGAGTGGAAAATTTTTGAATCTCTAAAGATTGTGAATGGTCTGGTAGTCCGGGTAGAGGACTTTAACCAATACAATCTCTATACTAGGTTCAACATTTTGGGTTGGACCCACATGTTGGCACCCACAGAGCCATGTTATCCCTACTTGGTTTGGTACTTTTTCTATAACCTTGTGCCTTCTAGTACCTAGGAGTTCGGAGTGGAGAGTAGGGTAAAGGGAGTGGATATCCGTCTGACCACTACTCAATTAGCAGAGATTTTGGGTTTACCTAACTCAGAAGAGAGGGTTTACTATCAGCCACGGATGGACATTTCAGAGATGTTTTCTTTGGAGACCGGGAGAACGGTCTTCAAAGCATTGACAGGGTCACAGAGCACACCTAGGTCTGAGACTTCTTACAAGCCTAGTGCTTGGGTCATTAGTAGGTGTGTGACCTACAACATTTATCCCAAGGGTGGGAACAGAGGTAGCATATCCATGCTGAGGGCGTACATCACATACTGTCTCTTGGGAGCTGGGAAGGGAGGTCCAGTCATAAACCTCCCATATTTATTACTTTAGGTAATGCTTTACCATGCACGGAACCCAGCTGATGGGAACCTTCCTTATGGGAAGTTCCTCACTTTAGTCTTCCAGTACTTTGGGGTTCCGTTTCAGGGTGAGTATGCTGAGAAGGACAGATCCAGACCTATTGACAAGACTTCTATTCTGAAGATGAAAGTGCCTAGAGAGGATCCACCAGAGGGTGAGGAACAGATAGGGATGCAGCAGGATGTGGAGGAGCAGGGAGTGGAGCATGGTGATGATGTGCATGATGAGGAGGTGCAGGGGTTGGAGCAGAGAGACATTGAGGGAGACACCCAGGGCATGCATGCAGAGGAGCAGGGCATGGGTCAGGGCAACTTCGAGAGCTTTGGCACATAGTATTCTGATTTACCTACCTATGGGGAGACGGGTGCCACTAGTTCTTAGGTTCCAGGGCCATCAAAGTGGACACAGATGATGACACACTTTTAGAGTCTCAGTACCCAGCTCTCTGATATGGCGACTCAGATGGACCAGGGCTTCGCTTCCTTGGGGAGCAGAGTGGGATCAGTTGAGCAGCGACTAGATTTTTGGGACAGGTTCTACAAGGTTGACTCTCACCAGACATAGCCTCCTCCAGATGACTTACCTCCCACTGAGTAGTTCTTGATCAGCTCCTGCCAGTCCATACTTCGTGTTTCAGACTATTTTCCTTCTATTATGCTTATGTACTTTGCTTTCTTTGGGATGTACTTAGTTTAGTGTTTTTTTTTTTTTAGCTATGTAATTATTAAATTTTCAGTTTACCCGTGAAACTTATGTAGTGGCTTGGCCACAGTTATCTTTTATTTGATGGAAATTATGCATCTTTTATTTAATTGTAACTACCTCCCCTGTAGCTTTTAATTATTACATATTTTATTATTTTAAGCTTATCAGTCCTAGTCCGCACTCCATGAATGTAAGAAGAGCCTCATGCTCTGATACCAAGCTTTGTCACACCCCAAACCACCCCTAGGAGGATTGGGTAGGTGACCCGAATTGCATAATGGCAATCCGCCAAATCCCACGGATCTAGAAGTAGTGCTTACATTCACGGAACCACATTCATTCACTTTACCAAAGGCTAGATCAGAGTGCTGCAGATAAACTACAATTTCAATAATAAAAGGAAGCATAGTGATACAGGGAAGTGATGATAATATATACATAAGAAAGTTTGTACATTTCCCACCAACCCACAAACATAAAAACAAAGCTGACAAGAACAGAACTACATACATAAATATATACAAGGTGAGCATACTCAACCCCAAAAAGAAAAGAAAGTAAAAACTACAACAGAACCACAGTCAGAACGGGGATAAACTCCAAGCTAAAACAAAAAAAAGAGTCCCCAAGACAAAAAGCATCAAAAGCACTCCTCAACGGTCTTCAACAATGACCACCGAGAAAGTACGCAGGATCGGTATGACCTCCGTCGGGGTCCACACCAACATCATCGTAACAATCGGGACTCTCCTCCTTGAGATGACCCTCCAGGCCACACTGGCATCTATCTGCAAATCAATGAAGAAAAACAATGTATAACAGAGTGTGAGCCCCACTGAGCTCGTGAGCAAATAACATCAATCATGCATGCACATGCAATCACAATTCATAGTTCATATGATCCTAAATGATGTGCAAGTCCAGTTTATTATTAGCCACCTAACAATGCAACTAAGTCAGGTTAGTGCTACTGCAATCCCCAATACATTTATCCCTAGTCCGGGCTTCTAAGCCCTTCCCGTGATACACCCATTGAGTTGTCGGAGAGGACCAGTCAGCCCTTGCATCAGTCACCAAGGTCAGCACGATCAACCCTTTGTGATTAACCTATAGGGCAATCCATTTCTTTTCTCTTTTCTTTTCTTTGGCTTACAGCCCATATTCACCATTCCGGTGTTCTTTCATTTCTTTTCATTCACCATTCCGGTGTTCTTTCATTTCGTTTCTCATATACATATGGTCACCCTCACAGGCATCCAACACCAAAACCCCTGTTGGCAAGGGTGCGTAGCACGGGTGATGAAACTCTAGCCCCATGTCTATATGGCATCGTATGAGTCGGGTGGTGTCAACCGCATCCCATTCTACGGGCTACCACAGGCCTCATTTCCAAGCTGACTACGGCATCTAACCTAACAATCACAATCATCATCAAAGAATTCATAGTGTTGATCAACAGATAGTCATTATGCAGTGATTTGAGTAATTTGAACAAAAGTAAACAACACAGCATATATAATTCAATTCTTATTAGCCGGCATAGCATCACCATTACACATGCATATATGATAGTATTATTCACTCACCTGAGTTGGGTTCTAAGACCTCAATTGCAAACTCAGTTCCAAAAGCAGTTTGGTTGTTAACCTCGAGCGCGGGATCAATTCCTAGATATAAACCAAAAGTTGTCATATTAAGTTTCCGATCTATCTTTAATAGGTCTAGGGTTAACCCAAGCTTACTGGGTTGACCCGGTGCTTGATTGGTACTCATTTGGGATCACTGGGCCTTGCACTGGGTCTTAGGTTCATGTCCTGGTGCATCATCCAGTGTCAATGGCACAAGGGTAATATGGTCATTTTTAACAGTTGTACCTGACCCTAGGTCAGATCAGGTCCATAGTGCTGTCCACAGCTTGCCTGTGCTGTAGGACCAAGCACAACAGGGTTTCCTTCACCTGCGGGGCCCACTAGGGTTCCAAAGTATTCCTCCACCAAGGACAGATGTGGGGAAGGGCTTTTTGGTCATTTCCCAACTTCCCACAGTGTCCCACAGCCAATGGGTGAGGTTCCCATAGCCAGATCAGCATTCCAACAATTTTCCATTCACTAGGCGATGGCTCAGAGGCTGCAATCGATAAATGGGCTGAGATTCCAAGGTGGGGCTTCTTGGGCAGTGTGCTCAACATCACCCCATGCATGTTAGGGTGTTGTGTAGCCCCCAGGGTGGTCTTCCTACTGGTCCAAATGGATCATCCATCTGGTCAACCATTTGGCTACCAGAGGCTACCCAAACAACCCAGTGAATAGTATCATAAGGTTTTCTCTATACTTGGAATTCGATTCCAGCCACATGCAAGAGTTTGGTCTTTGCAGCCATGGCTTGCATCCAGGGCTCCAATCAATTAGCCAGAAGTGAATCTGGGCAGTGCAACTGTGCACAACCAAAATTGGTTCCCATAAACAACAAATCAGAATTATGAAATTACATAAAAATCCCAAATCTTCCATGCTTAAGGCTTGCATGGCAGATCTGGTGCTGTTCTGGGCAAACCCTAGCTGTTCAGGGCTGCCCAGAGAGCAAGAACACATCAAACATAGAGATGAAATGGGGCAGCAGGTATACATGGGTATTGTTTTTATACCTGAGCAGGTCTGATAGAGCTCGGGTTCAGGCCTAGTGCATGGCTGCAGTGGCTCCTCTTCCTTCTTCCTTCTTCTTCCTTCTCCTTCCTCTCCTTTCTCTCCTTCCCCTCTCCTTTCTCTCCTCACGGTTCTAGCAGAAATAAGAGCTCTAAATGAGCTCAAGACCCTTCTATTTATAAGCCCAGCCCACACTGAGTCTTGTTTGGCTGTGAAGGCCCCTATTGAAAATCAGTTTTTAAACTGATTATGACTAATTCTGGGCACATTGGTGGGGTCCACAGTGACCCAAGGGTATGAAGTGGTCCCTCAAACTTCCTTCTATTAGTGGAGGGTGCCCATGTTCATATTGGGTGGTCCGCATAATTAAAAATCAATTAAATATGTAGAATCACTCATGGGGCGATGTCACTGGGCCTTGCTGCATCGCCTAATGCCATTGTCCAGAGAATTCCAGCAAGCTGAGATTCAATGGGCTTGCACAAGGGTCTGACCCTTGGTCAAGGTGTTGTCCCCAGATGCCCCGTAAGAGATTTTACACACTTTTATAGAGGTGGGTCCCACCATTATAAGGAGGAGAGAGATTACCTAGGATCCAAACCATATATCAGGCAATGGGCTGTGCATTTGCAGGGGTCTATTGTCCACCTACTAATAGGCATGTAGGATGATCCACACAGGGTTTCTCATCAATCCAAACCACTGGATTGATACTCCACAGTGTTCTTGGTTGCCTGATCAGGGGTTCCTGTCCTTCAATCAAAATTCCAGTCAGCCAGGGGTAGGGTTTGACAAAGCTAGTCTCTTCCTCAGTCATCTATTGTAGAGCATGTTGCTGAGGTCTCCAACCCCAAACAACACGATTAGGTCCTGCCATGGGGAATTTCTAAGTATCAGGTCACTATGGCTACTTAACTTAAAGTCAAGTGTGGCACTATAGGTAAGTAAAATAATCACGGACAAGAAGTTAAACATGTTAGCTCGAGGTTGCACACGCTTCTCAGGTAAGGATAGGTACAGTGCTTGGGGTTCTTATTTTACTCTGTAACCTATTGGGCTTGGTTGGACTAAGTTACGGGTAGAGTATGGCCTACTTACAGGCATAATGTCCTAGGTAATGCCCTAGCTCTAAGACTTTACAACCATAGATCACAATATGCCTACGTATCTATGTTTAAGTTTTGCACAGCATCACTCATACAATGGTTCATACATACATATATATATAAACATATAATATTTAAATGTAGAAATTATACTCAAAATAAGCCATCTAAAAAGAAAATTTATTCCCTCAAATCACTTACTTCCTCATCTTATTAGTTTATACCTATGTGATTTTCCCATTATTGCTTTATTTATTCATTAATGTTTATTTTTATTTATTATTTATTATTATTATATTATATTTTTTTTTTTATTCACATAATCATTCAAATGCTGTAGTTGTGTTAATCATGCCATTTTAGGGTGGAAACTATAAGCCCATAAGTGAATAGCTCAAATCTGCTGAAACTCCATTCTCTGGGCGATTCTCTGGGCATTTGGCTCCATCGCCCAGTGCATCACCCAGAGAATCAGGGCACAGGCTATAACAGTCTAAGAGCTCTCATATTCAAACCATTTTTCTTTCTAAGTGTTCCAAACCCCTAGGGCAGAGCTCCAACGACCTATTTGACTAATTCCACACCAAATCCAAGTGTCTTCACGAGTCTTTCGCGCATCCTCGTGACTCTAGGGTAAGATTTCTTCACTTTTTCTTCCTTTTTGGACTGCTATCCACATTTTCATCTCTTTTAGTTTGAAATTCTAGATTCCATGCCCTAATTCATTTTTATCTTTCCCTTCTTGCTTGCAGCACTATGTCCACAAGTGCAACATAGTACAGCGAGGAAGGCAGTGACCCACAAGCATCTGCAGTCTGATCCTACGCCTTCTTCACCATCGACAGTACCCACTGCATTGCCAGGAGATGATTCCTCATCTGAGGAACCAGAGTTTGACCACTTTTGGTTTTTTAGGTACAAGCATTGGCAAGACTGGGCGAAGTTCAAGTCCAAGAACATAGTGAATGGAAGGATGGTGCAAGTTGGTGACTTTCACCAATATGGGTTATATGCTAGGTTTAATGCCCTAGGGTGCGCATCGATGTTGTCACCCACATAGCCATGCTACCGGAACCTAATTCGGTGCTTCTATTGTAACCTTATACCAGCTTCTAGGGTGCAAGGGTTTGGTCCGGAGAGCAGGGTGAAGGGAGTAGATATGAAGCACCACTACCATCTAAGCAGAGATCTTGGGACTGCCCGACACAGGCGATAGGTGTTATTACAAGCCTCGAGTAGATATTTCTGATATGTTTTCTCCAGAGATCAGGAGGACGGTCTTTAGAGCATTGACTGGGACAGATGTGGTTCCAAAATCTGAGGCTGACTACAAGCCTACAGCTAGGATCATCAGCAGGTGCATTTTTTATAACATTTATCCGAAGGGTAAAAATCGGGGTAGTATTTCTATGCTCTGAGCTCTGGGTATATATCACATATTGTCTGCTGGGGGCTGGTAAGGGGGGTCCAGTGATCAACCTCCCATATTTACTGATGCAGGTGATGCTCTATCATGCACAAAACCCATCAGATGGGAATCTTCCCTAAGGGAAGTTCCTAACTCTTGTGTTCTAGTATTTTGGAGTTCCTCTGGCTAGAGAGTATGAGGATGGTGACAGGTCAAACCCATCAGCAAGACCTTGATTCAGAAGATGAAGATGTAGGGGGAGCCTGAGAGCAATCCCGAGTTTGAGGAGGAGATGGAGCAGGAGCAGGAGGCAGCAAAGGGGGTTGGTTTGGATGAGCAGGGTGATCCAGAGGGCACTGGTGCACAGTTTGTAGATCTGCCCACCTATGAGCCGACCGATGCTTCTAGTTCTTAGGTGCCAGAGTCTTATGGGTGGTCTGATATAATGGCATAGTTTCAAGGTCTCTGCACCAAGCTGACTCAGATGTCGATGCGGATGGATCAGGGCTTCACTTCCCTGGAGGGGAGAGTAGGTTCTGTTGAGCGGCACCTAGACTTCTAGGATTCCTACTACCGTGTTGACTCCCGACAGACTCAGCCTCCACCGAGTGATGTTCCACCCCAGGAGTAGCCTTCCTGCACTAGTTCCTTATTTTAGCCTGACCTGATGTAGTTCTTTTTTATTTTATCATGGATTATGTAGTTTTTTTTTTTTGTTCCTCTACAAATGTAATTGGAAGCAGTACTTCCATTGGAGTTTTATGTAGTGGCTTCTGCCACAGTTAACCTTCATTAATGTTTAATGTGTGTGTTCTATCTTTTATTTATATTTATCCCCCTGTAACTTTTAATTATTACATGTTTTATTTTCTTACAATTTATTATTCCTATTCCGCGGTTTATGAATGTAGAAAGAGCTTCTCGCTCTGATACCAAGCTCTGTAAAACTCCAAACCACCCCTTGGGAGGATTAGGTAGGTGACCTGAATTTCACTATAGTAATCCACCAAATCCCATGGTTTTAGAAGCAGTTAATCCATTCACAGACACACACATCCACCATAATACATCATGTAATACTCAAAGTTCTGCAGAAAGCTATATTTACATTAAAATATTTAAAAGAAAGAGTATCAGTACAGGAAATGAAAATATAAATAGTACTATGTTTGTTCATTCCCTCTCTCACACCCACAAACAGAACAGTAGTACCTATCTCTACCTCTACCATATACAACATTTAAACAAAAGAAATATATACAGGGCAGGGTAACCCGAGCCCCAAAAAGAAAACTGAAAAGTAAAACGGGGAAAAACTCTAACAAAAACAAAAGGAGTCCCCAAGAGTAAAAGAGTCAATAGCAACACCCTTCATGGGTCATCCTCAGCTATCACCGAGACCAACGCACCAACGGTATGACCTCCGTCCGGGTCCACACCAATATAGTCATAACCACCATGGCTCTCCTCTGGGTAATAAGTCTCCCCGCCACAGTGACATCCACCTGTAGGATCATCTAACAGAAAAACATATATAACAGCGTGTGAGCTCCACCGAGCCCGTGAATGAAATACATCACCATGCATGCACATGCAATCACAACTATATGAGTCCTACATGAGGTGCAGTTCATTTTATTTATTAGCCACCTAACATCACAACTACGGAAGGTTAGTGCTACTACAATCCCCAATACATGTATCCTTGGTGCAGGCTTTTAACCCCTTCCCGCGATACACCCATTGAGTTGTCAGAGAGGACTAGTCAGCTCCTGCATCAATCACCAAGGTCAGCCCGACCAGCCCTCTGGGATTAACCTGTGAGGCATCCATCATTTTAACACTTTTCTTTTCTCTGGCTTATAGCCCTTAATCACATTTTTAGTGTAATAACATTTCTTTCTTTTCTTTTCTTTTTTTCATATGGTCACTCCCACAAGCATCCAACACCTTAACCCCTGTTGGCAAGGGTGCATAGCATGGGTGATGAAACTCTAGCCCAATATGTCTATATGGCATCGTATGAGTCTGGTGGTGTCAACCGCATCCCATTCTATGGGCTACCACAGGCCTCATTTCCAAGCCGGCTATGGCATCTAGTCTAACAAATCACATACAACATACAATGCTCAATCACAGATTCCAGCAGTCAACATATTGTTGTTTCCTGATTTCAAGATTTGATGAAATAAGTGTACAGCACAATATCATTATGTTATAATTCAATTCAGCATATTAGTTATGTTACATCTACATACATGGTGAAATTTCACTCACCTTGGTCTGGTCCTACTGGTTCAGTTGTTGGTTCAGTTTCGACCGGTGTTTGGCAGTGCACCTCAAGTACGGGATCAATTCCTAATTTAGTAAATTATAAATGTGTTAATTAAAATTCAAACCTATGTTGGATGACCTAGTGTTGATCTAGGCTCACTGTTCTGACTCGGTGTTCAGTCTGGTGTTACTTGAAATTCTCCGAGTCTTCAACTGGGCTTTTGGGTCCGTGTCCCGGTGCATCATCTAGAGATGTGAAATAGGATATGATTTGGTTCATAGCAGTATAGTCAGCTGTACATGGTCTTGATAGTCATACAAAACAGTTCCCAGGTTAGCAGTTCAACTGGACCAACCCTGGCATGGTTACCAGGCCCTGTGGGGCCCACTTAGGTACCCAAGGTATGGATATTACCAAATAGATGTGAAGAGGGGTATTTTGGTCATTTACCACCTCCACACACTGTGTATAGCCCATTGGTGAAGGCCCACAAAGATTGGACAGCATTATAACCCAAATTTAATCTCTGAGCGATTCAGTAGTTGATTGCGCCAATCGCCCAAAGCCTGTTTGAGACGAAAACAGGCCTGGCTTCTTGAATTTTGCTGCATGGGCAGCCATGGGGTCGATCTGGAATGCATGTAGGATGGTTATGGACTTCATGTGGAGTGGAATCCAGTGGTTCCCACGGTTCTTGGCTTAGTTCCCCCACTTGGAAGCCAGGAGCTGTCCAACAGCTCAGAGAACAGTAGCCCAGGCTGTGTTCCAGCTCAGAGCCATGGTTTGGGCTGCATGCAAGGGTAGTTTTACATATGGATTCATGGTAGGGAGCTGTTCCTACATAAATCCAAGCAAGGATCATCTTGCATTCATGGATCCATGCCCAGACTGCCTGTTCTGGGTGCAACTGGGCAGTGCAGTCTAGCACAGAGACTAGTTTCGGTCTCAGATAGTAAAATAACAATGAATTCATACAAAATATGCTTAGATCTTACATACAACAGGTTTGCATGTCAAATTTGAGGCATCCCAAGGCAGTTCCAAGGTGTTTTGGGCTGTACTTAGCCAGAAACACCATCTCAAAGCAAGGATCAACAGATATCCATAGAAGGCAGCAGCTTATAGTGGTGAAAATGATTACCTGAGATGGATGGGCTGCTGGAACAAAGGTTGGGTGCAGTAGCTCAGTTTTCACCTCCTCCCTTTCCTCTTCTTCTCCTTCTCTTCTTCTTCCTTTCTCTCTATTCTTTCTCTCTTTCTCTCCTTTCCATGATTTGAATAGCAGCAGAATTCTATTTTTGGGTTGGGGCCTGCCTATTTATAGGCCAGCCATGACTAAGGCCTATTTGGCTGCTAGCCTCCCACTTCTAGAATGCATTTTTAACCTGATTCTGGGCCATTCTAGAAGCTCAGGTGGGGTCCATATGGTATCAAGGGTAGGTAATGGTTCCTAAAATTCTCATCTACCCCTAGAGGGTGTCCATGGTCTGTATAAGTCGTCCCCACATGTCTAGAGTCCAAAATATACAATTCAGCCACTCTGGGCAATTCACTAGGTGATTGGGCCAATCGTCCAGTGCATCACCCAGAGAATACAACAATGCTGTATAAGCTCTGTGCTTGCATAGGTGCTTGGCCCAGGGCTTGGGCCTTGCACCAACACCACACCCAGGGTTTAATACACATCTGTACCAGTGTGGGCCCCACATTTATGTATAGGAGAGAGAATACCTGGGGTTTATGCAGTGCATTATACTGTGCGCAGTGCAACTGCATGGGGCTGCAATCCACCTTCTGGTAGGTATGTAGGAGGACATCCTCAGAGATTCAACTATTAGAGTGATGCTCCATAGTGTGTTTGGGTGTCTGGTCAGAGGTCCCTATCCTTCATTCAAAATTTCTAGCCAGTTAGGGGCAGGCTTGACATCCAACATTACTATACCATCTCAGAGTGGTACTACTAAAACCACTGATCGTGCTACTTCTGACAGACAGCCTTTTAAGTGTGATTATTTTGGAAAACCCTAGCATAACAACGAAAACTGTTGGAAGCTTCATGGCCATCCAGCTGAGGACTCTATCAGGGGTCGTGGTAAGAACTAGAAGCGCAAGTCTTTTGCAAATCTTTCAGAGGCTGCTGATAATGCTGCACCTATCATGCCTACCTCTACTGCTGCTTCTTCTGCTATGCCTGATGAAGTCACCATGTTGCTCCACTAGTTGGTCACCAAGTTAGATTCTCCTACCATAACCAATCCCGCTGCTGCCTCCTCTTTAATTTGGTACAATCAGGTTCTTCTGCCATCTCAGGTATAGCTTTCGCTGGTTGTGTGTCTACTATCCCTCGTCCCTGGATTATTGACTCAGGGGCTTCAGATCACATGACTAGTGATTTCAGATTTTTTTTTCTAGTTACTCTCCTTGTTCTGGTAAAGACAAGGTTCGCATTGCCAATGAAACATTTTCTTCTGTCTCTAGACAAGGTTCCATTGTTTGCACTCCTACTTTAACCTTACATCATGTCTTGCATGTTCCTGAGTTCTCTACAAATCTATTTTCCATTCATTGCCTTAATTCTGACCTAAATTGCAAAGTGATATTTTTTCCCTCTTATTGTTTATTTCAGGATATGGTGACAGGAGAAACGATTGGCTCTGGTAGGGCTTGTGGTGGTTTCTATTTGCTTGATGAGGAAGCTTCCCCAACCAATCCAGCTCACCCGATAAAAATAGCAGCTCCAGTTTTTTCAAAAACTGTAACTCCAGCTTCTTTGGATTCTTCTTCTCTTTTACTTTGGCATAAACGTTGGGACACCCTCCTGTGGCGACCTTAGTTACGTCTAATCCCTATTTATTTTCTGGTTGTAATTCCAAGGATTTGTTTTGTGAGGCATGCATTTTAGCCAAGCAAACTCGGGTTTCATATTCTAATTCCAATAAACAAAGTACTTTACCATTTATATTAATCCACAGTGATGTATGGGGTCCAGCACGATGTAATTCTTTATTTGGTTTTAGATGGTTTGTATCCTTTATTGATTGTCATACTCGAGTTACCTAGCTATACTTGATGCATCACAAGAGTGAAGTGTTCCATTGTTTTCAGTCCTTTCACAGCATGATTCACACACAATTCTAGGCCACTATCCAAGTTCTTTGCAGTGATAATGGATTGGAATATTTAGATGGCGTATTTCATCAATATATTGACACACATGGTATTTTACACCAAACCAGCTGTGTTGACACACCCGCTCAGAATGATGTGGCAGAACGAAAGAATCACCATCTCCTTAAAGTTGCTCGCTCCTTATTGTTTGAGATGCATGTGTCTACTTCTTACTGGGGTGAGGCAGTACTTACTGCAGCCTATCTGATCAATCGGATGCCCAGTCGCATTCTAGACTTTGTATCGCCTATCCAGGCTCTCCAGGGCTCTACTAGCTTCACGGTTCCACCTAAAGTGTTTGGCTATCTCTGCTTTGCCTGCAACCATCAATACCCTGGGAAGTTAGAACCTCATGGATTGAAGTGCATCTTTGTGGGTTATTTACCAACCTAGAAAGATTACTGCTGCTATCACCCCCCCACACGGCGGATGTATGTCACCATGGATGTAGTTTTTAATGAGTCTATTCCCTACTTCTCTTCGGCATCTCATCAAGGGGGGACCTTGTTGGTAGTGACCCAAAATGCCCTGCCCAGATCCCGACTCGGGTGAGGAGCGATGCGCGCTAGCTGGTATGCAATAAAAAATTAAAGTTGCACCTTTCCTCACAAGGAGTCTTTTGGGGGATTGGTAAGCGCTTGGTTCTACAATTGGTATCAGAGCAGGTGGTCACAAGTTCGAGTCTCCCTGGTGCCATGGGTGCTCTGTTATTTGGTGTGCATTAGTGTCATGGGTACTCTGTTATTGAGCGTGCATTAGTGCCACGGGTGCTCTATTATTGGGCATGCATTTGGGGGGGGATTGTTGGGAGTGACCCAAAATGCCCTGCCCAGATCCTGGCTCGGGCGAGGGAGCGATGCACGCTGGCTGGTGTACAAT
Source organism: Telopea speciosissima (assembly GCF_018873765.1). Classification (NCBI taxonomy): domain Eukaryota; kingdom Viridiplantae; phylum Streptophyta; class Magnoliopsida; order Proteales; family Proteaceae; genus Telopea; species Telopea speciosissima. Next base: position 37,289,941 of record NC_057924.1, read on the forward strand.
AAGAAATTAAAGTTGTACCTTCCCTCACAAGACGTCTTTTGGGGGATTGGCAAGCTCTTGGTTCTACAGACCTTGGTTTTCACTGATGATGTGCCTCATGGTTCAAGTCTAGCCCCTCTTCCGATTGCTTCTATTCAGGAGGAGCCGTTGGATGATTCAGTTGCTACTGATATAGTTCAAGATACCTCTCAGCCTGTTGCTCCTGTTGTTATCCCTTATGACGTTGTTTATCATCGGCGACCTTGTGAAAAGCAAATAGAGCCTACCACAGCTGCATCAACTCTACCTAGGCAACCGACTCCTACATCAAATCCGATCTTAGATTCAGCTCCATCAGGTAATGACCATCCTTCCCCTGAGTTCATATCATTAGACTCACCTTTACCTGATCCATCTCTTGATCTTCCCATTGCCCTCCGTAAGGGGACTAGAACCTGTATGCAACATCCTATTTCCAAGGCTGTTTCGTATGGGTGTCTGTCTCCACATTTTCGTGCCTTTGTATCATCTTGTCTTCTATTTCCATTCATTAGAATTGGCAGGAGGTTCTCAGAGATCCAAAGTGGAAGGCAGCAATGATGGAAGAAATGCAGGCCTTGAAGAAGAACAGCACATGGGATTTGGTGACTCTTCCTCTTAACAGGGCTGTGAGCTGTAAGTGGGTATTTGTTGTCAAGCACAATGCTTATGGATGTGTCGATAGCTATAAGGCGAGGCTGGTTCCTAGAAGAGGATTTACATAGACATATGGTTTGGATTATCAGGAGACATTTGCACCGATTGCAATGCTGAACACCATTCAGGTCATCCTTTCATGTGCAATCAATCTTGGGTGGACCTTGCAGCAACTTGATGTGAAGAACGTCTTCTTACATGGGAAGCTAGAAGAAGAGGTATATCTAGATATTCCTCCTGGGTTTGCTAGTTTAGTGACTGATGGCAAGGTATGTAACCTCAAGCGTGTGTTATACCGGTTGAAACAATTTCCTCAAGCCTGGTTTGGCCGTTTTCATGGTGCTATGATCTTGTTTGGTTATTCTTAAATCAACGTAGATCACACTCTCTTTATCAAGCGCACAGGGACCAAGATAGCAGTCTTAATTGTCTATGTTGATGGCATAGTGGTGATTGGGTACGATGTTGAAGAAATAACATGCCTCAAGGTGTATCTTGGTAGAGAATTTGAGATTAAAGACTTGGGACAGTTGCGCTACTTTCTTGGCATTGAGGTGGCCCGGTCTACAAAGGGTGTGTTTCTCTCTCAATGGAAATACACCTTAGACATCTTAACTGAGACATGTATGATGGGATGTAAGCTAGCCGATACTCCTATAGAACCAAATGCTCGTCTCTCCAGTCAAACAGGTGAGCCAGTAGACAAAGTTTGGTATCAACGTTTGGTGGTCAAGCTAATTTATCTATCTCATACACGTTCGGACATTACTTTTGTTGTTAGTATGGTCAGCCAATTTATGCATCATCCATACACCTCACATTGGGAAGCAGCCATTTGGATACTCTGCTACTTGAAGGCAGCACCCGGAAAGGGTATACTTTTCTCTCCACATGATCATCTTCAGATCGAGGCTTTTACTGATTCAGATTGGGCTAGTTATCCTGATGACAGACAGTCCATCTCTGGGTATTACACTTTGGTTAGAGACAACTTAGTCACTTGGCGTAGCAAAAAACAAGCTGTGGTTGCACGATCAAGTGCTGAAGCAGAGTTTCGTGCCATGTCTCATGGCATTTGCAAACTATTGTGGATTAAAAGTCTTTTATAGGACTTGATTGTTTTGGTCCAACTGCCTATGATGCTATAGTGACAACAAGTCTGCCATTAGCATAGCCCACAACCCTGTCCAGCATGACCGAACGAAGCATGTGGAGATCGACTGACACTTTACTAAGAAAAATTAGAGCAAGGACTGACTTGTACTCCCATTGTCAAATCAGCAGATCAGTTGGCTAATGTGTTTACAAAGGGTTTGGCTAGTAAGGTTTTTTGTCCTATTGTGTGCAAGTTGGGCATGCATGATATTTATGCACCCACTTGAGGGGGAGTGTTGTAAATTGGGAATAAGGGTATATTGGGTAGTTTCTATATTTTGTATTCATTGTAACCCTATTCCTGATATTATAAATAAAGAGGACCAGTGTCATATTGATAGAAGTCCTATTCTCTCCAATCCAACAACCCTATTTTAGGCTATATAAACACATGCAAATGTTCAAATTGCAAAAATAGTCACCCAAAGTGGTGTTTTGTATTTGCACCATTGATTCGCAATATATGATTGAATCTTAATGTATAACTTAGTTGATTACACGTACACATTGTTTAAGACTTTAAGTACTAGAGGACATAATAAATTAATAATTAATAAGAAATTTTAACAAGTAAATTCACAAATGTGCTAAGAAGGTTGAATGTTGTGTTCTCCAAGTGCTTCCGGCATAGATGCGACGAAGATTTGAAGGCTGGTACAAGAATCAGCAAAGAGAAGTGAAAGGATGAAGAACAAAGGAACAAAAAACACAAAATAGTAGAGCTTGTGAACTCTTGGTCGAGATTTTTTTAGACTCACAAGTTTCTGTCGTTTATATAAAGCAGATTTGAAAGAAATCTCGATATCTCGCGAGATGTAACTTTTGTCTCAAGATATCGCGAGATGATCGAAATATCGACCGAGTTTTTGTATTTTTGCATTTCAAACTAATGTTTCATTTCGGATAGGTCGAGATACTCAAAATTCTTGAGATCTCGACCGAGTTTTAACAAGTTTTAGTACTATGATTGGACTATGTATCTGTTCCACCTCCTTCCCCTCACTTCTACCATTCTTATGCATGTAATGATCAGAAATCAAATAAAAATGTCTGGAATTGTGCATTGTAAAGGAAAAAGTAAGTGTCTCAAGGTGATTAATATGTTTTTTCTTGTCTTGTTTTAAAAAAAAAAACAATAAATAAAAAAATAACAAACAAATACCATCCAACATTTCTAACTTCAAACCATAAAATACAAAAAAAAAAGAGTATATAATTTTGAGGATGGAAGAGGGAAAGACTAATTCTCGCCACTCAAGGATGGAGTCTCACCCTCGGTCTCTAGTACAACTTCATCATCACAATCTTCATCATCGCCATCATCATCATTACCGTTATCGTCATCCTACGACGTGGGCTGCAACGGAATGAACCCTGCAGATGTCAACTGCCTATGGAGATGTTTCTTCTTTTTTATCCCAGTCGTTCCGACTATGATTCTCAAAGAAATCCCTAGACGGCATGTCACCAAGCTGACCACTCTAATGAGGGTAAGGGATGAGTTCGTTTCATGAAAGTAAGATCCCAAGAAAGAAGAAAGCAAAGATCATAAAAGAGAGGAAGAAAGCACTCACCAACTATTGGATATAACATGTCTGCTCTAAGAGAACTGCGTCTATGCTCGCCTGCATCTGGCGCATATCAGCATTCCACTCAGCACTGATCTGTTAAGACGAGAGACCAAGAGTCAGCATCAAGATTAGGAGGTGGCGTACCCCATCAAAAGGAAGCGGAAGTCCCAAGTCATGATCAGAGACTTTACAGGCAGGAAGGGCAGTTTGGAGACTGGTGTCAGACATAGAAGGTATGGTCCATCCTCAGTATCCTGGAATGAGATCATCCATTTCTGCCATACACAGACCATCACGACTACCCTGAGGTGGACGGGAGCTCGTGCTGCAACCTTGCGAGGGAAGCATCCCATACTCACCAAGAATCAAGCAGCGACCTAGATACTGCAAAGAAAAGAAAGGTCAAGATTGTCAAAACGAAAAAAAAAAGGAAAGAACACCAAGTGGGTCAAGGTTTAGAAGAATAACACAGGGCCCTCCCGAGTCAGGCAAACACAGAATGTCTCTTGATAAAGAAGGTCTTGATAGTTCTGATCAGCCAAGGTCAAGTCCAATGCAAGGATTCCAGCCCTCAATTAATCAATATCAGGGGATATGAGGGGAGAATGCATATGAGGAGGAGGTTGAGGCACCATCTGGTTGAAATGCCACTGAAGAGTGACCCTCTCTCCAAGATAAATATCGACCCCAGTCGGACCCTCAAAAGCTATCCGCCTCTGGGTAAGCACAAGGGCGAAGTTGTACTCTTCCCTATCATCCTCATCATCCATCATCTCTTCATCATAAGGTTGCCAGCGAACCTGTCAACAACATTCAGAGAAATCAATTTAGAAGAACCAACTCAAAAAAGCTGATAGTACTCAGGGAGATTTCAAAGGTACCTAGTTAACTAATAAGTCATTGAGCTGGAGGTGCACTTGTAAATGATCAATCATCATGAATTTTGTCGTCCCCCAGCGTGTTGCTCTAGGGATATAAGGAGCCACTTCATCAAGTAGAGAAGGGACATGAATCCCCAAAACTTCATAACACCACACCTATCAATGAAAGAGAGAATGACATCAGAAGCAAAAGAAATTCAGAAGATGAAGAATGAGAAAAGACAAGGGAACTAAGCATACCCAAAGCACATAGGCACAGCCAATAAGACCAAGCGCTCCAAGAGGCAACAGGTCCATCATCCCTAAGAAGTAGGCATAAGCTGATCCCCCCTAGTCAAAGGTCGTTGCACCCTCAAAGTCTAGACAAAAACAAACAAAGGAAGTGTTTGTACAGCCTCGTCCATCGTAGAAAAGGACATTGGAGACGAGATAGAGAAGAAAGCTCCTGGCAGCTTGGTCTAGCAACTCATCAGAGGAGTTGTCATTTATCTCTTGCTTATCCCACTGCTTCTTCAAAGCAGGCAAGAGCATGATATGCGATGTCACCGTGAAGCCCAACAGATTGCTAATATCCTCAAGAGACCTCATCCAGTCCAAGGGAGTCAATGAAATAGTTCTTCAGGTAAAAGGGAGGCCAGTAATCATGAAGAAATCTAAGGGAGTAATGGTTACCTCCCCGGCAAGTAAATGAAAAGTGTGGGTCGATGGCCACTAAGGGTCTGCAAGAGCATGAACTACTAACCAGCTGAGCTTGGAGCGACTACTTGGGCTGTACAGCCAAGCCCCGTCCGATCCACTCTCTCCCTTACGGCAAGATGGACTTGCCAATACCATGTTAGGACATCATTAGTGCGGCAATAGTTCTTGTGACAAGGAGAATAGAGGTCTTATAAAATGGAGGGCTGAAATCAAGCACTGAACAAAATGAGCATTACGTAAGAAAAAGGGACAAGTGTCACTTACATCCTTGAGATCTTGGCCCCAAATGGTACAGCCTTTGTGACAAGCTGTGTCCGCCACAGTAGTGTCAGTATACCACTCCGCTCTCAGATCACCCTTCATTCCTGAGGTTGATGACCTGGATCGACCACGCTTCGACGAAGGCATGGCAAAAAGAGAAGAAACAGAACAAAAGAAAAGAAAAAAAATGGCAGAAAGAAGAAGGCAAAGAAGAGAAAAAGGAGAGAGGGCAGAGCTCCAAAGAGAAACCCCAAAAAAGAGAAAAGAGAAAAGTGAGAAATGAAGGGGTAAAACCCCCTTTTGTAGAAATATTCGGTGCTTCGCAAAAAAATTTTTCGATCATGATGCCGTCTCATCGTACTTTTTTTCAAATATTCGGTCATGATGCCATCTCATCGTACATTTTCAACAATGTTCGAGCACGATGCTGGCTCATTGTACTTTTTTTCAAAAACTCGATCACTATGCCATCTCATCGTGCACTTTAAAAAATTCGGTCACGATGCCGTCTCATCGTACATATGCAAAAATTCGATCACGATGCCATCTCATCATGCACTTTCAAAAATTTGATCACGATGCCATTTCATCGTCATACCTTTTAGAAAACTGTTTGGTCATGATGCCATCTCATCGAACATTTTCAAAATGTTCGGTTACGATGCCGTCTGATCGTCACATCTTGTAAAAATTTGGTCATGATGCCATCTCATTGTGCACTTTCAAAAATTTGGTCACAAAGCCATCACATCATCATATCTTTCAAAAAAATGGGTCACGATGCCATCTCATCGTCACATCTTTCAAACAATGTTCGGTCACGATGTTGTCTCATCATATATTTTTGAAATGTTCAGTCACGATGTCATCTCATCGTCACATCTTGTAAAAATCGGTCACGATGCCATCTCATCGTGTACCTTCAAAAATTCAGTCACAATGCCGTCTCATCGTCATATCTTTCAAAAAATTTGGTCATGATGCTGTCTCATCGTCACATCTTACGAAAATTCGGTCACAATGCCGCCTCATTGTCACGATGTTACCTCATTATCATAAGTACAAGCACAACACCACCTCATCAAAATCCAAGTCTAGCCGAGCGTTGCTCAAAACCAGAATCCAGTCGAGCGTTACTCAAAACTAGAATCCAACCCAACATTGCTCAAAAGTCAGAATCTAGCCGAACGTTGCTCAAAACCAAAGTCTAGTCGAGCATTGCTCAAAACCAAAATCCGATTGAGTGTTTCTCAAAGCCAGAATCCAACCAAGCATTGCTCAAAACACTAAAAAAATGAATCTAGTGATGCCGCCTCATCCTCAAAGAAAGATAAAAAACATGGTTGAGTGATGCCGCCCCATCCTTAGAAGGTAAAAGCCCAGTTAGGTAATACCAACTAATTCTCGTAATTAGTTGAGTGGTTCTTTATAACCCTCATGGGTGGCCCTCACGGCCCTTGTCATTGGTCGAGAGGTTCTTTATAATCCTCATGGGCGGCCCTCATAGTCCTCGTCTTTAGTTGAGTGGTTCTTTATAACCCTTATGAGTGACCCATGGTCCTCATTCTTCACTGAACGTTACTAAGCATCATACTACCAAAAGTTTTACCGAAATAGGTTTATCACTCACTAAATTGTTTGCCAAAATAAGTTTTATTGTTTAAACCTCCATCACCTACGAGCAAAGTGATGGTAGTAGTTGCTCAACCCGAGGAGGTTTATCGAATGGTTTATTGAGGGAGCTCCATCACCTATGAGCAAAGTGATGGCAGTAGTTACTTAGTCCATGGGGGTTTACCGAGGGAGCTCCATCACCTATGAGCAAAGTGGCGGTAGTAGTTGCTCAACCCTAGAAGATTTTTTGAATGGTTTACTGAGATGCGGTTTTATCGTTTAACTTTTTCACCTTTAAGCAAAGTGGTAGCAGTACATGCTCTTGGTGATGAAATCAAGTAGTCTTTTGTCTTCGCCCTTCGACTGTTGGCATAGGCCTTGGCCAAAGAGAGGTAAACTATAGAAGCTAAATTTTATCACCCCCCCCCAAAGATGACGATAATCAAACGCAAATGTATGGCGATGTCCTTTGAACCTCCTTTCCAAACACTGTAAAAATACCAAAAAATGACCCCGTTTCACCTTGGAAGGCACATAGCATAGGCATGGCAATACCACAGACATGCGCAGCCCTGTCGCTAGGTACTACAATAGATGTGACCTTGCCATGCGGCCCCACAAGGTAGCACTGCACATGCTGTGCGGCCCATAAGGCAATGTCGTGCATTGTGCGGCACCTTGTGGCAGCATCGTGCACTATTCTGTCTCACCACGCATACTATGCGGTCTTGCATGGCAGTGCCACATGCTCTACAGCCTCGTGCAGTAGTATACTATGCGGCCTACTGTGCAGTGTAGAGCTGGCCAAAATCCATTCTTTTGCTTCACCGTGCCCTGTACTTCTGCGGTGGCGCCGCACAGTCCATTTTTTGCCTATAAAGAGGGGTCCCTCCCCTCAGTTGCACATTCTAAGGTGGAGAGGAGGCACCCCCAGAGCTCCAGTTTTCTAATTTTTCTGATTTTCCTTGTTCTAGGGCTCTTCCCCAACCCAATTTCGGGCCTTTGAGCCTAGTCCCTTTGCCTAGGGCATGGATTCTCTAAATCCGCTTCCCCCAACCACTTTTCACCCAGACTCTCGGGGTACTCCTATGGCCTAGACACTCTGCCTAATACCCGAAGACCCATTTTACGAAGAGTTGTAAAACTGTTATTCTATCTAAGATCCTAGTATCCGACACCCATAAGCCGTTATTCTGTTCGAGATTCTAGTATCCGATACTTGTATGCCGTTACTCTATCCGACAAAGGATAAAGCCAGTCTTTTGCCTCCATCTGAGCTGGGGGACGTTGTTCATTTTGTATAATTGCATTGGTTTAAAGCATACAGGTATACGTTTCTTCTATTAACTATTAATTTTAGCACAATGTAGACTTTTAAAATATTCCTATGCAATGTACAGTAATTAAATTAAATTAGTTTAATTTTAATTAAATAATTTGTGCATCATTTTAGCCATACATGTGGGTATAGGACATTCAAAAAGTGAGAATATTCGAAAACAAGCATCTAGTAGAAAGACCGATTGACTCGGGTGAGATGGATGCCTAACACCTTCCCATACTCGTAACCTGACCCCTTACCCCAAATCTTTGACCAGACCAACCGAAGTCCCGTAGCCCTTCCTAGGGCTACACCAATGGGTCCTAGGCCCTAATCCTAGGTGGTGACTCCATTTCACTTGATTGTATGACCCCCATCCCCTAATAAATTGATATATAACCCCCATGAGAAGATGCATTCCTTCTCTCCCTCCATTGAGGAGCATAAAACCCCCCTCCCCACGCACATCGAGCGCTAGGAACGGATCCTCACAAATGGCAAGGAAAGTGCAAGCTGGTTTGTCTTCTATAACTCATGTCGAGTTCACTAGGCACATGTTGACGGATATACTCATTGGACCCTTGGACTATTTCATTGATGGCTTTGATCTAATCTCGGATACTATTCCAAAGGTTAGTGTGCCTATCCCATAGTCTCCAATATCATTCATCCATTCTCCGATTCATCGTGGAGTTCTTCCATTCGTTCTTTTTGGGTCGCATTAATGTTCCGGCTCTCTTGAATCAATTCTTCATTTTGATCCTGACGCTCTCTAAGGAATGTTTGCATGCCTTGTCGGTGGTTTTCCATGTCCCTAGTATGTCCTCGAATAAATTGGGCCAGATTTTTTAGCTCTTGAGCCATCCTTGGTAAGGACCTTATGTCTTCGACTCACTCATATTGCCAATATGCTCTTTGACTATGGTGTCCAAACGGGTGAGGACTTCTTACAACATGGGCCCTAAGAGACAAGTTAGCTTCCTTTATGATATGATAAGTCCTTTCTAGGATGTTGTATAGATTCTCATCTTGCTCCTAATTATCATGACCAAATGTTATGATTGCATGTCTCAATCGTTGGATGGTTGTGTCAAGCTCGTCCCTTTCTTGGGTATGATCGTGTGACTAATTATCCCCATTTGGGCTGTTGGGCGGACTATGAGGTGGGCTATAGTATTGCTCATTGGTAGTCACATCAACCCAATAGCCTTCTTGGCCTTCTTCTTCTAAGCACCTTTCAGGTATTGACTCAACAGGAATCTCTTCCTCTTGATGGGAATGTTCTTTGCCGGATTCTTGGGAATTTTCATCACCGTCGACGCCTATGCTTATCATGAGGACATTGTCAGGTAGAACTTCTTCTAGAACAAGAACAGTTAAGGCCTGGACCAATTCTTCAGTCCATTCTGTGACGGGAGTATCAAGCTGGTTTTAGACCAGTGTGATCAGGGCTTGCAGATTAATAGGCCAGTCCTCTTCTTCAAGGTTGTTAATGGACTTAGAATTTCCATCATGTTGTGGAAGGGGGTTGTTTTGAACATTGGGTTGATTTGATTGGACCATAAATTTCCCTTCATCAAGCAAATCTTGGACTGCATGTTTCAATTGGCAGCACTCATCATTTGAATGCCCATTTTATTGATGGTATTCACAGAAAAGGCTGGGTTTGTACTATTTGGGTATTGGGTTCGGCAAATTGGCCGATTGGATCTTGGTTAGGATTCCCTTTTGGATTAACTTCTTAAATGGCATGCCTACATCTATGAATTGTCTTCTTGGTCAGTTAGCCCCTACCCTTGGGGCGTTGTTCTCAATCACAAGTGGTGCCTCTATGGTTGGTGCCACCACATTCTCCTCGATATTCTTGTTTGGAAAGGTCTTCTTATCAGTCCTAGTTCATTGATTGTTCAGAGTCACACCTTGTTTAGGGTTCCCTTGAATCAAATCAAGAGGATTCAAGACATCTTCAACTTGTTGGCCCACTTCAAACAAAGCCTTAAAGGTTCAAGGGTTGAGCAAACAGATGAGTCTTGTAAGACATCTAGAGGTTCTTGATGATCACCTTGGCCTGTTTCTTCTCTATGGGGCAGTCCCACATCAATGTAGCCTTGGATCTGAACCTCATCAAGTATTGGGTGAACCCCTCATTAGCCTCTTGCTTAGTAGTTTTCAGATCTCGATGAGTCAACTCCATCTCGGTATTGTATGAGTATTGGTTCTTAAAGGCTTTCACCATGTCATCCCAAGTACGGGTTTGAGAAGAGTCTAAGGACATGAGCCATCTTAGGGTGGCCCCAGTTAGAGACATTTGGAATGCTTGGCCCATCTACTGTTTAGAAAAGTATCGAATTCTCATTTGGCTGACGTATAACCTAAGGTAGGCTCGTGGGTCTCCAGTTCCATTAAATTTCTCAGATTTCCACTTGAAACCCTCAGGTTAAAGTGCTTCAGAGAAGAAACAAAGTCCCTCAGAATCTATCATCTGGTCTTCCACCCCTTTCACATTCTTCATAGCATGTTCTAGTTTCTCAACCTTTTGCTTCAAGAGTCGGTTTTTGACCGAGTCAACAGTAGGTTGTAGTCCAGAATTAATGGCCTCATCTTCTAAGGCCAAATTGGGGTTTTATGAGAATCCTCTATGAAGTCGAGTACGACTTTGGTCTAGACTAGTCGGAACAGGGACACTTGTTGATAGCTTGGTCACTGAGCCCACTAAATTTTGCATCTGAGTCTTGAGTTCCTCAATGTCAGCATAGACAGCTTCGTCTGGCATTTCTAGTTCAAGGGGGCTTGAAACGCGAACTAGTCTTCTTCCGACTCTGATCCAACTAGTTGTAGAACCGGTATCTTATCGTCCCGAAGTAACGGTTCCTAGTAGAAGATAGGGTCACGATTAGACTAAGGGGAAGAATGGGACTAGACTAGGCCTATGGTGAACCTCGCACTCCTAGTATGTCACCCTAAGGGATGTATGATATGCAACATGATGTGCAAACAAGTTCACAACAAACACGCCAATCCCAAATAAGGGTTAGTAAGTGTAGGCGATAAGTTGATCAAGTTTTAAGTTGTCCCAAGTGTCAGAGGCCGCAATATGGTGAAGCAAGCCCAAGACAAGAGCAGGGTTGATAGACTAGTTAAGAACATGTTCAACAAAGTGCCAGTTTGGTTCTCAAACAATATTATAGTTAGTGTCTCGCGACCTAAGTGTTGGGCTCTAGGTCCCTACATGATGCATGTTGGTTAGAGGATAATAGGACCGAAAAAAGGTTACCTTAATAAGGTGCTCCTATATACCTCTCACCACTCCTATGAGTAAGATGATCAAGCGGTACGGCAGTCCAAGCCTCTTTGATATACCAAACAGTATGGTGCTAAGAGTTGTAGTTTAACCAAGGGTAAGCTGCGTATCTACACATCGGGCCCAGGGTTACGCTCCAAGGTGTAAATAATGGAGTTGAACTTTATAGTAGTTGGATGACCAACTATGTGTGATAGTGTATGTAAATATGATGCAAAGTTACTACATAGAAGTTAGCATCCAAAAACATACAGTAAAGGAAAAACATGCTATAACTATACAACATATATGCCAAGCACATCCAAGTCTGACCTATTTTACACACGTAAAAGTGTCCCCAGTGGAGTTGCCATTGTGAGGACAATGACCACATGGTAGGGGATCACCACGTGTCCTCCACCTCATCCCTATTTGGGGTGTGTGAGAGCTATGAATTGAATGTTTAGGAGTTGCCACCTAGAGGAGGGTCTAGGACCCATGATGTAAATGTAATGACTCTTATAAAATGCCCTTTTGGGGACACATGGTCTGTTGGTCTAGGTACGGGTCAAATTACTGTCCGGGGAAGGTATTAGGCACCCCAATTTGTCCGGACTTGCCGGTCTTCTATTTCTAGGAATTATGGAGTGAATAACATACTTTGATAGTATGTAAAATATAGGTAAAATGTAAGAAAGTAAAATACAAAAGGAGTAAAAGGAACATATACCCGGAGGTTTGGCTGCAAGGCAAAGATTAGTATATTGGAATGTAAAATTAAGGGTTCATAAACTTAAATAAGCTAAACATGATTTACTCTAGGCTAAGAAAAATGATGTGGCAAATGCATGCAAAGGAAGATGATAATTTAATACATATGCATGGAGAAACATAGGAGTGAAATAGAAAAATATGCCAATGGCAAGTGTGCATGAGGGAGTCTTAAACTACGGAGAATTGGGGTCATGGAGATGCATGCATGAAAGAGATACAATACATATAAAAATTAAGGAGGGAAGAAATAATAGGGTGTGATCATCGTCTAGGAAGACGGGATCATACTCCTCTTGGAGATGCAAAACTCAATAAAAATAAGAAAACAATGAAAATCGAATAAGATTTGAGATAAAAAGGCCAACCTATAAAAAAAGATCGAAATAAGATTTTGGAGGTTTCCCTTGTGTAACTCAGAAAATTCATACGTTGAGCAAGTATCGCCGCTTGTTGTGGCTTCTCTTGTCTCTTGTACTTGAATGCTTCATTATCAAGCCGGGATTACCGGATTGGCGCCTTCAAGTCTTGATGTTCCAAGTAGGATTGTCATTCTCAAGAGCTAAAGAGAGTGATGGGTTAAGGCTTTAAACTCTTGAATGAAGGCTAAGTATGGATGGAAGGGTGTTTGAATGCAATGGCTAAGTGAAGATCATGTAACCCTCCTCAATGTGAGACGGGGTGTATTTATAGATGTAGAGGGGTGTGTGCACTCCCAAATTTGTGTAGGGTTGGCGGAGTTAATCCGGATTGTCCAATGGAGGTGTCTTTGCACCGACGGTGGGTGTAAAGTTAAGGTAAGGACCAATGGGGTGTGGGTTAGTGTTTTATTGCCTTTGGGGGTGTTTCTTGGGGCCTAAGGGAGCCAAGATTGAGATCCAAGGTGCCAAAAATAGGTTAGGAAGCTACAAGAATCACAATCGGAGTAAAATATGGCAAGTTTGGGCTTCTCGGATCAGCAATTATTCGACATTAAAAGTGTCTGACTCAAAATCAAAGTGGGGTACAGTCGACATCGAGTGGTTGTCAATGAACAGGACTCGACATCGAAGGTTGGTGTTTAAGTGTCAATTTTTATTAACTGAATGTCAAAATGGGATAGACAGCAAAAATGCACTATTCGACAATGAGAGAGTATGGCTCGATGTCGATGGCAGATAAGCTCGATGTCGACTCATGGCCTTTGAGTGTCAAAGTAGGTTTTAGTGTCAATGGACATGGTTTAGACTGTTTGGGCCAGGTTTTGGGCATGGCCAGGTTGGTTCCAAGGGGTCTGGGTCAGGGCTAGCCTTTCCAGGGGTACATAGAGGGCTTGGAGGCTCTAGTTTGGGCTCTGATAAAGGAAAGGGGTGATCGGCAAACGAATTCGGGCAGTGCACACTAACGCAACATCCATAGATACATACACTGGCTCTAGGCCTTGGAGGGTGCTCATCATCGTTACAGGAAACCTCCAGGGGGAAAGACAAAATGAGGTGTTTATAGTAGGGTGTCAGATCTTAACATGGGTAATGGCGTGGACATTACCTTCACCATGGCTGAGTTGGGTGCAATCCTAGAGATATCGTCAGAGGGATCACTTTGGTATGGGCCTCCAAAATGTGAATACATGGCCTTCCTTTCGGATGAGGAGTACTATGATATGTTGGCGGTCCTACGGCCTGAAGAAATAGAAACTCAACTTCTCATCAAGGACTACTTCCCATCCCTACGCACTAGCACACCTAGCGCAATTGATTGTGGTCCCAGCTGGTGGGCACAAGGATCAGGTAAATTGTTAGTTCTCCTATTTATTCAAGTTGCATCTCAACCCAGATATCATTATTTTTAATGTGCACTATCTTCTTGGCAGGTATCCAATATGCAGAGCTACTGTGCTTACTGCCTCTACACAAGGCATTGTTTATGCCTTCCTAATGTCATCATCTGAACTATGGGGTATCAAGGGGATCACCCTTTTGAGGGAAATCTGCCCTATGCCAAGCTGATTACTAAGATACTATGTCATTTCCAAGTACCCTTGGGCAATGACTCAAGGGGTAAGAAAGTCAGTCCTTTCAACACAATTGCACTAAGAAATATAGGCATGACAGGGCATGAAGGGAGTTTGGAGTTGCCGCCTGACAGAGCACAGTTGGCAAGAGAGGCACTAGAGGGAGGTTATGATGATAGTGATCATGATGATTCTGATGGAGCCAGCAGTTGCATCCGTTGCCAGGGCATCTCGTTCATCCACACGGGGTCGTGGACGGAGAGCTACCGCTACTACTCGGGCTACTAGGGCCTCTTCTTCATAGGTTTGTGAAGGTTCTCCTCCTCCGTAGTCCAGAGAAGGTGACATATTAGGCGTACCAGGCTGAGGATATATGATTTAGAGATTCTCTGCCATAGAATAAACTATGGTAGGGGTTTGCTACCCTAGAGAAGAAGATGAACGACCAGTATAATGACGTGATTGCATTGATGAATGCGGGATTTGATGATAGGCTAACCGACATCAAGTCCTGCTTGATGATAGAGAGGGCTCCAGGCAGGGCAATGCGACGATCCATAGAGGGAGGTCAGGCTCAAAGAAAGGATAAGTGAAAAGAAGTGCAGCAAGAGTAGTTTCAGGATTTTTCTTTTTGTTTTCCTAATTTATTATGCTCTTTTTATCTTTATTAAGTTAGTTTCTAGGCTTTTAGAATTGTAGAGGTAGGTGGGGACATATTGTATTTTCTTTTCATTAGTGTTATGTCGGCCTTGGATGGCCTAGTATGTACGAAAGTTTCTAAGTAATGCAGCACTCATTTTCAATCACAACAAATCTCTATCATATTTAAATATATGTTTGAGGTTTTTATTATTCAATTCCTATTGCGGATCCGATTGAGGTGGAATAAATCGAACAGTGAACATGACAGAGTAAAAGCTCTCTGATACCATGGTGTCACACCCCTATCCCAAAATAAGGGCAATGTGACGGGAATACCCATGTATTCCAAACCTAACCATAGGATTGACACTTTACTGTGTCATGTTCACCATGACTTAAGCAATTAAAGAACAAGGATAAATCCAGAGTCGCAGCAGAAGAAATAAGGAACATTAATAACATTTAGTATAAGATTTCTACAATGGTATTATATATGTATGAGTGACCATTTATCCCGATATCCATATTGTCATCACATTCCATAAAATATATAAACAAGTATAAGATATAAAGAGGAGTCACAAAGTATCATCTATCATTAATGACAGTCATCCACAAAATTTCTCTCATGATAAATCAAAAATTGTGTTCATAACCACTGGGCCTCTAGCCCGAACTACTATGCTCCGTGATCATCCATCTCGCAAGTCTGATCACCTTCGCACCATTCCTTGGTGGGTTTCCCACAAATGTCTTCTCTAAGTATATGTGTCCAACCAGGATCTCCCCAACTGTCAATTCCAGCCCAGTATGGCCATCGGGGCTCCTTGTCAGTCTCCATTGCATTGCCTGTACTATCATCTAAAAATAAAGATTTCTGAGGGATGAGCTTCCACAAGCCCAATGAACGACTAAACCATACACATCCATACAAATAATAAATATAGCAATAATGCATGCAAAAGTATGCTCATTACATATGATGCATGAATGCATTCATTCATTTTCTCCCTAACAATAAGATTCTAAGTCAGGTCAAGTACTACTATAACACAGGTAGCATCGTCGGCAAACAGTGCCATGATCCAGATGACATTCTGACAATATCAAACCCATGCTAAAATGGAAGCCTGCAACACCAGACCTCTTCACTAGGTTGTCCGTAAACCCCCAACAAAAATCCCATCCTAGTGTCCAGCCCAAACTACCGTCGACGCTTGAACTTCATGGTGGGATACCCTGAAAACATAGTCGGGGCCCACAGGCTTTCTCGACACCTAAACCCTATCAGTAAGGGTCGGAGTACTGGGTAATTTATATCCTAGCCAGCAAACAACTATTGAAATACACAGGTACCCGCATGTGTAGCCTAGAGGTCGAATCCATAGTGCCAAACATAGTGGCCGACTATCCTCTCGCCCCCTCTAGCCTACACACACACACACAAGAATACAATAATATGGCAAGTGTGATACCGAGATACTAGTCAGCCGGTCACAACCCTAACCCAATCCATCATATACGCATCACAATCATTCTATACTCATAACACTCACATGGCAATCACAAGTTTGGCGCCCAATCACGGCACTTGGACTCCATCACTCATTTTCAAAATTGAATTTGAGCCTAAAATCATCTAGAATAAGTATATCTCATCATGTTCGCATTATTCCACAAGGCACATCATGCATAGTAATTGTATCACATCATTATGCATATCCTAAACACATGCCTAATGAGAAACACTCCATAAAATAGTTCAAATGTTCATTCCACTCACTATCATCAAAGCATAAGCAATAACGGGTTTTGTGTGGTGCACGCCCTTCGTTGTAGATATATGCTACCCTAACATATCAATACACATACATACAATAGGTGAGAGAGGGTCTGGGTACCAAGTCCGGAGTCAAACTCCAAGTCAGCATCAAAATAGCCTGAGCGAATGATAGATAGTGCAGATCATGTGCATCGTCCACAGGCCAATGGACTGTGCAAATAGTGGATCCATTGGAAAATAGCGGACGATGCATCGTCTGCTCAGGCCAAATTTGTAGCAATTTGGCTTGAGCTCGAACCATTCTTTGGCCAATGGCCATGGGGCCTATAGGGGTCTATGGGGGAGTGTTCTTAGCCTCCAAGGAAACTACCAATCATGGGGATTCAATCTAATTAGTATTCCCAATGAGGGATTTGGTTCCTAACACCAAGAATTACACAATTGGGCTCCAAAATGGGGTTTCATGCCACCTAAGCCTTAAGGCTAGGAGATAGGTCATTCCTAAGGTATCAATTGATGCCTCTAGCATCCAATTAGAAGGTTAGGCCATAAAGAAAGGAAAGCCCTTTGGTTTGAACATGGATTGGACAACTATTGCATGAAACCTATAAGGATTCATATAGAAATCAAGTAGAAATGATAGCTTACAATGGGATTCAGCCTAGGCCAGTAAGATAGTGAGTTCCTAAGCTAGGTTTGAGCTCCAAATCACCTCCTCCACGAGCTCCTAGTCCAATGATGAGTGTATGGCTGGCTGGGGGAGTGATGTGAGCTCAAGGTAGCTCAAATGGAGGGTGAAACCCTCCCTTTCTTCTCCTTCTTCTTCCTTCTTTTTCTCTCTTCCTTAGCTCTCCACGTTTTCTCTCTTCTCTAGGGTTGGGAAATGAGAGAAAATGAGGAAGAGGCTGGGTTTGGTTTAGCTTAGCTAAGGGGATTAAGGTGTGTTTGGTTGGGGAGTGATTTAAGGTCAAAATGGGGCTTTACATACTTAGGATCCCATATGAGGTGTAGGATACTTGTCTTAGGATTTAGATAGATAGATTAGGTCATAAGTGGGTTAGGTTAACCCAGGATGGAGACCTAGGCTCGAGCCATGATGGTCCAAGGTAAAGCCATGCGGTTCTGAGCATTTTTACACTCAGCGGACGATGCACCTGCGGATGATCTATTTTGTCCGCTGGCTTCTCCTGCATGATCCGCAGAGAGCAATTTTGGGTAAGTTTGACTCCAATTGGAGTGGGGTCTTCTCAAGGGGGTTCATACACATAGGGGATATAAATGGGTATCAATAGTATACAGACATCACATGTGTAATTCATCAAGGTGTTACTAGATTAGTATGGGTTGGGATATGGGTATAACATGGCATGTCCGAGGCCGACCATGCAAAAACATCCACATTTTCCTTTAGGAAGTTGCTGAGCCGACTCCTTTTCTCTTTAGTCAATAGTGAGCCTAGTTATACTGTCTTAGTAGGGTCATCCTCGCTGAGCAAGAACGGGACAAGGTCTTCACCGGCTTCCCCAGGCGTTCGGTTAACTCATCCCTTTGGTCATTTGGGAGATTCTCCACACATAGGGCCATCCCTTGGGTGTTACCTCAGTTCTACTTGATGAACGTTGCGTAACATTCTCTAGCCTTCTTCTGGTCTCCTCGGATCTCCAACTTCGTTTGCTATTGGAAACTTCATCTTCAAATGGATCGGCGAGATGACTGCTCAGAGGGTGGTAAGGGTCAGCCGTCCTATGATTGTTTTGAAGGCCACGATCGACCTTACCACCATTAATCTGACCTTTACGCTTGTGTGGCATGGCTCTTGTCAAACCCTGCCCCTAACTGACTGGAATCTTGACTGAAGGATAGGAATTTCAGGCATGGCCTCCAAGAACACTTTGGAGTATCACTCCAGTGATTGAGATTGATGAAGAAACCCTGTGTGGATCATCCTATATACTTGTCAGTAGATGGATCACTAACCCTTGCAACTGCACAGCTCATAGCATATTGTACTGCCTGGACTCCAGGTATTCTCTCTCCTCTTCACAACTATGGGACCCCCCCTGGAAATGTGTGTAAAAGACCCTAAATGACATGTGGGGACAAGGCCCTGACCCTGGGTCAAACCCCTGTGCAAGCTCACAGAGTTTCAGCCTTGCTGAATTCTCTGGGCGATGCACTGGGCAACGCAGACATCACCCAGAGACATCGCCCAGAGTGTAAAATAATGATTTAAGTTATGGGGACCAACCATATTGGACATGGGCACCCTCCATAGGTTGAGGGGAGTCTGAAGGACCACCTCATACCCCTGGACCACTATGGACCCCACCAGTGTGCCCAGAATGGCTGAGAATGCAGTCAAAAAGGCTTTCTGGAAAAGGGCCTTAACAGCCAAACAGGCCTTAGTTGTCACACCCCAAACCACCCCCTAGGAGGATTGGGTAGGTGACCCGAATTGCATGATTGCAATCCACCAAATCCCATGGATCTAGAAGCAGTGTTTACATTCATGAACCAAAATCCACACCTTAACCACAAGTAAGATCAGAGTAATGTAGGACATCTACAATTTATCAGAAATAAACGGAAGCATAGCAATACGGGAAATGGTGATAATATATACATATAGAAACTTGTTTGTTACATTCCCCAACACACACAACCCACAACAAAAGAAAACATAAGCTGATAGGCGCAGCAATACATACATGATTATATACAG
Organism: Telopea speciosissima; assembly: GCF_018873765.1. Classification (NCBI taxonomy): domain Eukaryota; kingdom Viridiplantae; phylum Streptophyta; class Magnoliopsida; order Proteales; family Proteaceae; genus Telopea; species Telopea speciosissima. The sequence continues at coordinate 37,309,309 of NC_057924.1, forward strand.
GGTTAGGGCACCCAACCCCAAAAGAAGAAAGAAAGAAAAACAACTAAAACCGGTCCACAGTCAAAACAGGAAACCTCCTAACACAACAAAAAGGAGTTCCCAGCACAAAACATCAGAAGTACTCCTCAAAGGTCTTCATCCACGACCACCAAGAAAGTACATAGAATCGGTATGACCTCCATCGGGGTCCATACCAACATCGTCATAACCACCAAAACTCTCCTCCTCGAAATAGCCTGCCACGCCATAGTGGCATCCACCTGCAGGATCATCTAAGAAAAGAGAAACATATAACAGAGTGTGAGCCCCACCGAGCTTGTGAGAAAATAACATCCATCATGCATGCATATGCAACCAAAATCCACAGATTCACATGATCTACATGATATGCAAGTCTAGTTTTATTATTAGCCACCTATCATTACAACTAAGTTAGGTCTATGCTACTACAATCCCAATGCATGTATCCTTGGTGTAGGCTTGGTTACCTCTTCCCACGATACACTCATAGGGTTGTTGGAGAAAACCTATCGGCTCCAGCATCCCTTCCTAGGTCAGCCTGACTAGCCCTCTGATGATTATCCTGGTAAGCAACCATTTCTTCCCTCATGCACCATATAGGTGTTCTGAATCTATGCACCTTTCGGTGTTCCGATATATGCACCTTCCGGTGTTTTGATAATTGCACCTTTCGGTGTTCCGATCCTAGTCACTCCCTGATAATTGCCTTCCAGGCATCCAGCACCTTAACCCCTACTGGCAAGGGTTTGTAGCACGGGTGATGAAACTCTAACCCCATGTCTTTATGGTATAGTATGAGTCAAGCAGTGTCAACCACATTCATAGTACGAGCTACCACAGGCCTCATTTCCAAGCCGAGTACGGCATCTGTTCTAACAATCACAATCATCATATTCATTTCACAGTGTTGATCAACAATAGTCATTATGCAGTGATTTGAGTAAATTTGTTTGTAAGCATGTAAATGGCATAATAGACAAGATTCAATTATTAATAGCCGGCATCAAATCACAATTACATTTGCACATACGATAGTATTATTCACTCACCAGTACTTGGCTCTAGGTACTCAGTCACAAATTCAATTCCAGCTGTTGTCTGATTGTTGTCCTTGAGCACAGGATCAAGTCCTAAACATAAGAATCAAACAGTGTTTTATTCAGTTATTGGCCCTACACTAGTGCCCTAGGGTTTCCCTAACTTATTGGGTTAACCCAGCGTTTAGTTGGTCTCATTCGGAACATCGGGCCTTACACTGGGTCTTAGGTCATGTTCTGGTGCATGGGCCAAAGCCTAGGGCACAGGGGTAATTTGGTCATTTACAATGTCCACACCTGCCTCTAAGTCAGATTTAGTCCATAATACATTTTACATTACAACTTACTGCTGTCCAACTCAGGACAGTGCAGTAAAAACAAACACAGTAATGCACAGTCATCTGCGAGGCCCACTTAGGGTTCCAACCAATTTTCACATATGGACAGATGTGGGGGAAGGTCATTTTTTTCATTTCCCACATCCCACAATGTCCAGGGATCAAATCCCATAGGAAATTACAATTCTTCCCTTTTGTATCAAAAGATTCCTTCACTGGACGATGTCTCTGGGCCTTGCTGCATCGCCCAGTGCATCACCCAGTGCCTACAATCGACAGCAAGGCTGAGTTTCCAAGGCTGGGCTTTGCAGGGCCAAGGGTCTAATGGATCCTCTGCATGTTGGGATGGTCCAGTAGCCCTAGTGGTGGTCTACCTTATGGTCCAATCCATTTCACCATCAGGGTTCCAGGCAGGCTGTATCTGGCTGTCCAGAATACCCTGATGAATAGTGCATAGGGTTTTGCAGATCTGAAATCTTATGTTTCAGCCACATGCAAGGCTGAAACAATATGCTAGATAGAGTTTCAGGGCTGTACCCACCTAGGGTTAGGTCTCAGCAGGCCTGGCTTGCAGTCTGGGCTTCAATCCAGTAGCCAGAAGGGGATCAAGGTTGTGCATGCATGCATGAACAGAATTTGGACAAGGGAACAGCATAACAGTTTTTTATTTTTCAACATAGATCACAGATTCACCATGCACAAGGTCTGCATGGCTGATCTAGACCAAGACTGGGCAAACCTAAGCTGTTCTAGGCGGCCTAGGGTTGAAAAACACAGTATGCAAAAGGGAAGGAATGGTGAATAGCAGGTATGCAAGGAATTTTATACATGAAACAGAGCTGATAAGAAGCTCGGATGAGCTAGGGGAGGAGCTGGCAGCAGCCCTTCTTCTTCCTTCCTTCTTCCTCCTTCTCCTTCCTCTTCTTTCTCTCTCTTCTTCCCTCTCTTCTCTCTTTCAGATTCAGGTACATCCAAGGGTTCTAAATGAACCAAATGGCCTCCTATTTATAGACTTAAGGCCCACTGAGGTCTGTTTGTTTGGTTAGGTCCTTTTAAAAACTCATTTTTAATCTGATTCTGTTCAGTTCTGGGTGCACAGGTGGGGTCCATACTGAACCAAGGGTATGAGGTGGTCCCTCAGAGTCCCCTCTATCACTAGAGAGTGTCCATGGTCAAGTTGGGTGGTCCCCACAATTATAGTAATTAAATATATGCAAAAACAGCCACTGGGGGATGTCACTGGGCCTTGCTGCATAAGCCAGTGCATGACCCAGTGAATTCCAGCAAGTGAAATCAAAGCGGGATTGCACAGGGGTTTAACCCTAGGTCAAGGTATTGTCCCCACCTGCCCACCATGGGTTTTTACATGATTTTTTAGAGGTGGGTCCCACCATTTTAGGGAGGAGAGAGATTACCTGGGATCCAAATCATACATCAGTCTGTGAGCTGTGCAAGTGCAGGGGTCTGCTGTCCATCTTCTAACAAGTATATAGGGAAACCTGTTCAGAGCATTTTCATTGATCTCATTGAGTGGAGTGATGCTCCATAGTGACCTTGGTGGCCTGGCCAGGGGTTCCTGCACTTCAGTCAGATTCCAGACAGTCAGGGGGCAGGGTTTGACATTTCTCCCCTCCTTACAAAAATTTCATCCTTGAAATTTGCTTACCCAGTAATCCAAAGAGTTGAGGATACTTCTCCTTCATTTCTTCCTCATGCCCCATGAAGCTTCTTCTGCTGGGTTATTTCCCCATAGAACTTTCATGAAAGCGACGGTGCGGTTTCAGAGGTTATGCTCTTTTGTGTCCAATATCTCCATGGTATGTTCCTCATAAGTCATATCCACGTCCAACTGTTCGGGTTCAGTTGATAATACATGCATCAGATTGTTTATGTACTTTCGTAGCATTAACACATGAAAAATGTCGTGGACACTTGACAAAGATGGCGGTAGAGCCAACCGATATGCTACGGGTCCCACTCTATTGAGTATTTCATTTGGACCAATAAATCTTGGGCTCAACTTGCCTTTCTTGTTGAAGCGCAGCAGTCCTTTGGTTGGGGATACTCGAAGAAATACTTTCTCTCCGATCTCAAACTCGATATCCTTTCTTTGATTATCCGCATAACTCTTTTGTCTCGACTGGGCTGCCTTGATCTTCTCTCTTATGACATCCACTTTGTCGCAGGTTGCTTGTATCATCTCAGGTCCGAGATACTTCCGCTCACCAACTTCATCCCAATAAAGCGGAGTTTGACACTTCCTGCCATAGAGTGCTTCGAACGGTGCCATGCCAATGGTGGGGTGATAGCTGTTGCTGTATGCAAATTCCACCAGTGGTATGTGAGCATCCCAACTATCATTCATTTCCAAAATACAGGCTCGAAGCATGTCTTCCAGAGTCTGAATGGTTCTCTCTGACTGTTCATCCGTAGACGGATGAACAGCTGTACTGAGATTCAATTGAGATCCTAATGCCTTTCATAGACTTCTCCAAAACCTTGAAGTAAATCGAGGATCTCTGTCAGACACAATACTGACAGGCATGCCATGTAAGTGGACTATGTTTTCAATGTATATCTGGGCAAGCTTTTCCATCGGATAACTTATTTTTATCAGTATGAAGTGAGCTACTTTGGTCAGTCCGTCTACGATCACCCAAATTACATTCATGCCCTTCCTAGTGTTGGGCAGGTTTGTTATGAAATCCATAGTGATTCTTTCCCACTTCCACTCTGGTATGGGAAGTGGTTCCAAAAGTCCATACGATCAGTGTCTTTCGGCCTTTATTTGTTGACAGGTAAGGCACTTGGACACGTAGATTGCTATGGTCTGCTTCATTCCAATCCACCAATAATATTTCTTTAAGTCCTTGTACATCTTTGTACTTCTAGGGTGGATGCTATAGGGTGAGCTATGCGCCTCTTTAAGAATCCGGTCTTGAATATCAAAATCCTTAGGCACGCACAATCTATCACGAAACTTCAATGCTTCATCTTGGGCCAATGTAAAATCTGGGTCCTTGTGGACACCTTGTTGAATTTCCCAAGTTATTTTGGCCAGCTCGGGATCTAATGGTTGCTTCGCAATTATTTCTTCTTGTATCGACAGTTGCAAATCTAGTGCTGCATAGCTGCTTCATCGATCATGAGCTCCAGATCAGATTTTTGAGCTTCCTCTATTAATTGCTCACTTACGACCAAAGATGAAAGAGATGCAGTCTGAGATTTTCTGCTTAATGCGTCCGCCACAACATTGTCCTTGGTAGGGTGGTACTGGATCTCACAGTCATAATCTTTTACTAGTTCTAACCACTGCCTCTGTCTCATATTAAGCTCTTTCTGGGTGAAGAAATACTTTAGACTTTTGTGATCGCTGAAGATTTTACTCTTTTCACCATAGAGATAGTGTCGCCAAATTTTTAACGCGAAGGCTACTGCTGCTAACTCCAAATCATGAGTAGGGTATTTCTTCTCGTGTTCTTTCAATTTTCTGGAGGCATATGCAGCTACTTTACCTCTTTGCATTAGGACGCCACCCAAGCCTGTTCTAGATGCATCCGTATACACTATCATTCCTCCGGTTCCATCTAGAATGGTCAGAATTGGAGCTGATACTAAACGGTTCTTCAATTCCTGGAAGCTTTTCTCGAATGCTTCATTCCACTCGTACTTAGTTCCCTTCCTTGTGAGTTTTGTCATGGGTGCTGAAACGCGCGAGAAGTTTTCAATAAATCGGCGGTAGTAACCGGCCAATCCTAAGAAACTTTGAATCTTAGTGGCATTTTTCAGAGTCTCCCATTCGAGAACTGCCTTCACTTTGCCGAGGTCTACCTTGATGCCATCTTTGGTGACGATATGCCCCAGGAAACCAATTTGGTTGAGCCAAAATTCACACTTACTAAATTTGGCATAGAGCTGGTGTTCCCGTAATCGTTGCAACACGAATGTAAGATGTTGTGTGTGCTCTTCGTCACTCTTGGAGTACACCAGAATATCATCAATGAACACTAGATGAACTTATCTAGCATGTCATGGAATACTCTATTCATCATATCCATGAATGCTGCCGGGGCATTGGTTAGTCCGAATGATAAGACTAAAAATTCATAATGTCCGTACCGAGTTCGGAACACCGTTTTATGGATGTCACCGCTCTTAATCTTTAGTTGATGGTATCCTGACCTAAGATCAATCTTGGAGAAAACTCTTACTCCTTGTAGCTGATCAAAAAGGTCGTCGATATGCGGCAATGGGTATCGATTCTTGATTGTCAGTTTATTCAACTCGCGGTAGTCGATACACAACCGCATACTTCCATCTTTCTTCTTTACGAACAGCACAGGTGCTCCCCAGGGTGACACACTGGGTCGAATAAATCCCTTCTTCAGCAGATCTTGAAGTTGTATCTGCAAATCTTTCAATTCGACTGGCGCCATTCGGTATGGTGCCTTGGATACCGGTGTTGCACTAGGGATCAGGTCAATCACGAACTCTATATCGTGGTCTGATGGCAACTACGTCAGATCTTCTGGAAATACATCAGGAAATTCTCTGACTATATGGAGTTCTTCCAAAGGTCTTATCTTTGCCTCCGTATCAAGTACAGTGGCAAAGAAGCCTTAGCATCCATCATCGAGCAACTTTTGCACCTGAAGTGTGGATAATGTTGTTCGCTTAGACTTCCTCCTCGGTTCACTTTGATAGGTGAATTCCAACCCATCTTCTAGTTTAAACTTTATCTTTTTCTCCGCACACATGACGTTTGCACCATAGGCAGACAACCAATCCATGCCTAGTATCACATCAAAATCATTTATTTCCATTTTTATCAATCGTGCAGTTAATCTCTTCCCATAGTTTTTGATCTGACAGGGGTCATAAACCTCTTTCAAACTAATGACACTCCCTATTGGCGTGCTGACTACTAGCTCATACTCAATATCTCTTGGTTGATCTTCCATCTTACTCGTAAAGGTTGAGGAGACGAAAGAGTGGGTTGCGCCCGAGTCAAATAATACTCGTGCGGGTATGGTTGAGACATTCAGGGTACCTAGGGTTTGTAGGTAATTTAAGTTATATGACATAAACCAATTTCTCTAAAATTTATAGTGTTTGACCACTTACCTATCAATACGTCGGGGTTCACATCAGCTTCTTCATTGGTCAAAGCGTACACCTTTCCCTACGTCTGATTCTCACTCGATTGAAATGGCCTAGCGTAGGGTTGATTAAGTGAATTGTTGCCATATCCACACGTTTTACAATCTCTGGCCATATGCCCTTCCTTATTGCATAGATAGCATTTGAAAGGTATAGCTCTAGGTGTCGTGGCTTTGCTCGCTTGACTTGCTGCTGGTTAGCTTGGCGAAGCTGCTGTCGTCGGTTGACTTGTAGTAGGTTGAGTAGGTCGAGTAAATGTAGGGCAAAAAAGAATTTTGACCTACATTCGGCCTACGATACAGAGTTGGAGTAGGGCTTGAACTTGTTCCCTGGTAAACCTTATTTGGCCAACCATAGGTTTGGAAATTATTCGACCTTTTGTTCAAACTAGGTGACGTTACAGTCTTTTCTTTCTCTTTTTCCTTGAATCTGTCCTCCATTGTCTTCGCCTTATCAACCATTTGAGCATAATCTCGAATATCCATGATTGACAAAACTGATCCAATCTCAGTTTTGAGTCTCTTCTTAAATTTCTTGGCCTTACTGACTTCCCCTTTTAAGTGCTCTGGAGCAAAGTGGAACAGATCTTTGAACCACTGTTGGTAATCTAATACCGACTTATTCCCTTGCACCAGTGCAATGAATTATGCTTCCTTTCTATCCTTGAAACTTTCAGGAAAGTAGTTCTTGAAGAAAACCTCTTTAAACTGTTCCCATGTGGGATTCGGGTATGCAGCTTCTAGATTAGGTCTAGTGGCCTTCCACCAAGCTTCAGCCTCATTCTGCATCTGATAACCCGGACAAATAATCTTTTGCACGTCCGTGCACTCGAGTACTTCAAATGCCTTTTTTAGGGCACTGATCCATCGCTCCGACTGCATTGCCTCTGATATTATTTTAGAAAATGCAGGCGATTGGAGTTTCTTGAACCTTTCCATAAGCTTGGCGGTGGAATTTTCCGCTAAGTGCTGAGGCACAGGTGGTGGAAATAGTAAGGGTCGATTAGGTGGTGGTGGTGGTGCAGCACATTTGTGCATCATAGTTGCAAATTGTGTAGACATCTGACCAAGCAACTCCTGTTGTTGTTGCATGGTTCGCATCATCGTGGTCATGAACGTAGTCACAGCACCGGCTGCCACACTTGGCTGAGGTGCTGCTATAGTAGCTTGTGCAGCTGCTAGTGCTTCTGATGAAGTAGCCGATGCCTCAGAGTTTTGGACCTCTGTTCCATTGGGCAGTTCAACCTCTGGTACAATTCTAGGTTGTTTACCCTTACAACCTCCACGAGTACTTCTAGTGTTGACCATTGTTGCTTCTCTGAAAGGAGGAGCGTGTTCAATATTTCAATTTCATCTAGGTGGGCAAATAGTTGTTTTCTAACTTAAGCAGGGTCAAATCCAGTACACTGTTCCAATGAGTAGCAGTAGTCATACCAGTAAGGTGGATTATTAGATTCATTATCTTGGCTCATTAGGTGATGTGCTTCATTAAATGCTTTGTGTTTCCTCTTGCGTACATGTTTTTATGTGTCAATATGCTATGCATGGTGCTATATAAAATTCCAAGCTTTTAATTAAAGACTTAATTAATTACCTGTTCTAGTAGGCAAGCATCTCCAGCCTCTTCCCAGTCTCGAACTCCAATGCCCGTAAAAATTCTATGTCAGCTATTACCTCTCCAACTAACCTCATAAAATGCTCTTGCTCTTCGGGTCCACTAATGGCTGCAATGGTTAAGTACAAGTCCAGTCGGTTTTCAGCCCAAGGTAATACTAGTCGTATCCACCTCAGTCTCTTACTTAGATATCTAATAATAAGCATGGTACTAGGGTCTCCAGGTCGAATGAAGTAATAGGTCCTGTCACACAAAATGGTTCTAGGCATGAGGGTATACTTAATTTAAAGAATTAAGTACTTAACTATGGAAATTTAATTAACCATAACACCAACATAACAAATTCTTGGGTTGGCTCGAGGTACCTTAACATCTAGGGATTCGATTGACTAGACAACCTATCAGATCCTGCCCTCAACTATCCTACACCTTGGTTAGGGTAAGATCTATGCTTCCCACATGTACCACGCATGTAACACAGCATACCTATGTAGCTATGTTCAGTTTGCATCACAACATTACAATTGGGTTCATACACTGCAACAGACAAGTATATTTTATACTTATAAGACACACCATAGTCTATATTTATATCATAAACTATATATAATTATTCTCATTAGCATATAGTACACATCTATTTAAAACCTAGTCATATAGGTCTCCTTCTTAGTCCTTAATTATGAAATTTTACTTTTTGAGCCTATGTTCTCAAGTTGTGATTCCATCTTATTGTAATTTATCTCGCATATACTTTTTTTATTTGATAAAAATAATTAATTTAATAAATATATATATATATTATCCTTCCTTTCCATGTCCCATGAGGTTATTTTTCCCAAATATGAGGTTCCCATGTGAAAATACTGAAATTCCAGCAAGATTCCATCACTGGGCGATGTCTCTGGGCGTTGCCACATCGCCCAGAGAATCAGGCTTAGGCTTTTTAAGTCCGAGAGGGCCCCATTTGCTCCCTATTCCATTCCAAACTTCTCCAAACCTTAGGGTAAGGTTCTTGAAGGGTAAGGGGACCACTTCCACACCAAGTCTTAGTATTTTCTTGGCCTATTTGCGACTTTGCACATGCCTAGGTAAGTTTTTAGGTTTTCTCTAGATGTTTTACTTGTTTTCTCCATTTCTTCTTTACCTAGGTTAGGTTTTACTGATATACTTGCCCTAAACTTGGTATTCTCTCTCTTGTTTTGTAGAAAATGACTACGAGTAGGCGTACTACGAGGAAGTCAGTAGCCCAGAAGAGGCTACGGGCTGAATCTGAGGATTCTTCCTACTCAGAGATTCCTCCTCCATCTCCTAGAGAGGATTCATCTTCAGAGGGACCTGATTTTGACCACCATCTCTTCTCTAGGTATGAGTACGCTAAGGAGTGGAAAATTTTCATTTTCGTAAGAATAGTGAATGGCCGGGTGGTGCGAGTAGAGGACTTCCACCAATATGGCCTTTTTGCCAAGTTTAATGCTCTAGGTTGGGCATCGATGTTATCTCCTACCAAGCCTTGTTATCCCAACTTGGTTCAGTACTTTTACTGTAACATGGGGCCTTCTAGTGCCCAGGAGTTCGGGGTGGAAAGTAGGGTGAAGGGAGTGGATATCAGGCTGACCACTACCCTATTGGCGGAGATCCTGGGTTTACCTGACACAGGTGATAGGGTTTATTACCATCCCCGCATGGACATTTCTGATATGTTCTCTTTGGAGACTAGGAGGACTATGTTCAGGGCTTTGATAGGTTCAGGGGACACTCCCAAGTCTAAGACTGCCTGCAAGCCCAATGCTAGGGTGATTAGTAGGTGTGTGACCTATAACATCTACCTAAAGGGTGGCAATAAGGGCAGTATCTCTATGATGCAGACATACATCACCTACTGCTTACTAGGTGCTGGTCAGGGGGGTCCAATCATCAACCTCCCATATTTATTACTCCAAGTGATGCTTTACCATGCGTGGAATCTAATCGATGGTAACCTTCCTTACGGGAAGTTTCTTACCTTAGTCTTCCGATACTTTGGGGTTCCACTAGAGGGCGAGTACATCAATAGGGTTCGATCTAGGCTTATAGACAAGACTTCTATTCTGAAGATGAAGGTGCCTAGTGAAGATCCAATAGTGGATGAGGAGAAGGTGATGGCTGAGGATATGCAGTAGGACGAGGGACAGGGTGGTGATGCACAAGATGTGGATCAGATTGGAGAGGAGCAAGGTGACATCGGGGGTGGCGCTCAGGGTGTGTACACAGAGAGGAGCAGGGGTTAGGTCCAGATGATCTCGAGGGTTTTGACACATAGTTTACGGACTTACCTGCTTACAAGACGACTGATGCCACCAGTTCGTAGGTTCCAGGGCCTCCAAATTGGGCTCAGGTGATGACACAGCTTCAGAGCCTCCGCATGAGATGTTTGACCTGGGGTCTAGAGTTGATCAGGGTGTCACTTCTCTGGGACCTCTACTTTTGTGTTGACTCATGCCAGCCTCAGCCTCCTACTGATGACCTACCTCCTACAGAGTAGCTCCTAGCATCTTCCAGACACTTGAGGCTACATGATTATGCTCATCTTTTTTTGAGTAATTTATGTATTTTAATCCTTTACCTAATGTACTTAGTCTAGGTTTTTTTTTTTTAGCTTATGCACTTGTTGAATTGCAGTTTATGCAGTCAATCTTATGTAAGTTTTATTAATTTAATGAAAATTCCATGTCTTTGTTTAATTGCATCTACTTCCCCTGTAGCTTTTACTTATTTCGTGTTTTATGAGTTATATCTTGTTAATCCTAGTCTTCACATCATGAATGTAAGAAGAGCCTCATGCTCTGATACCAAGCTCTGTCACACCCCAACCACCCCCTAGGAGGATTGGGTAGGTGACCTGAATTGCACGACCACAATCCACCAAATCCCATGGATCTAGAAGCAGTGCTTACATTCATGAACCAAAATCCGCACCTTAACCACAAGTAAGATCAGAGTAATGCAGGACATTTACAATTTATCAGAAATAAACGGAAGCATAGCAATACGGGAAATGGTGATAATATATACATATAGAAACTTATTTGTTACATTCCCCAGCACACACAACCCACAACAAAAGAAAACATAAGCTGATAGGCACAGCAATACATACATGATTATATACAGGGTTAGGGCACCCAACCCCAAAAGAAGAAAGAAAGAAAAACAACTAAAACCGGTCCATGGTCAAAACATGTATGTATTGCTGTAAAACCGGTCCATGGTCCATGGTCAAAACATGTATGTGACATTGGGCGATGTCACTGGGCCTTGCTGCATCGCCTAATGCATGACCCAGTGAATTCCAGCAACTGAAATCAAAGGGGGATTGCACAGGGGTTTGACCCTAGGTCAGGGCATTGTCCCCACATGCCCACCATAGGTTTTTACATGATTTTTCAGAGGTGGATCCCACCATTTTAGGGAGGAGAGAGATTATCTGGGATCCAAATCATACATCAATCTGTGAGCTGTGCAAGTGCAGGGGTCTGCTATCCATCTTCTAACAGGCATATAGGAAAACCTATTCGGAGCATTTTCATTGATCTCATCGAGTGGAGTGATGCTCCACAGTGATCCTAGTGGCCTGGCCAGGGGTTCCTACACTTTAGTCAAATTCTAGACAGTCAGGGGGCAGGGTTTGACATTAGTCAAGGCTGGGCCTATAAATAGGGGTACCATAGGGTCATTTAGAGCTCTTGGTACTATTAAAATCGTGGGAGAGAAAGGAAGAGAGAAAAGAGTGAAAGGAGAAGAGGAAGAAGAAGGAAGAGAGGGGAGTCTGCCTTGCATCCAAGGCCTGGAATCGAGCAACCATATACCTGTGCAGGTATAAAATCTGACCTTTGACATACGCTACATGTACTGCTACTGTCCCTTGCTTGATTCCTTAGTGTTCTTAATGATTATCTGACCTCTGGCAGCCCAGACCAGTTGCGAACTGCCATGGACTGTCCCAAATCTACCATGCAAGTATGATGCATGGAAGATTTAGAGATTTTATGAGATTTATCAGATCTGTTTTACTGATTTGGAACCGAAACCTGGCTGTGCAGGGCTGCACTACCCAGTTAAATTGATAATGGCTGTTTGGAGCCCTGGATCTTTGTCCTGACTGCATGGGACCAAACCCTAAGTGGTAGTAGACTTGAATCAATGTATTATACCTATAATCAACCTTGCATGTGATTGAAACCAAGTCGGGGAAGTTGGAGAAATCGTGGTTACTATTCACTAGGTTGTCTAGGTAGCCTCTGGCAGCCAAGTGGTGGGCCCAGTTGAAAATCCACTTAGACCCTAGTGAAGATCACCCCTGGGGGTACATGATACCCTAACATGCATGGGGAAAAAGTTTGGTCACTGCCCATGGCCAGCAACCTTGGAAACTCAGCCAGATTTCATTTTTGAAATCTCTGGGTGATGTACTAGGCGATGTAGACATCACCTAGAGACATCGCCTAGTGAATGAAATTTGACAGTTTTGCTAATTTGATTTGGGGGACTTCACCCATTGGCCATGTAACTATGTGGAAAGAAAAATGACCTAAATGCCCCTCCCCACATCTGTTCATATGAATAAATGCTTGGGAACCCAAGTGGGTCCCACAGGACTTGGAAACCCTGCCTATGATTGGTCCTGCAATACTGTCAAGTTGGGGACAGCATTGTAAGACTAATGTAACCTAGAATCATGTACTAATACTGTAAATGACCATTTTACCCCTAGGCCACCCATTCTGGATGATGCACCGGGACATAGGCCTAAGGTCCAGTGCAAGGCCCAGAGAATTCTAAGTGAAGATAAATTACACACTGAGTCAACCCAGTGAGCTTAGATCAACCCTAGGACCTCCAGAAACAGGTTGAAATATTAAAATGACAAATTCTGATTTATATCTAGGACTTGATCCCGCGCTCGAGGCCTACAGCTAGACTGCAACCAGAACTGAATTTGCAACTGAGTTCTTAGAACAAAACCCAGGTGAGTGAAGTATTATCATATATGCATGTATAATTGTATAGCTATGCCGGCAATTAAATTCTTAATTACAAATGCTATGTTATTTAATTCTGTCCAATTACTCAAATTACTACACAATGATTGGTTGTTGATCAATACTGTGATTCTTATCTGATAATTGTGAATGTTAGACTAGATGTCGTAGTCGGCTTGGAAATGAGGCCGGTGGTAGCCCGTAGAATGGGATACGGTTGACACTGCCCGACTCATACGATGCCATACAGACATAGGGCTAGAGTTTTCATCACTTGTGCTACGCACCCTTGCCAACAAGGGTTAAGGTGTTGGATAACTGTGAGGGCTACCGTAAAACCCTAGAGGCATTTACGTCGGGAAGCCTCAGCACAGCTGGCATGCCCCAGGGCAGATTTATCGGGAAGCCTAGGGCAGATTTACTGGGAAGCCTCGGGCCTACAAGCTTGGGAAGCACCGAAAGGTGAGTTTTTGGCGGAATGCCACATATAATGATTATGCACCGGTTTGGGTGAATTGATATTGAGTCGGTTACCTCATAAGTGTTAATCCAAAGGATCAGTTGGGCTGACCTGGGGAGGGAGATGCTGGAGCCGACTGATTTTCTCCGACAACTCAATGGGTGTATTGCGGGAAGGGGTAACCAAGCCCACACTAGGGATACATATATTGGGGATTGTAGTAGCACTAACCTGACTTAGCTGTACTGTTAGGTGGCTAATAATTAATCTGGACTTGCATATCATGTAGGATCATGTGGATTGTGGTTGCATGTGCATGCATGATGATATGTTTCGCTCACGAGCTCAGTGGAGCTCACACTCCGTTATATATGTTTTTCTTTTAGATGATTCTGCAGGTGGTGTCGCTGTGGCATGGAGGCTCATTGCGAGGAGGAGAGCCCTGGTTATTATGATGATATTGGTGTGGACCCCGACGAAGGTCGTGCTGATGATGCATGCATTTTTGGTGGTCATTGATGAAGACCGTTGAGTAGTGTACTTGATGCTTTTTGTCTTGGGGACTCCTTTTTGTTTTTGTTAGGAGTTTATCCCTGTCTTGCTTGTGGTGCAGTCTTAGTTTTCTTTTTTTTTTGGGGTTGAGTTATCTCACCCTGTATATATATATATATATATGTATGTATTTCTTTCTTTTAGCTTTTGTCAGCTTTATTTCTCTTTGTGGGTTGTATCTTGGTGGGAATTTTTCATAACACTTTGTATATGTATATATCACCTTCATTCCCGTATTGCTACGCTTTCTCTTTGCTTAACATAATTGTAGTTTATCTGTAGCACTCTGATCTTGCTTATGGTAAAGTGATGAATGTGGGACCATGAATGTAATAACTGCTTCTAGATCCGTGGGGTTTGGCGGATTGCCGTTATGCAATTTGGGTCACCTACCTAATCCTCCCAGGAGGTGGTTTGGGGTGTGATAAAACTTGGTATCAGAGCGTGAGGCTCTTCTTACATTCGCGGGATGCAGACTAGGTCTAATAAGTTACCAACTTTAAAACACGTAATCAAGTAAAAGCTACAGGGGAGGTAGAAGTAATTAAAAGACAAATATGCAATATTTCCATTAATTCAAAGACAATTGTGGCCGAGCCACTACATAAGCTTTAACTGATAGTACTACTTCCAGATATTCATATAAGCTGACAAAAAAAAACTCCATACTTTTTTAACAAAAAAAATATACATAAGCTATAAAAAAAAAAAAAAAAAAAAAGTCTGGACCACCTAACAGGAAGTCAAGTGCTGGCTGAAAGAACTACTCTGGTGGAGGCAAGTCGCTCGGTGGAGGATAAGGCTTGTAAGAGTCAACGCGATAGAATCTGTCCCAAAAGTCCAAGCGCTGCTCTACAGATACTACTTGGCTCTCCAAAGATGATAAGCCCTGATCCATCCTGGTTGACATGTCAGAAAGCTGAGTGCTGAGACCCTGGAACTGTGACATCACCTGTGCCCATTCAGATAGCTCTGGCACGTGCGAACTAGTAGCACCCATCGCTCCATAAGCAGGTAAATCAGTGAACTGTGTGCCAACACCCTCAAAGTCGCCCTGCACCTCGCCCTGAATGTCTCCCTCAATGTCATCATGCTCCTCACCATGCTCATCACCACCCTGCATCTCTCCTAGTCCCTCATCTCCTAGATCTTCATCATCCTGCCCCATCATCTGCTCCTCCTCCTGTGGATCACCCCCTGGTACCTTCATCTTCAGTATTGAGGTCTTGTCAATGGGCCTGGATCTATCCCTCTCCGCATACTCGCCCGCCAAAGGAACCTCAAAGTGTCGAAAGACTAAGGTAAGAAACTTCCCATATGGAAGGTTCCTATCAGAGGGGTTCTGTGCATGATATAACATAACCTGAAGCAGTAGGTATGGGTGGTTTATGACTGGACCTCCTCTGCCCGCTCCCAATAGGTAATAAGTGATATAAGCCCTCAGCATAGAAATGCTACCCTTGTTTCCGTCCTTGGGGTAGATGTTGTAGGTCACACACCTACTAATGATGCAAGCACTAGGCTTGTAGGAAGCCTCTGACTTGGGTGTGCTTTCAGACCCAGTCAATGCCTTGAACACCCTTCTCCTGGTCTCCAATGAAAACATCTCTGAAATGTCAACCCGGGGTTTGTAATAGCACCTCTCCCAAGTGTTGGGCAACCCCCAGAATACCTCTAGTGAAGTAGTGGTCAACCTAATATCCACTCCCTTCACTCTGCTCTCTTGTCCAAATCTTGTGCCCCAGATGGCAGTAAATTACAATAGAAGTATGAAACCAAGTTGGGATAACAAGGTTCAGTAGGAGATAACATAGAGGCCCAACCCAAAGTGTTGAACCTAGTAAACAGATTGTACTGATGGAAGTCATCCACCTGTACTACCCGACCATTGACTATCTTGAGGGACCTAAACTTGTCCCACTCCTTGAAATGTTCATACCTAGAGAAGAGAAATCGGTCAAACTCGGGCTCCTCTGATGAAGAATCGTCCCTAGGTGAAGAAGGTGGCACCGTAGATGATGATGAGTTCTCACTCTCAACCCGAAGACTCTTGCGGGCCATGGACTTCCTAGCAGTGCGGTGACTTGTAGACATTAGGCTACAAAGAGAGAAGAAAATGAAAGTGAGTAGGGCTAAAGGAATTTGACAAAACCCTAGCTAAAACAAGGAGGAACTAAGAAAGGATCTAAAGTAGTAAAAATAATTAAGAAATCTTACCCGAGCTTGCTTGGATTCGCAAAATAACCGAAGAAATATGAGGATTTGGTGTGGAAAGGGTCACACTACCCTCCAAAGAGCTGCCCTAGGTGTTTAGAGAGGTTTAGGAAAAGAACGGAATAAATGGGCCTCTCTAGGACTGTTATACCTGCGCCCCGATTCTCTGGGCGATGCATCCAACGCCCAGAGTCATCGTCCAGTGATTGTATTTCTGCTGTTTTTGTGTTTTAACACATGGAAATTTTAGTATTACCTAAAATAACTTCAATAAACATGGAAATATGAATTTTCACAAAATAATCATAATGGAAAAAAATATATATATAAAAATTAAGTAAATTCATTAATTAAATAAACACCATGGTAGCAAATAATCTAGCTAGGGGAATACGACTCCTACTTAGGAATTTTTAGTAAAACACATGGAAATGGGAATTCCTTGCTTTTGTGTTTAGTTCAAGGATCTAATAATAGATATATATATATATATATATATATATATATATATATAAGAATATATATATCTATAAGAAATAATGTATGTGTAAATAATTAAGACTATGTGCTTGATACTGTGATGTATAAACTGAGTGGTGTGATGCTATGGAAATCCGAACATAGATACGTAGGTATGTTGTAATATGTATTTACGACGTGCAATGAGCATAGATCTTACCATACCCATAGCCTAGGTCAGCCAAGATTAGAGTTAATAGGTTGACTAGTCAATCTGAGCTTTTTAGATGCTAAGGTACCTCGAGCCAACGCACTTATATTTTTATTGATTATAGTCATTTAAATTCCAGTAGACATGTACTTAATTCTTTTAATTAAGTATAACCTGATGCTTAGAACCATTTTCTATGACAGGACCCATTACCTCAGCCAAGGCTGGAGACCCCAGCATCATGATCTATATTAAACAGCTACGAGAGAGACTGAGATGGATACAACTAGTACTGCCCCAAGTTGAGAATCGATTGGACTTTTATCTAGCCCTTGCTGCTATTAGTGAACCAGGGGAACGAGATTTTTATCTGTCCTTAGCCGAGGAAGTTAGAGCTGACATAGAGTACTTGCTTGTGATGGAATTTGTGACCAGTAGGAAACTGGAATTACTCGCCTGTTAGACCAGGTAAATAATTAAAAGACTTTTATTTAAAAAAGATTGAAGTCTCTCATATAGTGTAATGCATAGCACACCATTACATAAAATGTTTAAGAAACAGAACACAATAAATGAAAGAAACACCTCATAACAAACAAAGAAGACATATCTAACAAGATACCTTACTGGTACGACTTATGAGATTCACTGGAACTATGGACTAGGTTTGTACATGCACTACCTAGGAATTAATTGTTGACCTCGATGAACAATATTGGAATATTGAACATGCTCCTCTTTTTAGAGAAGCAATAATGGTCAACACAAGAAGAAACTCACATGGTGGTCGTAAGGGAAAACAACCTCGTGTTATACCGGAGGTTGAATTGCCAAATGGGACTGAGGCCCAAAATTCTGAGGCATCGGCTACTTTGTCAGAGGCACCAGCGGTTGCACAAGCCACTACTACAGCACCCCAGCCGAATGTAGCAGCGGCGATGTAACTGCATTCATGACTACTATGATGCGGACCATGCAACAACAACAAGAATTTCTTGGTCAGATGTCTACGTAGTTTACAACCATGATGCATGAGCGTGCGCACCACCACCACCACCCAACCGGCCCGTAGTATTTCCACCACCTATGCCTCAACACTTAGCGGAAAACTGTACCACCAAGGTCATGGAGAGATTCAAGAAACTCTAACCGTCTATGTTTTTCAAAATAACTTCCAAGGCAATGTAGCCAGAACGGTGGATTAGCGCCCTAGAGAAGGCATTTGAAGTGCTCGAATGCACGGACGCATAGAAGCTGATTTATGCGGGGCATCAGTTACAGAATGAGGTTGAAGCCTAGTGGAAGGCTACTAAACCCAATTTGGAAGCCACTCACCCGAACCCCACGTGGGAGGAATTTAAAGAAGTTTTCTTCAAGAACTACTTCCCAGAGAGCTTCAGGGATAGGAAAGAAGTTGAGTTTACCGCACTGGTGCAAGGGACCAAGTCAGTGTTGGATTATCAATAGCGGTTTGAAGACCTATTCCATTTTACTCCAGAGCACCTAAAAGGGGAAGTTAGTAAGGCAAAGAAGTTTGAGAAAGGACTCGAAACTGAGATTGGATCAGTATTGTCAATTATGGACATTCGGGACTATGCTCAGATGGTCGACAAGGCGAAGACAATGGAAGATAGGTTTAAAGAGAAAGAGAAAGAGAAGGCTACAACGTTGCCTGGGATGAACAAAGGGCCAAATACCTTTCAAACTTTTGGATGGCCAAATAAAGCTTATCGAGGAACAAGTTCAAGCTCTAATCCGACTCCGTATCGTAGGCTGAACGTGGGTCAGAATGCTTTCCACCCCACTTTCAATCGACCTGCTCAATGGACTACGAGTCAAGCGACAATAGCAGCTTCGCCAGCCCGACCAGCTACAAGTCAAGTGAGCCAAGCCTCGACACCTGCTGTTCCACCCAATAAGTGCTATGTGTGTAATAAGGAAGGACACATGGCTAAAGAATGCAGATCGCATGGGTATAGCAACAACTTACCAAATCAGCCCTACGCTAGACCTTTTCAGCCACGGGACAATCGGACGCGAGGAAAGGTGTTCACGATGACGAATGAAGAAGCTGAGGCAAACCCCGATGTATTGACAGGTAAGATTGCTGAACACTACTAAATTATAGTGAATAACTGGTTTACTTCACGTGACCTAAATTATATACGAACCCTAGGTACCCTGAGTGTCTCAACCATACCTGCACGAGTATTATTCGACTCGGGCGCATCCCACTCTTTTATTTCTACCACTCTTGTGAGTAGGATAAAAGATCAACTGAGAGACATTGGGCACGAGTTAGTAGTCAGCACACCGAGGGGTAGTGTCGTGAGTTTGAAAGAAGTATACGACCCTTGCCAGATTAAGATTTGTGGGAAGAATCTAACCGCACGATTGATAAAGTTTGATATGAAGGACTTTGACATGATACTAGGCCTGGATTGGTTGTCCGCCTACGGTGCAAAAGTCATGTGTGCGGAGAAGAAGATAGTGTTTAAGTTGGAAGATGGGTCAGTTTTCACCTATCAAAGTGAACCAAGAAGGAAACCCAGGAAGATAACCTTATCTGCCCTCCAGGCATGAAGGTTGTTAGACAAAGGATGCCAAGGCTTTTTGGCCACGGTGATAGACACGGAGTCAAAGAGAAAACCCTTGGAGGAACTTGATGTCATCAAAGAATTTCCTGATGTTTTTCCAGAAGATCTGACACAACTACTGCCTGACCGCGACATAGAGTTCGCAATTGATCTAGTTCACTACAAGAAAAAGGGTCATTTACGACAGAATTTTTACTGCGAATTTTTTTTTCCGTCCTAATAAGTGTTATTGACAACAGAAATATAATTCCATGGTTACAGGTCCCATCTTTCCTGACACTATTATATTTCCATGGTTACAAATTTCGTAGTGACGGAATTCATGGTACCGTGGTGAATATTTATATTATTACCACTGAAATTAAATTCCATGGTTAAAAGTAGCATTCACAACAGTAAGAATTTATAGTTTAAGGCGATAAAATAATTCTATGGTAAACAGTCATGTACATTTTTCGTAAAACAACGGAATAATTGCGCCATTGTATTAAGTTTATAAATGGCATGGATTAATTACTCGATCCATCGTATTAGTTTTCCACCCCTATAAACACTTTTTCCTTTTTTTAATTTTGTTTTCCCACTGTGTTTTTTTTTCCAGTTCCCGCATATATCGACTCATGAATCTCTCTCACTCTCGCCAATACGAACTGCTTCGTCTCTCTCGCCCTCAATCTAATCCCTCTTGCCCTCAATCTCTCACTGATCCTCTCATATCTGTTGCCCACTGTTTAATCTCTCTTGCCCTCAATCTCTCACTAATCCCAATCGATTACGAATTCCCTTCTCATCTCTCTCGCCCTTATCCTTTTTATCTCACAGTTTTCTCTTGTTCATCTCTTTGATTGGGAGTCATCCTCTAGACGCTTAAAACCCTAATCCAAGTTATCTCTATCTCTCTCTCGATTCGTTCAATTTGGAGAATGTTCTTTCTCTCTCTCTCGATTCTTTCAATTTGGAGAATGTTTCACAAAGAACTCTGATATCTATATATTTTAGATTTATTGAGGTGGATGATTGGTTATCGCAGGTCACATTTTTTCGCAGCTGAAGTTCTGGGCAGAGTTCGATTTGTGTAAATTGGGAACTTTGGCATTCTAAGATCGTCCGGACCCAGGTAGAGCCCTTCAAATTTTACCATGTCAAGGTCACAAAATCATCAAATGACCATTATCATTTTTTGTTGAAAATTTGCAAATTGTTTCTAATCGTATATTGAGGATAACCTGGTTGCATCAATATTCCTAAAAATATTGATGAAGCGAGTAAAATATGCAATGTGATTGATTTGATGAAGCGTCCTTGTTAACTTCTCTGTTCTAGATACACAAACTCATCTATGTCTTGAGCATAATTATACTAAAAGAGTGTACATGAGAGTGTGCATTACCTTGATCGAAAAATAGTTTACATGCAGTTATATTTGGTTGGCCACTGGACACAATAGGAAATAGCACGAATTTTTATCCACTGCTGTGCCATTGTGCGGCACAGCAGTGGCCATGTGTGCACAGCAGGCCCCACTGTGCAGACATGGCCACTGCTGCGCTGCACGATGGCACAGCAGCGGATATAGGTCCAAATAGCACCTTTAACTGAAGCCAAATCAATGTTTTTTTCCCCTGCTTCTTTTGAGGGTTTCTTTGCAGCTGGAGTACTACTAAAACAGAATACTAAGAAGATTTAATAGTTGAGGTTTCAAAGAATTTTGCACAAAGCACTGTAGCACGTTTGGAGATTTGAAATTGTAAGAGAATATTAGCTACTAAATGTATTGTAACTATTATACTGAGAAATAATTGATGGAAAATAAGATATTCTAGTTGTCAAATTACTTTATGGGACCTTTTATCAGAGGAGGAGGTCTTATAATTAGTACTTGGTACAAAATTGATTTATGGCAATATTTTGTGAGCTTTGTCCTTTTTAGTTGTTTTCTTATGACGATAATGATTATGTTTTAATTTCTGCCCTCACTTCCCCTGCTTTATCACATTTAGGTTGTCTCAAGCTCTAGCTTTCTGAATCAATACTTGGAGCCTTATTTATGCTTTCATACCTTAGTAGTCTTATTTCTAAATTTCATTAGGATATATTGATTTTGATCATGTGATTGGAAAGAAAGTGCTATGAATAGAATATGGGATAGTAGCTACACTATGATATTACCAAAGACAATATATTAAGGAATGTAGATGGTTCTTGGCGCCAAGTTCAACTCCAGTTTCTCTTTTGGCTGAACATTATTCTGCTTCCATTGTTATCATCAAGAAAGTGTGGAGCCAAATCCTCCAAGACATCAGTTCTCCATATATCATCCAAGACTATTTAGTACTTCTTGTACTTGAGGAAGTCTGAAAGCTTCTTTTCTATTTCCTTCACTTCTATGATCCCTGTAAAAGATTTTACAATCTTCTGCAAAACATTCATGGATGTGCAATCTTGAGATATAGAAACCCAAGAATGGCATCTGAACTTACTCTTTACAAGGTTAAAGACTTTCTTGGCCAAAGTAGTCTTACCTAAGCCACCAACTCCGACAATTGGTACGACAGCATGCCGTGTTCCTCCTTCAATCAATCGTGGAACCAGCATTTCAATGTCATTGTGGAATTCTACCACATCAGCATTGTCTGCAACATAGGAACCTTTCCTGTACTTGGGCAATGGTGACCCATCAAGATAAGATTCATGGAAAGCAACTTCTGTTGTTTCTTCAGTTCCACCAGACTTGTTTGCATAAATCTCCTCAATTTGTTTTCTGATGGCTTCAAACTTTCTTCCAAAATCATCCTTAGTGAATAATCTATTGAATTTGGAATTCAAACGATCAAAGCCAAATGCACTTTGCCTTGCAACCACCAAGTATTTCTCAATGATGTCCTCAGCTTCATAGGTTAAATCCCTAATTTGGATAACCAATTCCTCCATTGCAACATGTTCTTGATCCTTTGCTCTCTCTGCATCTCTGAGGAAAGAATCCATAAGTTTGAGCTGGTCTCCAAGGGTCTTGACCTGATCTTCCACTACAAGAAACAAATCTGCTTCTTTCACAATCACTTGGCACAGGCTATCTAAGACATTCAAACCAATCGAAGCTGCCATTTCTGATTGCCTCTAGTTCTGCAAATTGATGTTAGAGTTCAATAATTCCTGAAACCCTCTCTTTTTAAAGCTAATTCTTGATCAAACAAAGAACCCATATTGATGTTAAAGGGTTCTAGATTTCTAACCCTTCAAGGGGGTTTTTGTCTTGTCAAATTTTCTTTGGTGTGCTAATTCGTTTCAGATAACTTAATTGCTGGGAGATTCTGGAGGTGAAGCAAAAGCTTTCTTCTGCTGATGGTAGCCCTTAATAATAATTCTATTCCTTATACATATTGTTGCCTTCTAGAAGCATAGGGGTGGAGCAAAGAATGTCCAAGGGTCAATCTACAGGAACACATACTGCAAGGAGAACCCTTGGAAGGTGCAAGGAGAAGGAGAAGACTGATGGAAATTTAAGTTCCTTTAAAAGTGTTTGATTTTTTGGAGTTGTTACAACTGGACTAAAAATGGAAACATCAGCTCAGAAGACTCTTGACAGAATTGTCTCACACAAAGCTCTACAGATGAGCAACTCATTTCCTTGTCAAATTTGTGTGTTGGGTTTTCTCCTTGGTGTCTGTCTTACATATTTCTTCATGGCTGCTCTCACTTCTTGGGTGGAATTTGGAGGAGTTTCTTTTTCTTCTCCATCGCCAGGATTTCCATCATAGAACTTGACTTCTCCTGTTATTGGTGGGCACATATTCCTATTTCTTTGTTCTTCAATTCTTTGTGCGTTTGCTTATTTTTACAAGCAATTCGTGTAACAATATATTTTTTACTCCTTTCAGATTTTAAGCATAGGATCTGGTCTTACAGAATCCAACAGATATACCAAGAAGATTGGATTCACAAAGAAGTGATGGTGAGAGAGAATCTTTGTTGTATTCAGCCTGAACTGCGCGCTCTGCTGAATGAATCCATAGATGGGAAGCAAGAGTTGTTAAGTGGGTTAGGACTAAGAATGAATCCATGGGTATTTATCATGCTCTCCTCCCTTAGTTCCATTGCATATAGATAAATCTACATCTGTTCCAGTATCTGTGGATGTAGGAGTTTTATGGTTATCTCATCATTAAATGCAATGTTGATATTTCTGGGTGTTTGTACCTTGGACTTTGTTTTATTTTTTATGTTTTCTGATAAAACCTGGGTATCAAATTAAGGTCAACCTCTCTTTCAGTTCAGCTTGCTTTATATTCTGTTTCTCTTGGTGTAATGGACTCACTTCTTGACATATCTGCGTAGCAGTTCACTCTTGATAACCATAGCCATAGTTTTCAATAAATAGTAACCGGAAGAGGAATGAGGGTGAGAAACCATTTGAAAAACTCCCTAATTGGATGGTTAATTTGTTTCTAGGAAATACCCCCCAAGTATAAATGGGAAATACAATGTACATGTGAGAAAGGTTTTCCTAGTAATTATGATTTAACATGCCTGTGTACTTGCACATATAATATATATCTCTACATGAAGTAGTTAAGAATATGGACTTCTGAACATCGAGTAATCCATTAGGTGGACCTGCGAACATGCAGCAAAAACAACATTTTCAATGTTTACTGTAAAAACCATTGACTTATATCTGTAGATTTTTTATTTCCCCTTTTCAATTTTTCTATACTTGCGAGCCATGTGGATCCAGCATATGTAGGCTATTGGTAGGTTCTACATTCCCTCATCACTGGGTTTGGGTTTGGTGATACATGCATCTATGCCTGGCATTTCAAGTTTATATCTGCACTATGTAATGAGAAGATTTACCTACTAGATTAGTGAACGTTCAATGCTCCATAACTCGTGCATATTGTTCCTACTCGCATTATACTCGACATACTATTATTAAAAAAAAAAAAATTCTAAGATAAATTTGAAGTTCCATGAAATTTCTCTGCTTCTACTTATCTTCTATTAATGCAAGTGTGGGAGGGAAGGAGCACAGAAATTTGATGCTGCTTTGTACAATACTTTATGCATCTTCGAAATGAACGGTGGTTATCTGAATTTTGCAAGTTTTATACTATATGCAATTGAAAGTATCTTGAACTGTCATTAATGTTTATTTCATACACTTGTCTCTACAGCAAAGCAACTAATTTTACTGTCACTTTTACAAAGGTGAGCTTCAGCAATGTATCCGCTTCCCTTAGATGCTCAGTAATACTGAACCAGTCACTGACATGAATAGTGTAACATAAGCTATCAAACATGGTCAAACACCATTGGCTAATGACTCCATTACTTGTGTTATGATCAGACTGTAGGACAAATACTGTAAAACTGTACTTGCCTGTGGACTTGCTACCATATATATTCGATTTTCAAGATTTCCTTTTTCCGATTAGATTTTTCCTTATCTTCCATTAGCAGATAAAATTGTGTTTCTGAAATTATTAAATCAATAACATGAATCTTGCAGATTACGGGTTCAGATGAAGACAATTTTCCCTCTACTAGGAAAGTGCAACGTGACATATAGATGTGTGTTCTTCTTGCAATTGCAATTACTGAAAAACGAGTCCTTGTGACAAACAACTTTAACCGAGCTGACCATGATGGCTGTAAAGGTAAATATCATAATCAAGAACATTACTATAATTTGTCTGAAGGATTTTTTCTTATAAAGTAGGACTCTTTCATATTTATATGATGCTCTACATTTGAAATTCCATCTTTTACACCTAAAAATCCAATGCAATGTATTTTTTAGGTTTGTGGTTGGTTGAATTCTACCATCTCAACAATATCCAACTTAAGATATGATTAAAACTAAATTCCATTTTTTTTGGCTAGCTGTCTTTGTAGGTCCGTTACGCTCTCATTGGTCTTGCTATTTCTTTCCTGAAACATCCATGGAGTGTAGAGATCGTGCATTTGAACTTATGGGAAGACCAAAAGCTTGGGAGAAGGGAATTGTCACAGGAAAAGATAATTACAGTACAAAGAAAATATGGATGTATATTTGTAGGAATATTTATATATTGTAAATAAATTTTATTTTTAAAAAATATCAAATCTTTTATGACGGGATTTTCTTTCCATGCCAAAAGATGCTACCCTTTCTGTGGTATATGATATAAATATCCGTCGTATACAAGGCAGTTCTAAAATGACGGCAAGCGTAGCAGGTCCCATATAATTTATTATATACCACAGAAATCAATTCCGTCGTATATAAGTTGCTCTTATACCACGGATTTGATAATCCGTCTTATCTAATGTATTTTTATCCCACGAAAAGGATAGCATGTCGTATATAATAGCCTATACACGACGGAATAATAACTGTCGTATATAGGTAATTTCATACGATGGTACACGTATGCCATGGTATATACATACTGAACCGACACATAGATAATTTTCGTCGTAAAAGCTTACGACAGTAGTCCATCAGACGGTTGTGCAATAGATTTTTACTGTCATAAATACTGTTATTGGGACGGAAAAAACCTTTTGCCACGGAAAATTTCCATTGCAAAAACACTGATTTCTTATAGTGGTTCTTGGTGCAGCACCGGTATCCAAGGTACCTTATCGGATGGCGCCAATCGAACTGAAGGAGTTGTAGGTTCGACTTCAAGACCTGCTGAAGAAGGGATTTATACGACCCAGCGTATCACCCTGGGGAGCACCCGTGCTGTTCGTGAAGAAAAAGGGTGGCAGTATGCAGCTGTGTATTGACTACCGCGAGTTAAATAAGCTAACCATCAAGAATCGATATCCGTTGCAGCGCATTGATGACCTATTTGATCAGCTACAAGGAGCAAGAGTTTTCTCCAAAATCGATCTTAGGTCGGGATACCATCAATTGAAGATCAAGAGTGGTGATATTCACAAAACGGCGTTCCGAACTCGATATGGACATTACGAATTCCTGGTTTTGTCGTTCGGGTTAACCAACGCCCCTGCAGCGTTCATGGACATGATGCATAGAGTGTTCCATGACGTGTTGGATAAGTTCGTCATTGTGTTTATTGACGACATTCTGGTGTACTCCAAGAATGAAGAAGAACACGCTCGACACCTTACTTTTGTGTTGCAGCGGTTGCGAGAACACCAACTTTACGCCAAGTTCAATAAATGTGAATTCTGGCTTCATCAAATCGGATTCTTGGGACACATCGTCACTGAGGACAGCATTAAAGTAGACCTGGGAAAGGTGAAAGCGGTTCTCGAGTGGGAGACTCCGAAGAGTGCCACTGAGATCTGAAGTTTCTTAGGATTGGCCGGATATTACCAATGGTTTGTTGAGAATTTCTCACAAATTTCGGCACCCATGACAAAACTTACAAAGAAGGGCGCCAAATTTGAATGGAATGAAGCATGCAAAAAAGTTTTCAGAAATTGAGGAATCGATTGGTAACAGCTCCAGTTTTGACCATTTCGGACGGTACCAGAGGAATGGAGGTATATACTGATGCATCCAGGACAGGATTGGGTGGCATCCTAAAGCAGAAAGGTAAAGTAGTCGCCTACGCCTCCAGACAATTGAAGGAACATGAAAAGAACTACCCCACTCATGATTTGGAATTGACAGTGGTAGTTTTTACGTTAAAGATATGGCGGCATTACCTATACAGTGAGAAGACTGAAATCTTCAGCGATCACAAAAGTCTGAAGTATTTCTTCACCCAGAAGGAGCTGAATATGAGATAGAGGTGGTGGTTAGAACTGGTGAAGGATTATGATTGTGAAATCCAGTACCACCCTAGTGAGGCCAACATTGTTGCAGATGCGTTAAGTAGAAAATCTCAGACTGCATCTCTTGCTTCCTTGGTTGTAAGAGAACAGTTATATGAAGAAGCTCGGAAACTTGATCTAGAACTCGTGATCGAAGGAACGGCTATACAATTAGCAGCTATGGATCTACAACCATCGATACGAGAAGGGATAATTGCGAAGCAACCATTGGACCCCGAGCTGGCCAAGATTATTTGGGAAGTACAACAAGGAGTCCATAAGGACCCAGATTTTTCATTGGCTCAAGATGGCGCATTGAAGTTTCGAGACAGATTGTGCGTGCCTAATAATTATGATGTCCAAGACCGAATCATTAAAGAGGCCCATAGCTCACCCTATACAATTCACCCAGAAAGTACGAAGATGTACAAGGACTTGAAGAAGTACTACTGGTGGATGGGAATGAAAGAGACCATAGCAATATACGTGTCCAAGTGCCTCACCTGTCAACAGATAAAAGCAGAGAGACACCGACCGTATGGATTATTGCAGCCACTTCCTATATCTAAATGGAAGTGGGAAAGGATTACTATGGATTTTGTGACAAATCTGCCCAACACCAGGAGGGGCATGAATGCAATTTGGGTGATGGTAGACGGACTGACAAAGGTAGCTCACTTTATACCGATCAAGATAAGTTACTCAATGGAGAAGCGTGTCCAATTATATATAGAAAATATAGTCTGCTTACACGACGTGCCTGTCAGTATTGTGTCTGATAGAGATCCTCGATTTACCTCAAGGTTTTGGAGGAGTTTACAAAAGGCTTTGGGATCTCAACTAAATCTTAGTACAGCTTTCCATCTATAGACGGACGGACAATCAGAAAGAGCTATCCAGACTAAAAGAACAATAGTCGGGATGCTCACATACCCTTGGTGGAATTTGCATAAATTAATAGTTATCACTCCACCATTGGCATGGCACCATTCAAAGCTCTTTATGGACGGAAATGCCGAAATTCACTATATTTGGATGAAGTTGGTGAACGAAAATATCTCGGGCCAGAGATGATACAAGCAACCTGTGACAAGGTGGATGCCATAAGGGAGAAAATCAAGGCAGCCCAATCAAGACAAAAGTATGCGGATAATAAAAAGGACATTGATTTTGAAGTCGGGGAAAAAGTGTTTCTCCGAGTGTCTCCTATGAAGGGATTGCTACGTTTCAATAAAAAAGGCAATTTGAGCCCAACATTCAACGGTCCTTACGAAATTCTTAATAAGGTGGGACTCGTAGCAAACCAACTGGCGTTACCACCATCTTTGTTGGGCATTCACGATGTTTTCCATGTGTCGATGCTAAGAAAGTACATCAACAACCCAATACATGTACTATCAACTGAACCTAAACAGTTGGATGTGGATATGACCTACGAAGAGCAACCTACGGAGATATTCAACAGAAAGGAGCATAATCTTCGTAACCGCACAATCGCCTTCGTAAAAGTTTGACGGGGAAACAATCCCATAGAAGAAGCTTCGTGGGAGCGTGAAGAAGAAATGAAAGAGAAATATCCTCAACTCTTCGAATTGTAAGGTAAGCAAATTTTGAGGACGAAATTTTTATAAGGTGGGGAGAAAGGTCAAACCCTGCCCCTGACTAACTGGAATCTTGACTGAAGGATAGGAATTTCAGGCATGGCCTCCAAGAACACTGTGGAGTATCACTCTAGCGATTGAGATTGATGAAGAAACCCTGTGTGGATCATCTTATATACCTATCAGAAGATGGATCACTGACCCTTGCAACTGCATAGCTCATAGCATAATGTACTGCCTGGACTCCAGGTATTCTCTCTCCTCTTCACAACTATGGGACCCACCCCTAGAAATGTGTGTAAAAGACCCTAAATGACATGTGGGGACAAGGCTCTAACCCTGGGTCAAACCCCTATGCAAGCCCACCGAGTTCAGCCTTGCTGAATTCTCTGGGCGATGCACTGGGCGATGCAGACATCACCCAGAGTGCAAAACAACATTATTTTAATGATTTGAATTGTGGGGACCACCCATATTGGACATGGGCACCCTCCATAGGTTGAGGGGAGTCTAAGGGACCACCTCATACCCCTGGACCACTGTGGACCCCACCAGTGTGCCCAGAATGGTTGAGAATGCAGTAAAAAATGCATTCTGGAAAAGAGCCTTAACAGCCAAACAGGCCTTAGTCAAGGCTGGGCCTATAAATAGGGGTACCATAGGCTCATTTAGAGCTCTTGGTACTGTTCAAATCGTGGGAGAGAAAAGAAGAGAGAAAAGAGAGAAAGGAGAAGAGGAAGAAGAAGAAGAAAGAGAAGAAGGAAGAGAGGGGAGGTTGCCTTGCATCCAAGGCCTGGAATCGAGCAACCATATACCTGTGCAGGTATAAAATCTGACCTTTGACATACTGTACATGTACTGCTGCTATCCCTTGCTTGATTCCTTAGTGTTCTTAATGATTATCTGACTTCTGGCAGCCCAGAACGGCTGGGAACTGCCATGGACTGTCCCAGATCTACCATGCAAATATGATGCATGGAAGATCTGGAGATTTTATGAGATTTATCAGATCTGTTTTACTGATTTGGAACCAAAACATGGTTGTGCATGGCTGCACTACCCAGTTACACTGATAACTGGCTATTTGGAGCCCTGGATCTTTGTCCTGACTGCATGGGACCAAACCCTAAGTGGTAGCAGACTTGAATTAGTGTATTATACCTATAATCAACCTTGCATGTGACTGAAACCAAGTCTGGGAAGTTGGAGAAATCGTGGTGACGATTCACTAGGTTGTCTGGGCAGCCTCTGGCAGCCAAGTGGTGGGCCCAGTTGAAAATCCACTTGGAGCCGAGTGAAGATCACCCCTAGGGGTACATGATACCCTAACATGCATGGGGAAAAATTTTGGTCACTGCCCATGGCCAGCAACCTTGGAAACTCAGCCAGAGTTCATTTTTGAAATCTCTGGGCGATGCACTGGGCGATGTAGACATCACCCAGAGACATCGCCCAGTGAATGGAATTTGACAGTTTTGTTGATCTGACTTGAGGGACTTCACCCATTTTCCATGTAACTATGTGGGAAGGTGGAAAATGACCTAAATGCCCCTCCCCACATCTGTTTATATGAATAAATGCTTGGGAACCCAAGTGGGTCCTGCAGGACTTGGAAACCCTGCCTATGATTGGTTCTGCAGTACTGTCAAGTTGGGGACAGCATTGTAAGACTAATGTAACCTAGAATCATGTACTAATACTATAAATGACCATTTTGCCCCTAGGCCACCAATTCTGGATGATGCATAGGGACATAGGCCTAAGGCCCAGTGCAAGGCCCAGAGAATTCTAAGTGAAGATAAATTACACACTAAGTCCACCCAGTGAGCTTAGATCAACGCTAGGACCTCCAGAAACAGGTTGAAATATTAAAATGACATTCTGATTTATATCTAGGACTTGATCCCTCGCTCGAGGCCTACAGCCAGACTGCAGCCGGAACTAAATTTGCAACTGAGTTCTTAGAACCAGGCCCAGGTGAGTGAAGTATTATAATATATGCATGTGTAACTGTATTGCTATACCGGCAATTAAATTATTAAACTACAAATGCTGTGTTAATTAATTCTGTTCAATTACTCAAATTACTACTCAATGATTGGCTGTTGATCAATACTGTGATTCTTATCTGATGATTGTGAATGTTAGACTAGATGCCGTAGTCGGCTTGGAAATGAGGCCGGTGGTAGCCCATAGTATGGGATACGGTTGATACCGCCCGACTCATACGATGCCATATAGACATGGGGCTAGAGATTCATCACCCGTGCTACGCACCCTTGCCAACAAGGGTTAACGTGTTGGATAACTGTGAGTGTCAAACCCTACCTCTGGCTGACTGGAATTTTGGTTGAAGGAAAGGAACCCCAGATCAGGCAACCAAGAACACTGTGGAGTATCACTCTAGTGGTTTGGTATGATGAGAAAACCCTGTGTGGATCATCCTTCATGGCTGTCAGTAGGTAGAGAGCAGACCCCAGCAAATGTACAGCCCATTGCCTGATATATGGTTTGGATCCTAGGTAATCTCTCTCCTCCTTATAATGGTGGGACCCACCTCTATAAAAGTGTGTAAAATCTCCTATGGGACATGTGGGGACAATACTCTGACCAAGGGTCAGACCCTTATGCAAGCCCATTGAATTTCAGCTTGCTGAAATTCTTTGGACGATGGCACTGAGCGATGCAGTAAGGCCCAGTGACATCGCCCAATGAGTGATTATGCATATTTAATTGATTTTTAATTATGGGGACTACCCAATATGAACATTGCCACCCTCCACTGATAGAAGGAAGTCCGAGGGACCACCTCATACCCTTGGTTCACTGTGGACCCCACCAGTGTGCCCAGAATTAGTTTAAAAACTGATCTTCAATATGGGCCTTCATAGCCAAACAAGCCTCAGTTTGGGCTGGGCTTATAAATCGAAGGGTCTTGAGCTCATTTAGAGCTCTTATTTCTGCTGGAACCGTGAGGAGAGAAAGGAGAGAGGAAGGAGAGAAAGGAGAGGAAGGGGAAGAAGGAAGAAGAAGGATGAAGGAAGAGGAGCTGTTGCAGCCCTGCACCAGGCCTGAACCCGAGCTCTATTAGACCTACTCAGGTATAAAAAAAAACCTATATACCTGCGGCCTCATTTCATCTCTATGTTTAATGTGTTCTTGCTCTCTGGGCAGCCCTGAACAGCTAGGGTTTGCCCAGAATAGCACCAGATCTACCATGCAAGCCTTAAGCATGGAAGATCTGGGATTTTTATATAATTTTATAATTCTAATTTGCTGTTTATGGGAACCGATTCTGGCTGACTGATTGGAGCCCTGGATGCAAGCCATGGCTACAAAGACTAAACCCTAGGTGGTTGTAGCCTTGAACCACTGTTTTACATCCATTTCCAGCCTTGCATGTGGCTAGAATCGAATTCCAAGTATAGAGAAAACCCTATGAGACTATTCACTAGGCTGTCTGGGTAGCCTTTGGCAGCCAAATGGTTGACCAGATGGAGGATCCATTTGGACTAGTAGGAAGACCACCCTGGGGGCTACACAGCACCCTAACATGCATGGGGTGATGTTGAGCACACTGCCCAAGAAGCCCCACCTTGGAATCTCAGCCCATTTGTCGATTACAGCCTCTGGACGATGCACTGGGCAATGCAGACATCGCCTAGAGCCATCGCCCAGTGAATGGAAAATTGTTGGAATGCTGATCTGGTTATGGGAACCTCACCCATTGGCTGTGGGACATTGTGGGAAGTTGGGAAATGACCAAAACGCCCTTCCCCACATCTGTCCTTGGTGGAGGAATACTTTGGAACCCTAGTGGGCCCCGTAGGTTAAGGAAACCCTACTGTGCTTGGTCCTGCAACACAGGCAAGCTGTGGACAGCACTATGGACCTGATCTGACCTAGGGTTAGGAACAACTATTGAAAATGACCATTTTACCCTTGTGCCAGTGACACTGGATGATGCACCGGGACAAGAACCTAAGACCAAGTGTAAGGTCCAGTGATCCCAAATGAGTACCAATCAAGCACCGGGTCAACCCAGTAAGCTTAGGTTAACCCTAGACCTATCAAAGATAGATTGGAAACTTAATATGACAACTTTTGATTTATATCTAGGAATTGATCCCGCGCTCGAGGTTAATAACCAAACTTCTTTTGGAACTAAGTTTGCAACTGAGGTCTCAGAACCCAACTCAGGTGAGTGAATATAACTAGCATATGTGCATGTGTAATGATGATGCTATGTCGGCTAATAAGAATTGAATTATATATGTTGTGTTGTTTACTTATGTTCAAATTACTCAAATCACTGCATAATGACTGTCTGTTGATCAACACTATGAACTCTTTGATGATGATTGTGATTGTTAGGCTAGATGCCGTAGTCGGCTTGGAAATGAGGCATGTGGTAGCCCATAAATGGGATGCGATTGACACCACCCAACTCATACGATGCCATATAGACATGGGGCTAGAGTTTCATCACCCGTGCTACGCACCCTTGCCAACAGGGGTTTAGGTGTTGGATGCCTGTGAGGGTGACCATATGTATATGAGAAAAGAAATGAAAGAACACCAAAATGGTGAATATGGGTTGTAAGCCAAAGAAAAGAAAAGAGAAAAGAAATGGATTGCTCTACAGGTTAATCACAGAGGGTTGGTCGGGCTGACCTTGGTGACTGATGCGGGGGCTGACTGCTCCTCTCCGATAACTCAATGGGTGTATCACGGGAAGGGGTTAGAAGCCTGCACCGAGGATACATGTATTGGGGATTGTAGTAGCACTGACCTGACTTAGTTGTATTGTTAGGTGGCTAATAATAAACTGGACTTGCACATCATGTAGGATCATATGAACTGTGAATTGTGATTGCATGTGCATCCATAATTAATGTTATTTGCTCACGAGCTTAGTGGGGCTCACACTCTGTTATACATTGTTTTTCTTGGATGATTTTGCAAATAGATGCAAGTGTGGCCTGGAGGGTCATCTCAAGGAGGAGAGTCATCGTTGTTACGATGATGTTGGTGTGGACCCCGACGGAGGTCATACCGATCCTGCGTACTTTCTCGGTGGTCATTGATGAAGACCGTTGAGGAGTGCTTTTGATGCTTTTTATCTTGGGGACTCTTTTTTTTTTTTGTTTTAGCTAGGAGTTTATCCCCGTTCTGACAGTGGTTCTTTTGTAGTTTTTACTTTCTTTTCTTTTTGGGGTCGAGTATGCTCACCCTGTATATATTTATGTATGTAGTTCTGTTCTTGTCAGCTTTGTTTTTATGTTTGTGGGTTGGTGGAAAATGTACAAACTTTCTTATATATATATATTATCATCACTTCCCGTATCGCTCGCTTCTTTTATTATTGAAATTGTAGTTTATCTGCGACACTCGATCTTGCCTTTGGTAAAGTGAATGAATGTGGTTCGTGAATGTAAGCACGCTTCTAGATCCGTGGGATTTGACGGATTGCCATTATGCAATTTGGGTCACCTACCCAATCCTCCTAGGGGTGGTTTGGGGTGTGACGAGTATTAGAGCGTGAGGCTCTTCTTACATTCATGGAGTGCAGACTAGGACTAATAAGCTTGAAATAACAAAATATGTAATAATTAAAAGGTACAGGGGAGGTAGTTGCAATTAAATAAAAGATGCATAATTTCCATCATATAAAAGATAACTGTGGCCAAGCCACTACATAAGTTTCACTGGTGAACTGAAAATTTAATAATTACATAGCTAAAAAAAAAAACACTAAACTAAGTACATCCCAAAGAAAGAAAAGTACATAATCATAATAGAAGGAAAATAGTCTGAAACATGAAGTATGGGATTGGCAGGAGCTAATCAAGAACTACTCAGTGGGAGGTAAGTCATCTGGAGGAGGCTGTCTGGTGAGAGTCAACCCTATAGAACCTGTCCCAGAAATCTAGTCGCTGCTCAACAGATCCCACTCTACTCCCCAAGGAAGCGAAGCCCTGGTCCATCTGAGTCACCATATCAGAGAGCTGGGTACTGAGACTCTGAAAGTGTGTCATCATCTGTGTCCACTCTGATGGCCCTGGAACCTGAGAACTAGTGGCACCCGTCTCCCCATAGGTAGGTAAATCAGAATACTGTGTGGCAAAGCCCTCGAAGTCGCCCTGATCTATGCCCTGCTCCTCTGCATGCATGCCCTGGGTGTCTCCCTCAATGTCTCTCTGCTCCAACCCCTGGACCTCCTCATCGTGCACATCATCACCATGCTCCACTCCCTGCTCCTCCACATCTCGCTGCATCCCCATCTGTTCCTCACCCTCTGGTGGATCCTCTCCAGGCACTTTCATCTTCAGAATAGAAGTCTTTTCAATAGGCCTGGATTTGTCCTTCTCAGCGTACTCACCCTCCAACAGAACCCCAAAAGTACTGGAAGACTAAAGTGAGGAACTTTCCATAAGGATGGTTCCCATCAGCTGGGTAAAAGGGAGTGGTAAAGCATTACCTGAAGTAATAAATATGG
Organism: Telopea speciosissima; assembly: GCF_018873765.1. Taxonomy (NCBI): domain Eukaryota; kingdom Viridiplantae; phylum Streptophyta; class Magnoliopsida; order Proteales; family Proteaceae; genus Telopea; species Telopea speciosissima. Next base: position 37,344,866 of record NC_057924.1, read on the forward strand.
GAGGTTTATGACTGGACCTCCCTTCCCAGCTCCCAAGAGACAGTATGTGATGTACGCCCTTAGCATGGATATGCTGCATCTGTTCCCACTCTTGGGATAAATGTTGTAGGTCACACATTTACTAATGACCTAGGCACTAGGCTTGTAAGAAGTCTCAGACCTAGGTGTGCTCTGTGACCCTGTCAATGCTTTAAAGACCGACCTCCTGGTCTCCAAAGAAAACATCTCTGAAATGTCCATCCGTGGCTGATAGTAAACCCTCTCTCCTGAGTCAGGTAAACCCAAAATCTCTGCTAATCGAGTAGTGGTCAGACGGATATCCACTTCCTTTACCCTACTCTCCACTCCAAACTCCTGGGTAGTAGAAGGCACAAGGTTGCAATAAAAGTACCAAACCATGTAGGGATATCATTGCTCGGTGGTTGCCAACATGGGGGTCCAACCCAAAATATTAAACCTAGTATAGAGATTGTATTGGTGAAAGCCCTCTACCCAGATTACCCGACCATTCACAATCTTTAGAGATTCAAAATTTTTCCACTACTTAGCATGTTCATAGCTAGAGAAGAGAAACCGGTCAAAGTTGGGTTCCTCCGAAGAAGAATCATCTCTAGGCGATGAAGGAGGTACTAAGGATGCCGAAGAATCCTCTGACTCAACCCGTAGCCGCTTCTGGGCTACTGATTTCCTAACCGTACGGTGACTTGTAGACATTTCCTACAAAAAGAGAAGAAAATAACATAGTTAGGGCAAGAAAGTTTAGCAAAACCCTAGCCAAAACATTAGGGAAGCAAAAGGAAGAGTTAAAATAGGAAAACAACCAAAAATCTTACCAAGGCACGTGTAGGTATGCGAAGAACTTGAGGAAACACTAAGATTTGGTGCAGAAATGGTCCCCTCACCCTCCAAAGACTTTTCCTAGGTGTTTAGAGAAGTTTAGAAGAAGATGGAATGCAAATGAGCCCCTCTTGGATTTAAAATCCTGCATCTTGAGTCTTTGGGCGATGTGGCAACGCCCAGAGACATCACCCAGTGAAGGAAATTTTGCTATTTTGGGCTATTTGCATACAAAGACTTGAGATTGACCATAATAACCTTAATGGACATAAAAATATGAATTTTGTTAATTAGTCAAAAAATAATAATAATAATAAAATATAATAAAAAAATATATATAATAAAAATAATAATAACTAATACTTTATTAAACAAACACAACCTTCTTAAACCTAAAGGGGTGAAATTCCTATTTGAGGGTTGAGTAAAGCACATAGGGGCTTGGGAAATTTTGTTGATATATTTATAATAAGTATTTAATATATGTAAATATAAATAGATGTGTATAATGACATATGATGTGTATTATCTAATTATTACAGGCTCGAATATTGTGATGTACAAACTGACTGGGGTGTTGCTGTGTAAACCAGACATAGTTACGTAGGTATGTTGTAATACATATGTATTACGTGTGGGAAGCGTAGATCTTACCCAAATTGCAGACTAGGTAGGCTGAGAATAGGATTCTAAGGGAAGATTTAGCCAATCAAAACATCTAGACATTAGGGTACCTCGAGCCAACCCAAGAATTAGTTTCACTGATCCTTATTCATCTAAATTCCAATAGATATGCACTTAATTCTTTTAATTAAGTATAGCCTGATGCTTAGAACCATTATTATTACAGGACCTATTGCCTCAGCCAAGGCTGGAGACCTCGGCAATATGATTTATATTAGACATCTACGAGAGAGACTGAGATGGATACGACTAGTGTTGCCCCGAGCCGAGAATCGATTGGATTTTTATTTAGTCATTGCTGCCATTAGTGGACCAGAAGAGCGAGAGTATTTTATGACTTTAGCTGAAGAGGTAAGAGCTGACATAGAATTTCTGCTTACGATGGAGTTTGTGACCAGGAAGAAGCTGGAGATGCTTGCCTGTTAGACCAGGTAAATAATTAAAAGTCTTTTATTTTAAAATTTGAAATCTCTCATATAGTGCCATGCATAGCATATTGATACATAAAATGCATAAGAAAGTGAAACATAATACACTCAATAAGACACATCACGTAATAACCAAGATAATGTATCTAACAATCCACCTTACTGGTGTGACTCATGAAACTCATTGGAACTGTGGACTAGATTTGTACTTGCTCTAGTTAGGGAATTGTTAATCCATATGGATGATATTGGAATATTGAACACGCTCCTCTTTTCAGAGAAGCAACAATGGTTAACACCAGAAGAGGTTCTCGTGGTGGTCGTAAAGGAAAACAACCTCGAGTTGTACCAGAGGTTGAGCTGCCTAAAGGAACTGAGGCTCAAAATTCTGAAGCATCAGCTACTTCATCAGAGGCACCAGCGGCTACTCAAACCACTACTGCTGCACCTCAGCCAAATATGGCAGCTGGTGACGTGACTGCATTCATGACCACTATGATGCAGACCATGCAACAACATTAAGAATTGCTTGGTCAGATGTCCACACAGTTTGTAACCATGATGCACGAATGCTCTGCACCACCACCACCACCCAACCGACCTGTACTATTTCCACCACCTATGCCTCGACATTTAACTGAGAATCTACCGCCAAGGTTATGGAAAGATTTAAGAAACTCCAACCGCCTGCATTTTCCAGAATAACTTCTGAAGCGATGCAGTCAAAATGGTGGATTAGTGCACTTGAGAAGGCATTTGAAGTACTGGAGTGCACGGGTGCACAAAAGTTGATATGTTCGGGTTATCAGTTGTAGAATGAAGCCGAACCCTGGTGGAAACCTACTAAACCTAATCTGGAAGCCACTCATCCGAATCCCATGTGGGAGCAATTTAAAGAAGTTTTCTTCAAGAAGAATGAAGCTGAAGCCTGGTGGAAAGCTACTAAACCTAATATGGAAGCCACTCATCCGAAACCCACATGGGAGCAATTTAAAGAAGTTTTCTTTAAGAACTATCTCCTAAAGAGTTTCAAGGATAGAAAAGAAGCAGAATTCATCGCACTGGTGCAAGGAACCAAGTCAGTGCTGGATTATCAACAACAATTTAAGGACTTGTTCCATTTTGCTCTAGAGCACCTAAAAGGGGAAGTTAGTAAGGCAAAGAAATTTGAGAAAGGACTCAAGACTAAGATCGAGTCGATGTTGTCAATCATGGACATTAGAGATTATGCTCAGATGGTCGACAAGCCAAAAACCATGGAAAATAGATTTAAGGAGAAAGAGAAAGAAAAAGTTGTGACATCGTCCGTGAGCAAAGGGCCAAACAATTTCCAGACCTATGCCTGGCCAAATAAAGTTTACTGTGGAACCAACTCAGGCTCCGTCTCGACTCCGTATCGTAGGTCGAACGTGGGTCAGAACCCTTTCCGCCCCACATTCAATCGACCTACTCAACTGGCGATGAGTCAAGCGACAACAGTAGCTTCGCCAGCCCAACCAGCAACAAGTCAAGTGAGCCAAGCCTCAACACCTGCTGCTCCACCCTTTAAGTGTTACCAGTGCAACAAGGAAGGGCATATGGCCAGAGATTGTAGAACACATGGGTACAACAACAACTCACTGAATCAGCCCTACGCTAGGTCTTTCCAGCCATGGGACAATCAGACGCAAGAAAAGGTGTTTGCGATGACGAATGAAGAAGCTGAAGCGAACCCCGATGTATTGACAGGTAAGTTTGCTGAACACTACTAAATTATAGGGAACACTGCATGAGTGTTATTTGACTGGGGCGCAACCCACTCTTTCATTTCTACCACTTTTGTGAGAAGGATGAAAGATCAACTGAGAGACATCGGGCACAAGTTAGTAGTCAGCACACCGACGGGCAGTGTCGTGAGTTTGAAAGATGTATACGACCCCTGCCAGATTGAGATTTGTGGGAAGAATCTAACCACACGATTGATAAAGATGGATATAAAGGATTTTGACGTAATACTAGGCATAGACTGGTTGTCTGCCTATGGTGCAAACGTCTTGTGTGCGGAAAAGAAGATAATGTTCAACTTGAAAGACGGGTCAACTTTCACCTATCAAAGTGAACCCAAGAAGTAACCTAGGAAGATAACCCTATCAGCCCTTCAGGCGCGAAGATTGTTAGACGAAGGATGTTAAGGCTTTTTGGCCACTGTGATAGACAAGGAGGCAAAGATAAACCCATTGGAGGAACTGGAAGTCGTCAGAGAATTTCCTGATGTCTTTCCAGAAGATCTGACGCAACTACCGCCTGACCGCGACATAGAATTCATGATTGATTTAATTCCTGGAGCAGCACCGGTATCCAAGGCACCATACCAGATGGGGCCAATTAAATTGAAAGAGTTGCAGGTTCAACTCCAAGACCTGCTAAAGAAAGGATTTATACGACCCAGTGTATCACCCTGGGGAGCACCCTTGCTATTTGTTAAGAAGAAAGATGGTAGTATACGGCTGTGTATCGACTACCGCGAGTTGAATAAGCTGACCATCAAGAATCGATATCCGCTGTTGCGTATCGATGACCTATTTAATCAGTTACAAGGAGCACGAGTTTTCTCCAAAATCGATCTTAGGTCGGGATACCATCAATTGAAGATCAAGAATGGTGATATCCATAAGACGACGTTTCGAACTCAATATGGGCATTACAAATTTCTGGTTTTGTCGTTCGGATTAACCAATGCCTCGGTAGCATTCATGGACATGATGATTAGAGTATTCCATGACGTGCTAGATAAGTTCATCATAGTGTTCATTGACAACATCCTGGTATACTCTAAGGATGAGGAAGAACACGTGTGACACCTTACTTTCGTGTTGCAGCGATTGCGAGAACACTAGCTCTTCGTCAAATTCAGCAAATGTGAATTTTGGCTTCAACAAATTGGATTCCCGGGGCACATCGTCACCAAGGATGGTATTAAAGTAGACCCAAGCAAAGTGAAAGCAGTTCTTGAATGGGAAACTCCGAAGAGTGCCACTGAGATACGAAGCTTCATAGGATTGGCCGGATATTACCGACGATTTATTAAAAATTTCTCACGGATTTTGGCACCAATGACAAAACTCACAAGGAAGGGAGCCAAATTTGAATGGAATGAAGCGTGTGAGAAAAGTTTTCAAGAATTGAAGAACCGTTTGGTAACAGCTCCAGTTCTGACCATTCCAGATGGCACCGGAGGAATGGTGGTATACACTGATGCATCCAGAACGGGATTGGGTGGCGTCCTAATGTAGAGAGGTAAAGTAGTTGCCTATGCCTCCAGACAATTAAAGGCACACAAAAAGAACTACCCCACACATGACTTAGAATTGGCGGCGGTAGTTTTCGCGTTGAAGAAATGGAGGCATTACCTGTACGGTGAGAAGAGTGAAATCTTCAGCGATCATAAAAATTTGAAGTATTTCTTCACCCAGAAGGAGTTGAACATGAGACAGAGACGGTGGTTGGAATTGGTGAAAGACTACAATTGTGAAATCCAGTACCACCCCGGCAAGGCCAACGTTGTTCCAGATGCATTAAGCAAAAAATCTTAGACTGCAACCCTCGCATCCTTAATTGTAAGTGAGCAGCTAATAGAAGAAGCTTGGAAATTTGATCTGGAACTCGTGATCAAAGGGACGGCTATGCAATTAGCAGCTATGGACTTACAACCATCGATACGGGAGGAAATAATTGCGAAGCAACCATTGGACCCCGAGCTGGCCAAGATAATTTGGGACGTTCAACAAGGTGTCAATAAGGACCCAGATTTTTCCTTGGCCCATGATGGTGCATTGAAGTTTTGAGATAGACTGTGCGTGCCTGATGATTTTGACGTCCAAGACCAAATCCTTAAGGAGGCGCACAACTCACCTTATACAATACACCCCGGAAGTACAAAGATGTATAAAGATTTAAAGAAGTATTACTGGTGGATGGGAATGAAGGAGACCATAGCAATATACGTGTCCAAGTGCCTCACCTGTCAATAGATAAAAGCTGAGAAACATTGACCATATGGATTATTGCAGCCACTTCCCATACCTGAGTGGAAGTGGGAAAGAATCACTATGGATTTTGTGACAAATCTGTCCAACACCAGGAAAGGCATGAATGCAATTTGGGTGATTGTAGACAGACTAACAAAGGTGGCACACTTCATACCGATCAAGATAAGTTACCCAATGGAGAAGCTTGCCCGCATATATATTGAAAACATAGTCCAGTTACACGGTGTGCCTGTCAGTATTGTGTCTGACAGAGATCCTCGGTTCACCTTAAGGTTTTGGAGAAGTTTGCAGAAGGCATTGGGATCTCAACTAAATCTTAGCACAACTTTCCATCCGCAGACGGACGGACAATCAAAAAGAACTATTCAACTCTGGAGGACATGCTCCAAGCCTGTGTTTTGGAAATGAATGACAGTTGGGATGCCCATATATCTTTGGTGGAATTTGCATACAATAATAGCTATCACTCCACCATTGGCATGGCACCATTCGAAGCATTGTATGGACAGAAATGTAGAACACCGTTACATTGGGATAAAGTTGGCAAGCAGAAATATCTCGGACCTGAGATGATACAAGCAACCTGCGACAAGGTGGATATTATAATAGAAAAGATCAAGACGGCCTAGTCAAGACAGAAAAGTTGTGCGGATAATAGAAGGAAGGACATCAAGTTTGAAGTCGGAGAAAAAGTATTCCTTCGAGTATCTCCAACTAAAGGATTTCTACGATTTAACAAGAAAGGCAAGTTGAGCCCAAGATTCATTGGTCCTTATGAAATACTCAATAGAGTGGGACCCGTATCTTACCGACTAGCACTACCACCATCTTTGTCAGACGTCCATGATGTTTTTCATGTGTCAATGCTGCGAAAGTACATTAACAACCCGACACATGTACTATCAACTGAACCTGAATAGTTGGATGTGGATATGACCTACGAAGAGTAGCCAATGAAGATATTAGACAGAAAGGAGCATAACCTCCGTAACCGCACCATCGCTTTTGTAAAGGTTCAATGGGGAAACAACCCGGTAGAGGAAGCTTCATGGGAACGTGAGGATGAAGTGAAAGAGAAGTATCCTCAACTCTTCAAAATGTAAGGTAAGCAAATTTCGAGGATGAAATTTTTGTAAGGTGGGGAGAAATGTCAAACCCTACCCCTGGCTGACTGGAACTTTGATTGAAGGACAGGAACCCCTGATCAGACAACCAAGAACACTGTGGAGTATCACTCCAGTAGTTTGGATTAATGAGAAAACCATGTGTGGAACATCCTACATGCCTGTCAGTAGGTGGACAGCAGACCCCTGCAAATGAATAGCCCATTGCCTGATATATGGTTTAGATCCCAGGTAATCTCTCTCCTCCTTATAATGGTGGGACCCACCTCTGTAAAAGTGTGTAAAATCTCCTATGGGGCATGTGGGGACAATATCCTAACCAAGGGTCAGACCCCTGTGCAAGCCCATTGAATTTCAGCTTGCTGGAATTCTCTAGACGATGGCACTGGGTGATGCAGCAAGGCCCAGTGACATCTCCTAGTGAGTGATTCTGAATATTTAATTGATTTTTAATTATGGGGACCATCGAATATGAACATGGGCACCCTCCATTGAAAGAAGGAAGTCTGAGGGACCACCTCATACCCTTGGTTCACTGTGGACCCCACTAGTGTGCCCAGATTCAGTCAGAATTAGTTTAAAAACTGATTTTCAATAGGGGCCAAGCCTCAGTGTGGGTTGGGCTTATAAATAGAAGGGTCTTGAGCTCATTTAGAGCTCTTATTTCTGCTGGAACCGTGAGGAGAGAAAGGAGAGAGGAAGGAGAGAAAGGAGAGGAAGGGGAAGAAGGAAGAAGAAGAAGGAAGAGGAGCCACTGCAGCCCTGCACCAGGCCTGAACCGGAGCTCTATCAAACCTGGTCAGGTATAAAAAAATACCTATGAATACCTGTAGCCCCATTTCATCTCTGTGTTTGATGTGTTCTTACTCTTTGGGCAGCCCTGAACAGCTAGGGTTTGCCCAGAACAACACCAGATCTGCCATGCAAGCCTTAAGCATGGAAGATCTGGGATTTTTATGTAATTTCATAATTCTAATTTGCTGTTTATGGGAACCGATTCTGGTTGTGCACAGCTGCACTACCCAGATTAACTTCTAGCTGACTGATTGAAGCCCTAGATGCAAGCCATGGCTGCAGAGACCAAACCCTAGGTGGTTGTAGCCTTGAACCACTATTTTACATCCATTTCCAGCCTTGCATGTGGATGGAATCGAATTCTAAGTATAGAGAAAACCCTATGATACTATTCACTGGGCTATCTGGGAAGCCTCTGGCAGCGAAATGGTTGACCAGATGGAAGATCCATTTGGACCAGTAGGAAGGCCACCCCGGGGACTACATAGCACCCTAACATGCATGGGGTGATGTTGAGCACACTGCCCAAGAAGCCCCACCTTGGAATCTCGACCCATTTGTCGATTGCAGCCTCTAGGTGATGCACTGGGCGCCCAGTGAAGGGAAAATTGCTGAAATGCTGATCTGGCTATGGGAACCTCACCCATTGGCTATGGGACACTGTGGGAAATTAGGAAATGACCAAAAAGCCCTTCCCCACATCTGTCCTTGGTGGAGGAATACTTTGGAACTCTAATGGGCCCCGCAGGTGAAGGAAACCCTGCTGTGTTTGGTCCTGCAGTATAGGTAAGCTGTGGACAACACTATGGACCTGATCTGACCTAAGGTCAGGTACAACTATTGAAAATGACCATATTACCCTTGTGCCACTGACACTGGATGATGCACCGGGACATGAACCTAAGACCCAGTGCAAGGCCTAGTGATCCCAAATGAGTACCAATCAAGCACCGGGTCAACCCAGTAAGCTTAGGTTAACCCTAGACCTATCAAAGACAGATTGGAAACTTAACATGACAACTTTTGATTTATATCTAAGAATTGATCCCGCGCTCGAGGTCAACAACCAAACTGCTTTTGGAACTGAGTTTGCAACTGAGGTCTTAGAACCCAACTCAGGTGAGTGAATAATACTATCATATGTGCATGAGTAATGATGATGCTATGCCGGCTAATAAGAACTGAATTATATATGCTGTGTTGTTTACTTCTGTTCAAATTACTCAAATCACTGCATAATGACTGTCTGTTGATCAACACTATGAATTCTTTGATGATGATTGTGATTGTTAGATTAGATGCCGTAGTCGGCTTGGAAATGAAGCCTGTGGTATCCCGTAGAATGGGATGCGGTTGACACCACCTGACTCATACGATGCCATATAGACTTAGGGCTAGAGTTTCATCACCCGTGCTACGTATCCTTGCTAATAGGGGTTTAGGTGTTGGATTCCTGTGAGGGTGACCATATGTATATGAGAAAAGAAATGAAAAGAAATGAAAGAACACCAGAATGGTGAATGAAAAGAAATGAAAGAACACCGGAATGGTGAATATGGGCTGTAAGCCAAAGAAAAGAAAAGAGAAAAGAAATGGATTGCCCTATAGGTTAATCACAGAGGGCTGGTCGGGCTGACCTTGGTGACTAATGCGGGGGCTAACTTGTCCTCTCTGACAACTCAATGGGTGTATCGCAGGAAGGGGTTAGAAGCCCACACTAGGGATACATGTATTGGGGATTGTAGTAGCACTGACATGACTTAATTGCATTGTTAGGTGGCTAATAATAAACTGGACTTGCACATTATGTAAGATCATATAAACTGTGAATTGGGATTGCATGTGCATGCATGATTGATGTTATTTGCTCATGAGCTCAGTGGGGCTCACACTCTGTTATACATTATTTTTCTTAGATGATTTTGTAGATAGATGCCAGTGTGGCCTAGAGGGTCATCTCGAGAAGGAGAGTCCTGGTTGTTACGATTATGTTGGTGTGAACCCCGACGGAGGTCATACCGATCCTGCGTACTTTCTTAGTGGTCATTGATGAAGACCGTTGAGGAGTGCTTTTGATGCTTTTTATCTTGGGGACTTTTTTTTTTTGTTTTAGCTAGGAGTTTATCCCCATTCTGACTGTGGTTCTGTTGTAGTTTTTACTTTCTTTTCTTTTTGGGGTTGAGTATGCTCACCCTAAATATATTTATGTATGTAGTTCTGTTCTTGTCAGCTTTGTTTTTATGTTCGTGGGTTGGTGGGAAATGTACAAACTTTCTTATGTATATATTATCATCACTTCCCCGTATCGCTATGCTTCCTTTTTTTATTGAAATTGTAGTTTATTTGCAGCACTCTAATCTTGCCTTTGATGAAGTGAATGAATGTGGTTCCGTGAATGTAAGCACTGCTTCTAGATCCGTGGGATTTGGCGGATTGCCATTATGCAATTCGGGTCGCCTACCCAATCCTCGTAGGGGTTGGTTTGGGGTGTGATAGTGAGGACTACCGTAAAACCCTAGAGTCATTTACGCTGGGAAGCCTCAGTACAGCTGGGATGCCCCAGGGTAGATTTGTCGGGAAGCCTTGGGCCTACAAGCTTGGGAAGCACCGAAAGGTGAGTTTTTGGCGGAATGCCACATATAATGATTATGCACCGGTTCGGGTGAATTGATATTAAGTCGGTTACCTCATAGGAGTTAATCCAAAGGATCTATCGAGCTGACCTGGGTAGGGAGATGCTGGAGCCAACTGATCTTCTTTGACAACTCAATGGATGTATCGCAGGAAGGGGTAACCAAGCCCACACCAGGGATACATGTATTGAGGATTGTAGTAGCACTAACTTGACTTAGCTATATTGTTAGGTGGTTAATAATTAATCTGGACTTGCATATCATGTAAGATCATATGGATTGTGGTTGCATGTGCATGCATGATGATATGTTTCGTTGATGAGCTCAGTGGGGCTCACACTCTGTTATATATATTTTTCTTTTAGATGATTCTGCAGGTGGATGCCGTTGTGGCATGGAGGCTCATTACATGGAGGAGAGCCCTGGTTATTATGATGATATTGGTGTGGACCTTGATGGAGGTCGTGCTGATGATGCGTGCATTCTCGGTGGTCATTGATGAAGACCGTTGAGGAGTGTACTTGATGCTTTTTGTCTTGGGGACTCCTTTTTGTTTTTATTAGGAGTTTATCCCCATCTTGCTTGTGGTGCAGTCTTAGTTTTCTTTTCTTTTTGGGGTTGAGTTATCTCACCCCTATATATATATATATATATATATATATATATGTATGTATTTCTTTCTTTTAGCTTTTGTCAGCTTTGTTTCTCTTTGTGGGTTGTATCTAGGTGGGAATGTTTCAGAACATTTTGTATATTTATATATCACCTTCATTCCCATATTGCTACGCTTTCTCTTTGCTTAACATAATTGTAGTTTATCTGCAGCAGTCTGATCTTGCTTATGGTAAAGTGATGAATGTGGGACCGTGAATGTAATAACTGCTTCTAGATCCGTGGGATTTGGCGGATTACCGTTATGCAATTCAGGTCACCTGCCTAATCCTCCTAGGGGGTGGTTTGGGGTGTAACAGCTCTTCTCCTATTGTGACCATCAGCTTGATTGACCCCTGGATTGTCGTTGAGGCTCCTGAAAATCCGTGTATGGAGGTTCCCTTAGGCTTGAGTAGGTTGTCTCCAAAGCCAAATTATCGGTACAGGTCAAGCGACATTAGGTCTACCAATGCTCCCGTGTCTATCAACACCCAATGAACGGGTCTCTATGCTATCTCTACCTACACAACCAAAACATTGTCATGAGGTAAACTTATACCTTCGAGGTCGGCGTCAGTGAATGAGATCATCGTCTCCGTCCTTGAAATCTTGTTCGGCATCTCTACGACCGCCATAAACCGAGCACTAGCCTTTGCCTTCCTATGGTCTCCTACCCTGGTCCCCCAAGTATGGTGAGGATAGGTGGCCATTTGATGCAGCTTGATCCTACTCCGTCATCTTTTGCTTCTGGCGGAGGCCGATTGTTATCACGGTTACGCCTTGGTTCCTCCTTCCTTCGGCCCTCTTCTTCACTCCTCCGAGCCCCTCGGTCTACCCGACCTCCTTTCTCGTACTTGCCCAAATGTCCTACCTTTATCAGTTCTTCAATCTCTCTCACTTTAGTGGAAAACAATCCTAGGGATCGCGACCATGATCCTTGTGAAATTTGCATTACTTGTTCAGTTTGCGTGATGACCTAGCCTGCAATGGTCGGGGTTGGTGAAGATATCCCCGATCTTGGATCTACATCAGAATCTCCTTCCTTGAAGTGTTCAAGGGGTATAGTCAGGGCTCCTAGTTTAGTCAAACTTCTTGAGCCGATGCTTGGTCTTCAGACGCTTATCTTCCTTACAGTCGTCTGCTACCAACATCTTCTTTTCATTTTTTACTTCGTTACCCTTTCGAGCTTACAATACCTCGGCCATGTTGGCAAACTCATTGCACCACTTTAGCAGCTTGACCATATTCTTTATCGCCTTCCAAGCCAGGTCCTTAATGAGCTCCATGTCTGAGAGGCCGCTGTTCATTATCATGTGAGTTGTGGCCTCATCCAAGTCCTTTATGTTAAGGGACTCTTTGTTGAATCCACTGACAAACGCTTGGATGGACTCATCAGCTCTTTGCTTCACGCTCAGGAGGTTGATCGTAGTTTTCTTGTCTTCATACTACTTTGAAATCAAGTGACGAAGGTCTTGCAAAGCTCTGAAAAGCTAGTGATGGAGTTCAGCTTCAGCCACGAGAACCAAGAAGTTGTCGCACCTTTGAGGGATGCAGGGAATGCTCGACAAGAAACTATCTCAGACCCTCCGTACATGGTCATCATGGAGTTAAAATAGTTGACATAGTTGATAAGGTCAGTGGTCCCATTGTACCTATCAAAAGGAGGAGGCTTGAACCCCAATGGGAGAGGTGCGTTCATGATTTTGGCCGGATATGGATGATGTTCAAGTAGCGAGTATGTATCTCCGGTAGTTTGTCTCTTCAGGCCTTCAAGCTCCTCGCCGAGCTCTCGCAGTCATCGCTCTACTTCTATCTCCAGGGGTTGACTATTTTGCTCATCAATCTAAGGTCGGCCATTATGCTCGGTAGGCCGATATCTGCCGTTATGCTCGATCGGCATCAAGGTCATCTCAGCCGGCTTCTTCTCCCCCATTTCCCTGGACATCCATTCCTCGAGGACTATGTCGATGGTCTTCCTGGTGTGTTGGGCTTCGATGAAAGTGGCTACGGTGCAACCTTTCCTAGCACGCGCGGCTCCTCGGCAGTCCCTCAATAGTCCATTTTTGCCAGTTGACCTAAGAACACTGACCTTCTGGTCATCGAGTTTACCAGATCAGGGTCCTCCTGCTTCCTCGATGCTGCTCAACATTCTCGTTCCCTTGGGTTTGTAACTACATCAGGCCGAGGTGGAGTGGTTCGACGACATGGTCTAGATGACCCTGCACGGCTCACTTTTCTTTTAGAGCCATTAGCTTCAAGTTGGTTCGACATAGGGGGTGCCAGGGGCACCATTGGCAACTGACCTAAGTTTCCCCCTGAGCCACTTGAGCCATCAGAGTCTGGAGTAACGAGTTGGTTTGGAACACATGTAGCAAAATATCCTGAACATGCCGATTGTTTGCCGGAGCTTCTGGGGCAAGGTTCTCTAGTAGCGGCGGTGGAGGAGGTAGGATAACTCCTACAAGGGTCGGCTCATTCTACTGCCAACCCTCCCGAGTCGCATTCCCGACATTGTCGTGATTCACGGGTAATGTCGTGTTTGTCGCATTCGTGCCATGCTGATTTCCTCGGGAAGGTTGCCTTGCTCCTTGGCAAGAAGTCTCGGGCGGGGGCAAGTTTCTTGCACCTCCATTGGGCTGCGCCTCTTCCTCGTGAGATGTAGTGCTGCGATGGGCTGACCTCGATCTTGTGTTCACCATCATCTTCGTTGTTGCTCTTGGTAGAAACGACTATGCTTAGTTGACGTCGTTCCCACAAACGGTGCCAATTCTGTTGCGTCCTGAAACCTCCATCACCCGGTCCACTCATAGATGAGCCTGTACAGAGAGTCGGTGTGGCTCTGGCCGAAGACTCTCCGATGCCTAAGTTAGGTCTCCAAAATAGCAGCAGTTCAACTTAGTGACAAAGTGAGATGTGTAAATTCACCTAGAGGGGGTGAATAGGTGAAAGTAGCAGAATATAAAAACTTGTTTGGAAATAAAAATGTTATTAAAATAAAGCAAATGAATTGTAACAATAACACCAAGATTTATAGTGGTTCGGCTAAAACTGGCCTACGTCCACTTCTCTCACCTTAGAGAGAATTCCACTAAAAACAATCTTGAGAATGAGCAAGAGGACTTGTACAAATCTTGAGAAATGAGCAAGAGAACTCAACAACAATTAATCTTGATTTTTTAGCAAGAGGACTCAACCTACTTTTGATTCCGAGCAAGATGACTCCAATAATCATAGAAAGTAAAATGGTACTAAGATTAGGATTACCTTAACCTTAGATGTATGAAACTATTTTTCACCTTTGAAGATTGAAGCTAATTGAGGTGGAGTAGCTAGAGAGGGAATACACTTGAATGAATGCTTTGATGAAGAGTGTTTTGAATGATCAACTACCAATGTCTTTTTGATGCCTTTGATTAGCTTTTGTGAATTTTAATTAGCCTAATTGAGCTTACCTATTTATAGGCAAAGGTGCTCAAAACATCTAAGACTTATTGCTGATTTTGGACATAAATCTGTCCTAATCTAGTATGTCGTTTCCCACTTCGGTATGCCGGATCATGGAATATATCTGTTGACCAACGGCTAATTCATAACATAAATATTACAATTCGGTATGCTGGAAAATGATTCGGCATGCTGGATTGTGATTCGGTATGCCAGATCATGATTTGGCACATTTCATTTAGTCACTGTGAGCAAAACCCTGAGACTATGTATTGCAGTCAGAAGTGGATTCGGCATGCCGGATTAGGATTTGGTATGCCAGATCAGCTGATTTTGTTGAAAATGGCTAAGTCCATATTTGGATAAGTATGGGGCCATTAGCTTAGGTTTAGTCCATGTAAAAATACTTCCTAGGGTCACTCTACATGTATGCATGCGTGAATGTGTGCATTACATATGGACTTTAACTTTAAATACATCTTGATACAAAATTAAACAAATGCTTTAAGTTCTTGTATCTCAATGAGTTGCTTGAATAGAAGTCTTTGAAAGTAGTCCTTCACTTCGAGAGTCTTTAAAAACATTGCTTTATCTTGGGTTATGGTCTTCAACTCTTTGAAATCTTTGTCTTGGTGCATCAAGCTTTTAAATGCTCCCCCTTACTTGATGCTCATCTCCTATGAAGTCTCTCTATATAATTTAACACAAGTTAGTACAACTAACTTATTTGTTATCATCAAATCATAATGGATAATGTGTGGATTTTACCTCAACAATCTCCCCCTTTTTGATGATGACAAATAAAAAATATCAAGAGACAAATATCAAGATAAAAGATAATCTTAAAATAGTAATTGCATTAATTTCAAAAGAAATTACATTTCATTTCATTTCATTGCATATCATAAACATAAACATAAACATAAACCTAATTTTCTCTCCCCCTTTGGCATTATCAAAAAGAAATAAGGGAGAAAACAAAACAAAATTACTCCGGAGGAATATTTGGGTCTTGAGGGGACATCCCCGAAAATGGAGGGATAGAGGGAATAAATCCTTGAGGAGCAACATCGTGAGATGGTCCAGCTTGAGGAGTAGCTCCTGGTGTGTCAAATGGTAGATGTCCAAGATTGAGAGCCAAATAACGAATTGCTGTGAGTATGCTTTCTTGTTTAGTGTTGAGAGAATCAAAACCGGTCGTAATAACTTGGCGGAGAGAGGAAACATCTTCTTGAAGGTGTTGTTGTCCCATTTCGAGTTCCACCAAATGGGTGTTTGCTTCATCCAAATACTCATCAATATTGGAAACCCAATCTTGAAAAGTGTCTAGTACAAACCTTTGTGGACGTTGTTGACATTTTGGTGGTACACTCTCTTCACCGTCCGATTCTTCAAGAGTATCCAGAATATTGATGTGATGAAATAGAATTCTAAAGATGGGTTGTGAAGTTTCGGATGATTCCACTTCACGAGAAAGATCAATATTGAAGGAGTTGAAGATGTGGGTGAGAAGACGGCCATAAGGAAGATTGGTCTTCCGAGATGGCTTTGCAATGTATTCCATGTATCGTATCATGAAGTAAGGAAGGCAAGTCGGAGTGCCAGTGAAAACACAATATGTGAGGTAAGCTTGTGGGGTCAAGCATTTGCTCCGATCTTCTCCTCTTGGAATAAAATTATGTTGAATAATATAAGATATGACATGAGGAACCATATTGAGTTGACCGATTGGAACGAAAGATTCATTGCCTTGATATTCGGTGAGAATATTTGAATAAATGTCTTCATGATTGACTAAGTGTCCAAAATTGGTATACTTTGGATTCCAATAAATACAAGGTCTGGTATTAGGAACTTGAAGCAAAGTAGCAAGATCATCAAGAGAGTTCAATAGTGACGCCATTGACAAAAGAAGAGAGCTTCAAGTCTTGTTCCATGCCACTGAATCGGAGATTATTGTAGAAATAGTGAACAAGAGTGGGGTAACACACCTTAGGAGGATGAAGGAGAGATTCCCAACCGAGCTCTTGAAACAATTCTTTAAGATGAATACCTTCGAAGGAGGTAGTGTAGATGGAGCAGCCTTCTTCAATCTTCCTTGAAGCAAATAAGGACCATGTTTCAAGAAATTCTTGGGAGGGAAAGTGTTGAATGGGCTGTTGAGTAAGATGAGAAGCCCCTTGAGATCGAGAAGAAGCTCCCTGAATAGGAGTAAATCATCCTCCTCGTCGCCCACACTTGGAGGGTTGATCTTTGTTCCCCATTGGTTCTTTTCCCCTTTGACTCATATTGAAGAAATGAGAGAGACTGATGGAAGTGGAGAATTTTAAGTAAATCACAATCACTTAGGCTCAATAGTAGATGAATAGTGAAAGATTATGCCAAAAAGGGTGAAAAAATGGGGTGTTTATAGGCCTAAACAACTCTCCAATGGCTAGAAAACAGTCACTGGAGTTGATTCGGTATGCCGAATCAAGATCCGGTATACTGTTTCCTGGCCAACGGCTATAAATGGCTAAAATTTGAACTAATTCGGTATACTAAATCATAATTCGGTATGCCGAATCAATAAAAATAGTAAAAACACATCTGAAAGTAAAATCCTTTAGAAGTGATCCGGTATAGCGAATCTGGATTCGATATGCTGAATCTGCTATTTCAGCAGCAATTTACCAGAAAATGATTTTAATTAAAAAATATATACAAATAGAATATTTAATCAAAGGGATTACATAACCCTAGGTCTCTTTTAAGTGAGCAGAACCTTTCTTCACTCAAGGGTTTTGTGAAGATGTCCGCGAGTTGCTTCTCGGTCTCAATATAGTCAAGTCGGATTTCACCTCTTTGAGCTGTATCACGTAGGAAGTGATGATGAATATTAATATGCTTTGCTCAGGAGTGTAAAATCGGATTTTTACTAAGGTTAATGGCATTGGTGTTATCACATTGGATTGAGGAAGTGTCAAACTTAATTCCATAGTCTTGGAGAGTTTGCCTCATCCATAACACTTGTGCACAACACCATCCGGCTGCGATGTATTCAGCCTCAGTGGTAGATAGAGCAACAGAATTTTGCTTCTTACTAAACCACAAAACCAAACATGATCCTAGAAAGTGACAAGATCCACTTGTACTCTTCCGATCAACATGACACCCAGCAAAGTCGGCGTCGGAGAAGCTAGTTAGGTCAAAGTCATTGTCTATAGGGTACCAAAGGCCAATGCTTGGAGTTCCTTTCAGGTACTTAAAGATTCTCTTCACAGTACTAAAATGGGATTGCATAGGTTTGGCTTGAAACCTAGCACAAGCATAGACACTAACCATTATGTTCGGTCTACTAGCCGTTAAGTAGAGTAAATTACCTATCATGTCCCTATATCTGGTAGGGTCAACACGAGTTCCATCTTCATCTTTGGACAAAGTTACAGATGTACTCATTGGAGTACTCGAAGATTTCTATCCATTGTTGTCAAACTTCTTTAATAATTCCTTAAGGTATTTAGTTTGACTGATGAAAATGCCATTAGAGGTCTGTTTTATTTGAAGTCCTAGAAAAAAATTTAATTCTCCCATTAGGCTCATCTCAAATTCATTACTCATGCATTTACTAAAATCATAACAAAAAGATTCATTTGTAGAACAAAAAATGATATCATCAACATATATTTGAACTATAATTAAATCATTTTTCTCATGTTTAACGAACAGAGTAGTATCTATCTTACCCATTGAAAATCCATTATTAACCAGAAACTTACTTAACTAGTCGTACCACGCTCTTGGGGCTTGTTTCAAGCCATATAGGGCCTTCTTTAGCTTGTAGACATGGTCAAGGTACTTTGAGTCTTCAAATCTAGACGGTTGAATAATGTACACTTCTTCATTTATGAAGCCATTTAAGAATGTGCTTTTGACATCCATTTGATGTAACATGAAATTCTTATGACACGCAAAAGCAAGTAGCATTCTAATAGATTCAAGTCCAGCTACAAGTGCATATGATTCATCAAAGTCAATGCCTTCTTGTTGGTTATAGCTTTGAGCAACCAGCCTAGCCTTGTTTCTAATTATGTTATCATCTTCATCAAGTTTATTCCTAAATATCCATCTAGTCCCAATAATTTTGGTATTAGAGGGTTTTGGCACTAAGTCCCAAACTTGATTTCTTTCAAACTAATTTAGCTTTTCTTGCATAGCAATTATCCAATTACTATCCAATAGGGCTTCTTTAATATTCTTGGGTTCAATTGTAGAGATGAAAGCTACATTGGAACAAACATTTTGGATTTTACTCCTAGTTTGTATGCCTTTCTCTAGATAACCAATGACAACGTTAAGAGGGTGATCTTTAACCATCTTTATCTCTTTTGGAAGTTGATGTACTTGAGCATTAGGTTCTTCTAAAGAAACATTTTCAACTCTTTTCTTAATTTCAAGTACTTGATCTTCATCATCTTCTTCTAGGTCTTTATACTTATCCTTGACCATAGATTCATCAAACTTTACATTCATAGACTCTTCCACAATTGGTGTTCTGTTGTTAAAAACTCTATAAGCTCTACTATTTGTGGAGTAGCCTAGAAATATACTATCATCAGCCTTTTCTTCAAATTTTTTTAAGTTGTTCTTAGTATTAAGAATAAAACATGCACAATCAAATACTTTAAAATAATCAACTTTAGGGAGCTTATTATGAAATAGTTCATAAGGGGTCTTCAAAAGAATAGGTCTTATCAAAATCCGGTTTAACACATAATATGTTATAAGAACAGCTTCGGCCCAAAGATACTTTGACAAATAATACTCAATGAGCATTGTCCTTGCAGTTTCTTGGATAGTTCTGTTCTTCCTTCCAACCACACCATTAGATTGTGGTGTTCTAGGAGCCAAAAAGTTATGAGTTATACATTTTTTTTGATAAAACTCACCAAATTCGTCTATGTTATCAAATTCACCACCATGGTCACTTTTTATAAAAGTGATCAATAACCCTTCTGATTTTGTATTCTCTTGCAAAGAGATACAAACTCCTCATATGCATCATTTTTATGCTTGAGAAAGAGGGTCCAAGTGAATCAGGAGTAGTCATCTACAATAACAAAGGTATACTTCTTTCCTCCTAGGCTTGTGGTTTGGATAGGTCCAAACAAGTCAAGGTGAAGTAATTGCAAAGGTCTAGAAGTAGCAACCGAATTAATGGCCTTGTGAGAAACTTTGGTAAGTTTGCTTCTTTGACATGCTCCACAAGTGTGTTGCTTATCAAAGTTCAACTTAGGTAAATTTCTCACCAAATTCTTAGAGGAAAGGGATTTAATTACCTTAGGATTAATATGTCTCAATTTCCTATGCCATAAGGTAGCATCATCATATTTAGAAATAAGGCAAGCATCATGAGAATTTATACTAAATGTACAAGTATAAACATTGTTCTTTCTTCTTCCTTCAAGAATTATATTATCATTAGAATCCTTGATCTCACATTTAGAGACATTAAAATTAACAAAGTAACCATTGTTACATAGTTGACTTACACTAAGTAAATTATACTTAAGCTTATCAACTAGACTAACGTTGAAAATTACTGTACCTCCAAATTTTATGGATCCGTTTTCAATAAATCTTCCTTTGCTGTTGTCTCCAAAGGATACCCATCCTCCTTTTGGCTTCTTAAGCTCCGAAAACAGCTTTGGATTGGATGTCATGTGCTTTGAGCAGTCACTATCGATATACCATTCTATGTTGCTCATATGTACCTACAAAACAAAGATACTTAATAAAATTTTGGTCCCCATTGTATGTTGGGTCCGTCATTGTTAGTATCATATCTTTCTCTTGGTCTCCAAACTATTTGATTACCATTTGCCTTTTGGTTCCCATACCAATTTGGGTATGATTGGGGGTTCCAAGGTCTTTGGTTTTGGGGTACTCTATATGATCCTTAGTTTTTGGGTGGTCTTTGCACCTTAGGTGGAGTTCTAGTTGGTCTTTGTACCTTTGGATGACTCCTCCAATTTTGATCATTGTAAGGTCTTCTAGGATGGTGGAAAGATTGGTTCATGTAATAACATTCCCAGATAGTATGTCCCTTCTTGTTGCAATTATTGTATACAATGATTTGAGGGATATATGGAGTCTTCCCTTTGGAATTGGGTTTGCTAAATTGAGTACTTTTCTTTGTAGAGTAACATTCCTCAATACAGTGTCCTTTCTTCTTATAGTAATTACAAAACTTCTTCTTTACTTTCTTACTTGCCATTTTACTTGTACTTGGTTCTTTGGCTTGATTTGAACTTTTGTTCACATCATAGTCTACCCCTTCCTTGTTGAGAGGTGCTTTGGAGACGTTTCCAAGTAAAATGTCAAGAGTCTTTTTCCCATTAGTAAAGGATTCTAAGGCTTTACACAATTTCTCTTTTTCTTCTTTCAAGATGTTAACTTAAGAAGTTAGAGTTGTGTTTTGATCTTTAAGGGTATTTATCTCTTTCAAGAGATTCTTTTTGGTAGTAGCTAATTCCATGCTACTTTGGTAGAAGTCTTCAAAGGCTTCTTCCAATTCTAAAAAGTCTTTATCCTTATGAGATGGGGAAGTAGGGGTTACCTCATTTTGAGTTTCTTCATCTTCGATAGCCATGAGTGCTAGATTAGTTTATTCTTCTCCTTCTTGAGATGCTTCATCATCTTCTTCTTCATCACTTGAATCAAAGGAGTGTTCAACTTTATAGGCTTTCATATAGTTTTTTATTTTTGGACAGTCTTCCCTGTAGTGTCCTGGTTTCCTACACTCATAGCACACAATGTCTTTTGAGGTGGAATCAGTATTTTCTTTAGAAGTACTCTTATCTTTTTTATCCTTAGAAAATCTCCTTTTACTAAATGAAGTTTTGCCCTTGTTCTTCAGGAATCTTGAGAACTTCTTAGATAGGTCATTTGAAAGTTCATCATCATCATCACTGATTTCATATGATTTCAATGCTACAACTTTCTTCTTTATTTCTTTTGATTCATCCTCATTGGTGTCCAGCTTGAGTTCCATCTTGTGGGTTTGGAGTGATCCCAACAACTCGTCTAGACTCAGCTTGTTGATGTCCTTAGATTCTTTGATTGCTATAGTCTTGGGTCTCTATTCATTTGAGAAAGATCTCAATATCTTTCGAACATTTTCACCATTGGAGTAGACTTTCCCTAAACCTTTCAGCTTGTTTACAATGTTAGTAAAATGGGTAAACATAGCATATATGTCCTCATCATTTTTTATTTTAAATAACTCATACTCATTTACAAGCATGTCAATCTTAGATTGTTTGACTTTCGAAGTACCTTCATAGGTAATGACTAGCTCGTCAAACATCTCCTTAGCGGAGTCACACATACATGTCCTATTATATTCCTTCTCTGCCAATGCACATTGGATGTAACTTATTGCTGCATAATTGAGTTAGACTTTTGCTTTATCAGTTGGAGTCCACTCTTCTTTGGGGTTGTCTATATTGTTTGGTTCATTCTCAATGACTTCCCATGCATCAATGTTATTGGTACAAACAAAGTTCTTGATGCGATTCTTCCAATAGAAAAATCCTTCACCTTCAAAGAAGGGTGGTCGGATAATATTGTATCATTCAACCTTATGATTGACAAAGGATCCCATGGTCTTAAACTCTTAGTTGGATTGAAAAATAATCACGATCTTGAGCTCCCGCTCTGATACCAAAAGTAAATTCACCTAGAGGGGGGTGAATAGGTGAAAGTAGTGGAATATAAAAACTTGTGCAAAAATAAAAGCGTTATTAAAATAAAGCAAATGAATTATAACAATAACACCAAGATTTATAGTGGTTCGGCCAAAACTTGCCTATGTTCACTCCTCTCACCTTAGATAGAATTCTACTAAAAATAATCTTGAAAATGAGCAAGAGGACTCGTGCAAATCTTGAAAAATGAGCAAGAGAACTCAACAACAATTAATCTTGATTTTTGAGCAAGAGAACTCAACCTACTCTTGATTTCGAGCAAGAGGACTCAAACAACTATATAAAATAAAATGGTACTAAGATTAGGATTACCTTAACCTTAGATGTATGAAACTACTTTTCACATTTGAAGCTTGAAGCTAATTGAAGTGGAGTAGCTAGAGAGGGAATACACTTGAATGAATGCTTTGATGAAGAGTGCTTTAAATGATCAAGTACCAATGTCTTTTTGATGCCTTTGATTAGCTTTTGTTAATTGTAATTAGCCTAATTGAGCTTACCTATTTATAGGCAGAGGTGCTCAAAGCATCTAAGACTAAATGCTAATTTCGGAGATATATCTGTCCTAATCCGGTATGCCATTTCCTAATTCGGTATACCGGATCATGGAATATATCCATTGACCAATGGCTAGTTCATAACAGAAATATTACAATTTTGTATGCTGGATCATGATTCGGCATGCTGGATTACGATTCGGTATGCTGGATCATGATTTGGCACATTTCGTTGGTCACTGTGAGCAAAATCCTGAGACTGTGTATTATAGTCAGAAGTGGATTCGACATGCCGGATTAGGATTCGATATGCCGGATCAGCTGATTTTGCTGAAAATTGCTAAGTCCATATTTGGATAAGTATGGGGCCATTAGCTTAGGTTTAGTCCATGTAAAAATACCTCCTAGGGTCACTCTACATGTATGCATGCATGAGTGTGTGCATTACATATGAACTTTAACTTTAAATACATCTTGATACAAAATTAAACAAATGCTTTAAGGTCATGTATCTCAATGAGTTGCTTGAATAGAAGTCTTTGAAAGTAGTCCTTCACTTCGAGAGTCTTTGAAAACTTTTCTTTGTCTTGGGTTGTGGTCTTCAACTCTTTGAAATCTTTATCTTGGTGCATCAAGCTTTTACATGCTCCCCCTTACTTGATGCTCATTTCTTATGAAGTTTCTCTATACAATATAACATAAGTCAGTACAACTAACTTATTTGTTATCATCAAAATCATAATGGGTAATGTGCGAATTTTACCTCAATAAGATGGCATTTAAGCCTCATAACTGGATATTTATAAAGCAATCCCAAGCAGTTATGAGGAGAGTCCTTTTTAGGTAAGAGCCTTTTTGGCGGAGTTATATTAAGAGAGTGACTCTGTGCTTGGTAAGAGTCCTCATTTAAGTGTGATACGATCCTGTTAACGGATAATGGCTTGATTTAACTGAGTCAGCAAATCCCAAGGATGTCGGGATAAGCCCACGTGTCTCCGCAGTTTGTTCGGGTGAGGTTATCCCTTTGGCCTATGGGTCAGTAGGGTACGCCCAACCCCTCGACTTCGAGGCCATTGTGAGTACACGTAGTTTGGTTAGACCTCAGAATGTGGAAGGGTCATCCTAGCCATCGAGCATGGCAGACTCGGCCTGACCACCGAGTGTGGGAGGCTCAGCCTAGCTACCGAGTATGGAGGGCTCGATTTTGGCAACCAACCCTGTAGGACTCGGCCTGGCTGCTGACCCTGTAGTGCTCGGCTTGACTGTTGACCCTGTAAGGCTTGCCTGGGCCATATTTTAGGACTCCCGACCCTGGTGGGGTTGGTTTCTTCACTTGGATGTCAGTGCCCCGTTGTGGATCTATCGACCCTCATAGCTCAGCGACTGATTCTTCCATGGACCGGACTCCTTGACTCGATTCTACCAAACACGTGTCATCCCTCGGCCAGTGGTCATTTTTATGGCTCATCAAGAAGAAATAAATCATAGTTGAGATCGTAAGTTTATACTCATTATTGGTTGGTTCTAAGATCTCTCTTCCATTTTTATATTTCTTACATCAAAGAATTGATGAATATTTAATAATCACTGAGGGACAGACCCACCCTACTACAGTCCTATGCTTAACACTTAAAGAGCATGAATGAATGAAGTTCCGCTGCCCTAATCATTCACTTGAGACTCAAGAAAGGAAAGCTGGTTGGCATTTATGGGAGAGATCGATCTTCTGCAAGTGGAAGGGTTTGACTCTTTTAGCTTAAGGTGGCATTTTCCCCTTCAAAGCAACTCTCTCAGAGTATGATTTTGTTGGAAAGTGAAGTGATAGCCTTGATGCTGAAGGTTGGAGTTGTTTTACATTTTTTGTTTATTCCTCTTTCATTCTATATATATAAAAAAAATCTCTTAAAAGCTACTCTTACAGTCTTACGTAGGTTTTAACTTTTTTAGTCCAAGTCATAGTTCGTAATCTCGGATTAGATCATTATCGGTCATGGTCGATCTTGAGATTAGATTGATCCATCAAGTTGTTCTTGGATCGATCAATTTGGTTGAATTAGGTGATGCGATCTGATACATGCCTTTTCTAGGTTTTTCAACCTTTTTTCTTAAATTTTTACCGATCTGAACAGATTTTTAATATTTTATTAATATTTTTGACTGACCTAAACCCGATCTAGAAAAACCTGGATTTTGATATTTTTTGCCGATCCAAGCCAAGTTGACTGATCCGGATTGGTATGGGCCATGATCGATCCCAAGTCCAATACCTGAATTTTGAACTTTGGTCTAAGTAGAAGGGATCTAGAACAAGGGCTAGTTTGGATTCAAGGAGATGCATGCATGAATGCATGCATGCCCATGTCATGATTTATTATTCATCCACCTTGTTGCTTCAAGAAATCGTCGAGCGGTCCTGCGCATGCCGTCACCTGCAAGTGGACCAAGGGGTCAACAGAGAGAATAGGTGTGGTTCTGGACTAGGGCTCTCCGATGCCAAAGTTAGATCTCCTAAGCAAATAGATGAATAGTGATTATTCAATATGAGTTTAGCTGTCCCCGAATGGGGTTATGTACCTTGCCTTTTATAGTAGTGCATGGCGGTGTGGAGAGTCCCAGTTTGATGGCGAGTGTGCTGTTGAGTGAATAGAGGCCCTAGGTAACAGGGCTCTATCCTGATTGGCCATCTCCCCGTGGGAGGGAGTGTCCTGGTGGTATCAAGATCCTTGGCGGATAGATACCCGCGTGTGGTGATAACGTCGTTGGTGCTTGAATCCATCTGGGTGATGTGCCTTCTAAGCGGTGGCCTAGAGTCCTAGCTATGACATGAGTCTGTAGTGACATGATTGGGTCATAGATGAGTGGCCTCGGTGTCCGTGTACATCACGTCCACATCCATGATGCCGCGCCTGGGTGCAGGCCCACCTGGGTGTAGGCCGCTCCTGGGTGAGGCCACGCCTAGATGCAGGCCGCGCCTGGGTGAGGCCACGCCTGGGTGAGGTAGCGCCTGGGTGTAGGCCGCACCTGGGTACAGGCCGTGCCTGGGTGTAAGCCGCGCTTGGGTGAGGCCACGCCTGGGTGCTGGCCGCTCCCGGGTGGGACCCCCGGTTCGTTCTCCTTGGTTCTAGAGCGGGTCACCCTGTGACATTTGGTGGCCGCTGATTGATCCGGTGAATTTTGGATGTATCATTTGCCCCCCACTCTCTTGAGATAGGATGTCCAAGAGAGTAGATGCCTTTACATAGTGAGGGGTCCGCTGCGAATAAACTTTCTTTGCGGGGCTTGCCTATAAATATATTAGTGAGGTAGGAGAGGTTGGGGGTCTAAACCTTTCCTCCTACACTTTTTCTTCTTTTGTTTTTTGTAGATATATGTTCCACTCCTTCACTTTCTCTTCTTTCACTTCTTATTTCTCTTTCTTACTTTTTGTCTCCCATTTTGCTCTTCTTTAATTTCTCCTTTGCATTCCACTTTTTGTCTTTTGTCCTCTTTTTAGTGGCCACCATGTGCTTGTCTTTGGGTCACCTAGACTAGTATCCATTTTGATTGATTTTGGGTCCTTGTGTTTGCTTTGTGCTCACTTGGTGCCTTGTTTGCTTGGAGGGCTTGAGTGGTGCTTGGCTTGAGTGCCTTGCCTCTAGTGGTCTCCGTCACTTGATCGTGCCAGTGGTGTGGCCGAGTCGTCGTGTGCCTGCCTCCCCATGCGATCGCCTTCCCCCTGAGGTAAGTTCGACCCCTTCTCTTTATTTTTCTTCTTTTTTTTCTTTTTTTTTATGTAGGGTTGTGCCTACGTGAGGCCGCACCTAGGGTGGCCGCGCCTGTGGTCGTGAGGCAGCCCCCGGGTCGTCGTGCCTGTGGGGCATGAGGTCGCGCCTGGGTCACCGCACTTGTGGGGCGTGAGGCAGCTCCTGGGTGGCCGCTCCTATGGGGCGTGAGGCCGCTCCTGGGTCACCGCGCCTGTGGAGCATGAGGCCGTGCCTGGGTGGCCACGCATGCGGGCTTGGGGCCGCACCTATCGGTGTGAGGCTGCTAGGTCACCGTACCTGCGTGAGGCCGTTCCTGGGTGGCCGCCGCCTGTGGGTGTGAGGCCACGCCTGGGATGGCTATGCTTATGGGTGTGAGGCCGCACCTATGGTGGCCGTGGTGTGGGTGTGATGGACCCTCATGCTTCTCCACTTTTCTTCTTCTTGTCTATGATGGATCTACTGTTTATACTTTGCAGGTGGCCTTCATTTTATTTTTCTTGCTAGCTTCTCGTCTGGGAGATCGCTTTCTCGAGTAAGTAGTCCATTCCTCTCTTGTCGTTCGTGTCATTTTCAGGTGACCTTGGCCCTGCTTCAGTCGGGGTTGGATCTTCAGAGGAGCGTTCCCTAGGATTGCCTTCTTCTGTGGGTACTCCATCCTCTATACCCTCCCCCAGTGCTATTGATGGGGGTGTGGGACCTTCTAGTGTCTCTGGTCCCAATAGGGATCGTAGGCCCTCTGGGGCGGCGTCCTCAGTCGTCGGTCCTACTGATAGGCTGGGTCATGTTGCTAGCATCTTGTCCCCTTCTGACTTGGTCTCCCTCCGTGAGAGTTCCATATTCCCGCTGAGGTCATGTTGTGTACTCCTGGACCTGGCAAGTATGCCTTCTCTCACCATGCGGATGAGATCTATCTCTACCGTTCCTTTTTTCTCCAGGGCCTTCGCCTTCCTATCCCTCACTTTGTCGAGTTGGTGTTAGAGCATTGGCATCTCACCCCTGGGCAGGTGTTGCCCAATTCTTGGAGGGTGATCTTGGGTTTCTATATCTTTTTCGCCCGCTTGGGTCGTGCCACCACTGTTCCCCTGTTCTCCCACTTTTATCTGTTGAAGAAAGGGAATCATGGATGTTATCACTTTCCTCGCCACGTGCTCAAGGGGTCCTATGCCTCTGTGGAGCTTCTCACGGGGATCACTAGCAACGTGAAGTATTGGAGGGATCGCTTCTTTTTTGCCATGGTCCCCCGATGCCCACTACGGAGTGTTAGGGAAGTCATTGACCTCAAGAGGGTCAATCAGGGGCTTGAGCTGAGTGATTTTGAGGGTGACTCCCTCAAGCTGTGCCTGGGTCGCGATCCATTCCATGTCCAAGAGTTGGACTCGGAGGCCTTCCTGTCCCTCTGGAAGCTGAGTCCTGGTAAGAGCACTGTCTTTTGTACTTGATTGGCATGTTTGTATTTGAATATATATGTCATCTGACTGGTTGGGCGGTCTATGCAGTGGATATGCGTCCGAACTTTAGTTTACTCCGTGGTAATCTGCGGAGGAAGGCCGCTTCTCAGGATGGTCCATCTGCGGGAGTGACAGATGTTGGTGGTCCTTCTGCACCTGTGGCTGTTGGAGCGAAGCGGAAGGGTGGTCCAGGACATGCCCATGTGATGAGCTCTGGTGTACGTGTCCTCCTTCCCCGTACTTCTCCTGATGATGATGGCGTTTCGGGCTCTGTGCCTCTGCCTCCATCTGTCGCCCCTTCCGGGTCTTCTGCATTGCCCCTCTCCAAGGGGAAAGGGGTGAGTTTCTCTGGTTGTACTGTAATTGATCTTCCCGCGATGGATGAGTCCCTGGTGATCACCTTGGGTGTGTCGGAGGGCTCGACCTTGGCTAGAGCCGACGTGTCGCGGGAGTGGGTGGACAGGGGTAGGCTCCCTACAGCGAGGGTAGCCTTACAGAGGCTTAGCGATGCGTGTCTGGCCCAGACTCTCTACCATGATATGGCTTTGGTGAGTTATGCTTAGAGTGTTTTATCGCTTGCCATGTTGATTGTAGGTCCATCACCGTGTTGCTGAGGAAGTGCTTCGATTAGAGAGTCACGCTTCTCGCGAGGTGCAGATATAGCGCACCCTGCGTGATGTGGAGAGGGAGCTCCAGGGATAGATCGATGCCCATGAGAGGGCCAAGGCCACTGCGTAGAGGCCATTGGGGGAGCTCACGGTGGCATCCGGGAAGCTCCTGGAGGTGTCTTAGGAGCTTCGTGTGACCTCTACTGGTGCTGCCGAGAGCTCGGCTAGGGTTCTTGCCTTGGAGGAGGAGCTTCATTCGTTGAGGGGGAGTCATGAGGCGGAGGTAGCATCTACAGGCGAGCGAGCTGTGGCTAAGTTCCAGGCATCCTCAGCATTCTCGGTGCTGTATCAGGCGCAGCTTCAACCTGCCTATGAGGGAGGGGTCCGGGACTTAGCCGCTTGTGTCCTAGAGGTGACCCCCGATTATGACTTCTTTGTCTTGGGGTTCTCTGAGTTTATTGCGGCGCTTCCTGGTGTAGCGGTGGTGGAGAGCGTTCTAGTGTCAGAGGTGGAGGCTGTCATGCCTGAGGGGGGTGCTGCTGCATGCCTTCTCGAGGTGGACATGATGTCTCCTACTGGGTCGGAGGTGACCCACTCCTCTATGGTCCCTTGACCCTATGGCCATACCGATCTGGTAGATGTCTTGAACTTTTTCCTTTTTGAACTTGAGTTGTAACTATTATGACTTCTCTATGTGATTGTTGTTGCATTTCTTTGATTGCATTGTCTCTTGGTGGTTGATTGTGCATTGATGCCCCATGACCCTTGATAGTCATGGGATTTTGGTAGTGGTGTTGCGCCTTGGTGGTCATCGGACCTTGGTGGCTTAACGCCTTAGGCGTAGAGCCTCAGTGGTGGCATGACGCCTTAGGCATAAAGCCTCGGTGGTGGCATGACGCCTTAGGCATAGAGCCTTAGTGGTGGCATAACACCTTAGGCATAAAGCCTCGATGGTGGCATGACGCCTTAGGCATGAAGCCTTAGTGGTGGTATGATGCCTTAGGCATGAAGCCTCAGTGGTGTCATGACGCCTTAGGCATGAAGCCTCAGTGGTGGCATGACACCTTAGGCATGAAGCCTCAGTGGTGGCATGACGCCTTAGGCATAAAGCCTCGATGGTGGCATGATGCCTTAGGCATAAAACCTCGATGGTGGCATGACGCCTTAGGCATAAAGCCTCAGTGGTGGCATGACGCCTTAGGCATGAAGCCTCAGTGGTGGCATGATGCCTTAGGCATGAAGCCTCAGTGGTGGCATGACGCCTTAGGCATAAAGCCTCAGTGGTGGCATGTTGCCTTAGGCATAAAGCCTTAGTGGTGGCATGTTGCCTTAGGCATAAAGCCTCCGTGGTGGCATAAAGCCTTGGTGTAGTGGTAGTGATTCGATTGAGTGGTAGAAGAAGATAAGTATTCCTGAAACACCTCTTTATTTTGAATGAAAATTTTCAAATTGCCCTTGAAATAGTGATGTCGTTCATCGCTCTGCTGCTGCACTCCTGCTGTTACCACTACCACTACTGCTACTACTTGACTGCTACTATTAATGGAGCTGTTTGCTTCTACTAATAATACTTCTTCAGGTGTTCTGAGTTCTAGGTATGGTCTACCTTCTTGCCCCTGGAGTCTTCAAGCGGTAGGTCCCTGGACGTATCTACTTGGAGACTATGTAGGCTCCTTCCCAGTTGGCTGACAGCTTCCCTGCCTTCTGTGGCTGTGATGCACTTGTCCTCCATAGGACTAGATCTCCCTGGTGGAATAGCCTTTCCTTGACCCTGGCATTATAGTACCTGGCAGTAGGTTGTTGGTAGGCGACGTTCCTTAGTAGTGCTCTCTCACGGACCTCATCTATAAAGTCTAGGTTCGCCCATAGTCCGTCGATATAGGTACGTTCGTTGAAGTGTAGAACCCTATGGGACATGGCGCAGACCTCTACTGGCGCCAATGCTTCAGTGCCATATGCTAGGAGGAATGGGCTCTCTCCTGTGGGTGTCCGTACTGTAGTTCGGTACGCCCACAGGACGCTTGGTAGCTCTTTGACCCATTTTCCTTTGGCTCCCTCTAGCATTTTCTTGACTCCTTCTAGTAGTGTTCTGTTGGTGACCTCCACCTGACCATTGGCCTATGGGTATGCTACCGATATAGGCTGATAGTCGATGTTGTAGCTGTGACAGAATGCTTAGAATTTGGGGTTGTTGAATTGTTTGCCGTTGTCTGAGACGAGGATCTGTGATTCCCCAAACCTGTAGATGACATCATCGCGGACGAACTTCTCCATCTCTGTCTCTGTTATCTTGACCAAGGGTTTAGCTTCGACCGACTTGGTGAAGTAGTCAATCGCGACGATCAGGTACTTTCTGTTTTTCGATGCTGCGGTGAAGTTGCCTAAGATGTCCAGTCCCCACATGGCAAAAGGTATGGGGTTGAGGATTGATGTCAGCTTGGTGGCAGGTAGATGGGGTACTGGGGCGAACAACTGACATTGCTCGCACTTCTTGGCATATTGGATGGCCTCCTCTTGCATTCGTGGGCAGTATAGTCCCTAGCGGAGGATTTTGTAGGCTAGGGCTCATCCCCCCATGTGGCTTCCACATATCCCCTCATGGACTTCTACTAGGGTGTACTCTGCCCCCTTGGGTCCTAGGTACCGGAGTAGTGGTGCTGTTGCCCCCCGCTTGTACAGTACCCCATCTAAGACGGTGTACTTTGCAGCTCTCATCCTGATCTTCCTTGCCTCGGCCTTGTCTTCTGGTAAGAGAGGTAGTTGAGTGGAGGGTCCATCCAGCTAGGTCCCTCCTCGATTTCGTTAACCTACTTTTCCTTATACGTTGGCTCATGCGGGATCTCAACATAGACTGCGCTAGCCAAATTTTGAAGTTCCTCATTGGCTAGCTTGGATAGGGCATCGATGGCGGTGTTCTCGTCCCTGGGAACTCGAACCATCTTGAACTTCACGAAACCCTCGATCAATACTTGAGCACGTGCTGGGTATGATGCCATCCTATCATCTTTCACCTCGTACTCTCCATTCACCTGATTCACCATAAGCTGGGAGTCGCTCCGGGTGGATAGGTGTG
Organism: Telopea speciosissima; assembly: GCF_018873765.1. Classification (NCBI taxonomy): domain Eukaryota; kingdom Viridiplantae; phylum Streptophyta; class Magnoliopsida; order Proteales; family Proteaceae; genus Telopea; species Telopea speciosissima. The sequence continues at coordinate 37,376,607 of NC_057924.1, forward strand.
TGACTTGGATGGCTCTGGCCACCCGAAGTCCAGCTAGTAGTGCTTCATATTCTGCTTCATTATTGGATGCTTGGAAGGTGAATCGGAGAGCATATTGGATACGGAATCCTTCGGGGCTGGTTAATATGAGGCCAGCGCCGCATTACTTGACCCATCTATGAACATGTCCCACGATCCGTGATCCTTCTCCTCGGGCTCCCCTATCTCTGATTCGATCTCAGACAGGGTACACTCTACAATAAAATCTGCAAGAGCCTGGCCTTTGATGGTTGTCCTTGGTTGGAACCTGATGTCATGCTCACTTAACTCCACCGCCCATGCTATTAATCGTCCGGAGACGTCTGGCTTGTGGAGTATCTTCTTCAGAGGTAGGTCTGTGAGGACCGTGATGGTATGGGCTTGGAAGTATGGTCGTAGCTTCCTAGCTACGATTACCAATGCATAGGCTACCTTCTCGATCCTAGTGTACCTGGTCTCTGCATCGATCCGAACATGGCTGACGTAGTAGATAGGCCTCAGGACTTTGTCTTCTTCCTTCAGCAGTACTGCGCTGACCGTGACAGGGGTGGCGGCAAGGTAGAGCTGCAACTCTTCGTTAGGTTCTAGTTGCCCAAGCAGTGGTGGGCTCTCTAGGTACTCCTTCAATTCTTCGAACGCCTTCTGGCACTCTTCCATCCATGTGAAATCTTTACGGCTTCGGAGGTTCTTCAATGTTTCGAAGAATGGTAAGCACTTATCACCTGATCGTGACACAAACCTAGAAAGGGCGGTGACCCTTCCATTCAACCTCTACACTTCCCTGACCGTCCGAGGAGGTGCCATCTCTTAGATGGCCTTGATCTTGGATGGGCTGGCTTCTATTCCACATACTGAGACCATGAACCCCAGGAATTTTCCTGACATTACACCAAAGGCGCACTTTGCAGGGTTTAGCTTCATCTGGTTCCTCCTCAGTACTGTGAATGCTTCCTCTAAGTCGGTCAGGTGTTGGTTGGCGTGGATGCTTTTCACGAGCATGTCATCCACATATACCTCCATGTTTAGCCCGATCTGCTCCTCGAACATCTTGTTGACCATCCTCTGATAGGTGGCCCCTGCATTCTTCAAGCCAAACGGCATGACATTGTAGCAGTAGTTCTCTTTGTCTGTCCAAAATGCTGTGTAGGACTCATCACCCTCATGCATGAGGATCTGGTTGTATCTGGAGTAGGCATCCATGAAACTCAGCATCTCATGGCCGGCGATGGCGTCGATCAGTAGGTCGATCCTGGGCAGTGGGTACTCATCTTTTGGGCATGTCTTTTTCAGGTTGGTATAGTCGACACACATCCTCCACTTCCCACTTGGCTTTGGTACCATGATCACGTTTGCGAGCCAGGTTGGAAACTTCTCCTTTCTGATGAACCCTGATTGGCTTAACTTCTCGACCTCTTCCTTGATTGCTGCTTATCGATCGAGGCTGAAGTTACACCGCTTCTGTTGAATGGGCTTCCTGGTTGGGTCGACATGTAGTCGGTGCTCCGCTATGGAACGTGGTATTCCCAGCATGTCGGAGGTCGACCATGCAAAGACATCCATGTTCGCTTGGAGGAGGTGTCCAAACCCTTCTTTCTGTTCCTTGCTTAGTAGCGAGCCGACCTGTACGACCTTGGAGGGGTTGTCCTGGCTAAGGGGCCATGGGATGAGGTCTTCCACTGGTCTTCCCTTTCTCTCTGTCAGTTCATCTCTTTGGTCACTGACCATGTTCTCTAGGCAAAGTGCCATTCCATAGGTGTTACCATTGTTCTTTTTCATGAAGGTGGCGTTGCACTCCCTTGCTTTCTTCTGATCTCCTCGGACTTCGCCTACCCCATTCTCGATGGGAAACTTCATCTTTAGGTGAAGTGGCGATATGACTCCTCTAAGGGCTGTCAGAGATGGTCGCCCTAGGAGGCCGTTGAAGGACACCACGGACTTGACTACCATGAAATTCACCATGATAGTTACTTGTCGAGGGTGTACCCCGAAGGTGACGGGTAGTTCTATGGTACCTCTGATGGAGGCGGTGGCACCTGAGAATCCATGGAGGTAAGTGGGCTCTGGTTTGAGCTGATCGTCCCCGAGCCCGAACTGTCGATAGGCGTCCAAGGAGAGTACGTCAACAGACACCCCTGTGTACAGGTCGGTTGGCTACCTCCACCTATACTACCAGGGCATCCTCATGTGGGAAGTTTAGTCCTTTCAGGTCTTCATCCGAGAAGGAGATCACCGCCTTGGTCTTGGCTATCTTGCTTGGCTTCTCTGCCACTCCCACGAACCTGGCATGGACTTTAGCTTTTCTGGTGGACTCTTGCCCCGGTCCTCCAAGTATGGTGAGGATAGGCGGTCCCTTGGTGCCACTAGGTTCTGTTGCATCTCTCCGATCTTTTGGGTGGTCTCTCTCTCGATCTGTTCTTCTTTCTTCTCATCTCGGTTCCACTCTGTCTCCGTCGCGACCTTTGTCTCCTTGGCCTGAGCGGTTGTCACGTCTCCCCTTCATATACTTGTTCAAGCTTCCTGCTCTTACAAGTTGTTCTATCTCTCTCTTCAATTGATAGCACTCCTCTGTGTCATGCCCATTCTCTTTGTGGAAGAGACAGTACTTGTTAGGGTTTTACTTCTCTGGTCCTACTAGCATGGGTCGTGGCCAATGGAGTAGGTCACGGTCTTAGATCTACATGAGTATTTGGGACCTAGTGGTGTTTAGTGGTGTGAACTCAGGGGTGCTTGCCCTCTCACTTCTCTCTAGGCGATGGTCTGTCCTCCCAGATGGGCGATCGCCCTTCTCTTATCGACGTTCTGTCCTCAACCTCTTACCTTCTTTGCAGTCATCAGGTGCTGACCTCTTATTGTCCTACTGCTTGGCCTCGATTATTTTCGTTCTAGCTTGTAGTACCTTGGTCATATTTGTAAACTCGTTGCACCGCTCTAGGAGCTCTTTCATAGTCCTGGTCTCATGACATGCCAGGTCCTTGATCAGGTCCAGGCCCCTGATACCTCCTTCTAGGGCTGTATGCTATGTCTGGCCGTCCAAGCTCGAACCTCCAGGGACTCCTTGGTGAACCTACTAACGTACTCCCTGAGAGATTCCCCAGGGTTCGGTACCACGTTCAGTAGATTGACGGTGGTCTTCTTCTACTTGACACTACTTTGGAAGTGGGTGACGAATTGTTTGCATAGCTCTGCGAACGAGCATATAGATCTCGATCTTAGTCTGGAGAACCATGATGTGACTGCTCCCTTGAGGGATGCAGGGAATGCCAGACAGGAGACCACGTCCATCCCACCATACAACATCATCATGCCATTAAAGTAGTTGATGTGGTCATTAGGGTCAGTGGTACCACTGTAAAGTTCAAAGGTGGGTAGTCGAAACCTGGAAGGTAGCGTGGCTGACATGATCTCTGCCTAGAATGGGTGTTGTCCAGGTATGGAATGTGTCTCGCCTTTGATCTACTTCTTCAGCCCTTCCAGCTTCTCATCTAGGTTGTGGAGTCTTCGATCGAGCTCCTCGTCCCGTGTCTGTCCCTCACGCCTGGCAGGATGTTCACTGCGACCTCATTCACCCTCTCTCCTGGATGTCCTCTCCCTCCTTGAGTGTTGGCGGGATGGTGAATGGTCACGCCGTGATGAACCCTGTCGCGAAGGTGAGGGGCTTTCCTCTTTGTAGGTCTGGCTTCATCGTGGTATGTGACCTTCTTCAAGTCGTCCGTCGAACACAGACCTGCGAACCGATCTCTATGGGCTAGATTCCCTCGCCCTGGGTGTTGGCATCCTCCCACGTTTTGACCGTGGTGAGAGGTCTCTTGTTCTCCTGGGACGCTGGGAAGGCTCCCCCCATTGCGGAGTGGGAGTTGCCCGTTGCGCAAGTCTCTCTGATCCCACGCCCCTGGGAGATGATCTCCTAGGGTTCGGCTCTTGTTGAGGTACGGACTCCACCCTTGCTGATGGTGACGTCCTTCAGCGGTGAGAGGTCGCACACTATGTCAAGTATTCTTGAAAGAGTCATTGTTCATCGAGGATTTGTCATTGCAGGTCGTTGATCTGACCCACAGTGGTTGGAGCGTTGGGGTCAGGTATCACCTCCACCACCACATCGTCTGCCTCGTCATTGTTGGGCTCGTCGACCACAAACTGGTCATTAAGGGGGATCTCTTCCTCTAGGGGGACATGGTCCTGGTCATTGGCTCTGCGGCGAGAGCACTCTGGGGGTGGTGATCCATTCCTTGCTCCGTTATTGGTGGTGGTAGTCTTCCTTCGTGCCATTGAATGAATATGCAAGCGAGCTAGTAGCAGTAATGGCTAGTGTGGTTCCCACAGACGACGACAATCTGTTGCGTCAAGAAATCGTCGAGCGGTCCTGCGAGTACTGTCACCTGCAAGTGGACAAAGGGGTCAACAGAGAGAACAGGTGTGGTTCCGACCTAGGGCTCTCCGATGCCAAAGTTAGATCTCCTGAGCAAATAGATGAATAGTGATTATTCAATATGAGTTTAGCTGTCCCCCAATGGGGTTGTGTACCTTGCCTTTTATAGTAGTGCATGGTGGTGTGGAGAGTCCCAGTTTGATGGCAAGTGTGCTGTTGAGTGGATAGAGGCCCTGGGTAACAGGGCTCTATCCTGATTGGCCATCTCCCCACGGGCGGGAGTGTCCTGGTGGTATCAAGATCCTTGGCGGATAGATACCCACTGTGGTGATAACGTCGTTGGTGCTTGAATCCGTCTGGGTGACGTGACTTCTAAGCGGTGGCCTAATGTCCTAATGATGACATGAGTCTATAGTGACACGATTGGGTCATAGACGAGTGGCCCCGGTGTCCGTGTACATCACATCCGCATCCACGATGTTGGGCCTGGGTGCAGGCCTGCCTGGGTGAGAGGCCGCGCCTGGGTGCAGGCCACGCCTAGGTGTAGGCCGCGCTTGGGTGAGGCCACGCCTGGATGCAGGCCGCGCCTGGGTGCAGGCCGCGCCTGGGTGAGGCCGCGCCTGGGTGTAGGCCGCGCCTAGGTGAGGCCACTCCTGGGTGCAGGCCGCACTTGGGTGCTGGCCGCACCTAGGTGGGACCCCCTGTTTGTTCTCCTTGGTTCTGGAGCAGGTCGCCCTGTGACACATGGCGGCCGCTGATTGGTCTGATGAATCTTGGATGTATCACCCCTCTTGTTTAGACATGATATATGAGTCGCTGACAAAATATATAGTAAACTGCCTACCATGAGAGCCTGAGAAAACATAAAAATCACATGATGTTATTAATTAGTTTTCTATTGCAGTCTTTAAATGTAATCATAATTAATAAAATAAAAAGGCCCAAATATTATTATAACTTATCTAACAGTCCATATGCTGATAGTTATGCGTTCATGAATTGGGTCAAACATTAACTAAAAGCAAACCATTGGCAGATGACGTGTAAGACACGGTAAATTTCCTAATTTTGGGGCTAATTAATAGATAAATTGTTTCACTAACTTTTCTAATTTTATTTTACTTTTCCTAATAGTCTAATAGACTAATAAATACGGTTTGACACCCAGTGGAATCCCTCCTTCATTATGAACCAGGTTTGTTTGGCAACACAATTTATATTGCAACTTATTGGTTCTCCAATTTCATATTTCCTATTTTCCTTTTTTCCCCTTGTTGCACAAAGAATTTTGCTGAAGGAAGATCCTCGAATAGTACAACCTTCAAACTAGCCTTGGGTTAGTTATGAATTAGGAAAAACGATGATAACTCTGCTAAGTTTCTTGACTTCTTTATTGATAGATGAATGAATGAATACATGAGCACTAGGGCCCTTATTTATATAGATTTGAGTCCCCTCTCTTTCCAATTTCATCTTTCCGTTTTGGCAGAAGACCTTTCCTTTCTGGTAAAGGTGGTCCCCGAGTGCTCGAATTAGGAAACCTTCATAGAACTGAGATTCCCTCATCAAATCTTGGGATCCTTCCATATGTGGTACGTGAATTACGGCTATCAGTGTATTTCCACTTGGAAGTTTACAACTGGCTTTGCTGACATGTCCTGGCCGGTATAACTGTTTTGAGCGTGACTTTTTTTGGTTTTGGTTTGGGGACCGATTTGCTTGTAACCCAAGTGGGGCCACGTGTAAGGTAGAGATTGGATGCATAAAAAGTGGTGTATCATTTGCCCCCTACTCCCCTTATCTGAAATGAGGTATGGGGAAGAAATTTCATGGATCTCCCACGTGGACGTAAAAGCATGTCGGGTCGTATGTTCAGCGTGTATGTAGGTTATGAACAAATTGTTTTGTCCTTTGGATTATATTTCTCCTTTGGATGGTATTACTCTCCGTGGGTGCTTTATAATCGCGCCGCCACTCACCGATGTTTGCACGTGGGTGCGAAATATCTTCCGATTTTCACTCCTTTTGAGGGAAGATTGATGGGATGTCATAAAGTTTAAGTTTAAACTTTTTGTTTTCCCAGTGTTTCTCTTGTAAAGGTAGTTTTCCTCATCCTCACAATATGTGTCTCTTCTTCTTCTTTATTTTCGCATCTTGGCCGTTCGAGTAAAATGAATGGTTGGATTGGAAGCTTTGCTCTACTGTCCCCAAGAGTATAAAGCATTCTAACTTCTTCTATCTTTCCTTCCCCATCGTCTTCGAGTTTCCTTACTAAAAACCTCTTGAGTTTCTAAATTCGTCTTGCTCAGTGCTTTCTTCGTTTCTTCAATCGCATCCCTTCTTGCTCAAGTAAGTCTTCCCTTTCTCTTTCTCTTTATTTCTTCATTCGCTTTGCTTTTCTGTTCATTCTGAGAGATGGGAAGATCTAAGAAAAGAATGATTCTTGAGTCTAATCAAGAGGTGGAGTACTTGTTAGAAGAGGGCGAGAAGGTGTATCAAGGAGAGATTCCGAGAGGAAACCGGAGGGCTCCTCCCCGGCTATCCACGGAGAGTACTATAGCTTCTAGGGTTCCCATTTTGATTCCTCAAAGTTCATCTAGTGCTTCTTCCAATACTTCCAGTTGTGGCTCCAAGAAATCATCGGCAAAAAGGGGTTATTGCGTTCGCCAACCCCAGTTCAATCCCACCATCGGAAAATGGGTGGATGAAATCCCCTCCATACTGACAAGATATAATCTGTTGGAGATCCAAAATGTTTACGCGATCCCAAAGTCTGTTGACCTCAGGGTCTCATCTCCAGAGGATAGGTTGAACCATCCGCAACCCAATGAGGTCGATCTCATTTTGGATGCTTTTGAGGCGGGGCTCCGTTATCCCCTTTCCACCTTTATTTCTTTTCTCCTTAGGCATTATGGGGTTGGCCCCAGCCAACTAGTCCCTAACTATTGAAGATGTGTTGGGGCCTTCATAGTTAGATGTTCACGGTTAGGTAGACATCCCTCTCCTGCTCTGTTTATTAGGTGTTTCACCCTGAACTCAAATAGTGGTCACCCAGGGTCATATTACTTTTGTCAACATGACGTTCTTGTTGTGAGCAAGATCTCATCGGCCATCCATGGATGGAAACAGAGATTTTTTTGGGCTTCATATAAGGGGCCCATGTGTCCCATTGTGTGGGGTTACCCAGATACCACTACTTGGAATAGAATCTCTTTCCTTAACTCTGCGGATCTGTCCACTTTGGAAAAGATGGTGACCGTCAAAGAGCATGTGGAAGTAGATGATATTGATGCTCTGGACATGAATGAATTGGAGAGGGGTCAGCGCCTCTGGAATTTGCTTCTTCCCGTCTCCTTCCTGTGATCCTTTGTTTTGCATTAATCTCCTCTTTTGTGTCTGTTGTAGTGGAGTTTGCTTTGGATCACCAATTTCATGGAGACGGAGAATCTCCAGGTGTCCAGGGATGCTGTTCTTCCTCCCCCGGATAAGAGCAAGAAAAGAAAAGTGCCGCCGACTGAGCATGACAAGGGTCTTCCTAAGAAGGGGTCCAAGAAACTTCCTCCCCCATCTTCTCAGGGTCTTAAAACTCAGGAGCAGCATTTAGGTAAGGGGAAGACATCTTCCTCCTCCAATCATACAACACGGGAGGAGGGCTTTCTCACAGTCTTTAATGATCCCCCGCCTCTGGAAGTACCTAAGAAGAATAAGGGGAAGGAGAAGATAAGCTCGGATGTGTTTGTCCCCAAATGGTCAGTTAGTACCGACCAGAAAGTGATTGGCAACATAGCGACTGCCGAGAATCTGGCCCTGAACTGCGTTCCTCCAGTTGACTTGGACTGGCTCTCAGAGATGGATGATGACACCCTAGAGAGATCTACCCTTACGTGGGTGTATGAGGTAATACTCCTTTCTTTCTATAGAGCCCAGGTTTTAGGCAATCTTCGCTAATTTTTCTTGCTCCAGGCTTTGGCTTTTGCCTCTGGGTTGGTGGAGTGCAAGAGAAAGATTGTCTCCATGTACACTGAGCTGGAGAAAGAGAGCCGGAGCTGAAGAAGGCTAGTCGTGAGAGTGATGATTGGATTCACCTTTTGGCTACCGAGGTGAAGGACTTGAAGGCGGGGAAGAAGGCTGTGGAGAAGGCTCGTGTTGAGGCAGATGCGAAGCTTGTGGCGGCGGAGAAGCCAGTTTAGTCTCTTTCTTCTTCTTATGAGAAGACTAAGGACAAACTGTGTGATATGGAGCAGCTGATCTAGGATCAGAAGGATGAGATTACTGCCCTGAAGTCGCAACTGGAGGATTCCTGTGCCAATGCTATGGAGGATTATCTTAGCTCGGAGGCCAACACCAGGGAGCATCTGAAGAGGGCCTCCAAGGTGTATCTGAAGGTGTCTCATTCCATTTAGGCACTAGTGAATGAAAAGCAACCTGACTTTGATTTTGATGGCATATCCAAAGTGGAGTACATGCTTACTCGGCTAGAATCAGGTGCTTATGTTCCTACTTCATCCAAGGGTCAACTGGAGATTCCCTGGCAGCATCCTTCTTCTGTGCTTCCCCCTGGGGTTAGCACTGAGGTTGGGGGGCCAATTTCTTCAACTGATGCGATGGAGACCGAGACTGTTGCTTTCGAACAGACTGAGGCGAATGCCACTATTTTTTAGCAGATCCCTTAGCAGCGTACTGAGCAGAATACTGAGCTACAGAGTACTGAGTTGGGAGAGGACAATCCTCCCTTAATACCCGCAGAGGGCGCAGTTCCTGCCCTGGATACCCATGACCCTAAAGAAATTTCTATAGTTTAGTTCTTCCCCTTTTTCTGCTTCTTTGTCACGTGTTGTTCCTTTTTTTTTTTGTACCAAAAATGTAACTTGCCTCTAAGGGGCTTTAATGAAGAATGATTACCTTTTCATCACTTTCTGCATTTCTTATCTCGTGCTAATTTCTTTGATTTTGCATTTATCTGAGCATAACCTTTATATCTTGTCTATAGGATGATCTTCCCGTGCCCGGTAGCACACCATCTGTCATTAAGGAGAGAGAGAAGGAATTACAAGCTCAGATTACGGCGTTGGCTGAGAAAGCGCTATTCTCATCTTGAGAATGAACTAGATTACTATAAGTCCCTAGAGAGTTAGGAGAAAGATTTGGTGGCCAGACTGGAATTTGCTTAGGATATTGTGGATACTGTTACTGACTATCTCTGGGCTGAGAAGTATGTTACTGCTAACCTTACTATAGAGCACGTTGTGAAGTCGGCGGCCTTTCAGCGCTTCAGCGAGGATAAGACACTAGAAGTTGCACAACATTTGTACGACAGGATAAAAGAAGCTGCCTCTCTTTTCAAATGGGGGAAGATTAAGTTGGGCTTTAATCCTTGGATTCCTATACAGGAGGTGGTGTTGGATCCATCTTCCCTCTTGATACCGTTCTTTCCTCCTCCTCAGAATGTTCCAGGACCTTTGCCCCCCAATCCTCCATGCCCTGAGCGTAGATATGTGTAGATAATTCATTGTAGCTTGGGTAGTAATAGCTGTCACATTTTATTTATGGAATCATCATATCGCTCGGTATTTGTCTGGCCCATGCTGCTCAGTTTCTCTGTCTTGATGAACGATTTTGTTCTTCTCTTTCTTTTTTTTTTTTGTGTGGCGCTTGCCCAAGAATTGCCTTTATGACAAAGATCTTTTTTCAAGGGATTTTGTTTGTAATTCCCAATGTGAAACATTCATTGACTGGGCCGTACTCAATGCTTTGTTTACTATGCCATTAATGGAACTTAAGTTGGAGCCTAATCGTTGCCTCCGTAGTTGAACCCTTTCCCAATTTTTGAAAGGTATAGGTGCAATGAGGTTTGGCCACGTGGCATTGTCAGTTATTCCTCTTAATTTTGGTGGTTGTCCTTTTATATTCCTCTCTTGAATTGAACCGTCGGTTTGCCCTTTAAATAATGCCTTTGTTTTCCACTTCTGCTACTCACAGCGAAGTCATGAGTTCTCTTCACAGGTATTCTTCTTGTAGTTTTGTCGAAGCCCTTATTCTTCTCTGGTGTTTTGGTTGTCGTTGCCTTTATGGCTATACCGAATGTATATTTTTTGAGGCTGATTCTTTTGTAAATGTAATCATTTTTGGCTCCGATCTTCAATCGACATTGGCCCTTACAGCTTCGATCCTCAATCAACACATCGTGCCATTTGGGTTTTCAGGCTTCTGGGTCTTCTTTCTGCGTAGTGTGCCCTTGCCATTGCTTGGTGGGGTCATGCCATCGTAGAGAGAATGAGAGTCTTAAGATGGTTATTTCCTACCGACCCTAACCTCTTCAGAGTTTGAGGTGTGGTGGTTTTACACAAGTAGTGCGCTGAAGAGCCTAAACCAGCGCCGCTCTAGTCATCTTCAACCTCCTTGTCTTTGGTAGATTTAGGAGACAAGTAATGGGGCTATTTTTGGCTTCGGAGGAGCTTCCAAATGCCTGGATGGTGATTCCCATTTGGCAAAATAGTCCCCCCTTGGCTTCTCGAGGTCGCTTTGGAATAGGTTGTATTGTATCATGAATGTTGGGTTTGGTCATACACTACCTGATGTTCTTGTTATGGCTACGCCTATTTCAAATTTCTTGTCCCCTGGTTCATCCGCTCCTTGATGTTCTTCCTGGGAGGATCAAGACAAGGCACATCGGGCTTGTGGGTTAGGCACATTTCAATCTCGCCCTACTTTCGTCTTCCAGGAGAAGAATCCAAGTGGAACCAAGCACAGTTTAACCTTTGTATTTGTAATACCGTTTGATGTTTGTATCAATCCCATGTACTTGTACCATCATTTGAAATGTCAATAAGGAACATGGTTGCTTTTGACTTGTTCCTGTTTTGGTTCTTTTTGTTGCACTTTGCTTTCTATGCTCAGTTTTTTGCTCCATAGTAATGAATTGAACTCTTAACCCTTTCTGTTGCTTGTTGTGCAATTCATCGACATACTTAGATCTCCATTCTCTTCATTGGGGAAACGCCCCTATGGTGCGACTCACCATTATGGTTGGATGGCCATTGTCTTCATTAGGAAAATGCCCTTATGGTGCAACTCACCATTATGGTCGGATGACCATTGTCTTCATTGGGGAAACGCCCCTATGGTGCAACTCACCATTATGGTCCGATGACCATTATCTTCATTGGGGAGTTTCTCCTATGGTGCAACTCACCCTTATGGTCGGGTGACCATTTTTTTCATTGGGGAAACGCCCCTATGGTGCAACTCACCATTATGGTCGGGTGACCTTTGTCTTCATTGGGAAACGCCCCTATGGTGCAACTCACCATTATGGTCGGATGACCATTGTCTTCATTGGGAAAATGCCCCTATGGTACAACTCACCATTATGGTCAGGTGACCATTGTCTTCATTGGGGAAACGCCCCTATGGTGTAACTCACCATTATGATCTTCTTAATGAATGCACAGAGAGGGGGGCTGAATCTATGCTTATTAAAATTTTTCGCAAACTCAGATTATAACAACCAACACACAATCGTATGGTCACGCACCAATCACTACAAAGTAGCTTGGTCTACCAGTGAACCACACCCACTCTGCAAGCAAGCACTTCAAAATAAAATATCAAACCACAACATAAGCATATACGTGGTTCGGCATAATAGCCTACGTCCACGGAGCAATACCCCTCACGAGTTTTGTGCTTTGCTCAACACATTTCTATTAAAAAACCTTATTACACAGGTTCAACACAGTTCCATATGATGCAGGAACCACAGGAAATACTCCCACACCTAACTATATCAGCACAGTAGGCTTTGAACACTAAAATTGAGTTTATATGAACAACCCAAATTCCCAACACTCAAAATTACATGAATCTCACTCCCCAACAAGACTAAATGATAAGAACGGGAACTTGAATGAAAAACAACCCCAAAAACAAAGTAGAACTATAACCAATGTCGATGCAGATCTTCTGCACATCAGTAGCAGCGTGCGGCATGTCCTGGGAGCCTCTGACACGGATCCCAATGCATCGATCTCTACTCAAAATGCCTTCATCTCTGAGAAATTTTGAATATTAAATCACAGAGTCATCAAACCCTAAATCCGACTTCACCACTACGTAGAGGACGTCAAAATATGGGGGGTAGCCTCTTTGCACAAATCCCGAAATTCAAATTTTTAATAGCCCAAAGTTTGAGGCAAAGATTGAGTCAGTCTGGACCATTAGATCAAATCGTACGGACGGCCCAGATTAAAATAAGATTCGATCTTCTGTCTTCCGCTTTACACTAGAGCGGAGCACACATAAGCCGTTGGATCCTCATCTTTGATATGAGATTAAAACAGAGCCATCAGATTAGATAGGATCTCCAATGAGAAGTCATCACTTAAGTGTACCAATTTCGCATGTGCTTAATTGTGAGGTGCCCATTTTGAATCTTTTATCTCAGCCATTGATTATGATTTAGATCAACCAATCAGAATAAGAGATTCTAATTCAGATTTAAAGATCAATCTCAGCCACACAATTGCTTGCAGTTTTTGGACAACGATGACTCATCCATGATCTATACACATGTCTAAAAAAGCTAGAATTTTTATCTCCCACTATTTTCCATGTGGGCTTCACATCCGTACGGTTGAAATTCTCATATGTTGCTTTGAAAAATCCACTAACTTGTTACAGAGAATGACTTCCAATAGCTTGATTTTCAAAACCTCCAAAAAATTTCTAAGTATATGAGCATCCACAATCTGTTTGACAAAATGCCCAAGAGGGCTGGGCTGCTGTACCCATGGGGCTGAGCTGCTGGGTTGCTATGCCCATGGTGCTAGGCTGCTGGGCTAGTGCTTGTGCAGCGACGCTGTCAAGGCTGTGATGGCCATATGGCCATGATGACTTAGTAAAATGCCAAGGTGGACATGCCACCTTACTACCCCCTGACACGTGGCACCCCCAGGTGGGGTCCACACTCTCTCTCCTCTTTCTCTCTCTTCAAAATTAACTCAAGCTTGCTATCCAACTTCACTGACAATGATCCTGATGCACTCTTCTGGCCTTCACACACATCAACCCGTAGCTCGAATGACAGTGTGGTTTGTTCACCCTAGTAGAAAAAAACTTTTTAAACATGTTGGCACAAACCACTTATCTTTTCTCTCTTATATGCACACTTTTCAAGAGTCTAAAAAAGGCTTCACAGTCACAGTTGCTGAATTTCAGATTTACTTGAAAACATGCAATTGAACATGTCATTTTCACAAATAACCATTGTTTAGCTCAAGTAACACTTGAAACACATCACCAACAAGAATTTAAACATGCATAGCCACTCGAAAGACTAGTGGGTCCCACCAATCATCAAACCAACCTCCAAACCAAGAAAAACACTGTTTTGACTTGAATTTTTAGAAATCTTGAACTTGAACCTTGTGGAGGCAATATTGCTCGAGTTTGACCTTGAACTTTCTTAGAACATATCCAATACACTGAAATAAGAGCCACCAAGAGCTTAAACCACCAAAAACCTCTCTATATTAAGAATTCACCTCTCAAACCAAGCCATTACCTCTTCAACCTTGCACATGCTTTCCATGAACTGTACACAAAACCTCCAGATCTCTGAGATTAATGTTGTTAGACCTCAAATACAATATTTATGAGATTATGAGCATGTTCAAATAACTAAACAAGGTGGCCTACACTCACACACTCATGCAATGGGGAAATATACTATGCAAACATGAAAAATAAGCATGAATGAAACTACAATGCTACTGTGTGCTACCAAGACATACCTCAAGGAGTCATGTCATCCTAAGCAGGATTGTCAAGAGTTGGAAACCCCTTGGAGAGCTATAAGCATTTTCCATGTGCATCACCTGGCTTACAAGAAGAGTCAGGCACTCAATGTTTTTGCCTTTCTACAGCTTTACTTTTTTCTTTCCCTTTATTTTTATTGGCAATGGTTATATGATAAAATGTTGAATGCTCACGCATGCCATGGGATTTTGCTATCCCTTTCATTTTCTAGGTCATGCTTTCTATCTTTTCATTGGAAGCTCACATGCCATGGGGACTTACTTTATTTATTAGCTTTGAGGCTCACACGGTGTTCCTTATTCCCAACTTGCAGATAAGCTTAGCACATTCCTTACACCACTGCTGTTTACCAAGTTGCCAACAATGACAACAATGCCATTAGATCAACACTTCTTGGCACAACATTAGTAATAACATATAAAATTTTCTTAAAAGAATGATCACAAATTTAATTACGAGAGTAAGCAATTGCTATAATTTGATGAGTAAGCATTGATATCTTTATCAGTCGTAGCCACACAAAACTTTGAAACAACGCCAATTTTAAAACAAACAGGAACTCATAAAACTGACCTTATTGATAAAATTTTCACAGATTTTTTGCATTCCAAAACCGTGGTATGGGTACTCCCTTCAAGGTCTCCAAATGAAAAGCTCCTGGCACCACTTGTTTGGAGATTCTGTATGGCTCTTCTAATTGGGTACTAGTTTTCCCATGGATCTCGGGTCTGAGGCTTCTACCTTGCGAATCACCAATTCTCCTTGGTGAAATTTCCTGAGTTTCATGCTTTGAATTATAATGGTGTGGCGTTCGCTGTTAGTAAGCCGCGTTTCTTACCCGAACTGTTTCTCGAATTTCCTCCAACAAGTCCAAATTTGCTCTTAATTCCTCATCATTAGCTTATGGGTTGTATAATTGTACCCTCATTGATGTTTCCCCTATTTCCACGGGGATTACTGCCTCGGTTCCATATGCTAGCATGAAGGGTGTTTCACCTATTGCAAGTCTTGTCGTTGTTTGGTACGCCCATAAAATGCTGGGTAGTTCCTCTGCCCATAATCCTTTGGCTGTGTCCAACTTCTTTTTGATTCCATGTAGTAAGATTTTATTCATGGCTTCTGCTAGGCCAATGGACTGTGGGTGCGTTACCGAGGTCTTTCGTAGCTGAATTTCGTACTGATCACTAAATTCCTTGAATTTCTGCTCAAATTTCTTTCCGTTGTCAGTGATGAGAGTTCTCAAAATTCCATATCTATATATGACAGAGTGGAGGAAGAATCTCCACACTTTCGTAGCTGAAATCACTGCTAAAGCCTCTGCCTCTATCCATTTGGTGAAATAATCGACGGCCATTACCACAAATTGTCTACCTCCTGATGCCTTTGGGAATGGACCTAGTATTTCCATGCCCCACTGTACAAAAGGTAACGGGCTTGAGATTGAAGTGAGTTCTGTGGCTGGTTGACGCGTGATCGATGTAAATGTTTGACACCTGAGGCAGTTGTGTACAAAACTCATTGGTTCCTTATGTAGAAATGGCCAAAAGTATCCCTGCTTGATGACTTTGTGTGCGAGTGCTATGCTCCCAAGTGTTGTCCGCAAATGCCTGTGTGAACTTCTCGTAGGACGTATTCTACTTCAGATAGCCTGAGACATTTTAGGTAAGGCATAGCATACGCTTTTTTGTAAAGTACTCCCCTAATCATGTACCGTGCTACTCTCATCCTTATCTTCTTTGCTTCTTCCTTATCTGTTGGGAGTGAGCCCCTTTGGAGATATGCTATTAGGGGATCCATCTAGCAGGGTTCAATCTCAATAGGTGGTACATCTTCGGTTTCTTCTATACTTGGTGCACCGAGCACGTCAATGTATATTATCCTACCCAGATCTTGAAATTCTGAAGTGGCTAGTCTAGAGAGTGTGTCAGCCGAGGCGTTCTGTGCTCGGGGTACCTACAATATTTAATAGCTAACGAATTCCCTAATTAAGTTGTGCACCATGCTCAGGTAATGTGCCATGCGTGGTTCCTTCGCCTCATACTCTCCATTAACTTGATTGACCACCAGTTTGGAGTCACTATACACGGTGATGCTCCTTACCACCAAACTCTTAGCCAAATTTAGACCTGCAATTAGGGCTTCATATTCTGCTCCGTTGTTTGTAGTCTAGAATTCAAATCTTAGTGTATACTATACCAAAAATCCTCCTGGGCTTGTCAATATCAGGCCTGTGCTATAACCGTTGGCATTAGATGAACCGTTCATGAACAAGGTCCAAGCCTCTGATACCTTTTTAGGTTCTATCTTTGGTGCTTTTTCCTCCTCTGGCAAGGTGCATTCAATAACAAAATCTGCCAGGGCTTGGGCTTTAATGGCGGTGCGTGGCTTATATTGAATGTCAAATTCCACCAATTCTATCGACCATGCTACTAGCCTCCCAGAATGGTCATGCTTGGCTAGGATTTTCTTCAGATGCTGGTTGGTAATTACTTCTATAGTATAGTCTTGAAAATAAGGTCTCAACTTCTGAGTAGCTGTTATCAGGGCATAGGCATACTTCTCCATATTGTTGTATCTGGTTTCTGTATCTAGGAGCACCTTACTAACATAGTAAATGGGTCTCTGTACCCGTCCGTCTCCTCGAACCAATACCACACTCACCGCTACCGTAGTAATGGCTAAATAAAGCTGGAGCGTGTCCCCTGGTTTCGGCTTGGTCAAGAGTGGTGGTTGGGACAAGTATCTATTCAACTCTGTGAATGCTGTCTGGCACTCTTCCTTCCATTCGAAGGTGAGCTTGGTCCCCTTTGTTTCTCTCTCTCGTGCTCAATTTTTCAATGCTTTGAAGAAGGGTAGGCAGCGGTCACCAGAGGCAGAGATGAACCTTCCTAGAGCCGCTACTCTACCCGTCAACCCTGTAACTCTTTGATTCTGCCCAGTGGATGCATCTCCAGTATGGCCTTGATTTTAGCTGGATTAGCCTCTATTCCTCTCTTTGAGACCATAAACCTGAGGAACTTTTCTGAGGTAAAGCCGATAGGTGCATTTTGCCTGGTTCAACTTCATTTGGCTTTCCCTTAAAACCTGGAATGCCTCATCTAGGTCAGATGTGGTGTTCTACCTTCAAACTTTTCACCAATATATCATCTACATATACTTCCGTTTTGCACCCTATTTTACCCTTGAAGATGTGGTTCACCAGACGTTGATACGCGGCTCCGGCGTTTTTCAACCCTAAGGGCATACGAGTGTAATAGTAAGTATACCTTTCGGTGATGAAAGAAGTTTTCAGAATATCAGATTTGTACATCTTGATCTGATTATATCCTGAATAGGCATCCATGAAACTTAACATTTCATGGCCAGTCGTTGCATCTATCAATAAATCAATACGAGGCAAAGGGTAGTAGTCTTTAGGGCATGCTTTATTCAGATCAATAAAATTGATACACATTCACCATTTGCCATTAGGCTTTGGTACCATTACAACATTAGAAAGCCATTCTAGATAGATGGCCTCCTCTATAAAGCCTGCTTCTAATAGCTTGGTTACCTCCTCGATCACCTTCTCTTGTCGCTCTGGGGCGAAAGTCCTCTTCTTCTGGAAAACTGGCTTAGAGGTGGGGTACACACTGAGCCTATGCTCAGCCAACTCCCGATCTACCCTCTACATGTCAGATGCCGACCACGCGAATATATCCGCATTGGCTCTTAGGAAACTCACGAGGGTGCTCCTTCGCTAATCAGTTAGACCTGCCCCGATCTGCACGGTACGTTCTGCATCCCCTTTAATAATCTCTTTGGGGATCAAATCCTCCGTGGCTCTGTTCTTTCATGCTCGGTGGTGTCCTGGTTATCGTCTAAGTTGATTATGAGCATCTGCGGTTCCTTACCCTTGGCTCTCAGATATCCCTCATAGCACCTTCGGGCAGTTATCTGACTTCCTCGGTACTCCCCAATCCCCTGCTCGGTTGGGAACTTCATTAATAAATGAGGGGTGGAGACCATCGCCTGTAGAGCGTTGAGCCCCTATCGTCCCAATATTCCGTTGTAGGTGGAGTTCACCTTCACTACCAGAAAGTTCATCCTCACCATAGCGAGCCTAGGCTCCATCCCCACCGTCACCAACAGTTCATTGGACCCCTCCACATAGACTGGGGTCCCATTGAATCCGTACAGGGGGATTCAACCCTCTTCAGCATCTCGGGTTTTAAGAGCATCTTCTCAAGTGCATCATAGTAAAAGATGTCAACTGAGCTCCTGTTATCCACAAGGATCCTTCCCACCGCACAATTGGTGATAGTCATCTTGATTACCAGAGCATCATCATAGGGAGCCTCCTTTTGCCTGGTACTTCTATTTGGAATACACTCTGAACATGGTTTTTCCTTGAGTTGGAGGTCTCGCCTCCCAACCCTGGGCCTCCATATATTATGGTTATTTCCCTCATGGGGGCATTCTCAGCATGTTGTTTCCCTTTGATATGGTCTTCTCTGTCCAACCAAGCAGGTGATTTAGGCTTCGGTTTGAGGTCCCGGGCACCATAATCTTGCCTTCTGTCATTGCCATCTTTCTTGACAAATCGGCCTAGACAGCCTCTCTGGATGAGTGTTTTTATTTCATCCTTCAACTGCGTGGAATCCTCTGTGTCGTGGCCATGGTCCTGGTGAAACCGGCTGTATTTATTCTTATTGCGCTCATGAACGGGTTTCACCATCTTAGCTGGCCAACGCAGGGTCACCTGGTCCTTGACTTCTTTCAAGATGTATGCTTGGTTGTGAGTGAGGGCCGTGTAAATAGGTTCTGGCTCCACATCACCCTTGAGAACCCATGCCTTCTTGTCCTCTTTCTTCCTCCTTCCTTCTTTTTCATCTCTGCAGCGCTTTGAACCGTTCTCCCCGATCTGTGCATCTTTCTTTTCTTGGCGTTTCTTCTCGGGTTTATCTTCTTTTTCTTGCTTGACGGTCAAAACTTCAACCAGATTGATATACTTCTCACAGCATGAGAAAAGTTCATACATATCTCCTAGTTCGTCGATGATTAAGGACTTCTTCAACTCAACATCTCGGATGCCACTATGCAATGACTAAAATTTCACCATCTGATATAGATTTTGTACCTCTAGGGCCTCCTTATTGAATCTTATAAGAAAGCTCCTGATTGACTCATCAAGGCATTGCTTTATAGCCAGGAGATTGGAGGTAGTCTTCCTATGTACCCTGTTTCTCATAAAGTGAGCCAGAAAGGCTCGCCCTAGGCCCACAAAGTTGGAGAGGGAGTATGGCTAGAGGCGTGAGAACCATTGTCTCGCCGCCCCCTTCAGGGTGGAGGGGAACGCTTTGCACATTATGGCGTTCGAGGTGCCTTGAAAGAACATCAAGGACTTAGAAGTTTCCAAGTGATCCTCTGGATCCGTCGTGCCTACGTATTGCTCTATGGTCGGCATCTTGAATCCTTTTGGCAAGGGTTCCAATCGAATCTCATCCGTGAATGCCAGGCCGGTAGTGAAGTGGAAGTAATGGTTAGGGGCTAGATTCTTTCCCTTCATGACCTCCTGGATCTGATCCTATAATTCCAAGACTTAGTCGTTCAGTGCTTGTTCAACTTTCATCATCTGGGAACCCTAATTCTTGGTGTTCCCCGGTACTTCTTTGCCCTTTCGCCTGGCATTGTTCGCGTTACTGTGGTTCTCACTATGCTCTGGAGAGGGAGTTCTTTCTCTGTCTTGTGGTGCATGCGGGGGTATTTGGATCCCCTGCAAGAAATCACGTTGCAGCCCCATCATCTGCTCCATCTTGTCCTACCAGCGAGTTTTCAACACGTCGAACTGCTCTACCATTACGAACCGCGGTGGGTCTCCCGAAAGTCTTGGATGGGATTCCTCCTGCTGTGATTCATTCACTTCGAGGATAGGATCTTCTACTACCTAGCGAGAGCCTGCGGGTTTGCCCAAAGTTCCCCCTGAACGATGGCGGGAGGAACAATTGGAGCAGCGGATGCTGTCGCGGCGGCCCTTGTGACTTTCGACTGATTTCTGGTGTTAGTCATGGTGGGAACTTCACAGGTTTCTGTTCTTCGCTTCCCATAGACGGCGCCAAAATGTTGCACAAAGAATCTTGCCGGAGGAAGATCCTCTAATAGTACAACCTTCAAACTAGCCCTGGGCTAGTTATGAATTAGGAAAAATGTAGATAACTCTGCTAAGTTTCTTGACTTCTTTATTGATAGATGAATGAATGAATACATGGGCACTAGGGCCCTTATTTATATAGATTTGAGTCCCCTCTCTTTCCTATTTCATCTTTCCATTTCGGCAGATGACCTTTCTTTTCTAGTAAAGGTGGTCCCTGCGTGCTCGAATTAGGAAACCTTCATAGAACGGAGATTCCGTCATCAAATCTTGGGATCCTTCCATATGTGGCACGTGAATTACGGTTATCAGCGTATTTCCACTTGAAAGTTTACAACTGGCTTTGCTGACATGTCCTGGCCGGTATAACTGTTATGAGCGTGACTTTTTTGGGTTTTGGTTTGGGGACTAGTTTGCTTTTAGCCCAAGTGGGGCCACGTGTAAGGTAGAGATTGGATGCACAAAAAGTGGTGTATCACCTCTTATGCTCAGTTTGTTTTGGTGTAAAATTTTACTTGGAAAATTTTTTACGATAAATTTTACTTCGTAAATGTTAAAGTTTACATGTTGAAAAGTTTTCCAATGTTTGTTTCCATATAAAAATAAGTATTGGAAAATTTTATACATGTAAATTTTAAAAAGTCAAATTTTTTGAAGTGGAAATTTTCAAGTTACCTGTAAAATTTTACGCCGAAACAAATTGTGTCTTTTAACTTTGATGATACCCAAGTGGTGAATTGGTGAGGGTGTTTAGTTTGATACACAGGTGTATCTAAGCTTCTAAATATTACTTTTGTACTCTTAATATTTCTATGGAGTCTTAGAGCTGTAAGACTAAAAAAGCCAAAAAAAAATCACTAGAGCAATATTTTGGGAAAAGCTGATTAAAGCTCCATGTTTTTAAGGTTCAAAAAATTAAATTCCAAACATGTAATTGATAGGAATCCAACGTAATTAAGGGTTCAAGTTTGGCCCTATCGGTCCAAACCTGCCTTGGCCCGCCCTGAGTCTAAATAGGGCTTGGGCTGAGATACCTGGTCCTAAGGGCGGGTCAGGGCTAGAAATTTCTGGCCCTGAGTTAGGGTCAGGTCGGATCGGGTCGGGGTTGAGGCCTCGGGCTCAACCCGGCACGGCCCAGTCTGACCCTATTTTAAGTTGTATTATAAAATATATATTGATATACTATATGTTATAAAGTATAAACTTTAAATGTCACACTTATTTTGTTATATAATATATTATATATGAAGATAATAAGTGATAATATATTTTATTATAGTGTTATTTTATACAAAATTGATAATTTTTTCCCTGACCCAACCCAACTCAGTCCAATCCATGCATCTCTCTCTTCCCCCACTCCATGATCAAGGCCAATCAGGATCAGCCTAGCCTGACCCTGAGGGTGGCTCAGGATTCGATTTTCCAGGCCCTGAGTTAGGGTCAGGCTGAGCCTGGGCCTAACTAAGGGGAGTCAGGGTTAGGCTAGGGTTTTAAAAAGCCTGGCCCAACCTGACCCTATTGCAACCCTCAATGCTATAGATGGAGTATGGAATGCTAACATGGGTCTTCTATTGAAATGTATTTAGAAGCCTTTATTTGGTTCCATCACATACTATTCACAGGCAAGAAACATACAACGTGTAACCAAACATCAGCACATATTACTTTATTAATTGAGAAAATATACTTTATACAAAGAAAAACAACATCAAGGAAAATGGGAGAAGGTAAGATCCTGTTTACACCCAGATTTCGCTCAATCCCTTCATGGCCGAATGGGAGGTCCTCGGCCATAGTTTGAATCGACCAATGGGTTGTGTCTGAGACATTGTTGCATTTTCCGATCAGACAAGGTAGGGCTAGATCCATCGGTCAGGAATCAGTCGGTCAACGTCAGTGACGGTTTTCAACAGTTAGGACGCAGATGGTGCACTAACCAGGAGATGCTGAGGATAATGGCAGACAAATAAGGAAACTGTTCTTACTGTTACTTTTATCGTATAAATAATAAGCAAGAGAAACAAGAGCAGGACATCAATCAAATACATATCAAACTTGTATTTTACTTATCTTTACTTTTTGCATTGTTCTTACTTTTCCCTAACGATGGTGTGAACTTAAGATTTCTTTTGCTTTAGGCACCTTTATGCTTTGCATTGTAGATTGTTCACTCCGAGTAATTCAAAGTAGAATTCTCATCCATTTCCAGTCTTTCTTAGTTTTGTTGTCTTTGAAAAGTCCTCGGATTGCTGGGGTGCGAGTAGAACTTACGATCGTTGTGACATAACCGAGTATTCTATCTTCATCTCGGTCATACCTCCAGCCCGACATAATTTTTGCGCAACATCTTTTGGCACGCCTAGTGGGACACTCGACAACAATGGTGGTAGATACCAGAGCAAGTTTATTGTTTGAGTTAAAATAATACCGCAAGCGTATGGGTCAATCGTAGCTACGGGTCGAACACGAGGAGATATGCGCCACTCTATTTAACTAACTTAAAAGTAATGCAAAGTGAACCAAATTAAAGTGTTAAAATTAAACTAATGAAAATTAATGCATCCTAACTCATAAGCATCTAACAAAATTAAAGGATTAAATTGGCGTCCTAACACATGAGCATCTAACCTATCAAACTAAAGCGAATTGAAAGGAATAAAATTGCAGCCATACATAATAACCACATAAAAAGAAATAAAGGAATAAAAGTGCATCCACAAACCACAACCATATTAAAAAAAATAATAAAAGAAATAGAGGGAGAAGAAGAAGAAGATAGAGAGAGATAGAGGAGAGGGAGAATGAGATTAAAGGTTTAGAGAATGAGATACCTTGTCATCAACATAGGAACTTAGACTAGGAAGCTTTAAACAAAAACTACTACAACCATTAAACTAGACTTATGAAATCAAAACTAAGAACTTGAAAGAACTAACCTTATCAAATCAAAACTAAAAACTAGAAAGCCAAAAATCACAATTTAGAAGGAAAAGAAGAGAAGAAATTTCACTAATTAATGAGCAACATTACAAAGGCGAGGGTAGGGGTATTTATAGGGGGAAGAGAGGAGAAGAGAGAAGAGGGAAGTGTAGGAGAAATATTCCCTAAGAAAAAAGAATATTATCTTTTCCTTCCTCCTTTACATTGCCTTGAATCCCTAGAAAAAAAGAAAAAAAAAATAGAAAGAGGGAGAGAAAAGAATTCTAGATACATAAACCTTCTATTTATTAAAAAGTAACTTTCTAATTCTAACTTGTGCTTCCTTTTCTTTGTATGTATCTTCTCCAAGCAATGAGATCAAGGCATCTTTGACCTTTCAACCTTTCATAGAAGAGAGAATATCTTTCAAAAGAAATCTATCCCGAGTAGAATTCCAAAAGTGCCCTTGAAAAGTTGGAGGAGAGAGAAAGCAAGGGTGATGATTAGGATTCCACTCACAATTAATGAAATATCAAATCTGTCCTTCAAAAAACGTGGAGCATGGGATGCTTATATGGGCCTCAATGTTGTATTCCTTACGAGAAATCACCCAAAATAGACCCAAATTTCATCCAATTTGGAATTTGGGAGCCCAAGATATCTCAAGTTGAAGTTGGACTGCTCCAGAGCCTTCCAAATGGAATCTTTCGGTTGACAGAAAGATAACTTTTGATAATTTCTCTAAGGCCCCTAGAATCTGAACTTCCGCTTTATTTTATCCCCTATCGACTATCAATAATTACAAATAAACCCCTATCCACGAAAACGGCCGTAACTTCTTCGTTTTAGCTTGGAATCAAGTGCCATTTGAACCGTTGCGAAGCTGACTCGACGGGCTATGCATCCATACTATTAACACCTCAAAATTATGATAAGGGGCCCACTGTAATCACATTCAAATTTGATTGATTGGCGTGATTCTTTCAGTGCTCAATCCAAACTTGATTTTCTCGACTCCTGGGCACTTCCGGCTATTTTTCACAAGAATTCACCTAAAACCTGAAAAGCATAAGAAAGCACCGAAGTAACTCTGTCCAATGTGGTAGAATGTATGCTTTATGCCCTAAGATTTCACACATAAATGTGCTCATCTTCTATGCAACAAAGACAGTGGAACTAACGAGTCTGATGGTGGAAATGCTGATCAGTTGGTCACTCAAGGTGAGGAATAGTTGGACATTGTCATCCCTCCATATGTGGTTGTGATCTTGCAAGGGTAGGCCCGTACGATCGCTGAAACATAAGGGTACCTACAAGCAGGATTGGAAGACATGAAAGCAATTGCTGCTTCCATGGCTTAGACCTATAATGGTACCCAGACTCAGTTCGAGGAGTTGATTTCCGTAGTCTTGGCGCAACAGTGGCCAATGCATGCCAGCCAACTTCGTATTGGCCAGGCCCTAGTGGTACAATCAAGGAGTGTGGTAGGGGCCGGAAATGGCTTGCCGTCTACCCAGACTGGCTTTCCCAACGTCTCAAGCCAGGCTGGCTGTGCTAGTTCGTCCAGCTAGCCAATGCGTCCAAATGGTGCAGCCAGAACCGAGCTACCTTAGAGCGGAGTCTCTATACCGGCAGTGCAAGTTGGGAACCCAACTGTTCCGGTTACCACGTCAAGCCCAACACACCCTCAGGTCTTAGGAGAGGAGTGCGCTGGGCATGCAAATGTGAGTTTTTATCAACGGCTAGCAATGCTTAGGATGAACCTACCAGATCCCGAATGGCCGTACGTCAGCCATTTCTTACCACCCCCAATGAGGGGCATGTAGAAGTCAAACAGAGACAGTCGATCTTTGCAGATCAAGCAAACTAGGTACTTGTGAACCAAGTAGACTTGATTGTAGAACCAAACACTTGCCAATCCCCCAAAAGACACCTTGTGAGGGAAGGTGCAACTTTAATTCCTTATTGCACACCAGCCAACATGCATCACTCCCTCGCCCGAGCCAGGATCTAAGCAGGGCATTTTGGGTCACTCCCAACAATCCCCCCCCAAATGCACGCCCAATAACAGAGCACCCATGGCACTAATGCATGCCCAATAACAGAGCACCCGTGGCATTAATGCACGCCTAAAAACAGAGCACCCATGGCACCTGGGAGACTCGAACTCGCGACCACCTACTCTGATACCAATTATAGAACCAAGCACTTGTCGATCCCCCAAAAGACGCCTTGTGAGCAAAGGTGCAACTTTAATTCCTTATTGCACACCAGTCAGCGCGCATCGCTCCCTCGCTTGAGCCAGGATCTAGGCAGGGCATTTTGGGTCACTCCCAACATTGACCCTGTTAATCCAAGAGTAAATTAACCCTTTATTTCAGCCCGTTACCCGGCCAGTTTACAGAAAGCCTTACCCTGAGCATTATGACCAGTTGGACTTCGATCAAAATTAGAAAATTCCTGAGTTTGCCAAGTTCTCAGGAGAGGACAACATGTCCACTATGGAACACGTGGCAAGGTTTGTTGTCTAGTGTGGGAACCTTGGGGCAAATGAGATTATGAAGCTCAGGTTCTTCCCAAACTCACTGACTGGGTCGACATTTACCTAGTACATTAACTTATCTGCCAATTCTATTCAAACTTGGCGAGAGATGGAAGATCAATTCCATGCTCAGTTTTACTGGACCGAGCCAATGGTGGCAATACCGGACTTGGCACGAATGTGCCAGTTGCCCGACGAGTCAATTGCCAAGTTTGTGAACAGATTCAAGTTGGCATGGTATAAGTGCCCGACCTTTCTGCAAGAGTCAGAATATGTGAAAATGGCTCTAGGAGGACTTTCTTTCGAGTTGCGAAAGTGATTTTCTGGTCAAGAATTCCCAGACCTCGGCCCACTTGTGGCCTAAGCAACCAGTTACGAGTTGCTCCTCAGAGAAGAGGAAGACCGTAGAGCTTCATCTTTGGGGACGTATTATAAACAGTCGGTTTTGTCAATCATAGGGGCTGCTAATCCCAATTTGGTCAACTTTTTTGATTATGAGGTTGACGAGGAATGTGAGGTTAGCATTGCCAAAATTGTCTTGGGTAAGCCCTATGTTTGTAAGGATTTATCTCCAGTTGGCGAACAGTAGAGTCCTAGTCCTCTGCCAAAGCCAACTTCGGCCAAGAATTTTGATAGTAGGACCAAGTATTCCTACCACATATCCAAGGCCGAGTCGATCTTCGACCACCTTCTCAAGGACAAACAAATTAAGCTGTTTGAGGGACACCATATACCGTTGGCGGACGAGATCAAAAACAAAAGTTATTGTAAATGGTATAATTCGTTCACCCATAATACTAAGAGCTGCATTATTCTTTGCATGGCATTGCAGAAAGTAATTAATGATGGGCGTTTGAAGTTCCCGGACAAGAGGAAAGGCATCAGGTTAATGGATGAAAACCCTTTCCCGTCGGTCAACATGGTGGACGCAGACCTGTAGAAGTTGCGCTTGCTTAAGAGGAAGGAACCACTGGTCACGTTAAGGCACCTCCAACACTTGGCCGAGGAGAAAAAGAAAGGGGTTATGGATGTTGAGGCCATTGAGCCCTTGTCAGATCAACAGTTTTGATGGGGGGTGTGTGTACACTATAAGAAGCTGTTTGAAGACAAGCCCCAAGCAGAGGTGGACACCCCTTCGATGGACTATCGGCCAAGTGAAAGAGGAGCAAAGTTTACGCGAGCATCAAGGCCGGTGAGGCAAGACAGACCGGGGCATCATCATGATAGGAATCAGTTGGGAGAACCTCAATTCCAACTAAGGGCGAGGATGAAAAGGCAGCTTGCAGAAGAGCGACAGGACCAGCAACTAGTTAGCGAACGAGGGGCGTCACGCCCTTCGATTAAGGACCGATTAGCAAGACCGACAACATTAGCTCCAACACGATTATAGTCTGTTGTTATCATTCCTAAACCTGAAGTGTTAGAGGGCACGTCGAGGAGGCTTCTTGTTCCTGACCAGCCTAGGATGGTGATTCCCAGGACAAGAGCCAAAGGGAATCGTCAAAGGGGCGTTGTTAGGCATCCAAAGTTCCCTTTCGACCAAGGAAGAAGGATGACCAAGAAGCTCAGGTGGCAACGGTGGCAACGACAGCAAGTGGTGGTTCGACGCCAGCTCAAGGAGCCACACTAAGAAAGGTCCTTATCCAAAGAGGGGCAGAAATGATAGCTTCCTAGGGTCCCAAAATGAAATGATGACCGGGTGAGTGTTTTACCCACAGTGGGGGGCCCAAAGGCTGGTGGGAGAGTTAGGCATCAGACGGTCGTGATTCTTGTGAGGGGCAGCAAGGGAGTGTTAGTTATGCTAGAGAGCACATCCCCTGAATGTAGGAAGAACTTTAAAACCAGCAAGGAAGTTGAACGTCAACCAGCAGTGGCTCCAGTAAAGGGGAAGGATAAAATGTCGACTTGCCCAGAGCCCGTTCGCCCCAAATGAGGGAAGGAGCCTAAAACTAGCTTTGAAATGGATCAGCAGTTGGATTTAGGGTACCTCACCTCAGCAGAAGGGGAGGAAGTCATGACCGGATCAGAATCTTCCTCCCCTGAGAGGGGAACATCCAACTATTCGGAGCAGGAGTACATCAATGATTTGGAGCTCCAATGATACGTTTAGATGATGGTTGGTACGATTCTGGTTAAAACCCCAGTCCATATGAAGGAACCAATCAATATGGTTTATATTCTGACTCAAATGTACCATTCAAGCTTCAAGGTGACGGATGCCATGGATGACGAGTTCGAGGAGGAAGATGGTGGTCCCATGATTATAGGAGCAGACCCAGGATGCATGAATAAGGATCCTGTTTCCCATGGTTTGCTACTAGTGGGAGTTGTCGGTCCAGAGCCATTGCCCCAGGGGCAACAATCCACCCAGTCAAGCGTGAGTTTTGAGAGGTCGAGCAGGGAGATGACTCAACACTTGAAGCCTATGTACATTAACATTCTGATGAATGGTAAGTCTGTTTCATAGGTACTGGTTGACAATGGTGTTGCGATCAACATACTTCCCTCAAGGGTGATGAAGTGCCTGGGTGATGACGAGGCTGGGCTTCTGTCAGCAGACGTCTCCATCACGAACTTCTTAGGTGGAGCATCTAAGCCCAGGGGTATCCTCCCTATCGACCTAAGAATTGGGGGAAAGGAGTCCCTAACTACTTTCTTTGTCATGGACGCTAATGCTAATTACAACGCCCTGCTTGGGCGAGACTGGATTCATGCTAACAGTTGCATCCCGTCGTCTCTACACCAAGTCCTAGTCTTTTGGAATGACAAAGGGAAGATTGAGTGGGTGAGTGCTGATAACAGACCTTTCCTAGTAAACGCAAGTCACGCCAAAGGCAAGCTCTATGGTGGAGAATCACCCCCATCACGTTCGTTGGTTAGGATGAGAAGGATAAGCCGACGGCTATGGCAACTACCTCAATGGTGGCGGAGGACGCTAAGCAGCTGGGTTATGCCCTCTCTGAGCTTTTCAGGCCATCGGGTGTCGATGGGCCTTTACTGAACAAAATTAAGTTTGATGGGTGAGAAGGATTGAGAGAAAATCATAGTAGTAGATTTAATAAAGAGACTATCCCTCTATCGTCTAGAACAATGGCTAGTTCCTTCTCAGGCCCATACGGCCGAGTGTTCAGTAGATGACAAAAACTCTAGTAAGGGTTTGGAGTTAAAGCATTTGCGACCAGCACCACCTAAGATGGAGGAGACTTTGATCGAAGTACAGGATCCACTTGAGGAAATCGACCTAGGCTCTGGAAACACGAAAAAACCAGCTTTTATCAGTGGTCTATTGGATCCCGGCTTCCGAGCATCAATTGTAAGCTTATTAGTAGAATATAAAGACTGTTTTGCTTGGGACTATTCTGAACTGCCTGGTTTAGACCTTGTAGAACATCATCTGCCCATCTTAAAAGGGTATAAACCAATTAAGTATCTCCCAAGGTGCATGGCGCCTGAGGTGGTGGCAAAAATAAAGAACGAGATTGAGAGGCACCTCAGGGTAGGGTTCATTCGACCAACTCATTATGTCCAAAGGCTAGCGAACGTTGTGCCTGCCCTTAAAAACAATGGAAAGTTGAGAGTCTATATAGATTTTTGAGACTTGAACGCAGCCACATCCAAGGATGAATACCCAATGCCTATGGCTGATATGTTAATCAACTCGGCCTTGAAGCAGTAGGTCTTATCTTTCATGGACGGCCACTCAGGCTACAACCAAATTTTTATTGCATAGGAGGACGTCGCTAAAACGACCTTTAGGTGCCCAGGGGCTCTAGGGACCTTTGAGTGGGTTGTAATGCCGTTCGGTTTGAAAAATGCTGGGGCTACCTAACAAAGGGGCATGAACCTCATTTTCCATGACATGATTGGGCAGTTCCTAGAGGTATATATCGACGATGTGGTAGTGAAGTCCATGAGCCAGGATGAGCATCTCGGCCACCTCCGTAAGTCTTTTGAGCAAATGAGACGGCATGTCCTGAAGATGAATCCCCTTAAGTGTGCTTTTAGAGTGTTAGCAGGGAACTTCCTTGGTTTTCTCATCAACCAGAAAGGGATTGAGGTTAGACAAGAATAAAACCAAGGCAATCATACAGACACCGGCTCCCCGAAACAAGAAGAAGCTTCAGAAGTTCTTGGGATAGGTTAACTACCTTAGGAGGTTCATCTCCAATTCCGCCGGTTGGGTCAGGGCATTCTCCCCATTATTACGGCTTTGGTCGAATGAGAAATTTCGTTGGGAGAGTGTGCATCAACAAGCTTTTGAAGAGCTTAAAAGATACCTGACCGAGCCACCTATGTTGATGCCGCCTCAGAGAGGCGTGCCTCTCAAGTTGTATGTTTTGGCCTCACCTGAGTTGATTGGCAGTTTACTCACCCAGGATAACGAGACCGGTTTTGACCAAGTTGTCTATTATTTAAGTCATACCTTGACCAATGTAGAGAGGAAGTATGTGCCCATCGAGAAGCTCTGTTTGGTGTTGTACATCACCTGCACGAAGCTCAGGTATTATTTGTTACCTACGAAGTTATTTGTTCTTTGCAAACAGACGTTATCAAGTATATGCTCTCCAGGCCGATTATTAGGGGGCGAATAGGAAATGGATGATGACCTTAACCAAGTTCTCCCTTCAGTATGTTCCTAAGAAATCAGTTAAAGGCCAGGCGTTGGCCAATTTCCTCACAATACATCCCCCGCTGGAGTTGGGTGAGAAGAGTTCGGACTCAGGGGTTAATGCTATTGCGCAGTCACCATGGAGATTGTTCTTTGATGGGTCCAGAACCAGTTCCTCAGTAGGGGTAGGAATTGTTTTGGTGTCTCCTATTAGCGTGGAAACCCGCCTCACTTTCCAACTTTGTTTCCCTTGCACAAATAATCAGGCTGAGTATGAGGCATTGTTGATCGGTCTTAGAACGCTTAGCGCTATGGACGTGAGAAACGTAAAGATCATTGGTGACTCCCAATTAGCCATCAAACATTTGGCCAAGGAAACCATTGCGAGAGCCAGGCTCTGCTTCCATACCTTTCCATGGTTCAACAGTGTCTGAACAAGTTTGACGATCCCTCGGTCAAACACATTCCACGGCAAAGAATAGTTTGGCCAATTGTTTGGCCCAAGAAGCTTCAAGTGCCACATTTTCGGAGGGTGAGATGGAGGAAGTTTTCACGATTTGGAGAAAAACTTTCTCATCCATTTTGGATGATGAGGTAGTTGAAGTAGGGTGCCTGAATGAGATTCAGCTAGATTGGAGGTCCCCGATCATCCACTTTCTCCAGAACCCCAATACGAAAGTTGATTGGAAAATAAAGTATCATGCACTGAAGTACCTGTTGTTGGGGGAAAAGTTGTTTAAACGAGGCTAGGATGATCTCCTACTCAAATGCCTCAGCTTGAATGAGTCCCTGCTTGTTATGGCTAAGGTGCACGAGGGTATTTGTGGTTCCCATCAGGCTGGGGTGAAGATGAGATGGTTGCTAAGACGCCACGACTACTGCTGGCCAACCATCCTGCAGGATTGCATCAGGTATGCAAAAGGGTGTCAAGCCTTCCAAAGGCATGCTCCTATGCAAGGAGTACCTACAATGTAACTCCACCCTATTGTAAAGTCGTGGCCATTCAGAGGATGGGCCCTTGATTTGATTGGGAAAGTAACTCCCCCTTCAACCCAAGGGCACACGTTTGTAATTGTTGCTACTGACTATTTCACCAAATGGGTGGAAGCGGTGCCAATGAAATCGGTCAGCCAGGATGTTGTGATCAGGTTCTTAAAACGGGAAATAATACACCGTTTTGGCTTGCCTGAGACCCTTACTTGTGATAACGGGTCGGTCTTCTCCAGAGGGGAGGTGGCCCAATTTGCACGGGAGTATGGCATGACCACTACCTTTTCAACACCTTACTATGCACAGGGTAACGGTCAGGCAGAGGCTAGCAATAAGGTAATCAAGGTAAATTTGTCAAAGGTCATTGACGATAACCCAAGGTCTTGGGCAGATATGTTGTCAGAAGTTCTTTGGGCCTTCAAAGAGGACAGCAATGAGAACTACTCCTTACGCACTAACTTTTGGCCATGGCACGGTTCTACTAATGGAGCTGACTGTGAAGTCCCTACGGGGTTGCAAGGCAATATATGCTAACGCCCTTAGAGTATTCAGACTCCTTGATGGCTGGACTTAAGAATTTGGATGAGGAGCGATTGTTAGCTCTCGATCGGATTCAGGCTCAAAAGGTCAAGGTGGCCAAGGTATATAACAAGAGAGTCAAGCCCAAGGCATTTGTTAAATTAGATCTGGTACTTAAGGTCGTACTTCCGATTGGCCACAAAGATCCCAGATTTGGGAAGTGGTTTTCCACTTGGGAAGGGCCATTTCTAGTTCATCAAGTCATAAAGGGTGGAGCCTACCATCTAAGGACACTGAATGGTTAAGTGCAATTGAGGCCATTGAACGGTAAGTACTTAAAGCGATATTATCCAACAATGTGGGAAGTGGAGGGCTTCCAGGCCGAGTAACGGACACCCAAACCAAATAAATAAAAAGATTGTTTTAGCTGAAAACAAATCGGCCATAAAATTATAAAGTCAAGAGGCTAGATCACACAGGATCGTCCGCAACAAAAAGGAAATAAGAGGCCTCATGCCTCATGGGATTTGTCCTTTGGATCTTCCTTAACTTGATCGAGCACCTTCTGGATCCTGTCTATTTCTGCTCGATCACAAACCACCTGGCGCGAAAGCTTATCCTCTATGGCTAGGATGGTCTAAAAATTTTTCTTCTCAGAAATGGTAAGAGCAGCCCCAGTTGCGAGAGCTCCTTTGGTGTGGCTTAGTTTTTCCAAGACAGTTTCCCTCTGTCGATCCAAGTTAGCTAGGTCAGCCAGTTCAGCCACAAGCTGCTTCTCTTGCTGTTGAACCCACATAGCTCAGATGCTATGGTATGAAGGCTTTTCCTTTTCTCGATTTTCAGCCTCAAGTTTTCCTCTTCGTCCTTTATGGCCTGAAAAGCCGGAGGTAGGTTGTTCACCATCAGGCAAAGTAGGTCCACAAAACTCAGGCTGCATTGTGCAGATTGAGGCTAGAACTTGGCCAAGCCATAATGGCCTGAAGAGCATCAATCATGGGCTCCACTTTGCCTTGATCTAGAATTTGTTCCACCGATAGACAATTGCTTTCTTCTAGGACTTTCCACACTGCTACCACTGCAGGGGAACCTGGTGGTGTAAGCTCGACCTCTTCCAAGGTAGGCATAGCGGGAGACCCTACGACAAGAAGATCGTCCAGAGAGTCATGCAGCATGGCCAATGGATCTTCTCCCTCCTACAGAGTTCTGATGATTAGAATAGTTGTTGCAATCAGAACCAAAAGGAAAGGTGAAGAGATACCTATGCCATGGATTCTATTGGAGGTAGGGCTTGGTCTTCCCCTTCTTCTTCTTGAATGGGGGTGAGCAGGGATATTTGGTCGGCCCTTGCAGTAGAGGGAGCCTGGGTATGCTCATTGATGGCTGTATCAAGTGCTATGGGCATAATAGTATGCACGACAATGGCAAGACGAGTGGAATCGGATTCACTGAAAGCGGCGACTCTTGGCACCTGCTCCGGTAGACTTTCTTTCATGGGACTTTTTCCCCAATTGATTGCACAGGGGAGGCTGTGCTAAGGTCTAATTTGACCGAAGGAGAGAGGGGACGGCCGGTCCATAGAACCTTTTGGTGGGTGCATCAGACTTAAGGATGGAGGACGTGGACTTGCTTGAACTTGATCGAGAGAGCTTGGACAGAATAGCTTTGTCAGCCTCATCATCTTGTTGCTTCTTTATCTTTGGCTTTATCGACTAAGAGTCAGGTTTGGCCAATGAACGGTGGGTCATCACAACTATCAGGGGCACGTGATCCTCGCTATCGATGACCTCTACACTTTCAGCCTTCTTAGAACTGCCTGCAATCCCTCAACGTAGCCATTTGAAAGGCAGTTGTTCTCCTTCTCCCTTCTCTTCATTCTCTGAGCCCACGGTCACAACCTGTTCTAGCGAACGGACAGGAAGCGCAACTACAGCAGAAAGTTAGGATGCAAAGTCAAAATCAGATGTTGGTAATAGAAACAAAGGAATCCCAAGGGATACCTAAGGACTCGCGATAACAAAGAATTTTAATGTGTTGTCTGTCTGATTGAAATTCATGGTCTAAGGCATAGAGACCAGGGAAAGAAGCTTCTTTGGCAGCAATAAAAGACATTGGCTGAACCACATCAGCTATTACGAAGTGGGCTTTAGGCCGAGGAGGTTGTTGGTCCAGTAACCTAGCAAACTCCTTCTCAAAACGCTTCATGTCCACTCGTAAGCCCTTCATCCTTCGGCTGGCATTTTCTGGACGTGATTCATAGTCTCGAAGTTGGCTCTCCCTTAGGAGTCGCATGGCATCGCAATGTCTTTCATTCATGATGAGCCAGCCTGGGTGGTACTTGGTTTTGAAAAACTCTTTGTATTTCACAATGGTCTGGTAGAGATAGGAATCAACATTACCTTCACCAAATGCTGGTCGTTTCTTTGATTTCTACGGCAAGCCAGAAAACTTATCAGTTGAATCAGCCCGGCCGAAGGTGGAGAACTGGCGATCCTCAAAAGAATCAAAATCATCATCGTTGGACGAGAAGTAGTACTTGGACCACCAAGCATCAAAGCTCTCAGTTGTGGTAGGTAGAGGAGTGAAGTAACATGGCCGAAAGGTAGATTGGGTCGTGTTGCTTATAAAGGACACATCCCCAATACTATCATAATCTTTTAGGAGCCACCGATCAGGCCCACCGTTAGAGATTGAAAAGAAGAAAGGAACTAGGATGCTTTGCACTAAGCCAAACTGGCGAGCCACGAACTGAGGATTATAGGGCTCTATGCTACATATGTTATTTTGGTTATGCTCAAGATACACCCCATAGTGGAGGTATCGGCATATGAGGAAGGAGGCCTAGAGATCCCCGTGTTTGAATGGGTCTTCAATGGCTTTAGCAAGCCAATCGGGCAGACTTTCGAAATAGTAAAATGGGGTGAAAGAGGCAGAAGGACGGATCTCCTTGAGTTCAAATAAAAACTCAAAACAATCTGTAAGAGTCTGAGATACCGGCGGACGAAGCAGCTTGAAGCCAATGGCCGGATAATCATCGGCCGATGGGGATGGATTGATTTCAGGGAAGTACGTGCTCGGCCAAAGTTGTAGAACCCAAAATGGGCCTCCACCATGAGCGAAACCAGATTCCATGGGGTCATTACAACCCCGGTACAAAGAAGAAAGTATGAAAGCAGCAAGATTGACAGGTTGGTCAATAGCTATGGTGTTTGCGAGACCGAGGTAGGCTTTGGTGATCTTATCGGCCTAGGTCCATATAAGGCAGCGACAGATCCAGGAAAGCAGGAAGGCTACATATTCTTGTTTGTTCACCGGATCGCTCTGTTTCTGGTACTGGGAAAGGTAGGACGTGTAACTAGCACTCTTGGTAAGGTTTAGGTCCCAGTCCACTCGGGAGCAATCAGAGCTGCCATTAATTTCTTCTCCTGCAGCCTTTAGGCCTAGGAGGGCCCCCACATCAAGAAGAGTGGGGCTCATCATCCCACAACTGAAGTGAAAACAGTTGGTCAAACAGAACCAAAAGTGGAGAGCAGCGTGAAGAAGATCAGCGTCGCAGGAGTAGTGGATGGTTGACATATGAATGGCATTATAAATGCTAAGTTCTTTCCAAGATTTCTCTTTGGCAGAGGACATCCACTTCACCCAGTCAGTCCACTCAGAATACCTAACGGCCCAATGCAGCTTAACAGTGGTAGGTTTGTACATTAGGGTGGTGGGAATTCCCTTTCGAAAGAAGAGATGGTCGTTTGGGTGAGATGGGAAGTTAATAATGGACTCACTGGCAGAAGGATCCTCGAAGGTAGGACCTAGGATAAAGTGACCAGAGCGGGGAATAAATACCTCTAGGTTCATAGTAGGATGCAGAGCAGCATGCCTCTCTTGAAGACGATCAGATCCAGTCTTGGAGCCACCTACTCTTTCCTGCTGGCTCATTTTCTCTTCGAGTTGTAGAGGTCCAATGAAGAAGATGAAAGGGTTGTTTCGCATAGACAAGGAAAGGTTGGAGACAAAAAGAGGGTTTTAAAGGGTTTTGACACCCAAGAGGTAAGAAGAATGATTACCGCCTTGGGAAACAGTGAAGATAACCCAAAGGCCATGAGTGCCAGTTTGCGATTGGGCCACGTGTCCAGGCCAGCATTTTTTTAGGAAATCTAATCACATCAATGTACGACACTCCAAAAGATATTTTGGCTGAGCAAAACAGAGTAGGCATGAGTCTCGAGGGCTCCTTTTTATTGACCTCTAGACTCACGAGGGGCATTGTTTACACCCAGATTTTGCTCAATCCCTTCATGGCCAAATGGGAGGTACTCGCCCATACTTTAACTCGACCAATGGGTCATGACCGAGACACTGTTGTATTTTTTGGTCAGACAAGGCAGGGCTAGATCCATCGGTCAAGAATCAGTCAGTCGCCATCAGTGACGGTTTTCAGCAGTTAGGATGCAGATGGTGCACTAACCAGGAGATTGTGAGGATAGTGGCTGACAAATAAGGAAATTGTTCTTACGGTTACTTTTATTGTATAAATAAGCAAGAGAAACAAGAGGAGGGCATCAATCAAATACAAATCAAACTTGCATTTTACTTATCTTTACTTTTCGCATTGTTCTTACTTTTCCCTAACAATGGTGTGAACTTAAGGTTTCTTTTGCTTTAGGCACCCTTATGCTTTGCACTGTAGATTGTTCACTCCAAGTAATTCAAAGTGTAATTCTCGTCCATTTCCATTCTTTCTTAGTTTTGTTGTCTTTGAGAAGTCCTTGGATTGCCGGGGCGCGAGTAGAACTTATGATCACCGTGACATAACAGAGTGTTCTGTCTTCATCTCGGTCATACCTCAAGCCCGACATAATTTCAACGCAACAAATCCATAAGCCTAAATCCACTGTGTGTGTCCACAAACAACCATTGTTGGAAAACTAGGTCTTTACTCAGGTGATCCGAGTTTAGTTTTTTTTGTTTTCAAGTAAAAAAATAAAAACCTAGTCTAGAGTCTTGAAGACTCACCCAGTGTTAAAAATGTTTGGTGTATGATGTCTTGTATTTCGTCGCTTGCAGTAATAGGTTGATTCCAAAGGACTGTTAAGAGGCAATAGGAATCTGCTTGCATTATGCTTTATCTTCATTAAAGGAGCCTCAACAAACTGGGAGGGCCCATCTAGGTGTTCTAGCCCCGAGGAATTTCCTTTTGCATAAAGATTTAAGTATAAATTTGTAGCAAAATTTCTTCTCTGTAATCACTCTGAGATAGGTGTGAGGACGAGCGGTTATAACCCTATTCTTCATTGATAGTAAATCGGATCTCATCTCACCATGGACATAGGCAATCTTGCCAAACCATGTAAATCTTTGTTTTGTATGATTTTTATTTATGATTTCAATTCTTTTATGCATCGTTATAGGTTTCATTTTCTACAAAAAGTGATAAAATATGATTCTCGTCTTCCCGAATTGCTTGTGCCTCGGTAGTTTTACTTGAGGTCTACCAAAACTCTTGAGTTTGGTCATTTCTCCTCCCATATATTTGTTGCCCTTAGGTAATATTTGTGGTCTATAACCACTAGTGTACATTGTAATTGTCGTTTTCTCCATCGATTGATCAACCAAAATTTATAAATTTGTGATTCTTTTTTTCTTGAATTTTTCAATGCTCTTTTATAGAAAAATATTTGTGTGGGGGGAGCATGGCACCTACACCTAGACACAGAAAAGGGTAAAATGACTATCCCACCCCCCAACAAAAAGCAAAAATACTACCATGTTGATGCTTTAACGTGCATTCCCATTGACCCCTCATGTAAGCAAGGGACACTCTCCCCCTCAAGAAACACTTTCCTATTTTATTTTTAATAGTTTATTTATATTTATTGTATTAAAAAACCTGATTTTCCAACAATGCTTGAAACATAAATCATGACATGAAACCAAACTTCAGCCAACATACCTTGTAAAATGAGGTTGAGGTGGGAGGCTTAGAGATGGATTGCGATCAATTTATAATTATGGGAGAGAAAATGTTGCTTGGTAGTGTGGCCCCTACATCATGTGCACACCCAGATTTTGCTCCACTCCTTCATGGTCAGGTGGAGGCACTCAGCCACAAGGCACCCCGACCAAGTGGGTTGACCGAAGCATCATGGCGCTTTTCAATCAAAGTTGGTTTCATCGGCCAAGACGATGGACGGTTAGAACTATTGATGGTTTTTAGCAGTTTGGGCTGGGAAGGTGTGTTAACCTGAACATGGCGCGGTTGTGGCCGACAATCACGGAGACCGTTCCTTACGGTTACCCCTACCAAATAAAATAAGCAGGAGGAGCAAGGAAGGTGCATCAATCAATCACACAACAAACCTGCATTTTACTTATCTATATTTTCCTTGTACTGTATTCTTTTCCTTTCATGATAGTGTGAACTTAAGGTTTTTCTTGTATTTTTCTTTATGCACCCTTGCGATTTGCGCTGTAGATTGTTCATGCCAAGTAATTTGAAGTGCAATTCCAGTCCATTGTCAGGTCATTTTGTCTATTGTCTTTGGGAAGTCCTCGGAGTACCGGGGCACGAGTAGAACTCTAAGCCACAACAACTGTGTAGGGTGTCTTATTCTATTCCTGCCATACCACGCTAGTTTAAGGATTTTCGGTACAACATTCTTGGGACACCCGGTGGGACACTCAATAGTGATGGTGGATACTAGAGTGAGTCAATACAGTAAGGATAGTAACATTGATGAGTCTGATGGTGGAAATGCTGATCAACCAGTCGCACAGGGTGAGTAACAGTTGGATGCTACTGTGCCCCCTTTAGTGACTGCGCTATTGCAGGGGTAGGCCCGCACGGCCGCTGAGACACAAGGGTACCTACAAACGGGGATAGAGGACATGAAAGTCATCGTGGCTTTCATGGCCCAGGCCTGGTTCGAAGAGTTGGTTACGATGTCTTTGGCCCAACAACGGCCGCCTCAGGTTACCCAACTTCGTATGGGTCAGACCCCGGCCATTCAAGTTGGCAGTGCGATAGGGATCAAAATCGATCAGCCATCCATCCGATTTATCCTGGTGTTTTCAGTCAGGCCGGTTGTGCTAGTTCATCCAGCTAGCTAGCACGTCCAAGTGGCATGGCGATTAGGACCACACCCCCTCAAAATGGGGTTACTGCTCCAGCGTTGCAGATCAGGAATCCGATTGTGCCGATCACCATGATAGGTCCAACAGTAGGCCCCCAGGCCTTTGGAGGAGAGCGTGCTGGGCATGCAAGTATGAGTTTTTATCAAAGGCCGATGATGCCCTGAATGAATCTTTCAGAGCCAGAATGGCCATATATCGGTCACTTTCTCCCACCTCCCAACAAGGGGCAAACAGAGGTCTGGCAGAGGCAGCCGTTGGTTGCGGATCAAACCAATCAGGTAGATTTGACCCGATTGATCCAAGAGCAAATTAATCCCTTGATTCGGCCTATTACCCGGCCGGTGTATAGGAAACCTTACCCTAAGCATTACGACCAGTTGGATTTTGGGTATAATCAAAAAATTCCATAGTTTGCCATGTTCTCGGGAGAGGACAGTATGTCCACCGTTGAGCACATAGCAAGGTTTGTTGTTCAATGTGGGAACTTCTTGGTTAACAAAGTCATGAAATTTAGGTTGTTCCCAAACTCTCTGACTGGATCAGCATTCACTTGGTACATCAAGCTATCAGCTGATTCGATCCAAACTTGGCGTGAGATGGAGGATCAGTTCCATGCTCAGTTTTACCGGATTGACCCCCTCGTCTCCATAGCGGATTTGGCATGCATGTGCCAATTGCCCGACAAGTCAATTGCTAAGTTTGTCAATAGATTCAAGCTGGCGCGATACAAGTGCCCGACTATTTTACAAGAGCCAGAATACACTATGATGGCTCTGGGCGGGCTTCCCTTCGAATTGCAGAAGCGTTTTGCTGGTCAGGAATTCCAGACCTCGATCAACTTGTAGCCTAAGCAACCAGCTATGAGTTGCTCCTCAAGGAGGAGGAAGATCGAAAGGCCTCATCCTTAGGAACTTACTATAAGCAACCGGTTTTGGCGATTATGGGGGCTGTTAATCCCAGTTCAGTCAACTTTTCAAATTTTGAGGCTGATGAGGAATGCGAGATTAGCATCGCCAAAGTTGTCTCGGGGAAGCCCTACATGTGCAAGGCTCTGTCTCCCATGGGCGAATGCACAGGGGCTAGCCCACTACCAAAGCCGACTCCTGCCAAGAATCTGGATAGTAGGACCCGATATTCTTACAACATATCCAAGGCTGAGTCGATTTTTGACCACCTCCTTAAGGATAAGCAGATCAAGCTGTCAGAAGGACATCATATACCTTCGGCCGAGGAGATCAAGAGTAAAAGGTATTTCAAATGGAACCACTCTTTCACTCATAATACTAATGGTTGTATTATTCTGTGCAAGGCATTACAGAAAGCTATTAATGATGGGCGCTTGAAGTTCCCAGACAAGGGGAAAGGCATCATGCTGGTGGATGAGGACCCTTTCCCGCCGATCAACATGGTGGATGCTGACCTATCAAAGCTGCACCTGCTTAAGAGGAAGGAGCCGCTAGTCACGTTGAAGCATCTCTAGTATTTGTCCGAGGAGAAGAAGAAAGGAGTCGATCCGAAGGCCATTGACCCCCTGCCAGACCAAAGTTTCCAATGGGGGGTTTGTGTGCATTGCAAGAAGCTGTATGAGAATAAGCCTCAGGCAGAGTCGAGACCTCCTTCAGTGGACGATCAACCAAGCGGTAGAGAGGCAAAACTTGCATGGGCTGCAGGGACTACCAGACAAGTTAGGCCAGGGCATCCGACCGTAGGGTCTAACCACGGACGGTCAGGCGAGTCCCGATGACAACCAGGGGCAAGGTCTGAAAGACAGTTCGTTGAAGAAGGTCTGGACCGCCAGCCAGCCAGTAGAC
Organism: Telopea speciosissima; assembly: GCF_018873765.1. Classification (NCBI taxonomy): domain Eukaryota; kingdom Viridiplantae; phylum Streptophyta; class Magnoliopsida; order Proteales; family Proteaceae; genus Telopea; species Telopea speciosissima. Next base: position 37,417,455 of record NC_057924.1, read on the forward strand.
TTGAAAGAAGGCCACGGTCATAGCCATCAGCCAAGGACCATGTGGCAAGGTCGTCAGCATTGAAGCCACCGCATTTACAATCTGCTATCACCTTGCGAGAGCAAGAGGCGCAAGAGGGCTCACCAAGAAGGTTTTCCACTCCCTATCCACCTAGGATGGTGATTCCCCGATCAAGGGCTGAGAGAGATTACCATTAGAATGTTGCGACACATCCAAAGTTTCCTTTCGACCAAGGGAAGATGATGACTAAGACCCAAAAGCGCATATGGTAAAGACCGCAGGCAGGAGCGTGACACCAGCTTGAGGAGCCGCCTGGCCATGTGGGGGTATTCTCATCCAGGGAGGAGCAAAGGCGACGGGCACGCAGGGCCTCAAGAGGGAGAGATGAACAGGTAGGGGCCTCGCTCTCCTTGGGCCATCCTGAGGCCAATAAGGGAGTCAGTCAACAGATAGCCAGGCCCTCTTCCAAGGGGAAGGAGAAGATATTGGCTGAGCCAAAGCCTGTATCTCCTGAACAGGGTAGGGAGTCTGAGGCGAGTTTCGAAGTGGATCAATAGCTGGCTACAGGCTACCTTCCTTCGGCAGGGGAGGAAGGAGGCAAGACCAAGTCGAAGTCTTCTTCCCCTGAGAAGGGAATATCCAATTATTTAGAGCAAGAGTACACCAATGATTCTGAGCTTCAATAATACATCCAGACCATGATGATCGGTACGGTTCCAGTTAAGTCCCCAGTCTTGTTGAAGGCCCTGGCCAACATGGTTTATGCCCTACCACAAATATACAAGTCAAGTTATGAAGTAGTGGACATCGTTAATGAGGAGTTTGAGGCAGAGGATGGTGGTCCTTTGATTATGGGCATTGATCCCGAAAGCGTGGTCGAAGGCCCCACTTCTCATAGTTTGTTGACGATCAGCATAACTGACCCAGGACCTTTGGCCAAGGGGCAGTACTCCACCCAGTCGAGCGTGAGTTTCGAGAAGCCAAGCAAAGAGATGACACAATTTTTAAAGCATTTGTACATCAATGTCTAGATTAAAGGTAAGTCTATTTTGCGAGTTTTGGTTGATAATGGAGTCGCGGTCAACATACTCCCCTCGAGGATGATGAAGCGTCTGGGCCATGATGAGGTTGAGCTCCTGTCGACAGACGTCTCAGTTACCAACTTTATGGGTAGGGCTTTCAAACCAAATGGCATACTTTCGATTGATCTCAGGATTGGGGAAAAAGAATCCTTGACCGCTTTCTTTATCATGGATGCCGATGCTAACTATAATGCTTTGCTGGGGAGAGATTGGATCCATGCCAATAGCTGCATCCCATCGTCTCTCCATCAGGTGTTGGTCTTCTAAAATGATAAAAGAAAGATTGAGTGGGTGAGTACCAACAATAGGCCTATCCTCGTCGACACAAATCATGCAGAAGGTAGGCTCTATGGTGGAGAGATCACCCCCATTACGTTCATCGATCAGGACGAGAACGAAAGACCAATAGCGATGGCAACAGCCTCGATAGTGGTCGAGGAAGCTGAGCAATTGAGCTATGCCCTTTCTGGGCTCTTTAGGCCGTTAGGCATTGACGGGCTTACACTGAGCAAAGTCAACTTTGATGGATAGGAGATCTAAGAAGGAAGGCGTAGCAGTAGATATAATAAAAAGGCCGAGCCTCTACAATCTGGAACAACGGTTGGTTCCGGCTCAAGCCCACATGGCCGAGTGCTCTATAAATGGTGAAGGCATAAGTCGAGCCTTAGAATTGAAGCACCTCTGGCCGGTGCCACCCAAGATGGAGAAGACGTTAGCTGAGGTCCAAGATCCACTCGAGGAGATTGATTTAGGCTCTGGAGATGTCAAGAGGCTGACGTTTGTTAGTGGCCTACTCGATTCAGGGTTCCGAGCGTCAATTGTAAACCTTTTAATGGAATATAAAGACTATTTTGCTTGGGATTATACCGGATTGCCTGGTTTAGACTGGAGTCTTGTAGAGCATCACTTACCCATCCTGGAAGGGTATAAATTGGTCAAGCAACTTCCTAGGCGCATGACGCCTGAGGTGGTGGCAAAAATTAAGGACGAGATTGAGAGGCTTCTTAAGGCAGGGTTTATTTGGCCAACTCACTATGTCCAGTGGCTAGCAAACGTCGTTCCCATCCTTAAGAAGAATGGGAAGTTGAGGGTCTGTATAGACTTCTGAGACCTGAATACTGCAACATCCAAGGACGAATATCCAATGCTGATGGCAGATATGCTGGTCCATTCGGTCGTAAAACCCAGATTCTGTCATTTATGGATGCTCACTCAGGTTATAATCAAATATTTATTGCCGAAGAGGATGTGTCCAAAATGGACTTTAGATGTCCTGGGGCTCTTGGGACGTTCGAGTGGGTTGTGATGCCCTTTGGTTTGAAGAATGCTGGGGCTACCCACCAAAGGGGAATCATTTCCACGACATGATTGGTCATTTCTTGGAGGTATATATTAACGATGTTGTGGTCAAGTCTATGAGTCAGGGGGAGCACCTCCGGAGATCCTTTGAACGGATGAGATGCCATGGCCTCAAGATGAATCCCCTTAAGTGCACTTTTGGGGTGTCAGTAGGGAATTTCCTCGGTTTCTTCATCAACCAAAAAGAAATTGAGGTCGATAAGAAAAAGACTAAGGCAACCATGCAGATGCCATCTCCTAGGAACAAGAAGGAGCTTCAGAAGTTCTTGGGACAAATCAACTTTCTTAGGAAGTTTATCTCCAACTTCGCTAGTCGGGTTAGGACATTCTCTCCGTTGTTACGACTTCGGTCAAATGATGAATTCCACTGGGGGCTGAGCACCAGCAGGCTTTTGAAGAGCTTAAACGCTATTTGATAGAGCCCCCTGTATTGATGCCACCGCGGAAAGGAGTACCACTTAAGTTATATATCTCGGCCTCAGCTGAGTCGATCGGTAGTTTACTCGCTCAAGACAACGAGATCAGTTTTGAACAGGCTATTTATTATTTAAGCTGTGCCTTAACCGATGTGGAAAGGAAGTACGTGTCCATTGAGAAGCTTTGCCTGGCATTATATGTCGCCTATACCAAACTCAAGTACTATTTACTACCCACGATGGTGTTGGTTCTTTGTCAAACAGATGTCATCAAGTATATGCTCTCTAGGCCAATTATAACGGGGCGAATAGGAAAATTGATGATGGCCTTAACAGAGTTTTCACTTCAGTATGTTCCTCAAAAATTGGTCAAAGGCCAGGCCTTAGCCGATTTCCTCACAGTGCATCCCCCACTGGAGTAAGGGGAGGCAGGCGTAAGTGAGGGAGTGAACGCCGTCGCACAGTCGCCCTGAAAACTATTCTCTGATGGCTCCAGGACTAGTACCTCAGCAGGGGCAGGAATAGTGCTGTTATCCCCCGTCGGCACTGAGACCCACCTCACCTTCCAGCTTTGTTTTCCATGCATAAATAATTAGGTTGAGTATGAAGCCTTAATAATCAGCCTCAAGACCCTCAGTGTAATGAGAGTCCAGAATGTCAAAATCATTGGCGATTCACAGTTAGTCATTAGGCATCTGGCCAAAGAATATCGTTGTGAAAGCCAGACTTTGCTTCCATATTTTTCTTTAGCTCAGCAGTGTTTGAGCAAATTTGATGACACCTCGGTCAAGCATATTCCATGAGCAGAGAATAGTGTGGCAAACGGCCTGACCCAAGCTGCTTCAAGCATTTTGTTTTTAAAAAGCGAGGTGGAAAAAGTTTTCATCATCCAGAGAAAGACTTTCTTGTCCATTCTGGAGGATGAAGCATTTGAGATAGGGTATTTGGACGAGGTTCAGCCAGATTGGAGGTCTCCGGTCATTCACTTTCTCTAGAACCCTGATGCTAAAGTCGACCGAAAGATGAGGTATCGTGCATTGAATTATCTGCTACTGGGAGAAGAATTGTTTGAACGGGGCCAGGTTGATCACCTTCTCAAATGCCTAGGTCTGAATGAGTCTCTGCTTGTTATGGCCGAAGCACACGAGGGGATTTGTGTGGCGCCCACCAGGCTAGAATTAAGTTGAGATGGCTGCTTAGGTGCCACGGTTATTATTGGCCAACCATTCTATAGGATTGCATCAGGTATGCGAAGGGCTGCCAAGCTTGTCAAAGACATGCACCTATGCAAGGAGTGTCTACGACACAGCTCCATCCTATCGTTAAGCCTTGGCCGTTCAGAGGATGGGCTCTTGACTTGATTGGAAAGGTTACTCCCCCATCGGTTTAGGGGCACGCGTTCATTATCGTGGCAACTGACTACTTTACCAAATTGGTGGAAGTTGTGCCAATGAAGTCAATCAGCTAGGCTGACGTGATAAGGTTTGTGAAGTGCAAGATAATACACCATTTCGGTCTGCCTAAGACCCTCACCTACGATAATGGGTCAGTCTTCTCTGGGGAGAAGTATCTCAGTTCGCATAGGAGTATGGTATGACCGTCACCTTCTCCACTCCTTACTATGCGCAAGGTAATGGTCAGGCCAAGGCAAGCAACAAGGTTATTAAGGCAAATTTGTCTAAGGTCATTCATGATAACCTAAGGTCTTGGGTAGAGATGTTGTTAGAGGTTCTTTAGGCTTTCAAGACCTCGAAGAGGACAGCAACAGGGACTACCCCCTACACGCTAACTTTTGGTCATGATGCCATTTTGCCTATAGAGTTGACCGTAAAATCTCTACGGGTGGCAAGGTAATACGAGATGACCCCCAATCAATATGAGGGATCCATGTTGGCTGAACTTGATGACTTGCACGAAGAGTGTTTGTTGGCCCTCGACTGGGTTCTGGCTTAAAAGGTCAAAGTGGTTAAGGCCTATAACAAGAAGGTCAGGCCTAAGACGTTCGTTGAGTCAGACTTGGTATTGAAAGCTGTATTACCAATCGCATGCTAGGATCCCAAATTTGGGAAATGGTCGCCCACCTTGGAAGGGCCATTTGTTGTGCATCAGGTCTTGAAGGGTGGAGTGTATCGTTTAAAAATAGTGGATGACCAAGTGCAATTAAGGCCGTTGAACGGCAAGTACTTAAAAAGGTACCACCCAACAATGTGGGAGGTAATAAAATGACCTAAGGCCGAGAATCGGCCATAAAAAAAAAAAATAAAAGAAACAAAAGAAGATTGTTCAAGCCAAGACAGAATCGGCCACCACAAAATAACAGTTCCAAGGGCCAGATTATGATAGATCGGCCAAGTAAAGGAGTTCTCAGAGCATTAATTTTAAGGACGTCATAGGTTCCCAGGTTTATCTTCCAGGTCTCTTCGGACTTGCTCTAGCAGCCTATCGACCCTAGCTATCTCTGATCGGTCAAAGGTTACCTGGCGCGAGAGTTTCTCTTCTATTGCCAGGATGGTGTGGTATACTTTCTTTTCAACAGTGGCCAAGGTAATTCCGGCCAATGAACCTTTGACCCACTCTAGTTCTTCTAACATAGCCTTTCTCCAGCACTCCAGATCAGCCAGCTCAGCCTCAAGCCTTGTCATCTCTTGACGGTATCCATGCAGCTTGGTTGTGAGGGTTGTGAGTTGTGCCTTTTTCTCAGCCTTAAGCCTGGAGTTTTCCCCTCCATCCTTTAATGCCTGAAATGTAGGGGCCAGGCTATTAACATCAGGTGCAGGAGCTCTGTGAAGTTTTGAGCTGTGATGCGCTATTCGAGGCTGGAGCTTGGGTTGGCTATGATGGTCTGGAGAGCGTCGATCATGGGCTTGGCCCTTTCCTAGGCAAGGATTTGCTCAACTAAGAGGGTGCTACTTTCTCCTAAGGTTCTCCATGCTGCCGCAACCTCAGGGGAGGTCGGTGGTGTAAGTTCAACTTCTTCAGCAGTGAGGGCGGTAGGAGAACCCACAGCAAGGAGGTCATCTAGGGAGTCTGTCAAACCCTGCTCTTGACTGACTAGGATTTTGATTGAAGGACAGGAACCCCTGACATGGCACCCATGCACACTGTGGAGTATTACTCCATTGATTGAAATTGATGAGGAAACCCTCGGGATGTCTTCCTATATACCTGTCAGAAGATGGATAGTTGATCCCTGCAATTGCATAGCTCACAGCATAATGTACTGCCTGAACTCCAGGTATTCTCTCTTCTCTCTATAACTCTGGGTCCCACCCCTGGGAATGAGTGCAAAAGACCCTAAATGACATGTGGGTACAAGGCCCTGACCCTGGGTCAAACCCCTGTGCAAGCCCACAGAGAATCAGCCTTCTGAAATCTCTGACGATGCAGACATGGGCGATGAGACATCACCCAGAGTGGAAAAATGGATTATTTTAATGAATTGATCTATGGGGACCACCCATATTAGACATGGGCACCCTCCATAGGTTGAGGGGAGTCTGAGGGACCACCTCATACCCTTGGATCACCATGGACCCACCTGAGTACCCAGAATGGCTGAAAATGCAGTAAAAAATGCATGTTAAAAACACGCCTTAGTAGCCAAACAGGCCCTAGTTATGGGCTGGGCTATAAATAAGGGGCCTTAGGCTCATTTTAGAACCATTGGCTACTGTTCAAATGGTGGGGGAAGGGAGAGGAAAGAAAAGAGAGAAAAGAGAAGGAGAAGAAGAGAAAGGAAGGAAGTAGAACAAGGAGGAGCAGCCTTGCATCCAAGGATTGATTCGAGCAAGCCTATGAGCTTTTAGGTATAGAACCATACCCCTGATATGTTGCTCCTTTGCTGTTACTATTCATCACTTCATTTCCTTGGTGTTTTGATGGATATCAGACCACTAGCAGCCTAGAACAGCTGGGTGCTGCCATGTACCATCTCTGATCCACCATGCAAGCATGATGAATGGAAGATCTGACCATTTCATGATGATTTTCACATCTGTTTTTACATCTGAAATCGAAACCAGAACTGTGCCTGGCTGCACTGCCATGTTACACTAAGAACAAGCTATTTGTGGCCCTGATTGCATGCTCTGGCTGCATGAGACCTAGCCCTAGGTGGTAGCAGTCTTGGATCATTGTAATAAACATGAATTCAGATTTGCATGCAGTCGAAACATTGATTTGCAACTGAAGAAATCCTGGGTTACTATTCACTGGGCTGGGCTGTTTGGGCAATTCCTGGCAGCCAAGTGGTGGGCCCAATTGAAAATCCACATGGGCCAGTGCAAAGTATGCCCCTGGGGGTCCAAGATGACCTAACATGCATGGGGAGAAGATCCATGCACTGCCCATAGCTCAAAACCTTGGAATCTCAGCCTGATTCCAGTTTTGCAATCTCTAGGCGATGCATTGGGTGATGTAAACATCACCCAGAGACATCGTCCAATGAATGAAACTTCACTGTTTTGCTGATCTGACTTGGAGGATTCTACCTATGGGCCAAAATACTATGTAGGGAGGTGGAAAATGACCTAAATGCCCCTCCCCACATCTGTCCACATGAGTGAATGCTTTGAGTACCCAAGTGGGCCCCGCAGGACTTAGAAACCTTGTTTGTGGTGGTCTTGTAGGACTGCCAGGTTGGGGATTATACTGTGTGACCAATATGACCTATGGACATGTACCAATGTGACAAATGACCATTCTGCCCCTAGGCCACCATCTGTGGATGATGCACCGGGACATAGGCCTAAGGCCCAGTGCAAGGCCCAGAGAATTCCAAGTGATGACCAACTATACACCGAGTCAACCCAGTGAGTTTAGATCAACCCTAGGACATCCAAAAATAGTTTGGAATAATAAATGATAAATTTTTTATTTATATCTAGGATTTGATCCCGCGCTCGAGGCCTATAGCCAAACTGTAGCCGAAACTAAAACTACAACTGAATTTCTAGAATCAGACCCAGGTGAGTGAAATGTTATCGTGTATGTATGTGTAACAATATTAATTATGTCGGCAATTAAATTCTTTAATTATAAACGCTATGCTATTTAATTTTGTTCAATTACTCAAAACTATTACACATTGCTTGTCTGTTGATCAACACTGTAATTTTAACATGATGATTGTGAATGTTAGACTACATGCCGTAGTCGGCTTGGAAATGAGGCTGGTGGTAGCCCGTAGTATGGGATACGATTGACACCGCCTGACTCATACGATGCCATATAGACATGGGGCTAGAGTTTCATCACCCGTGCTACACACCCTTGCCAACAGGGGTTAAGGTGTTGGATGACTGTGAGGACTACCGTAAAACCTCAGGCGTTTACGCCAGGAAGCCTCAGCACAGCTGGGATGCCCAGGGTAAATTTATCGGGAAGCCTCGGGCTACAATCTTAGGAAGCACCGAAAGGTGAATTATGGCTATATGCCAAGGAAAGTTTATGCATCAGTAAGGTGGAATGATATTGAGTCGGTTACCTCACTAGTTCAATCTAGAGGGCCAGTTGGGCTGACCTAGGTAGGGAGATGCTGGAGCCGGCTGGTCCTCTCTGACAACTCAATGGGTGTATCGTGGGAAAGGGTAACCAAGCCCACACCAGGGATACATGTATTGGGGATTGTAGTAGCACTAACCTGAATTAGTTGTATTGTTAGGTGGCTAATAAATAATCTGGACTTGCATATCATGTAGGATCATGTGGAATGTGGTTGCATGTGCATGCATGATGATATGTTTTGCTCATGAGCTCGGTGGGGCTCACACTCTATTATATATGTTTTTCTTCTAGATGATTCTATAGGTGGATGCCGCTATGGTATAGCGACTCATTACGAGGAGGAGAGCCCTGGTTATTATGATGATATTGGTGTGGATCCCGACGGAGGTCGTACCGATGATGCAAGTGTTCTCAGTGGTTATTGATGAAGACCAGTGAGGGGCGCTTCTGATGCTTTTTGTCTTGGGGACTCCTTTTTGTTTTTTATAGGAGTTTATCCCCATCCTTGGTTCTGTCTTAGTCTTTTCTTTTCTTTTTGGGGTTGAGTTATCTCGCCCTATATATATATGTACTTTTCTTTTGCTTATGTATATATCAGTTTTAGTTTTCAGTTGTGGGTTGTACTGAGGAATTATTCAGAACATATGTGTATATATATATATATCACCATCATTCCCGTATCCCTACGCTTTCTCTTTGTTATTATAATTGTAGTTTATCTGCAGCACTCTGATCTTACTTGTAGTAATGTGATGAATGTGGGACCGTGAATGTAATAACTGCTTCTAGATCCGTGGGATTTGGCGGATTGCCATTATGCAATTTGGGTCACCTACCTAATCCTCCCAGAGGGTGGTTTGGGGTGTGACAGAGTCTAATAGCAGGGCCATTGGGTCATCTTCTTTCTCTTCTTGCAACAAATTTTGAAAGTTAGGATTGCTCCAGTCCTACTACCAAGATGAGGACAAGGACAAAAGAGGTACCTATGATGCGGGCCCCATCAGAGGCGTGGCTTCACCTTCTTCTTCCTCCCGGATTGGAGGCAACTGGGGTGACTGGTTCTCTGAGGCTTGAGCTAGTTGTGGAGTCACAGTTTCTACTTCATTGGAGGAGGATGGCTTGACAATGCTGGGCGTGACCATAGCAAGTGGGGTAATGGATTCAACATGAACAGCGATAGTCGGCCCCGACACTGGTAGAGCTAGCTTCATTGGGCTTTTCTCCCCAACACTTTTCATAGGAGAGGTCGCACTAAGATCTATCCTGACCGAAGAAGAGTGAGGAGTGGCTAGCAAAGAAAACTCTCTAGGGGCAAGTGGACTTTTTCCCCCAATAGACTTCGCAGGGGAGGCTGCCCTGAAGCTTTGCTTGATCGGAGGTGAGAGTGGGGCAATTGGCACAGGAGGATCCTTTTGCACACCAGATTTGAGGGTTGAGGATGTGGACTTACTCAAACTCGACCGAGAAAGTTTGGATAAGATGGCTTTTTTGGCCTCTTCATCTTGTTGTTTTTTCACCTTCGTCTGACTCGACGGAGGGAGGGTTAGGCCTTAGTAGCAAGCGGCGCATCATCACAACTTTCAATGGGACGCGGTCCTCACTGTCAACGGCTTCTTCACTATCGGCCTTCTTGGTTTTACTGGTCGTTCCTTGGCATAGCCGTTTGAGGGGCTGCTGTTTCTTTTCATTCACTTTTTCTTTTCCTTTCTCATCTTTTTCTTCACTCTCGGAATCCATGGTCACGGTTACTACATCTGCAGCAAGAGGCCAGTCGACAGAGGTATAGGCAGTTAGAAGAAGGAAAGGATCTTATACTTAGTTGTCTGATGGGCATGAAAGGCGTTACCTTCACTTGTTGTCGACCATTTTCTCGATTTTGATGGCAGACCGGAACACTTGGAGTCGACTTGGCTGGAGGTTGAAGATTGGCGGTCCTCCCAAGCCTCAGCATCATCATCGTTGGACCAAAAGTAGTACTGGGTCCACCAGGCATCAAAACTTTCGATAGTTGTAGGCAAGGGAGAGAAATAACATGGCCGAAAAGCGGAAAGGGCCATGCTGCTCAGGAGAGTCACATCTCCAATACTATCATAATCCTTTAAGAGGCGCCGGTCAAGGCCACCTTCAGAAACTGAAAAATAGCAGGGGACTGGAATGGCTTGTGTAAAACCAAATTAACGGGTCAGAAACTGAGGATTGTATGACTCCGTGCTACATATGTTGTTCTTGTTATGCTCGAGGAACACCCCATTATGGAGGTCTCGGCATGTTAGGAAGGAGCCCCAAAGATCCCAATGCGCGGCCGGATAAGCAATGGCTTCACCTAGCCAGTCAGGCAAACTCTTGGACGAGTGAAATGGGGTAAAGGAGGCTAAAGGGCGAGTATCCTTGAGGCAAAAGAAGAAATGAAAGCAATCTGTGGGAGAACACAACAACGTTGAGCCAAGCAACCTAAAGCTGATGGCCGAGAAATCATCAGCCAACGGGGAAGGACTGAACTCTGGAAAGTAGGCGCTCAGCCAAAACTGCAGAACCCAAAAAGAGCCTCCACCGTGACCAAAGCCAAACTCAACAAGGTCATTGCACTCTCTATACAGAGAGGAGAGTACAAACGCAGCAAGATTTATAGGTCAGCCATCGGCCAGGGTATTTGCAAGGCCGAGGTAAGCCTTGGTGATCTTGTCGACCCAAGTACAAATGAGGCAGCAACAGATCCAGGAAAGCAGGAAGGCCACGTACTCTTGTTTGTTCACTGGGCCGCTTTGCTTCTGGAACTGAGTGAGATAGGAAGTGTAGCTGGCATTCTTGGTAAGGTTCAAATCCCAGTCTACCCTAGAACAATCAGAGCTGCCGTTGATCTCTTCTCCGACAGACTTCAGGCCCAGGGGTGCTCCCACGTCCAGAAGAGTTGGGCCCATCATCCTGAAACTGAAATGGGAAGAGTTGGTCGAACGGGACCAGAAATGGAGAGCAGCATGGAGAAGGTCAGCGTCACATGGATAGTGGACGGTGGACATGAGAATGGCGTCGTTAATGCCAAACTCCTTCCAAACTTCCTCTTTGGCAGCAGACATCCTTTTCACCTAGTTGTTCCATTTGGCGTACCTACCAGCCCAATGTTGCTTCACAGCGGCAGGCTTGTATTTCAAAGTGGTCGGGATACCCTGATAGAACAGAGGACAGTCATCTAGGTGAGAGGGGAAGTTCTTGATGAATTGACTGGCTGAGGGATCTTCAAAGATTGGACCCAGCATAAAGTGGCCGGAACACGGAATGAGTACTTTCAGGTTCACGGCAAGGTGCAAGTCAGCACGTTTTGCTTGAAGCTTGTCAGCGGTCATTTGGGAGTCGCCGGCATCTTCCTTTGGATTCATCTTCCCGCAAGTTGCAGAGGATCAGGCTAGAAAGCATGATGGTCTAAGGAAGAAGAGAGAATGAGAGGGAAGTTGAAAGGTTGTCGCACAACCAATAATGCCGAGGGGTTTAATAAGGGTTTTGTTTTTTTGAAACTCAAAAGAGGAATGGTGATCGCCTTGGGAAACGGCGAGGATAACCCAAAAGGCACGAGTGCCAAAACGCGATTGGGCCACGTGTCCAAACTAGCAATTTTTCATCAGTTACAATCACATCAGACTACGGCGCAGCAGAAGATATTTTGAGCAAAATTGGAATAGGCACGAGTCCCGATGGCTCCTTGAATCGAACTCCCAACTCATGAGGGGCATTGTTCACACCCAGATTTTGCTCCTTTCCTTCACGGTCAGGTGGAGGCACTTGGCCACAAGGCACCCCGACCAAGTGGGTTGACTGAGGCATCATGGCGCTTTTTGGTCAAAGTTGGTTTCATTGGCCAAGGCGATGGACAGTTAGAACTATTGATGGTTTTTAGTAGTTTTGGCTGGGAAGGTGTGTTAAACTGAACATGGCGCGGTTGTGGCCGATAATCAAGGAGACCGTTCCTTACGGTTACCCCTACCATATAAAATAAGCAGGAGGAGCAAGGAAGGGCCATCAATCAATCACACAACAAACCTGCATTTTACTTATCTTTATTTTCCGTGTACTGTTTTCTTTTCCTTTCATGATGGTGTGAACTTAAGGTTTTTCTTGTATTTTGCTTTATGCACCCTTACGATTTGCACTGTAGATTGTTCATGCCAAGTAATTTGAAGTGCAATTCTAGTCCATTGTCAGGTCATTTGGTCTGTTGTCTTTGGGAAGTCCTCGGAGTACCGAGGCACGAGTAGAACTCTAAGCCGCCACAGCTTTGCAGGTGTCTTATTCTATTCCAACCACACCACGCTGGTTGAAGGAGGATTTTCGGTACAACACATCAGTACAGGGACCAATGAGAGCACCCCTAAGCATCCAACAAGGGGGTGGGGCGATCATTTCACTAACCCTATGCCTAGCATAGGGGCCGCAACCAAACAGCATTCTTTTTCCTAGTAATCATTTACAGAAATAACAACATAGTGATAAGAACAGTGTGAGAAAAGATCCACAAGCCCATAGTTTAGAGTGTGGGGTTAACTATCCACTTAAATGGACAGCTAATCCACTAGGAGACGCAGAGGTTAGAGGTCCTACCATACTATTAAAGTTCAGACGTAAATCACTCACCATTGCAATTTCTTCAGTCTTTTCAGGAATTGGCTCATCTGATAGGACGAATCCTTAAAGCTACAATATCAAGCTCTAAAGGAAAAATACCACAAAACCAAGCTCTACTCATTTGTAGAAAGTGGACTAGACTTGTATTTGTACCTAGCTATAACAATAAACCTTTAAAGAGAATACTATAAGAAGCTAGCAAACTTTCCAAACACATAACACAAGAAGGAGAAAAAAATAAACGCAAACAACTGAACATCATTACGATAGTATAAGTTATAAATTAGGAGTTTTTTTTTTTTTTTTACCCTTTCAATAACACTGTGCAGATTGAAGAATTCAGCTCTCTATCTTCTAAAAGTAGCTGGGAAAGGGGTGCAAATATTTCTTGCAACAAAAATGATAAAGAGGGAGGAAAAATCATACCTCCCTACTTCTAAGAGTAACTAGCTGGAAGAGGTAGGAGTTTTTCTGTAACAAGAATCATTGGAAAAATAAATAATAATAATAATAATTTTATTTTTTTCCGATATTAGGTTTTATGCAACTAAAAGTATCCAAGAACTACCAAAAGGATGAATTATTTTAAGGGGAAGAGTGCGAGAAAAAATTAATAACGATTTTTTTATAAGTAAATTATATTAAAGATAATAAAAAGGTAAACGGGCAGCCACCTAGAACCCCCTTTAAAACAGGCTTAAAGAGGGGAACGAGAGGCCCCTAATAAAACTAAGATAGGTCCCACATCAACATAACAAGGAAGTTATAACCGATAGTGGATACATAAATCAGCATCCCCTTTAACCAATTTACAAATTTCTTCTGGGAAGTCAACAAGTTGGAGAATAGTCTCCACATCACTCGTAGGTAAGGAGGCAATGTAATCTGCTGGTTGATTCACCTCCCTCTTTAACAATTCGTTTTTTGCCATTTTTTCCTCAAATTAAAAGTGGGAAGTAATTGTTAACTATCCTATTAGTACCATAGAAATCATTTTTAAAAATGATTTTTTCTTTTCAATTAATTTTTTTTTTCAGGTTACTTTCAATTATTCTTTTTCCTTTACTTCCATGTTAGAATCTCAAAAATGAAAAATTAAATAGCTAGTAAAATGTGTCTATGTAGTTTAAGTAATTAAATGATCCTTTATTAAATTCTTCATTGAATATAGATTCTCTATGATATGATCACCATTTTCGTATAACCCCGGCCCACCCATGTATTAGTATCATATTTTTAATATAAATGAAAGAGTATAAAAAAAGACAAGACCATAAGCTTTGAACATACATTTAGAGATAAAAATGGATGTTTACCTTGAATCTGAACATACTAAATAAGTCCTTTTAAATTAAAGGTATGGAACAACTAACAGTGCAATTGTTCAAGTAACTTGGCTGATTTCATGGAGTTTAGATTATTTTATGTGGTTAAAATAATGAATGATAGTGATGATTATCTTCATTATTAAATTAATGAAGCTTCAAGTTTAGATAATGGGCTGGGTGTGGAAAGACAGTTAAATAACTAAGAATTATTTAAAAAATGTGCTAGTTAAAGTGAAAAATTCTCCTCGTGCAACCATCCAAGAATGGAGCATCTTAATAGAGTGTGTTGAGGGGACACACAGAAAACTACTAAGGGAATTCATTCTGATAACATTTTCATAACTAGCACAACCTCAAATCTCATTCCATCTAAAACAAACAAGTTGGTTGGGTGGAATCTTTTTAGAAATTAAATAATAAAAAATAGGGGTGATGTTCTCTGTGTCGTAGCGCAACCTGCACCCACACACATGAGGCTACCTTTCAGGGGGGATAGGGTGGTCATTTCATCCACCCCTATGTCTGACAGAGAACATTTGACCTAAAAACATTATGAATCATTCGATTAAATCGCAGTTTAGACTTGACCTCGAGATCAGATGAACATGATAATTTGATCAAATGTATCTTTCTCTGATTGTCAGATAAAGAGATCGATATTAATTAGTCAAGACTCAGGAAGAAGGGAATACAAATCGAATGTAAGGATCATTCATAGATCTGATCTTTGGTGCTTGGCCAATGAAGTTTTCCGATCGAGTATTTGATCCATTTGCATGTGCAGCAAGTGTACGGTTAAAGTTAATAGAATTTTAAGAAATAAATGACCTTATTGATGATTTATCATAAAATTCAAAGGGAGCAGATGTAGGTCATGTGATTATCCAAAAGCTTACATTCACTTGGTAATATCTTAAAAGTTTAAATTGGATCTATGGTGTCATTAGTTGTCAAAATAGAATTACTTGTGAACAGATCCTAGCAGAGACTAACTAGCTAGACGGACAGAAAGGCAGCCAAAAGACAAGTTGTAATTAAAAGTTAGATGAGGTAGTTATCAATTCATATTAAAACGAGCTTTTAGTTTGAATATTATAAGGAATTACATTTCCAGCAGGGCCAACAGTCTGCAAGAAAGAAGGCTGTCTTTCTCTCTCTCTTCAACTACTCCCAAAGGGGTCTAGTGTTATATACCCAAAGTATCATATATAAATTTCATATCAAACAATTGAGAGTGATGACACACCATATTTTTATCTACTCAATCCAAGGATGACACGTGGAATGGCTTGGAGTCCAAGAAATCAGTTTCGTCCAAGACTTGTTTGCTATGTACCTGGCAGTTAAACCGGTATAGACCACGTGCATGGCAGTTAAACTGGTATAGACACGTCAGCAAGATCAGTTTAAGAGAACCTTGATGGATTATGACTGCTAACCACTACCTGTGTGTAAAGAGAAGATTCCTGACCCCTGGAAGATAGGAGAGGATCCCTCCTTCACAAAGAATGGGATACCAAGAACGACTCAACCTGATGACGAGGAGGGAAAGCCATTTGGCAGCTCTATTGTTGTAGGATTGGGGGGAGAAATTGTATAAATAGAGGCCCTTATGCCCCATGTAAAGGGGATTCAGATTCAGATTCAGATTCATTCACAATCAAGTAGTCATTCCTATATTCACTTGATAGAGAGAAAACAAAGCAATCAAGAGAGTTTCAAGAATGTCTCTCGTTCTCCATTACTATTCCCATTCCTAATTCAAGTGTTGCAGAGAGAGAAACCACGCCATTTTCTTTGTGCAAAATTTGTGGCGCCATCCTTGGGAACTGAAGGAGAAAAGATCCACGAAGATTCCACAATAACAAACGGTCGCAACCAATCAAAGATCTTGAAGGCCGCTGCTCAAGAAGGGGTGCAGGGGGGACCCTCAGACCAACACGTAGGACGGGATGATGTAATCTTGGAGGAGAGCAATACCCAGAAGGAAGTTTTCCAGCCAAGACTCCCTGGAGATCCACCACAATATGTGACGATGGAATAATTCGAAGCGATGTAGACCCGGTGGCAAGGCTAGATGAACCTGATGATGGAGATGCAACGCAACATCCTACAGGGAATTCTAGCACAACACCTATCTCGGGTGAGGGAAAGAACCCATTCCCCTAAACACAATGAAAATCGCAGCGACACCATCAATGTTTAGGGAAAGGGTAAAGAAGTTCTGGGAGACAACAAAAGACAAGGATCCCAAATGACCAAGGCCTAGCAGGCCTTGAATGACAAAGTGATGGAGTTGCAGGAGCGGATTCAAGAAGTCTCGAAGAGAAAGAATCATGCTGCAAACCATGATTTTCAATCACTACCGATCTTGCCTTCACAGACGAGATCAGAGCAGAGCGCCTACCCTAGGGCTTCAAGATGCCCACCATTGAGTAGTACGGAAGCACGACCGATCCCTAGGACCATCTTGAGACTTTCAAATTCTTGATGTTCTTTCAGTGAGCGTTGGATGCGATTATGTGTAGGGCATTCCCCTCTACCTTGAAGGGTGCAACAAGACAATGGTTCGTACGCCTGAAGCCATAATCACTTTCTAGCTTCGTGGAGCTCGGACGGGCCTTTCTTGCCCACTTTATGAGCAGTCGAGTTCACAAGAAGACAGCAGCCAATTTTTTGGCCATCAACTAACGCCCTGATGAAACGATCAGAGACTTCCTTACCAGGTTTAACAATGAAGCATTAGAGGTACGGAGTTTAGACCCAATGGTAAAATTCCAAGCCCTACACAGTGGCATCAGGGACATTGAATTGAAGAAATCCTTGATCATGGATGAGGCAGTAGACATCTATGAGCTCTTCTCACATTGTGAGAAGCACATCAATCTCGCAGAAGTTCTTGTGGCCGAGCAAGAGAAAGAGACCAAGCTCGAGAAGAAGAATTAAGAAAAGAAAGATTCCCAATCTGGGGAAAACAGCCGGAAGAGTGACCAAGATCAGAAGAATCCAAAGAGAAAGAGAGATGATCGGACTTGGGTTCCAAGGAGCGATTCAAAGCCAGAGCTAACCTACACTGCCCTTACCCACAATCCAGCATACATCTTTAATGAAATTAAGGATCAGATGACTCTGCCTTGGCCCACCAAGATGATTAAGCCTGCAAATGAGCGCAATAAAAACAAGTATTATAGATTCCACCAAGATTATGATCATGACATGGAGGATTGCAAGCAGTTGAAAGATGAAATAGAACCCCTCATCTAGAGGGGCTGCCTGAGCAAGTTTGTGAAGATGGAGGGCATCAATAGAAGGCTGGGGAACCATCCCCAAGAACCCGAAGAGAGAGCGAAGTACCCTGCTCGGTTGGAAGATAATGATGACAGATCAAATCCAGTAGGGCACAGGCATTATACTAAAAATGCACCCCTCAGAGAGATCGCCACTATCATTGGAGGTCCAGGATTGGGGAAAGAGTCTTCTAATTCCAGAAAAATTCATGCTCGGAGCATGTTTCAGGCTAAAGTTCCAAACAAGAAGAGAAAGTCTGAGCAGCAGATAACCTTTTCGAATGAAGACCTGTCAGGTATCCAGATGCCACATGATGACGCTCTGGTGATCAAAATGACTATTGCCAATTGTTCCATGGCTTGGATACTTGTGGATAATGGAAGCTCAGTTGACATCCTTTATTATGATACATTTGAGAAGATGTAATTGAAACCCAAGATGCTGAAGAGGGTTGAGTCTCCACTCTACGGATTTAATGGAGCTCCTATGCATGTTGAAGGCTCTATTGAGTTATTGGTGACTGTGGATACTGAACCCCTGCTCTCCACAGTAAGGATGAATTTTCTAGTAGTGACGATTAATTCCACCTACAATGGGATACTTGGCCGATCAGGCCTCAATGCCCTACAAGCCATTGTCTCCACTCCCCATCTCGTGATGAAATTTCCTACTGATGAAGGCATAGGAGAATGTCGCGGCAGTCAGATAACCTCCAAGAAATGCTATCAAGGCTATCTGAGGATAAAAGGAAAGGAGCCACAAATGCTCCAAATTATACTTGAGGATGCTTGAGATGAAGTACCGAGCATGAAAGGTCAGAGCTAGCCAAAGACTTGGTCCTGGTAGAAATTGTTGAAGGAGATGACAGCCGCACAGTGCAGATTGGAGTAGACCTAAAGGGAGAATGGTTGAAGAGCATGGTGAATTTCTTAAGGGCCAATGCTAATGTGTTTGCATGGTCGGCTATAAATATGCTTGGGATTGATCAGGATTTACCCAAGCATAGGCTAAATGTTTACCCAACAGCAAAGCCAATATTCTTGAAGAAGAGGACTTTCTTATCAGAATGTCAAGTGAAAGTGGCAGAGGAAGTAGTCAAGCTGCGTGACGCAGGATTCATTGAAGAGGCCATTTACCCTGAATGGCTCTCTAATGTTGTAATGGTGCCCAAGCCTAAGGGAAAGTGGTGAATGTATATTGATTTCATTGATTTGAATAAAGCATGCCCTAAGGACTACTACCCTTTGCCTCGTATTGATTTGTTAATAGATGTAACTGCAGACCACGAAATGCTAAGTTTCATGGATACCTATTTAGGATATAATCAAATTAAAATGTATGAACCGGACATACTGAAGAACTCCTTCATTGCTGGCAGAGATAATTACTGCTACAAATGCATACCATTTGGATTGAAGAACGCAGGTGCCACCTATCAAGGGTTGGTAAACCAAATTTTTTGAGAACAAATAGGCCGCAACATGAAAGTGTATGTGGATGATATGCTCGTGAAGAGCTTAAAGGCATCCAACCATATAACCGACCTTGAAGAAACTTTCCAAGTCTTAAGGAAGAGAAAAATGATGCTCAACCCAGCTAAATATGCATTCGAGGTAATCTCAGGTAAGTTCCTTAGCTTTATGGTCTCGAAAAGGGGGATAGAAGCAAATCTTGCGAAGATCAAGGCCATATTAGAAATGATACCACCTAGAAGAATCAAGGAAGTACAAGAATTAACTAGGAGAGTAGCTGCGCTTGAAAGATGTAGTTCTACCTCAGGTGATCGGTGTCTCCCATTCTTTAAAGCGCTAGAAAACAGAGCAGATGAAAGGCATGTAAAAGGAGTAAAGTTCACTTTCGAATGGACAGAGGAGTGCCAAAAGGCGTTCATAGATCTGAAGAAATACTTGGCCAATCCATCATTGCTGATGAAACCCGATCTTGGAGATGTACTCCAACTATACTTAGTTGTTACCTCGGTAGCCATAAGCACAGTATTAGTCAAGGGAGATGGTTGGGTACAAAAGCCAATATACTATGTCAGTAAAGTACTCTTAGATGCAGAAACAAGGTATAGCAACATAAAAAAACATGCGTATGCTCTGATGATGGCTGCATGAAAGCTAAGACCCTACTTTCAAGCTTATACGATAGAGGTGGTGAAGAATCAGCTTTTAAAGAAGATTTTGTCAAAGCCCGATCACTCTGGGCGTCTAATGGTATGGTCAGTTGAGCTAGGAGAATTTGATGTGCAGTACAAACCATGCATAGCCATAAAAGCGCAAGCACTAGCAGATTTTGCTGTAGAATGCACCCTACCACAAGTTGATCGGTTAGTAGAAGGTACCGACCATGAAGATCAAGTAGAACCTTGGACGTTATACGTAGATGGATCCTCTAGCAGTACTGGATGCAGACCTGGACTGATCTTAACCAGCCCTGGAGGATTTGTGGTACAGTTTGCATTGAGATTTGAATTTTAAACTACCAACAACGGAGCTAAGTATGAAGCATTGATAGCTGGTTTGGGACGGGAAAAAAGCCTAATGGTGAAAAGCATTACCGTGCACAGTGATTCACAGTTGATAGTCAACCAAGTAAATGGAGAATATGAAGCATAGGAACAACGCATGACATAATATTTGAGGAATGTATGCAAATTCACAGTTGAATTTACTTACTTTCAATTATTACAAGTACCCCGTGCACAGAACACATCCGCGGATGCCCTATCTTGGTTGGCCACATTAGGATTTCAAGAGTTGGGTAGAACAATGTATGTAGATATTCTTGGCATACCAAACATCGAAGAAACCGAGAATGTAATGCCAATCCAAGATGAACCATGCTGGATGGACCCACTCATCACATATCTCCAAGGGGGCACACTTTCGACGGACAAAGAAGAGGCTAAGAAGATTAGGATGAGAGCAGCATAGTTTACCATGATTGATGGAATACTGTACAAAAAGGCATATGCCATGCCATACTTGAAATGTCTCCGACTGTCAGAAGCTGAATATGTACTCAGAGAAATTCACACAGGCATTTGCGGACAACACTTGGGAGGCATAGCACTAGCTCACAAGGTAATCAAACAATGGTATTTTTGGCCATATCTGCATAAAGATGCAATGAGTTTTATATGCAAATCCGTTAAGTGCCAAACCTTTGTGCCAATTGCACGCCAACTAGGAACCAAGCTCACAAGCATTTCAAGTCTTTTACCTTTTGTGCAATGGGGAATGAATGTTTTGGGACCATTCCCAAAAGCAGCTGGGGGAAAACAGTTTGTGGTGGTAACAGTTGATTATTTCACTAAGTGGATAAAAGCAAAAGCATTAGCAACAATCTCTGCAACCAACGTATGGAAGTTTTTCCTTCATTCGGTCATTTACAGATATGAATTCTAAGAATCCTTATCATAGATAACGGGAAGCAATTTGAACAAAAATTTAAAGAGTTCAGTGATCAGGAGAAACCCCATTTATGTTGACATAAGGGACTGAAGCAGTGATTCCTATAGAAATTGGAGAAACTTCACTGAGAGTGTTGTCCTACAACCTAGAAACCAATAGTGAAGAATTAAGAGCAAATTTGGACCTGTTGGACGAAATCAAGGAGACAACATAGGTAAAGAATGCCATGCATCAACAATGGACAACATGCCACTACAATACCAAAGTGAAACCAAGAATATTTCATCAAGGAGATCTTGTGCTCCGTAAAGTAGAAGCCTCTGATCCAAGAACCATGGGAAAACTAGCACTAAACTAGAAAGACCCATACAGAATCTCCAAACAAGTGGCGTCAGGAGCTTATCATTTGGAGACCTTGGAGGGTTTACCCATACCACGGTCATGGAACTCAAAAAACTTGAGAAAATTCTATAAATAAAAGTCAGTCCTCATGTATTTTAAATTCATTCTTGGCTATTGCAAATGTTCAGACTCCTACATTTAATGAAGGCATCTTTTTTATTCATTTTAATTTGCAAGTTATTAAGGATTTCAATTTCCATGTTATTAATGATGTGCAAATTATTAAGGAATCCATGGTCTACTAACCATAATGGTGATCGGCACCATAGTGGCATTCCACACTAAATCCATGGTCTACTGACCATAATGGTGATTTGCATCATAGTGGCATTCCACAGTAAATCTATGGTCTACTGACCATAATGGTGATTTGCACCACAGTGGCATTCCACAATAAATCCATGGTCTACTAACCATAATGGTGATCTGCACCATAGTGGCGTTCCATAATGAAATTAATGGTCGACCGACCATAATGGTGATTTGCACCATAGTGACGTTCCACAATGAGATCAATGGTCCCCTGACCGTATTAGAGATGGTGACATCAAAAGTAAACACACAAGGCGAAGCATCACGGACAATAGAAGAAAAATGAGAAATTTGTCATTCATTAAAAGGAACATTCTTACAACATAGAAATGGGATACAAAAAGTGGGAGATAACATCGTAGCATAATTTACAACATAGAAATGGGAACCTAAACTGATAAAAAGTCCTAGGAAAGAAAGTGGACGTGCTTGGCAACCATCGAGCGCCTCCTTCATGCCATGAGAGCGAAATAGAGATAACGTGTACCTAAACCACAAGCGCACAGAGGATTGTCTTGGTTCGTCTGCACATCATACATGAAGGCTCATGAAAATTGGGGCCCTGAAGTGCGAGATAGGAGTAGCCATAACCAAGATGCCGAGTAGGCTTCGACCAACCCAGACATACAAGGCACGTCCTACTGTAGCCCTCAGCAAGCACGAGAAATCTTGAGGGGGCTATTTGCCAACTGGGAGTCACCATATGAACATCTTTAGACCCCTCTGAAGACGGAATGGGTCCCAATAATGTATTCCTACCCCTTTAAGAGAAGAGGAGGTGGAAGACGATAAAAAGAACGCCAGCTTTTGTCCTCCAGTGAACTGCTTGTGCAAATCTTCCCATCCCTGAATTCTGAAGAGGTTAGGGGAGGAAGGAAACAACCACCACAAGATTCTCTGCCTCTTTGTATCAGCATGACATCGCCAAGCATCGATGTAGGCATGTTGCACAAAGAGGCAGCCCCACAGCTTAGAAATAAAAAAGACACAGTGTGTCATTTGAAGAACAAAGCTGTAAGGGCAATGTTGTTTGAAGATCAAGGCTGAAAGTGTGATCGATATCAAGAGAATGTTAACAGCCAAAAAATGACACTTCTGTAGCCATAGAAGCAGCGACAATCGAAACAACAAATGAGCAAGAGGATATCAAGAGAAGAAAAAGGATAAAACCCATAAAGATGATCCATGGCTCTATAAAAAAAAAAGAAGAGAGAGAAAGAGAGCACAACCATGGGAGAGAAGGAAAAACCCCTATTTATAAAGGAATGAATGGTCCAGATCAGAAAGCGATCCCAAAAAATGATATCATGGAGTTAAGGGAAATAATTTCCAGATGCCACCTAGCAAGCCCCCATTGCTCCTGTAGTTCCCAAAGCCTGTGAAAAGATTTTGCAAAGATGTGACGATCCAGTTCCTATTTGAATTTCATTATTAACACCACAAATGAGGCATCATATGACAGGACTAACAGGTCACGGGTAAAGAAATGACCAAGACATTAAATATGTTACGTTGGAGGGTACAACTGGTATCCTAGTGACTCAATAAAAAGTCACAAGTATGGTGGTCTCCCGACCATAATGGTGAGCTGCACCATAGTGGTGATTTACACCACAAAGAAAAAGCTAATGGTCTCCCGACCATAATGGTAAGTTGCACTACAAGCAAAACAAAGCTAAAACAAAGCAAGGTAAAGCTACAACATTCATGATGGCATGAATAGTGCCAGCAACAAAAGCCGAGTAAGAAGAAAAGGAAGAATCATCAACCCAAGAGAATGGAATGAAAATTTCATTTATTCAGATATACAAAAGTATACAAGTTACAACCGCCAAGTTATATACAACAAAAGTTACAAGAATGGTTGTTTTGGACGCCGAGGATTAGGAGGCAGTGGTCCTAGAAAGTTCTCAGGAGAGGGAAAGAACGGCATAGAAATGGAAGATGGTTCCAACCTTACTTCTTGAACAGGAATTTTAGGGTTGAAGCCCAAGTCAATCTTCCCCCATTGTGAGGACAATGACATGGTGGGGGATCGTCACGTGTTGTCCACCTCGTCCCTCTTTGGGGGAGAAGAGAGAGGTGAATTGATTGTTGTTTGGAGTCTCCACCTAGAGGAGGGTCTAGGACCCAAAGTTGTAATGTAATGACTCTCATGCTGCGCCCTTTAGGGGTTAAATGGTCCATTGGTCTGGGTACGGGTAATGTTACAGTCCGGGGAAGGTATTAGGCACCCCAGTCTGCCCAGACTTGTCGATCTTTTTATTACTTGGCTAGGCAGGGTTATAACATGTTTTGATAGATTGTAAGATGTAGGTAAAATGCAAAAAAGTAGAATACAAGGTAAATGAAGAGACCACATTCCCGAAGGTTCGGCTGCAAGGCAATGGTTAGTATACAGGAATGTAAAATGAAGCACTCATAAACCTAAATAACTTAAACATGGTTGACTCTAGGCTAAGCGTAATGGCATGATGCATGCATGTAAACAAAAATGTTAATTTAATACATATGCATAGAGAAACATAGGAATGAAATGAGAAGAAAGAGAAATATGCCAATAGTGCATGAGGGAGTCTTAAATTATAGGGATTGGGATCATGGAAATGCATGCATGAAAGAGATACAATGTCTAGAAAAATGAAAAAGGAACAATGGGGTGTGATCACCGTCTACGGAGACAGGATCACACTCCTCTTAGAGATGCAAAATGCGATAATATACGAAAAATAATGAAAATTGAATGAGATGAAAGGTTGAAGGCCTACCTAATTAAAGGAGATCAAAATAAAGGTGTGGAGGTTTCTCTTATGTAACTCAGGAGATTCGTACGTTGAGAAAGTATCGCCGCTTGTTGTGGCTTCTCTTGTCTCTTATACTCAAGCACTTCATAGTTAAGCTGAGATTTTTGAATTGGTATTCTCAAATCTTGATGTTGCAAGTAGGATTGTAGTTGCAAAGAGAGTGATGGGTTGAAGCTTCAAACTCTTGAATGGAGGCTAAGTATGAATGAAGGGGTGTCTCAATGCAATATGGGCAAAGAATCACCAAGGGAAGGCTATGCAATGGCTAAGTAAAGCTCATGTCCAGTGTATCTAACCCCATTCAATGTGATGGGGTGTATTTATAGATGTAGAGGGGTGTGTGCACTCCCAAATTCTTGTAGGGTTAGTGGAGTTAATCTGGATTATCCAAGTAGGGGTCTCTGCATCGACGGTGGGTGTAGAGTCAAGGTAAGGACCAATGGATGGGGGGAGTTTAGTTGCCTTTGGGGCTGTTTCTTAAAGGAGCCAAGATTGAGATCCAAAGTGCCAAAAATAGGTTGGGATGAAAAAGGTATCGTAATCAGACAAAAATATGGTAAGTTTAGGCTTCTTGGATCAATAGTTATTCGACATTAAAATTTCCCGATTTGACATCGAAGTGGGGTATACTCGACATCGAGTGGCTGTCGATGAACAGGACTCGACATCAAAGATTTGTGTTTGAGTGTCAATTACCATTGTCTGAATGTTAAAATGGGATAGATAGTAAAAAAGTATTGTTCGACAATGAGAGGGCATGGTTCGATGTCGATGTTAGGTGGGTTCAGTGTTGACTCGG
The DNA here is from genome assembly GCF_018873765.1 of Telopea speciosissima. Taxonomy (NCBI): domain Eukaryota; kingdom Viridiplantae; phylum Streptophyta; class Magnoliopsida; order Proteales; family Proteaceae; genus Telopea; species Telopea speciosissima. The sequence continues at coordinate 37,442,783 of NC_057924.1, forward strand.
GGCCTTTAAGTGTCGAGATAGTTTTTAGTGTCGATGAGCATGGTTTGGGCTATTTGGACCAGGTTCTATGCTGGGCATGGTACGAGTGATCGATAGACGAATTCGGGTAGTGCACACTGATCTACATCCACAGATACATCGGCTCTAAGCCTTGGAGGGTGCTCATCATCATTATGGGAAACCTCTGGGGAAAAGACAAAATGAGGTGTCTACAGAATGCCCCTCTTTGATTGAGACTACACACAGTTGTGAGTCAAAGAAGTGATTTTGCAAACACTTTGTCTCATCAAATTGAGCGAAAACTCGCCAGTGCCTTGCTCAGGGGCGCTGGAATGTGGGGATAGAGGCATACCTGTGCAGGTGGCTCCATCGGTTGAACTGTAGTAATGCTTGGGCTGCCAATAGTTTGGGCTGCACTAGCTGGGGTGACTGGGTTAGCCGGTAGTGCGGGCTCCTCTGTCAAGATTGTAAAGTGTATATAGTATCTTCCGTTGATAGGGGCATACTGGGAAATATTATCGTTGATAGGGCAAGGGTGTAAGTGACGATCGCCAATAGTTCGGGCACTTTGGTAAGTAATTTGCCATTGACAGGGTGTGGTGTACTTGAAGAGGAATGCCAATGGTACGGATGTGAGGCTTTGTAGAGAATCGCTGATGGTTCGGGCGCTTCTGAAGATAAATTTGTCATTGATAGGGCGAGGTGCTTTATATAAGGACTGTCGATAATATAGGCATTTCGGAGGATAAATTCATCATTGATGGGGCGAGGTACTTTGTAAAGGGGTAGAATAGTAATTTTATCAGTGCAGAGGCATGCATGATGCGTTGGTTGGAATCCCAAGCTGGTAATCACTGACTGTGCGGGCATGATTAGAGATTGGGAATCTCGCCTGATTGCATGTGCAGGTTACATGTAAGGTGCGCATTAGCGCGCTAGGGGTGCTAATTCACCATGGGGGTGGACCCACTTGCTCAAATTTTGAAATTTGGTGGTAAAATGTATTCTTTGACAGTGGTTCGATGTCGAGGGTGGCCCTGTTCGATGTCGATTCTGGGCAAAAAAAATTGTTTATGAAGACGAAGAGTCAAAATTTGTTCACTTCTAACTTGATTTTCTCCGTGAGTTTGGGGTTCCAGAGCGAGTTTTTGGGGATTTGAGCTGTGTGACCTTGCCTTTGCCTCATCTCTATTTCTATCCGAGGGAATTTGTGACAAAACCCAAGTTTTCCTTGGATTTCTTTGTTCTTCTTGTTCTTTCTTATGCTCCTTTGCGATGTCTGGGCAAGATAGGGGCAAGAGGCCCATGGGGTCTGATAGCACGCCTCCTCCTCCCAAGAGGCCAAGGAGTTTGGGCATCGTGATACGGGAAGGATGCGATCTCGCTCAACATCCAGAGACGGGTCCAGACGAGGATGGATTGAGAGATTGTGAGGAGACATCGAGGGCTCCTTGGTACGGGGCCGATTGCTTAGAGACACGCCCTCTCATATTTATGGCAATGCCTAGAAGCCGCCTAAGTTAAGCCTCTGATTCCTTTGGATTCTATTTATAACCATGTAAACTTTGCTTGTGAGGGTTGCCCAACTTTAATTCTGTCATGCTTGTTGATAATTTGGGTAACCCTTATTTAGGCTCGTGTATGGATTGACTCATTTTAGAACCATTCCTTGGATTACCTATGTAAGTTTGGTTTTGGGTCACTTGTCCTGTTGGGATCCACTGAGGATTGATGGCATTGATTCATAGGGCTCTATTATATAGGATGACCTATTTTGATGTCAAACCCATAAGTTCTGTCACTTGCTTTGCTTGTGATGCTCATGTGTACTTGTTGCTTGTGATGTTTATGCTGGCCTAGCTTAGGTTATTCTGTGGATTTCCATTGTTGAGGACCAATCCATTTTTAAAACCTTTGCGTTTGAAGAACTTTGACCCACTAGGGATGTATTGAACCGACTCTTGATTTATTGCTCTATTTACAGGAGCCTGTGACCTACCATAAGTATGGGTCACAATCTACTGTCTTGAACTGGTATGATGAGTTGTGCAGCGCTGTTTGGCAGTGGATTGTAGCGGCCAATTTTGAGGATCTAGCTCTCCTTTAGACTAGGTCTTTCAATATGTCTCTGGCGCAGGCCTTGGCTGAGAGGTAGTGGCCTACCACCCATACATTTCATCTGCCTGTGGATGAGATGGCGATCACACCTCTCTACTACTGCTTATACACAGGCTTATCGTTTGGGGGTGAGGCCATGATGGGGCTCCTTGGTGCCTAGGATTACAATGGGGGGAGCTGAAGTGGTAGCTTGGTTCCCTTCCCCCTGAGTCAAATGTAACGGTGTAGTGGTTCTGTCATGAGTGGGACAAGAAGATGGTGACAAACTCCTCCAGTCACGAGATGCTAGATCAGCTGACTAGGTGTTTCATCCTTTATCTATTGGGGAACACTTTGTTCAATACTAGTGGCATGAGGATCCACATCTCCATGGTGTGGTACCTCAAGGATTTGTCAAAGGTGAAGTCCTTTGACTGAGCTGGGGCATGCTATGCCCATATGCTGAGGATGCTGGATTCCTTAGCCATACGGCACAGGTAATGCATCGGCGGCACTTGGTTCGTACCAAAGGTAATCCATTGTCTTTGCTTTCTTTCTTTTTTTTTTTATTTTATTTGAATCAGCCTTTGATATACTGCCTATATTGACTTTCTTTGACTTGATCACAGTGTTGGTACTATGATCATCTGGGGTACGGGCCCTAGTTTGAGGATCAGGGACGATACATACTTTCCTCGAGTTGGGATGTGGTTGACTGATAATACCCGTCCCAAGGAGACGAGGGTTCTGGTGCCAAAGGTGAGGGAGATGCTGAACCGGCTCTCACCATAGGAGGTAAAATCTTGGTTTGCTTTGACTATTTTTGTTGCCTTGTGTTTGGCTTAATGTTGACCTGAATGTGCTTGTGTTGACAGGTGGTGTGGCAGCCCTTCGAGCTCATAGAGCTAGGCATGCATGTTCGGTTGGAGGTTGCTAGGAGACTTGTGACTCAGTGCATGGTCTTCGCTGGGCCTTCTGGGTATGCCTGGTACTTGGGAGATCGGGCCTATAGGCAATGGCCTGGTGTCAAGAGACCTGACGCTTCACGCTTTATGCTCAAACTGGAGCGGCTGTCGAGGAAGGAGATGAACTGGTTCCTGAAGGGTGTTAATGCTCGGCCCTTTGTTGAGCCTAACTCGCGGGGTTGTTACCACGGGTATAAGGCGAAGGAGTTGATGTGTGTTAGACTCACTCCTTCTAGTCCGCGGCTAAGTTTCGAACTTATTTGTCTCTCATCTTTCCTTTATGCTTCCTAGTTGCTAATTGCCTCTTGTGTGCTTAGGTTCTGATTAGCATCGAACCCTATGAAGCTGCGGAAGCTATTGGAGCTGCCATGGCTAGCATCAGTTGTCACACTCCAAACCACCCCTGAGAGGATTTAGGCAAGTGACCTAGATATCTTGCGACATCCGCCAATCCCCAAGGATCCAGAAATAGTACTTACATGTCACAAGCCACACAATGAGGTTAAAAAGACAATAAACGTATATCAAAGTGCAATGGAAGACTTGAACTACCCATAGATGATATATATCATTTATAATAAAATCCCAAATACCTATGTTATACCATATACATATCTATTTATGCTCAAAAGTATAACATTCTGAAAATCACACTTCTTAAAAGAAAGAAACTTAAATAATAACATTTTCGTAGATCAATAACCTGATGAAGATCTACAGTTCCATCAATAGATTCATCGTCCATTGGCAAACCAGTGCCTGCAAAATCACCTAAAAGAGAATATACAAGTGTGTGAGCTCCACCAAGCCAGTGAATAAAATATAAACCATGCATGCACATGCATGCATAACTAAATGAGCCTATATGAAATGAGATTCATTTAATTATTTAGCCACCTAACAACAAAGCTAAGGCAGGTTTTGTGCTACTACAATCCCCAATACATGTATCCCTGGTGCAGGATTCTTACCTCTTCCCGTGATACACCTATTGAGTTTTTGGAGAAAACCATTCAACTCCTGCATCAGTCACCAGGGTCAGCCCGACCAACCCTCTAGGTTACCACTGTGCTACCACCAGCCCTATTGACTGGTGGATCTACTGACCGAGTAATATCTCTTTGAGACATTGGCCTCAAACATTTCTGTGCTACCACCACGTCCTAATGATCACGATGGGTCTACTGACCGAGCAATGCCTCCATGAGACATTGGCCCCACACTTTTGTGGTATCCAACACCTAAACCCTTGTTCCCAAGGGTTCGTAGCATGGGTGATGATTTCCTAGCCGTATGCATTCGATATGACATTGTATGAGTCGGGTGGTGTCAACCGAATCCCATTCTACGGGCTACCAATGGCCTCATTTCCAAGCCAGCTACGACATCTAATCTAGCATTTTCACATATAAGCATTATCATCCATTTCCAATGTCCATCAGATAAGATTCAGAATTTAATAAAAAAAATAAAGCAATTTAAAGTAATTAAAGACAATAAATATTATTGTTTTTGTTATCTTGATCCATTAGTCATGTTACACCTGCACTTATGGTGTAATTCCACTCACCTTGTGCAAATCCTGCTTGTCCTTCAGTCAGCTCGGTCCCAATTGGAATTTGACACTCCGCCTCATGCTCAGGGTTATAACCTAAGTTAATCAGACCATTAAGATGAGCAAACATGGTTCAGATCAGATTAATTGTCACACCCCAAACCACCCCCTGGGAGGATTAGGTAGGTGACCTGAATTGCGTAATGGCAATCCGCCAAATCCCACAGATCTATAAGCAGTTATTACATTCACGGAACCACATTCATCACTTTACCATAAGCAAGATTAGAGTGCTGCAGTTAAACTACAATTAATATAACAAAAGAAAGCGTAGCGATACAGGAAATGATGATAATATATACATACATATGATTATTTTGATACATTCCCCAAACTACCCACAAACTGAAAAGTAAAGCTGACAAGAACATAGGCCAAAAAAAATACATACATATATATACAGGGTGAGCTGACTCAACCCCAAAAAGAAAGTAAGAAAGACTATAGCTAAACCACAGGCAAGACGGGGATAAACTCCTAGCAAAAGCAAAAAGGAGTCCCCAAGACAAAAAGCATCAAGTGCACTCTTCAACGGTCTTCATCAATAACCACCGAGAATGCACGCATCATCGTCATGACCTCCGTCGAGGTCCACACCAATATCATCATAACAACCAGGGCTCTCCTCCTCATAATAAGCCTCCATGCCACAGCGGCATCGATCTGCAAAATCATCTAAGAAAAATAATGTATAACAGAGTGTGAGCCCCACTGAGCTTGTGAGAAAAACATATCATCATGCATGCACATGCAACCATCATTCTCCTGATCCTACATGATATGCAAGTCCAAATTTGATTATTAGCCACCTAGCAATACAACTAAGTCAGGTCAGTGCTACTACAATCCCCAATACATGTATCCCTGGTGTGGGCTTGGTTACCCCTTCCTGCGATACACCCATTAAGTTGCCAGAGAGGACCAGTCAGCTCCCACATTCGTTCACCAAGGTCAGCCCGACCAGCCCTCTGTGATTAGCTTGTAGGGTAATCCATCACATTTCTCTTTTCTTTTCTTTCTTGACTTATAGCCCATAATCACCATTCCGGTGCAAACACATTTCTTTCTTTTCATTTCATTTCTTTTCTCATATACACATATGGTCACCCTCACAGGCATCCAATACCTTAACCCCTGTTGGCAAGGGTGCGTAGCATGGGTGATGAAACTCTAGCCCCATGTCTATATGGCATCGTATGAGTCAGGTGGTGTCAACCGCATCCCATACTACGGGCTACCACAAGCCTCATTTTTAAGCCGGCTATGGCATCTAGTCTAACATTCACAATCATCAGATAATATTCACAGTGTTGATCAACAGACGATCATTGTGTAGTAATATGAGTAATTGAGCAGAATTAAATAACACAGCATTTAAAATTTAAAATTCTTAACTGCCAGCATAGTATCACAGTTACACATACACAAATGATAATACTTCACTCACCTGGGTCTGGTTCTAAGAACTCGGTTGCAATTTCAGTTCCAACAGCAGTCTGGTTGTAGGCCTCAAGCGCGGGATCAAATCCTAGATATAAATCAGAAATTGTTATTTTAATATTCCAATCTAACTCTGGTGATCCTAGGGTTAACCTGGGCTCACTGGGTTGACCCGGTGTTCAGTTGGTCTTCACCTGGAATTCTCTAGGCCTTGTATTGGGCCTTAGGCCAATGTCCCGGTGCATCATCCAGAGATGGTGGTCTAGGGGTAAAATGGTCATTTATAGTATTAGTACCTGACGCTAGGTCATAAGAGACTTACAGTGCTGTCCTCAACTTGACAGTGCTGTAGGACCAAACACAGGCAGTTTCCAAGTCCTGCGGGGCCCACTTGGGTTCCCAAGCATTCCCCCATATGGACAGATATGGAGAGGGGTTGTTAGGTCATTTTCCACCTTCTCATACAGTACCATGGCCAATGGGTGAGGTCCCCCAAGTCAGAATGCCAAAACAGTAGTGTTTCACTCACTGGGCGATGGCTCTAGGCGTTGGGTGCATCGCCCAGAGTCTTCAAACCGAGATTTGGCTGTCCTAGGTTGCTGCTTATGGGCAGTGCCCAAAACATCTCCCCATGCATGTTAGGGTGTTAGGTACCCCCAGGGGTGATCTTTATTTTGGTCCATGTGGATTCTCCATTGGGCCCACCACTAGGCTGCCAGAGGCTGCCCAAACAGCCCAGTGAATAGTGTCATAGGATTTTCTCTAGTTGCAAATCTAGATTTTGGTCACATGCAAGGCTATAAACAGATGTAAAATATTGATTCAAGGCTGCTACTACCTAGGGTTAGGTCCCATGCAGCCAAGGTTTGCATCCAAGGCTCCAATCAGTCAAATAACAGTGCATCTGGCAGTGCAGCCATGCACAACCAGATTTCGGCTCTAGAACCAGCATATCAGACCTGTATTTTTACTCAAAAATCTCAGATCTTCCATGCTTTATGCTTGCATGGCAAATCTGGAGCAGTTCTAGGCAGTTCCCAGTTGTTCTGGGCTGCCAGAGAGCAGAAATCCATCCAAAACACAGGCATCAAAAGGAGCAACAAGTTTGGGTACAGATCTGTATACCTGAGCTGAGCTTGGGTGCCACAAAATCTGGGCTCAGGTGTGAGCAGCTCCCCCCTCTTCCTTCCTTCCTCTCTTTCTTCTTCTTCTTCCTCTCTTCTTTCTCTCTTCTTTCTCTTCTTTTCTCTCCCACAAAATGAGCAGTAGAAAAGGCTTAAAATGAGCCCAAGGCTCACCTATTTATAGGCCCAGCCCATATTAGGATCTGTTTGGCTGCTAAGGCCCCTTTTGAAAATGAGTTTTTAAACTGATTCACAGTGATTTTGGGCACACTGGTGGGGTCCACAGTGAAACTAGGGTATGAGGTGGTCCCTCAGACTCCCCTCTATCTATGGAGGGTGCCCATGTCCACTATGAGTGGTCACCATAATTTAAAATCAATTTAATATGTTGTTTTGCACACTGGGCGATGTCTCTGGGTGTTGCCTGCATTGCCCAGTGCATCGACCAGTGGTTCCAGCAAGGCTGAAACTCAGTGGGGCTTGCACAGGGGTTTGACCCATGGTTAGGGCATTGTCCCCACATGCCATTTAGAGGTTTTTACACACTTTTCTAGAGGTGGGTTCCACTATTATGGAGAGGAAAGAGATTACCTGGAATCCAGGCCATACATAATGTTGTGAGCTATATAGCTACAAGGGTCAGTGATCCATCTACTGACAGGCATGGAGGATGATCCACACAGGGTTTCTTCATCAATCCAAATCACTGGAATAATACTCCACAGTGTTCTTAGTTGCCTGGTCAAGGGTTCCAGTCGTTCAATCAAAATTCTAGTCAGTCAGGAGCAGGGTTTGATATTAATGTCCTAGGGTTGGTCTAGGTTGGGTATGATTTAGGTTTGAGTTCACAATCACTAAGCTGTAATTCTCTGGGACTTGCATTGGCACTTAGGGTGAAACGCCCAATGCATCACCCAGAGAATAAAATACAGCAACAGAGGGGGTTTCCTTTTGGCTTTCACCTGTTGTAAGTCTCATCAACCTTGGGGAGTGATGGCAAAGGTCCTCCCCATGGTTGGCTTATGTTTTGGGCTCATGACCCTTCTTGGATCATGGCCAATGAGGCTCATTGGTCCACCCAAAGTGAGGACAACAAGGTTGCTTGGGGTAGGGGTTCATGATGGTTTTTATGTTATAAATACTATTTTGGGGCTGTGGGTGAAGTCCCATAAGGTTTGGATAAAGTTTGGTCAGAAGTCAGCCACTAGGTTTTTCACTGGGCCTTTCACTGGGCGTTTGGGTGCAACTCCCAGTGAATTGCCCAGTCCTTGTTTAACACTAGATTTTTTATTCAAAAGCTGATTTTGGCTGCAGGATCCTTCCCATTTTTGATTTGGGGTGATTCTAGGGGGTAGTATTATATATAGTTAAGCTAATGCAAAAGGGTTTATGGGTTCCTAAACATAGTTTACTAATGGATTGATGGTTTGGGTCCAAGCATCAAAGAAATTCAAGTATGCAAGGCTGTAATCCAACATGTAACCACTTTAATCTCTATAATTCATACAAGATTAGTCACATCTACCCATTACAACAACTATCCTAAGCTATAGCACCCTAAACCTAGCATGCATGCAAAGATCTAAGTCTCTAGCTTATCATTTATAAGATATAAACATGTTTTATCATGAAACCATCTATCTATCATGGCTGGAAACTAAATTTATGAACTAACAGGTTATATTTAGTGTAGATAATAAATAAAACATGTGAAATCTAAACATGCATGGATGATCCATGGCTGTCTTAGTACTCTAGATGATGTTTTTACAATATACATGTAAAGGCATCACTATTTGGCTTATGGATCTGAACTCAAACACCAAGAATAGAACACATTTTATGGTGAAGGAGGTAGTATGGGCTCTGGTTGATTACCTTCAAGCCTTGGGTAAACTCGATCAAGACTTCACAAGTCCAAAACCCCACTTCTCTTCTTCCCTTTACTTCTCTTCTTCTTCTCCTTCCTTCTCCCTCTCTTTCTTTCTTTCTCTTTTTCTTCTCTAATGCTAGGAACAGAAGGGAAAATGAAATAAGGGCTGGGCCCTCCTATTTATAGACTTTAAAGTACTAGGGTCTGTTTGGCCCAGGCTGTCCCATATCTAAAGTGCATTTTTAACTTGATTCTTCATCATTTTAGCTTCATAGGTAGGGTCCACATGGTTCCAAAGGTAGGGAATGGTTCCTAAAATTTCAAGATGCATTTGGAGGGTGTTTGCAAGCTAAGAACAGAGTTTCCAAAGGTCTGAGATGAAAAACACATGCTTTAGCAACTCTGGGCCTTGCACTGGGCGTTTGGGTGCATCGCCCAGAGAATCCTATTTTACTATTTTGCTTGGATTGAAATGAAGTTTTAGTTCATTTAGAGACATAATTGGATAATGGTTCCTTCTAAGAAAATATAGCGCTATGAGTTCAGTTTCTAGCAAAATTGTAATAAAAGAAAATGAGGTTTGGATTATGGAGTTATGTTATTTTTATTAAACAAAGGTCAATCTGTCAAAACAGAAGGATTCGATTTTGACAGCAACTTGAAATGAACTTTTAACTAACTTAGAGACATCACTAGGTAATGGTTCCTTCTAATAAAATGCAGCTCTAGGAGTCTAGTTTCTAACAAAATTGGAACCAAGACAAACGGAGTTTGGATGGTGGAGTTATATCATTTTAACTAAGAGGAGGTCAATCTACAAAGTAGCAGAATTTGATATTTGTGTTGGGATCTAACATGCATTTATCGAATTGAGTTCTCATCATCAAATCAATCATGAAAATTGATGTTTGGGTCTAAAAATGCTTTAACTAAAACACTCAATGTTGTGAGGGTCAACAATAGTCTAACCTAGAACTAGGATTAGGTCCTATGGTTGCCTTTAAGCATGCATGCAAGGGATCGGGTTTATAATTTACTCAAATCATGACAACCCAAACATGCACGAGGATAGAAGGTTCACTCCTAGTTATCTTAACATCTGAACTAAATTTTGGATCTAGGAAAAAGTAAAATAAAGATATCAGATGTGAGATTGGGGTACGCATGTATGGCATTGGCCTTCCCAATTATATCTACTTGGACAGATTTAACATGCATGACCATGGATGGTTTAATTCAGCCTAAAATAGAATTATGCATGATGCTAGGTCTAGGTAAAGGGGTAGAAGGAGAGTTAGAGTAGGTTTAGAAACTCTTACCTAAGCTTAGTACTTGGATAATCAATTCTCTCCTTTCTCCTTGTTGAAACAGTTCCGAATCACCCCAATTATTAATGCCTTCGCGTATTAACCTTCCCTACATGTTTCATAGGCCTAATGTATCATGTACTTGGGTAGGGCCTGAGAAACCAAAGGGATGGTACCAAACTTAGGCTGTACATTTGGTGGTGAACTGTACAGTTGTAAGGAGTTGGTTTTTACCTTCTTAACGGTATGTAGATCCTCTCCAACGGGGCTACCTCATTAAGTTTAACCATGGGTTCAATGCACCACAATGTACGGGTAGCTTTGACCTCGGGTTCCGGACCTTCAACAAAAATTCAAATCAGCTTGTATTTTTGGGCATGGGTTTGACATTCCCTCAACCTCATAAAAATTTCATCCTCGAAATTGAACGTTTCAGGGGATTCAAGTTGATAAGGATACTTCGACCGCCTTTCATCTTCTCGTCAACCGGACGTTCCTAGATCAGGGCAACTACTCCACTGTATCCTTACAACAAGATAATCCGGTTGCGGAGATTGTGCTCCTTACATCCCACAATCTCTTTAGGCTTCTTTTCATAAGTCATGGCAGCAGCAAGCTCAGGTGGTTTCTGAGTCAAGACATAAGTTGAGTCTTGGATGTACTTCTTCAATACCGATACCTGGAGTATGCCATGGACTTCTGCCAACCAGTACGCCATAGGTCATGATTCTTGGATTCAAACTTCCCTTTCTTATCGAACTGCATCACCCCTTTGGTTGGTGATACCCAAAGAGATACCTGATCTCCCACAGTGTACTTCAGATCCTTCCGTCTCGTATCAACACAATTCATTGTTTTGATTTAGCTCCCAAAGTTTGGTTCTCAAACATATCCACCTCCCAACGAGTGATCTAAATCACTCTTAGGTTTGGTCGATCTAATGTTTAGCTTAATTTTAAGGGCCTAAATGGAAATTGAACCCAAACATATACCTTAAGAAATTGCAAGATCAAACTATGTTTGCATATTTCATCCAGTATCTACACTCCTATAGTCTTGGGTTGTAAGGCATAAGTCTAAATTACCTGCGTTCACATGGTTTTTCCTATGAATACCTTCACTTCTAGTTTTCCAATACATAACTCAACTTTAGGATGAATTGGGACATTGATGGAATCCCTATTGTTCACTCCCAATAACGGAGGGAACATTCGGTGACCCATTACCCCCTTCATACCTAGTGTTGAGCAGGGTTTTGTTAGACCCTTCAGTTTCAGTTTCCTCCTATTCTCGGTTGTTCTTGGTTATACTAACACCCATTTCCATCCTTTTCACCAACCTAAATTCTTCACCTCTGTTATTCACTTCTAACCACCTTGTATACTTCACACTTTCCTGAACCCTGCCTAGAATGTTCTATTCATTTGGTTTGCAGTATAATGCTTTACCAAGACCTAACTAGGCGCCTATGGTCTTTTATCGTCCTTCCAGAGTCTATAATCGAATCTAGAATTTCCAAATGGATAGGGTCCATAGACTTCATTTAAATGCACAAGGTTTCAAGTAACAGTGCTAACCACCAATTTGTGTTCTAAGTTTTTCGAGGGCAACTTCCTCTTATCAACAACCGCAGTAGAACGAAAAAGCGTGTTGTGTTGCAACCAAATAATATTTGAATAGGTGAGGATGATGCGAATAGAGTACCTGTTATCATTCCGAATTTGCCTCAACTTCCCCTGTGGTCAAGGCATATACTTGCCTTTGAACTCTGTCTCTATGGGGCTGGAAGGCTGAGTAGTAGGTGGACCCCGTTGTGGTGCATGAAATCTACGATGAGGATAATCTCTAGACATGTGTCTGGGCAGCTTGCACATATAGCAATGGCTAAGTCCAATAGGCAGATAGGCAGGTGTAGTAGGTTGAGGAGAGGCTTGACTCACTTGACTCGATGCCGGTCGAGGAGGTTGAAAATTTTGTTCCATTTCTGGCCTATTGTCCAGTTGTGGCTGCTTCAGGTAGATGACATTCAGATACGGCACATATTTGGCTCCACGATATTGGCAATCCCTAGCCATATATCCTGGCTGATTGCAGACATAACATCGGTTGCTCGACTTAGATGGTCGGGGTGCGGTGGTGAATTGTGTCGATTGGCTAGGTCGATTTGCATCCTCCCCGTCAAACCATGCTGGAGTCGAATCAGGATAGGGTCCTCTGGGAGCCTTATTAGGTTTTCCAGACTATTGTGAGTTCATAGGTCTCTTCCTGGACCCATGTTGTGTTACGCCCTCAACTCCTTATCCGTCTTCCACAGACTTATCAAGTACAGGTGGTGAGTCAGATATAGGAGAAGTCCCCGGTGCAGCATGTGCCGACTTTATAGCTTGAAAGTGTGCGTTCATGCAAGTCATGAACTTTTGCTGATGCTGTTGCATTGCAGTCACAATTTAAGTGGTCATGTGGGCTAGCAACTCTTGCTATTGTTGCTGGTATTGCAACAGGATTTGTTGCTATTGTTGCATGACCTATATCATATTGGCCATAATGGTAGCCACCTCATTAGCAGTCATAATAGGGAAAGGTGCAGGTGCATGAGCTGGAGGGGCCTCAGGTATAGATGTAGGTGGAACTTCCATGTTCTGAGCAATAGGTTCATTGGGAGGATTGCTTGGAGGGTTAACAGGAGGACATGCTCCACAAGGAATATTTCTGTTGGATCGAGTTTGCACCATGATTGCTTTCTGAAAGGAATTTAGGATTTATGATTACTTGGATGCAACAGAAAAATTCAATATATTTCATATATTGAGGCAACATTTATGTACTTGAAATATTTGAATAGAACTATTTGGAGCAAGAAATCTGAAATACATGGTACAACGATTTTAAGGCAGTGTTAAACAAGATATGCACCAACATACCCCGATTTAGGCACTAGATTCGGCTTGACAATCATTGGAGTAAGATTTCAATACAGGTTGTATGAGTCTAAAGGTATTCTATTTCCCTCTTAATTACATAGAAGTCCCAGGTTATCAAGGTTCAATTATAATACAGCTGGGTCTATAGGTATTTATGATTTGTTTATTATCATTTCGAGCTTAAGGTTCAGCTCAAGAGTAGATCTAGTTTTAGAATTTCTAGAATTTAGAATCTCCCAAATTATGTTTGTGTTTGTTTTTGCTTTATTGGTTGTAATTTTGTTTATAATATGATTGAAAATAGTACTTCCAATTTCCTTTTCGCATGTAAAAGTTTATGCTTCTTCAATTATAAAGTTATCGACTTTTGCACCTAGCTAGTCTCCTGTTGTGTTCTTCTACTTCTTTATTTCGATGTTTTCTTACTCCAGACCACCCACAATCCTACTTCCGTTGTTTGTGAATGTAAATAGAGCTTCTTACTCTAATACCACTCTGTGACACCCCAAACCACCCTCTAGGAGGATTTAGGCAAGTGACCCGGATATCCTACGACATCCGCCAATCCCCAAGGATCCAAAAGTAGTACTTACATGTCACAAACCACACAATGAGGGTAAAAAGATAATAAATGTATATTAGAGTGCAATGGAAGACTTAAACTACCCATAGATGATTTATATCATTTATAATAAAATCCCAAATACCTATGTTATACCATATACACATCCATTTATGCTCAAAAGTATAACATTCTGACAATGACACTTCTTAAAAGAAATAAACTTAAATAATAACAAAATTTTCGTAGATCAACTACATGATGAAGATCTACAATTCCATCAGTAGCTTCATTATCTATTGGCAAACCAGAACCTGTAAAATCACCTAAAAGAGAATATACAAGAGTGTGAGCTCCACCGAGCTCGTGAATGAAATATAAACCATGCATGCACATGCAAGCACAACCAAATGAGCCTATATAAAATGAGATTCATTTTATTATTTAGCCACCTAACAACAAAGCTAAGGCAGGTTTTGTGCTACTACAATCCCCAATACATGTATCCCTGATGCAGGATTCTAACTTCTTCCCGCGATACACCCATTGAGTTGTCGGAGAAAACCAGTCGGCTCCCGCATCAATCACTAGGGTCAGCCTAACCAGCCCTCTGGGTTACCACTATGCTACCACCAGCCCTATTGACTGATGAGTCTACTGACCAAGCAATGTTTCCTTAAGACATTGGCCTCACACATTTCTATGCTACCACCACGTCCTAATGATCATGATGGGTCTACTGACCCAGCAATGCCTCCTTGAGACATTGACCTCACACGTTTGTGGTATCCAATACCTAAACCCCTGTTGGCAAGGGTTCATAGCACGGGTGATGATTTCCTAGCCATATGCATTATATATGACATAATATGAGTTGGGTGGTGTCAACTGTATCCCATTCTATAGGTTACCACTGACCTCATTTCTAAGCAGGCTACGGCATCTAATCTAGCATTTTCACATATAAGCATTATCATCCATTTTCAATGTCCATCAGATAAGATTCAAAATTTAAATAAAAAAATAAAACAATATAAAGTAATTAAAGACAGTAAATATTGTTGTTGTTTTCGTTGTCATGACCCATCAGTCAGGTTACACCTACACTCATGGTGTAATTCCACTTACCATGTGCAAATCCTGCTTGTCCTTCTATCAGCTCGGCCCCAGTTGGAATTTGACACTGCGCCTTGTGCTCAGGGTTATAACCTAAGTTAACCAGAATATTAAGATGCACAAACATTGCTTAGATTATATTAATGTCCTAGGGTTGGTCTAGGTTGGATTTGATTCAGGTTTGAGTTCATAATCACTAAGTTGTAATTCTCTGGGACTTGCATTGGGCCTTAGGGTGAAACGCCCAGTGCATCACCCAGAGAATAAAATACAGCCACAAAGGAGGTTTCCCCTTCTGGTTTTCACCTATTATAAGTCTCATCAACCTTGGGGAGTGATGGCAAAGGTCCTCCCTATGGTTGGTTATGTTTTGGGCTTATGACCCCTCTTTGGATCAAGGGCAATGGGCCTCATTGGTGCACCCAAAGTGAGGACAGAAAGGTTGCATGGGGTAGGGGTTCATGATGGTTTTTATGTTATAAATACTATTTTGGGGCTGTGGGTGAAGTCCCATAAGGTTTGTATTAGGTTCGATCACAAGTCAGTCACTGGGCCTTTCACTGGGCGTTTGGGTGCAACTCCCAGTGAATCGCCCAGTCCCTGTTTAACACGAGATTTTTTATTCAAAAACTGATTTTGGCTGTTGGATCCTTTCCATTTTCGATTTGGGATGATTCCAGGGGGTAGTATTACATATGGTTAAGCTAATGCAAAAGGGTTTATGGGTTCCTAAACATAGTTTACTAATGGGTTGATGGTTTGGGTCCATGCATCAAAGAAATTCAAGTATGCAAGGCTGTAATCCAACATGTAACCACTTTAATCCTTATAATTCATACAAGATTAGTCACATCTACCCATTACAGCAACTATCCTAAGCTATAACACCCTAAACCTAGCATGCATGCAAAGATCTAAGTCTCCAGCTTATCATTTATAAGATATAACCAAGTTTTATCATGAAACCATCTAACATGGCTAGAAACTAAATTTATGAACTAACAGGTTATATTTAGTGTAGTTAATAAATAAGACATGTGAAATCTAAACATGCATGGATGATCCATGGCTGTCCTAGTACTCTAGATGATGTTTTTACAATATACATGTAAAGGCATCACTGTTTGGCTTATGGATCTGAACTCAAACACCAAGAACATAACACATTTTATGGTGAAGGAGGTAGTATGGGCTCTGGTTGATTACCTTCAAGCCTTGGGTAAACTCGATCAAGACTTCACAAGTCCAAAACCCCATTTCTCTTCTTCTTCTTCTCTTTCCGTCTCCCTCTCTTTCTTTCTTTCTCTTTTTCCTCTCTAATGATAGGAATAGTAGGGAAAATGAAATAAGGGCTGGGTCCTCCTATTTATAAAATTTAAAGTATTAGGGTCTATTTGGCCCAAGCTGTCCCATATCTAAAATGCATTTTTAACTTGATTCTTCACCATTTTAGCTACTTAGGTGGGGTCCACATTGTTCCAAAGGTAGGAAATGGTTCCTAAAATTCCAAGATGCATTTGGAGGGTGTTTGCAAGCTAAGAACATGGTTCCCAAAGGTCTGAAATGAAAAACACATGCTTCAGCAACTCTGGGCCTTGCACTGGGCGTTTGGGTGCATCGCCCAGAGAATCATGTTTTATTGTTTTGCTTGGATTGAAATGAAATTACAGTTGATTTAGAGGCATAATTGAATAATGGTTCCTTCTAAGAAAATACAGCTCTATGAGTCTAGAAAAATTTGAATAAAAAAAAATGAAGTTTGGATTATGGAGTTATGTTATTTTTATTAAACAAAGGTCAATCTGTCAAAAAACAGAAGGATTCGATTTTTGACAGCAACTTGAAATGAACTTTTAACTAACTTAGAGACATAACTAGGTAATGGTTCCTTTTAATAAAATGCAGCTCTATGAGTATAGTTTCTAAAAGAATTTGGAACGAAGACAATTGGAGTTTGGATGGTGGAATTATATCATTTTAACTAAGAGGAGGTCAATCTGCAGATTAGCAGAATTTGATATTTGTGTTGGGATTTAATATGTATGTATGGAATTGAGTTCTCATCATCAAATCAATCATGCAAATTGATGTTTGGGTCTAAAATACTTTAACTAAAACATTCAAGGTGACGAGGGTCAACAATAGTCTAACCTAGAACTACGATTAGGTCCTATGGTTGTCTTTAAGCATGCATGCAAGGGATCGGGTTGATAATTTACTCAAATCATGACAAAACCCAAACATGCACGAGGATAGAAGGTTCACTCCTAGTTATCTTAACATATGAACTAAATTTTGGGTCTAGGAAAAAGTAAAATAAAGATATCAGATGCGAGATTGGGGTATGCCTGTATGGCATTGGCCTTCCCAATTGTATCTACTTAGACAGATTTAACATGCATGACCAAGGACGGTTCAATTCAGCCTAAAACATAATTATGCATGATGCTAGGTCTAGGTAAAGGGGTAGAAGGAGAGTTAGAGTAGATTTAGAAACTCTTACCTAAGCTTAGCACTTGGATAATCAATTCTCTCCTTTCTCCTTGTTGAAACAGTTTTGAATCACCCTAATTATTAATGCCTTCGCGTCTTAACCTTCCCTACATGTTTCATAGGCCTAATGTATCATGTACTCGGGTAGGGCCTGAGAAACCAAAGGGATGGTACCAACCTTAGGCTATACATTTGGTGGTGAACTGTACAGTTGTAAAGAGTTGGTGTTTGCCTTCTTAACGGTATGTAGGTCCTCACCAATGAGGCTACCTCATTAAGTTCAACCACGGGTTCAATGCACCACAGTGTACTGGTAGCTTTGACCTCGGGTTCTGGACCTTCAACAAAAATTCAAATTAGCCCATATTTTTGGGCATGGGTTTAACATCGATGCCACCTCGTTCAAGTCTACTCCTTAAGCGGTGCCTTTCCCTGTTGGCGATGCTGGGGTTAGATCGTCTTCAGCACCCTCGTGCTCACACAAGGTGCTAGATGCTTTCTTCCCAGTTCCTGGTGGTCCTTCGTCTGCCAGGGCAAGGAGGTGTTTATCCCTCGCCCTTCTTCTTCTGTGTTTAGCTGTCCATACGGCTTCGACTTTGTAAGTGTTTCATCTTTACTTTGATTTTTCCTTTTTCTTCTTTTCGTAACGACTAACCACCATTGTTGGTGCAGGTCCCTGGCTATTGGTATAATGACCTATTGGGGATGGCTGCTGGTTTGAAAGAAATGGTTGTCGGTTTGAAGGAGTTGACAACCTCGCAGGCCGAGAGGATTCTTCAGTTGTTATGTAGTGGTTCTTATCGCGCTAGTACCTGCATAGTTAGTATGTATATTTAAAATATATGGATGTTGATGCTTGAAATGCAGGAGGGTGACATTCTGGGATACGAGGTGACCACTAAACGGCTCTAGAAGGAAAGGTATGAGGCCTTGGTTGCTACCCAGCCTGCCCTAGTCATAGAAGTTTCAGTGCCACGATCTTTGGTGATCCAGATTGATGATCCATTCTGTTGTCACGAGGTAAGGGTCGAGGATGAGCGGGAGGAGAGTAAGAAGGATAGTGATGGCGGTGATGATGATGAGGAGGGCGATGAGTCTGAGGATGAGGCGGACCAATAGAATTTTTTTTTGTTTTTTAAAAATGTAGTGGATGAGAAACAGTTTCGAGCCTTTAAGCCCCGCGCATAGTTTTGGATGATTTTGTTTAATCAATTTTTAATCCATTGTTAGGAGTTTTAATCAATTGGCTGTGTTGGATAGTTGAAATGTGGTGTGTGAATGCATGTGTGGTATGAGATGGTCCATCGTGACCCTAGGGTGTAGGATGTCGTGTTGGGATGGTGAGGACCCACTAGTTTAGTGCAGACTGCCCAAAAATGTGCAAACTTAACACAAGCTATAAAAACACAGTCTCGACATCAAAGTAGTATCGATGGACATTGAATGGGTTTTCTTCGACATCGAGGGTGGGTTGTGCCATTGTCAAGTACCATTGTCTGATTGTCGAATCGAGTTAGGCAGTAAAAGTGCACTGCTCGACAGTGAACCATTTGGGCTCAACATTGAAGTAGATTCCTCAATAGGGTCTCGATGTCGAGGGTGGCATGGTTCGCTGTTGAATCGGGGTCTCCCAGTGTCAACTCCATGTTTTTAATTCTGATTTGTTTCCTTTTTAGAATGCCCAGTTGCCAGATTCTTTGATTTCCCTTCCCTTCTTTAGCCCTTGCTCATCCTTGGGGCTATATTAAGGGGCTTGGAGAGTGTTAAATCCCTTACTCCTTTGCTTTTAGGTGTTTCTTCTTAAGAAGTTTTCTCTTTTTCTCTGTTTTGGAGTTTTTTGTGTTATTCTTCAAGCGATGGATAAGGCTTTGAGGTCACGGATGGATTCCATGTTAAGGGATGCTCACGAAGCCCTAGGGAGAGTGCATCTCTAGCCTCTGATGGGTTTAAAGAACATGACACTTGCCTAGGACTTGCTTCGAGGTGTTTCGAAATTGGATCCCTAAAGTGCACGTGTTTCAATTCGGTACTACTGAGGTATGTCCAATTTATGAAGAATTCTGCACATGTCTTCTCTCTCCTCGTCATGCTGCTATGATACATCCCCTTCTGAAGGACAACTATTCCAAAGATATCATGTCCTTTTTTGGGTTAGAAAAGGGGTGTCTTCTCATGCATGGTCACCGTATTGATGTTTTGGCGATCATTTGTCTCTTTGCAGGTCAATGCAAGGGTGACCATGGTTTCATGGAGTGTAGGAAGAGGGCCTTTCTATTTTATGTGATTGCTTAGTTCCTTCTTTGTTCTATCGCTCGTGGTGCTTCTCCCGTGCTGATGGAGGTAGTCAAGCAAATCCAACTAGGGGGTGGCATTATTCCTACCATCTTGGAGAAATGATGAGGGGGTTGGATATCTTGAGTGGATGTCATACTCCTCGCGGTGAAGATTTTTCTGGTAGCCCATGCTTGTTGCAGGTGTGTTCCTTCCTTGTGAAATTCCCTTCTCTCTCTTTTTTTTTTACCATGCATTTGGTGGCGTCCTTAGCCCCATTTGTATGGCAGGTTTGGCTTTGTGAATGACTGCAATTTGTGAAGCCAATGAGGGGAGACTTTAAGATCAAACATTATCGTCTCCGCTCAAGAGTAATGGAGTATCATCATTGGGACTCTTAGGAACATGCTCTTTCTTGCATTTCCTCTGATAATATCCGTTGGCGGTGCTCATGGTGGACTATTGATGCGCCGATGTTGAACTCTGCTGGATGCAACTATGTGCGCTTAATGGGGCTTGGCCACACTTCTTTCTATATACCCAATCGGCTGCGTTGACAGTTTGGATTGACTCAGGATGTGCCTGAGGACTTGGTGAATTTTCATCCTCCAGAGCAACTAGACAAGGAATTAGTGGGAATGATTGTGAGTCTATGGCAATCCAAAACAATATTGAAAACCATGGGAACTGTTGGTGATAATGGGATGATTGCGGAGTATGAGGACTGGGTGAAGGCTCAACGAAAGAAGAAAGAGAAGACTGTAAGGAGGCGGTTGACATGGGAGCGAAAGGAGACTTCAAGTTCTTCAAGTTCCAAACATTCCAGAGAAGTGGAAGAAGGTGACAATGAAGACATAAATGATCCGGTGGTTTTGAAGGCAAGGATTGCTAAGTTGCAGAAGAAGGTGGAAGACCTGGGCTATTAGGATATTTTGATTGCCAAGAGTAGCACTTTACTTTGTTTGTTTTTGCATTGGTACTTTATTTATTTATTTATTTTTTGAACATTGACGTGGCTCAGACTTTGAACTTATGATTGAACTTTAGCTTCATTTGAAAGTTTGACTTTTTTTTATGTGACCGGTCCTAATGTTGTTTCACTAAGATGCCTACGTACCCTTAAGTTTTTAAGGGATCAGGTCGAATGTATTTCTTGAGCTGATCCATGTTTGTTAAGTAGGGTAGCTCAATCCCGTCTGGATCCACTACTCGTACTGCTTGGCTAGGTAATATCTCCTTGATCATAGGGGCCACTCCAATTGGGCCTGAATTTACCTCGTGGATCGTGTATGGGGGCTTGTTGCTCTTTGAGTACTAGATCACCAACTGATAGTTGGCGTGGTACTACCTTCTTGTTGAAGGTTTGTATCATCCTTTGTTGGTATTTCTTCATGTTGCCAATGGCATGCATCCTTTTCTCGTCAATGAGGTTCAACTCTTGGAATCTTGTCTTAATCCATTCTACCTCTGGAATTTTACTATCCATCATGACCTGAAGAGAGGGTATCTCCAATTCGACTGGAAGGACTACTTCCATTCCATAGACTAATGAGTAGGGTGTTGCCCTAGTCGAAGTTTGGATGGATGTTCTGTACGCCCAAAGTGCGTAGGGTAACTTGTCGGCCCAATCATTGTGTTTGTTGGCCATTTTTTGTATTATCTGTTTGATGTTCTTGTTGGCGGCTTCCACCACGCCATTAGTTTGAGGTCTGTAAGGTGATGATGTATGTCTTTGAATGCTCATCTTTTCACATAGTTTCTTCACTTCTCCCTTGAAATGAGACCCTTGGTCTGATATGAGCTCTTGAGGGACTCCATACCGGCACATAATATTGTTGCTTATGAATTTGGCCACCTTGTCTGCCATTAGTTTGGCGTAAGACTGTGCTTCTACCCATTTGGTAAAGTAGTCAATGGCTACCAGAATGTACTCATGACCATTAGATGACTTAGGGACCACTTGGCCAATGACATCGATGCCCTAAGTGGCGAATGTCCAGGGAGAACTTAAAGTGTGCAATTCTGAGGGTGGTGTATGTATTAGATTGCCGAATATCTGACACTTGTGACATCTCTTCACATATTGAACACAGTCGGCTTCCATAGTAGTCTAATTGTACCCTAGTCTGAGGATCTTTTAGGCCATCATCCTTGCATTCATGTGGGGCCCACGTATGTCTTGGTGAATTTTATCCATGACCAGCCTTGCTTGTTCTTCATCAATATATAACAATTGTACTCCGTCGTACGACCTTTTTTATAGGATGTCTTCTAATAGAATGAATTGTGTAGCGTATCTCCTCAAGAAAAGCTTCTCTTTGGTTGTAGCATCTCTGGAGTATCGCCACCCTTCTCTGATGAAATCCACTATGTTTGCGTACCATGGTCTACCATCAACCATCAACACATGGATGTGATTGGCGTATGCCAGTTGATGTCTTAGGTTTATTGAGAATGGATGTACTTTTGTTTCAGATTCCATCTCAACCATGGATGCAAGTGTAGCTAGTGCATCGGCGAACCGATTGTTATCCCTTGGCAGGTAGGAGAAAGTAATCTCTTCGAATTCCCTAGATAGTGTTTCCACATGTTCTTGGTAGGAAATTAGCTTCTCATCTTTAGTTTCCCATTTTCCTTGCATTTGACAAATGACCAATGAAGAATCCCCATAGACTTCCAGTCTCTTAAGCCCTATTGATAATGCGACCTCAAGTCCTATGGCGCAAGCTTCGTATTCAGCCATGTTGTTGGTGCACTCAAAGTTTGGTTTAAACACCCAGGGCATATGAGCTCCATCAGGAATAATTAGTAGTATGCCGGCTCCACAACCCTTGTGATTGGCTGCTTCGTTAAATAGTAACTGCTAGACCATATCAGCTTCTTCTGGTTCCAAATGTACAATGTCCCCTTCCAATGGTCTGGTTTCAAGGGTTGGATGTGCTGAAAAGTGATCAGCGATTGCTCGTCCTTTGATTGACTTTTGTGTCACATGTTTAATGTCAAATTCTGTCAATAAGAGCAACCATCGTGCTAATCTCCCGGTTAAGGCGGTTTTCTTGAATGGGTACTTGATTGGATCTATCCTTGAGATAAAAAATACTTCGTGGGCAATCATGTAATGTCTCAACCGCCTTGTGGCCCAGATCAGACCTGTACAGATTTTCTCTAATGGCGTATACCTAGTCTTATAGTCCACAAATTTCTTGCTCAAGTAATATATGGCCTATTTTGTCTTGTCATCATCTTGGTGTTGTGCTAGCATGGCTCCCATGGCGGTATTTGTTATGGATAGGTACAATAGTAGTGGTTTGCCAGATATTGGGGGTGCCAATATTGGCGGGTTGGCCAAGTATTCTTTGATTGCATCGAATGCAGCCTGACATTGCTCATTCAATTCCTTAGGCTCATTCTTCTTGAGTAATTTGAAGATTGGTTCACACACCATGGTTAGCAAAGAAATGAATTGACTAATGTATTGTACTCTTCCAAGAAAACCCCTAATTTCTTTTTTTGGCTTTTGGCTTCCCTAGCCTATTTAAACATTTCCCCCAAAGTCATGGTTGCCTTAGCATAGTTCCATCTTTCCCCCAAAGTCATAGGTGGAAGTGTATCTCCCATTATTCTAAACTAACCACCTATCCCAAATTGAGGTCTCCCTTAGAAAAATTAAAGAAAAATAAAAGACTAGAAAAAATTCACTAAAAACATGAGGGAATAAATAGACAGTTGGTGCATTGCCCTAAAAAATCAAAACAATGATTCCAAAGCTGTAAGGTTGCCATATAGGTTGACAGCAAGGGAACCCGTATAGTCTTCAAGAGCCACCTACGAGCGACTCCAATTGGGTTCTACTGTAGAGTGGAGGACTACTATACGTTTTTGTTTCCAAGGCACTCACTATGTCGCTTTCCTGTTATCAAAGTTGGTCACCTCCAAAGATAAGTCATATGCCATTCCACCCAACCAAGTCAAGATGCAGCGTCATAGGTAACTTAACCCTAAGAAGAAGAGAGAATGAGATAGAAGAGAGGGAGAATGAGTTTAAGAGTTTAGAGAGTAAAAACCTAGATACTTGAATAAACCTTGCATGGCTTCCTCTTCTAAATCTCCAAGTCTTGTCATCAACTTAGGAACTTAGACTAGAAAGCTTGAAACTAAACTAGAATTATTACAACCATATTGAAGACATAAAATTAAAGCATGAATAAAAAACATTACAACCATGGAATTGAAAGCATGAAATCAAACTAGAACTTAGAAAGCCAAAAACTAGAAGAGAAGAAGAAATTTCACTAATTAATTGAACTAAAAACTGAATTAAAACTAAACTAAAACTAACTTAAAAACTGAACTAAAACTAACTTGTTACAACCCAAAGGGCAAGGGGTATTTATAGGGGAAAGGGAGAAGAGAGAAGAGGGAAGTGGTAGGAGAAATATTCCCTAAGAAAAGAGAATATTCTCTTCTCCTTCCTCCTTTACAATGTCTTGAATCCCAAGAAAAAAGAAAAAAAATAGAAAGAGGGAGAGAAAAGAATCCTACATACATAAACCTTCTATTTATTAAAAAGTAACTTTCTAATTCTAACTTGTGCTTCCTTTTCTTTGAAGGTGTCTTCTCCAAGCAATGATATCAAGGCATCTTTGACTTTTCAACCTTCCATAGATGAGAGAATATCTTTCAAAAGAAATCTATCCCAAATAGAATTTCAAAAGTGCCCTTGAAAAGTTGGAGGAGAGAGAGAGCAAGGGTGATGACTAGGATTCCACTCACAATTAATGAAATGTCAAATCTGTCCTTCAAAAAACGTGGAGCATGGGATGCTTATATGGGCCTCATTGTTGTAATCCTTACGAAAAATTACCCAAAATAGACCCAAATTTTTCCCAGTTTAGAGTTCGGGAACTCAAGATATCTCAAGTTGAAGTTGGACTGCTCAAGAGCCTTCCAAATAGAATCTTTCGGCTGATAGAAAGATAACTTCTGATAATTGCGTTAAGGCTCCTGAAATCCGAACTTCTGCTTTACTTTATCCCCGGTCGATTGTCAATAATTACAAATAAACCCCTATCCACGGAAACGGCCGTAACTTCTTCGTTTCAACTCGAAATCAAGTGCCGTTTGAACTGTTGCGAAGTTGACTTGACAGGCTACGTATCCATACTATTAACACCTCAAAATTATGCTAAGGGGCCCACTATAATCACATTCAAATTTGAATCATTGGCATGATTCTTTCAGTGCTCAATCCAAACTTTATTTTCTCGACTCCTAGGCGTTTCCAGCTATTCTTAGCATCTTTTGCTCCATTGTCACAAGAATTCACCTAAAACTTGAAAAGCACAAGAAAGCACCCAAGTAACTCTATCCAATGTGGTAAAATATATGCTTTATGCCCTAAGATTTTGCACATAAATGTGCTCATCAGATTCCCCCACACTTGACCATTACTTATCCTCAAGTAAAGCAAAAGAAAAACTAACCTAGAATGCAAAAATTCCTAACTCACTTTCATAGGAATCACGGTTGCACTTAGCATATGCAACAAGCCTTTAAACCCCTAGGTTATCCCTAGTGGACGAGTTGTCTTGTGGGTGTTTGTAGTGAATATACACCCAAAATTCAATTGTAAATGAATGCTGTAAATTTTAATCATGGCATAAGTAAGACAGTGAACATAATCCCAAAAAGTGCTCAACTAAAGATCAAGGAGCCAAAGGTTCCCCCATACTTGAATTTTATCACCCCACATCAATTCAAGTAACAAGCATGCATCAAGATTAAGGGATCTCCTCATATTTTTTGAACATTACTCACATTCAGGTAAACCACTCATAATATCAATGGAACCAAAGACTTAGGCTTTGAGTATTTTTTACCACAATTTCTTTTCAGGCATTAAGGCAAAAACTTTTCTTTTACAACAGCAAACTCTATTTCTGCTCTAATACTATTCTCTGAATGACATGGTGGAGGATACACCAGACACCCAAATACTTGGTAGCTTCACTTTTTGCATATATCCATAAAGACATTGAGATATTGATGCAAGAGTTTTTTTTTTTTTTGAGTTTTCTTCCAAGGAATTTCGATCAAGTCACCCTACTTCATGAGGCAACAGTGCCCCATCTAGTCCCAAGGAATTCCACTTTTCTTTCTTGTTCCCCTTTTTTTTTTTTTTTCTCTCATTCACTTTCATGCCTTGCCTTGCCACAAACAAATTGGTCTCAACTACTAACCAAAAGATCAAAGGGTCCATAAAACACATAGAGGAATCTAGCCATCAAATGAAATAATGCTTATATTTTCCAACTCAATCCCTCTCACCGGACACATACCAGTTACCATCCTTGAAAATAGATTTTTTTATCATTTCGCATGCTAGGGCACCTAATTCCCTCTCTCTCTCAATTTGCAATCAAAGAAACGTATGTACAAAACCAAACTACTGCCACAATCAAAATTCACCAAATAAGCAAGCTCACACCCCCCCACACTTAATTCATGCAATGTCCTCAATGCATGAATAAAATAAAGAAGAAGGACAAGGGATGAGATGATGGGGCTTACCAGATATAATCAAAAAGAGGATCATGAAGACTCATGAGCTCTACAACAAGTACTTGGGGCATCAAAAGAAATTTCAATCCATGGCGGGCAAATGTAGAAAGGGCTTCATAAACTAGAAAACACTCGACCATGAATTTTAGTAAAGCGAGAAATAATATAGAAGTTAAGCACAACTGAGAAATATCCAATAGAAAAATCTGTCCTCATGGGATAGTGGAAAATGAAGGCATTAAAACTCATGCCATAAATCCTCCCCTTCTCTCCCATTTGTAATGTAGAACACATGTCATGTTTAGAAAAACCAACCAAAAACGGATCGCAGTAAGCATAAAAAAGATCATGAATGTCAGTAACCTCATCAAAATAATCATAAAAAATTAGAGGTTTACTCAAATCAATCCTAGCAATATAACTATCCGCACTTTGCATAACTTGGTTTTCCAAATAAGGATCGCGACAAAATGCTTGAAGAGCATCAGGACTAACATTGTCCTCCTCAATAAAATCATTAAACCTAGGAGGTTTGGATAAATCAACATGTGGGACAATTGAATCCTCAAAATGACAATCATCTGGATTGTCCACAGAGAGAGGGGAGATCGAATTTTCAGGGTTTCTATGCTATCATAAAAATCTGATTCTAAATCAGTGGAAACACTAGGCTCACTAAGATCAAAAATTCCAGGAAAAAGTTGGATGTCCCTAGGTAGCTCATCAAACTCCGCCTCACTAACATATTTAGGAGACTCAATCTCAACAAATAAATCATCATGAAAATCATCATGTTGGGAGTGACTCTCATTAACCTCAAACTCGGGTGGTGGACTTTCAACATCAATAGGCGGGGGATGGGGTGACTCATTTGGATCTGGAATCTGGTAACAGAGATTAGGTTCAGGCTGACTAAGTAAATCACTCGTTTCCTCCTCTTGCAAGATTGTGACATTCTGGATGAGTTACTGCTCTATAAGGGCAAGCCTGTTCTCCATCTCACTCATGCTTGTGGAATTCATTGGAGGGTTGGACATTGGAGGACCAAACTGATCATGACATTGGAAATTGGGTGGTCCAGCTTGGTTATTCCATTGATCCCACGAGAAATCAGGATGATCACTCCACCCCTAATTGTGAGTGCCAAAAGAATTGTACTAAAATAGAGGACTCATATTCTCATCACCAACGCTACCCCCATAAAGATTAGGGCATCCTTCCACAACATAGATAGTCTGGGGATGTAACCAATCAAAATTTCTCGAAAGCCCATAGTTGGGTTGGGGAGCAAAATTATACTGGGGTGGTACAAAATTGTTCTCTATCTCACTACTTTTGACTTCCCTAGGCTGTTTAAACATTTCCCCCAAAGTCATGTTTGCCTTAGCATAGTTTCATCTTTCCCCCCAAAGTCATAGGTGGAAGTGTATCTCCCATTATTCTAAACTCCACCTATCCCAAATTGAGGTCTCCCTTAGAAAAATTAAAGAAAAATAAAAGACTAAAAAAAATTCACTAAAAACATGAGGGAATAAATAGACAGTTGGTGCATTACCCTCAAAAATCGAAACAATGATTCCAAAGTTGTAAGGTTGTCATATAGGTTGACAGCAAGGGAACTCGTATAGTCTTCAAGAGCCACCTACAGGCGACTCCAATTGGATTCTAATGTAGAGTGGAGGACTACTATACATTTTTGTTTTCAAGGCACTCACTATGTTGCTTTCTTGTTATCAAAGTTGGTCACCTCCAAAGATAAGTCATGTGCCATTCCACCCAATCAAGTCAAGATGCAGCGTCATAGGTAACTTAATCTTATGAGGGACACCAAAAGAGGTTGGGTTTGAGCATAAGAAGGACTTTAGATTGGGCGCATAGTCTTTGAAACAGAAGAGAAACAAGATAAGGTTTTCAAAAATTGATTTTTTTTTTTTTTGAAGAAAAGAAAAAATAAAATAAAGCACTTCGAATTACTTAAAAATCAAAAAAAAATAAAGTGGACAATAATCTCCCTGATAACGGCACCAAAAACTTGTTTGAGTTAAAATAATACCGCAAGCGTACGGGTCAATCGTAGCTACTAGTTGAACACGAGGAGATATACGCCACCCTATTTTACTCACTTTAAAGTAATGCAAAGTGAACCAAATTAAAGTGTTAAATTAAACTAATTAAACTAACAAATTAACACATCCTAACTCACAAGCATCTAACGAATTAAATTGGCATCCTAACACATATCCATCTAACCTATCAAACTAACGTGAATTGGAAAGGATAAAATGCAACTACACACCACAACTACATAAAAAAAATAAAAGAAATAGAGGGAGAAGAAGAAGATGAAGAGAGAATGAGATAGAAGAGAGGGAGAATGAGTTTAAGAGTTTGGAGAGTAAAAACCTGGATACTTGAACAAACCTTGCATGGCTTCCTCTCCTAAATCTCCAAGTCTTGTCATCAACTTAGGAACTTAGACTAGAAAGCTTGAAACTAAACTAGAATTATTACAACCATATTGAAGACATAAAATTAAAGCATGAATCAAAAGCATTACAACCATGGAATTGAAAGCATGAAATCAAACTAGAACTTAGAAAGCCAAAAACTAGAAGAAGAGAAGAAGAAATTTCACTAATTAATTGAACTAAAAACTGAATTAAAACTAAACTGAAACTAACTTAAAAATTGAACTAGAACTAACTTGTTACAACCCAAAGGGCAAGGGGGATTTATAGGGGGAAGGGAGAAGAGAGAAGAGGGAAGTGGTAGGAGAAATATTCTCTAAGAAAAGAAAATATTATCTTCTCCTTCCTCCTTTACAACTCCTTGAATCCCAAGAAAAAAGAAAAAAAATAGAAAGAGGGAGAGAAAAGAATCCTAGATACATAAACCTTTTATTTATTAAAAAGTAACTTTCTAATTCTAACTTGTGCTTCCTTTTCTTTATAGGTGTCTTCTCCAAGCAATGAGATCAAGGCATCTTTGACTTTTCAACCTTCCATAGATGAGAGAATATCTTTCAAAAGAAATCTATCCCCAGTAGAATTCCAAAAGTGCTCTTGAAAAGTTGGAGGAGAGAGAGAGCAAGGGTGATGACTAGGGTTCCACTCACAATTAATGAAATGTCAAATCTGTCCTTCAAAAAATGTGGAGCATGGGATGCTTATATGGGCCTCACTGTTGTAATTCTTACAAAAAAATCACCCAAAATAGACCCAAATTTCGTCCAATTTGAAGTTCGGGAGCCCAAGATATCTCAAGTTGAAGTTGAACTGCTCTAGAGCCTTCCAAATAGAATCTTTCGGCTGACAGAAGGATAACTTCTGATAATTGCGCTAAGGCTCCTAGAATCTGAACTTTTGCTTTACTTTGTCCCCGGCCAACTATCAATAATTACAAATAAACCCCCTATCCACAGAAACAGCCGTAACTTCTTCGTTTCAACTCAGAATCAAGTGTCGTTTGAACCGTTGCGAAGTTGACTCGACGGGCTACACATCCATACTATTAACACCTCAAAATTATGCTAAGGAACCCACTGTAATCACATTCAAATTTTATTGATTGGTGTGATTCTTTCAGTGCTCAATCTAAACTTGATTTCCTCGACTCCTGGGCGCTTCCGACTATTCTTAGCATCTTTTGCTCCATTTTCACAATAATTCACCTAAAACCTGAAAAGCACAAGAAAGCACTGAAGTAACTCTATCCAATGTGGTAAAATGTATGCTTTATGCCCTAAGATTTCACACATAAATGTGCTCATCAAATGGCATTACTTTGTAATAATACGTTCCCCACTAAGTTATGAAAGATGTCTTTTGCATATCTTCAGGTGCCATCTTGATTTGGTTGTACCCTGAGAAACCGTCCATAAAGGATATTAGGGCGTGCTTGGCCATATTATCTACAAGTATATCAATGTGTGGTAAAGGAAAGTCATCCTTCAGGCTTGCGTTGTTCAAGTCCCTAAAGTCTACACACATCCGGACTCGTCCGTCTTTCTTGGGTGCCGGTACAATGTTGGCCAACCATTCAGGGTATTTTGTCACTTCTATGAATCCTGCTTTGAGTTGTGTAGTGACTTCCTCCTTGATCTTTAAAATCCATTCTGGTCTCATCCGTCTGAGTTTTTTCTTTACTGGTTTCATCCCAAGGTATAAAGGTTGACAGTGCGTGACAATGTTGGTGTCAATTCCGGGCATGTCATCGTATGACCATACGAAGACTACCATGATTCCTCTTGTTCATTCAAAGTTGAGCCGATTTTGATTTCTCTTGGCAATTCTGGTGATCATAAATTGATGATTTGAAAAGTTTTCAGGAATTGGTTGAGCTCTTTTCTCTTCATCTTATTGTATTATTTTTAAGAGATCAGGTGGAGGATCATTGAACATTTCACCCTCATTGACATAAGCAAGAAGAGGCACAATATAACCAA
Organism: Telopea speciosissima; assembly: GCF_018873765.1. Classification (NCBI taxonomy): domain Eukaryota; kingdom Viridiplantae; phylum Streptophyta; class Magnoliopsida; order Proteales; family Proteaceae; genus Telopea; species Telopea speciosissima. Next base: position 37,473,572 of record NC_057924.1, read on the forward strand.
AAGAAAGTAATTCATTGAAATCAAATTCAACGTCTACATTAGACTTAGACTTGGACTCAGAAGAACTAAGAGAAGAACTAGACTCAGACTCGGACTCAGAATGGGAATTAAAATAAGTAAAATGTAAAATAGGACTAGGACTAGAAATATCGACGCCTTCGTAGAAGCGGTATTCTGAAAAATGGGTCCAATTGGGTATAGCTCTTTTAGCGGGGTAGATCAACACTTACGAATTTGGGCTCCAATCTTTAGGGCCATCTAGTGTGGCAATTACTCCTTTGAATAGGTCTTCAAGTTGGAAAGAAGCCACTTCATTTTGCCAATCTTTATTGGAGTCCACACGATCTTCTTGAAGGATCTCCAACCAGTCCATTTGATCTGTAAAGAAGATTTCAAGACCTGGCATTAGTTGTTGAGAAATTTATTCATACCATCGTTCATTAAATCCGCAATAAGGGAGGATATCCTCTTCTTTGATGAAATATCTGTTAAGAGTGGTAGGGTAAGGTGTAGTAACGATTACCTTAGCTTTTGGGCTCTTTGACTTCTTCACCCTCTTGTACTTTGCGGGGTCCTCTTTGTATAACTTTTTCATGTAAGCTTCTCTCCTCTTCTGTTTCTCTTTCTGGGCCCATTTAAAGAGATCCTCCTTGGTTGGGTTGTAACCTAGACCATGGTACTCTTTGTTATGAGAGGGTAAGATGAGTTTTGACATTCCTTGATGAGACTTTCCAAGGCCCATACCCAAAAAATACCCCATTCTAATAAGTAAAATAGTTCTCCAGTGGAGTCGCCACTGTGAGGACAATGACATGGCAAGGGATCATCACGTGTCCTGCACCTTGTACCTCTTTAGGGGAGAAGAGAGAGGTGAATTGAATGTTGTTTAGAGTCGCCACCTAGAGGAGGGTCTAGGACCCAAAGTTATAATGTAATGACTCTCATGCTGCGCCCTTTTCGGGTCAAATGGTCCACTGGTCTGGGTACGGGTTAAGTTACGGTCCGGGGAAGGTATTAGGCACCCCAGTCCGCCTGGACTTACCGGTCTTTCTATTACTTGGCTAGGCAGGGTTAGAACATGCTTTGACAAATTGTAAGATGCAAGTAAAATGCAAAAAGTAGAATACAAGGTAAATGAAGAAAGCACATACCCGAAGGTTCGGCTGCAAGGCAATGGTTAGTATACAGGAATGTAAAATGAAGGACTCATAAACCTAAATAACCTAAAATTTGTTGACTCTAGGCTAAGTGTAATGGCATGATACATGCATGTAAACAAATACGTTAATTGAATACATATGTATGGAGAAACATAAGAATGAAACGAGAAGAAAGAGAAATATGCCAATAGTACATGAAGGAGTCTTAAATTACAGGGAATTGGGATCATGGAAATGCATGCATGAAAGAGATACAATGTCTATAAAAGTGAAAAAGGAATAAGGAACAGAGGGGTGTGATCACTGTCTAGGGAGACGGGATCACACTCCTCTTAGAGTTATAAAATACGATAATATACGAAAACAATAAAAATTGAATGAGATGAAAGATCAAAGGCCTATCTAAAAAAAGGAGATCAAAATAAAGGTGTGGAGGTTTTCCTTATGTAACTCAGGAGATTTGTACATTGAGCAAGTATCACCACTTGTTGTGGCTTCTCTTGTCTCTTGTACTCAAGCACTTTATAGTCAAGCCGAGATTTCCAGATTGGTGTTCTCAAATCTTGATGTTGCAAGTAGGATTGTAGTAGCAAAGAGAGTGATGGGTTGAAGCTTCAAACTCTTGAATGGAGGCTAAGTATGAATGAAGGGGTGTCTCAATCCAATATGGATAAAGAATCACCAAGGGAAGGCTATGCAATGGCTAAGTAAAGCTCATGTCCAGTTTATCTAACCCTCCTCAATGTGAGGGGGTGTATTTATAGATGTAGAGGGGTGTGTGCACTCCCAAATTCATGTAGGGTTGGTGGAGTTAATCTGGATTGTCCAAGTGGGGGGTCTTTGCATGGACGGTGGGTGTAGAGTCAAGGTAAGGACCATTGGATGGGGGAAAGTGTTTAGTTGCCTTTGGGGGTGTTTCTTGGGGCCTAAGGGAGCCAAGATTGAGATCTAAAGTGCCAAAAATAGGCTGGGACGCAAAAGGCATCGTAATTGGAGCAAAATATGGTAAGTTTGGGCTTCTCCGATCAACAGTTATTCGACATTGAAATTGCCCAATTCAACATCGAAGTGGGGTGCACTCGACATCGAGTGGCTGTCATGAACAGGACTTGACATCAAAGATTTATATTTGAGTGTCGATTGCCATTGTCTAAATGTCAAAATGGGATAAACAATAAAAAAGTACTGTTCGACAGTGAGAGGGCATGGTTCGATGTCGATGTCAGGTGGGTTCAGTATGAACTCGGTGCCTTTGAGTGTCGAGATAGTTTATAGTGTCGATGGACATGGTTTGGGCTATTAGGGCCAGGTTCTGTGCTAGGCCAGGCTGGTTCCAAGGGGTCTGGGTCAAGGCTAGCCTTTCCAAGGGTTCTTTGAGGGCTTGGAGGCTATGGTTTGGGCTCCGGCAAAGGGGAATGGGTGATCGGTAGACGAATTTGGGCAGTGCACACTGATGCTACATCCACAAATACACTGGCTCTAGGCCTTGGAGGGTGTTCATCATCGTTATGGGAAACCTCCGGGGAAAAGATAAAATGAGGTGTCTACACCCACTTGAAATGGGGGGCAGCCTTCCTCACCTTGTTGTACAACCTTGGAGCACCTTCCAGGGCCTTATCTTCACAAAAACGCTGGAACACGGCCGACCTCAAGAGATGCTCGTTGGTCAGGTTCGCTACAGAGTATTTCTCAGCCCATACATAATCAGCAACGTCATCAACTGTGTCACTGGCGAAATCAAGTCGTTCAACCAAGTCCTTCTCGCAGCTGTCAAGTGACTTGTAATAATCTAGCTCATCCTCAAGTCGGGTTTTGAACCTCAAAAAAGCATCATTTGAAGTTGCATACATCCTTATCCGAGCTTGCAGTTCTGCTTCTCGACTCGCTGCATCAGATTGCACACCACCAGGCATAGTAATGTAAACCTATATACAAAATACAAAGGTTATGTTTGGATATTGCAAGTATAAAGATGGACGTAGAGCAAAGTAAGGGAAGAAAAGATTTTTCATTGAGGACAACTTTGGTGGAGTACAAGCATAAAACAACAATACAACATGGTCTAAATGCAAAAATAAAAAAAAATAAAAAATAAGGAAGGAAGCTAAACTAGGGCTGACGCCTTTGGATCCTGAGCAACAGAGGCAGGCTTCACTTTATCCTTAGTTTGGGAGGAGGAATATTCCTTCGATGGGGCAATGCCTTGCTTGATTTCTTCCCCTACTTTCTTGGCATGCTCAGCACCCTGTGCAGCGGTATTTCCAGCCTCAACTGTAGAAGTATGCCCATCAGCACTAGTGCTCTCCATATTAGCAATACCCGAGGAAGCACATGGTATTGGAATTCTCAACTCTCCTTGTAGATGCTAGATTTTGCCACCCCCCCAGCAAAGACGACAACCGGACACGAAAGACTGGCAATGCTCTTTAAATACTACTTTCCTTCAGGGTGACTTGGACATCCCCTATTCCATCTTGTTTCCACTTGTGCTCTCCCTGCATCCCTGGTATGACCCCACACGATGCCCTCACCTGAAGTCCTAACCCAGTTGCATCGTGCACGACCGTGGTACTGCACGGTAGCACCATGCCCAGCAGCGACACTTCCCGGCATCATCGCGCTCTGTCGTAGTGCCACCTGGCAGCGTCGCACCCAGTCGCGGCCAGGAAAATCTGCCCTCCCTATAGTGCCGTCGGGTACCCCAAATGTAATTTTTTTGGTTTGGCAGCGGTGCCAATTGCACCGCGGCGGTGCCAATTTTGCTATGACACTGCCAAACAAATTTTTGGCTATAAATAGCCCCCACCCCTCATTTCAACAAGTCTTAGGTTGAGGAGAGGGGGGACTCCCAGAGCTCCAATTTTTAGTTTTTTTCCTTTTTTCCTAGTTTCGGGGCCTTGCCCCTATCCGATTTTGAGCTTTCAAGTCACGTCCCTCTGTTAGGAGTCTGGGTCCTTTGGACCCGCCTTTCCTAACCTGTTTCTGCCCAAAACCCTGAAGCCTCCCATATCCTAGTCACCCTGCTCGATGTCCTAATTCCTAGTTTCTGAAGCACTATTCGACCTCGTTATTTTGTTCGAGGTCCTAGTATCCTACACCCATGCGCCGGTACTCTGCCTGATATTCGAAGAAGCCTAGTTTTCGAAGCTTTTCGATGCCGTTATTCTGTTCAAGGTCTCAGCACCCGACACTTGTACACTGTTATGCTGCCCAACATCCAGTTAAGTGCTCTCCAAATATTTTTTGACGCTGTTATTCTGCCTGATATTCAGGTAATTACTTCTCGATGCCGTTACTCTGTCCGACGAAGGATAAAGCCAGTCTTTTGCCTCCACCTAAGCTAGGGGAAGCAATTCATCCCGTATAACTGCATTGGATTAAACGCATACAGGTATTTAATCCTTTCATCACATTTTAATTTCGTAGCAATGTAGACTTTTAAATTATGACTGTGTAGTGTACAGTAGTTAATTTAATTAAGCAGCATGTGCATCATTTTAGCTGTACATGTGGAAATAGGACATTATAAAGGAAGAATATTTGAAAACCAGCATCTAGTAGAAAGACCGGTTTACCCAGACAAGGTGGTTGCCTAACACCTTCCCACTCTCGTAACTTGACCACTTACCCCGAATCTCTAACCAAACCAAACGAAGTCTTCCACAGGACATTATGAAGGAAGAATATTTGGAAACCAGCATCTAGTAGAAAGACCGATTTACCCGGGCGAGGAGGGTGCCTAACACCTTCCCACTTACCCCGAATCTCTGACCAGACAAAATGAAGTCCTGTAGCCCTTCATAGGGCTACACCAACGGGTCCTAGGCCCTAATCCTAGGTGGTGACTCCATTTCATTTAATTTTATGACCCCCATCCCCTGATGAATCATAACCATTTGAGAAGGTGCATCCCTTCTCTCTCTTCAGCCGAGGAGTATAACCCCAAAACCAAAAACTCCTCTGAGCTACTGCGAGAAAGAAAACCGTAGCGGTTTCCCAAGGAAAGGAATGAATCCTCACAGTGGCGACTCCATTGGGGAATGATGGTCAAGCTTTCAATACTAAATGCTACCATTGAATGCAAGAATATTCTTCCTTCTGCATTATTGATTGATAACATGCTCGGCTAACCCCTTTTGTGTACTAACTACATCATGCATCGTGTTCAAAGTGAAGTCAAACGACGAGGGTACTCCCTATTATGCCTCTACCCCCTAGGAGGTGGGGCACATCATACTAAGTACTCTGAGATCGGATGATACCCACTTTCGCCACCACTATCATGCACACACAACACCGCATGGAAACACATAGCCCCGTGGTTAGTCGTTGGACCCCATATGTAGATATGGGTAATTCGTGGCAAAGCCACAACCCTTGATATTTACTCTATGAGTTTAGAATCACCGATGAGGGTATTCACTAGTGTGTTGGGGGTACTTCGCTACTCAAAAAGGGCACTAGTTTGATTACTCTGAGATTGGGCCGATGAGGGTATCCACTAGTGTGCCATGGGGTACTTTGCTACTCAAAAAGGGCACTAGTTTGATTACTTTGAGATCATATGACCAACTCTTCAGGTATATTAAAAGCACCACATACTGATGATTCGCGACCACGAGGGATACGTTTATCTGTGTTGTCAAGGGTGACCTTTTTCTTTCCTATCAGCCTACCCATTGCATGCATCATGTAGGAAATTAGACCATATATGATTAGGATATGCCACAAACTAACGTAGCAAACCTTCGGGGCCGAAAATGAGGTTCTTAATAGTATATCCTCCTTAACGTAGCTTACTCGTCATGGGAAAGGGCTCCATTTGTCCCTCGATAGTCCCTTGATGAAAGCGACACCGGAATGGTGTATTAGAAAAAAAAAAATGTAGCCTCGATAGTCCCTCAAAAATTGGTACACCACCCAGGATATTATGTCAACAATGGAGCTCTAGTTATCCCAAAAAGGAAGGTACTTTACGTTAACTGAGGATAGACTGTCAGGAGACCCTTGGGAAAGCCTCTTCGTGATGATCCTAATTCGATCTCTGGGAGCCATCGAACAAGGGAGGATTTATGGCAAGAAGTGGAGTGAAGACATCTGAAACGGATCGTCATGCTACCCAACCACTATTTGTATATGTATGTTTGTATACTTACTTTGTAAACCAGAACATAGATATGTATATATACATATATAAAGAAAATAAAAAAAATAAAAAAAATGATAATTTATTTGTCATACGAAATCCTAAAACAATCTTTCGCCCTTGCAAGGCACAATTCTGCGATGAAAGAACCCTTTGTTGCCCACTTGGGATTGTCAGGAAGGCCGATTAACTCGGGCCCACCTCTACCAGTCTCCATCCCCTTCGTCCAATCCCATCCCATCTTCAGGCCCTGCAAGGTAGAGTCTAGTAAGGTCACCTGTTCTTACGAGTAACATAGATCCACCAGAGGCCGGTTCTTCAAAAGAAGTTTTGAGCCAAGATATGGTCAGCTTGTGAAGAGGGATGGCTAAGATGAGGCAGTTAGTTACATAGATGGTTCAGGAGATGCAAAGTCAGTCTCGAGGAGACAATGCACAAATCCCCGGAGAACCTAAGGTGACACTGATACCCAAAGTGCAACCCATTGTTGTGATAGAGGAGGAAGAAGTTGTGGTTCTCAACACCCCTATAGAATCCCCTTGAGATTGAAAGAGAGAAACAGATGAGGGAAAAAGTCAAAAAACTAGAGATGGTTGTGCAAGGGAAAGCAGTAGAAAAACTAGAAGATGATTTGGTCTTCTTCCCAAAGGGGAGGATACCTGAAGACTTCAAATGGAAGCTTGACAAGTTCGACGGCCCGGGGGACCCGAAAGCCCACCTGAAAATCTTCATTACTATGGCCAAGTCATGGGAGCTTACAGAAAATCAAATGGGTCAAGCCTTCCTTTACTTATTGGCTGGATCAGCTCTGAGGTGGCTCACCCAATTAGACCAGACTCAAACTCAAACTTGGTTGGTAGTGGTGAAGGAGTTCACCAAGCAGTATTCTTACAACACTGAGGTAGATATTACTCGGCGTGAGTTGGAAACCTTGAGGCAAGAAGCCAACGAAGGATTTCCAATTTCATTTTGAGGTTTGGCGAGAAGGCATCTAGGATGTGGAAACATCCAAATGAAGTAGAGCAAGTGGAAACGATTCTAGAGAACTTATATGGGGAGTACCATGACTGCCTCTACTGTCAGCACATCAAAACCTTTGAAGCACTCATAGCTACAGGAAAGCAAATTGAAGACAAGCTCTTCAAAGGAAAGCAAGCCCAGGCTTTGACTAAGCAGGCCTCTGGATCTTACCTTAACAAGAACAACAAAGTAAGAAGAGGGAAGGGTCCCAAAGTGAATGCGGTAACCACTGGATAGTACATTGAGAAGAAGATTTCGTCGACGGCCATGACACCATTGGTTATCCAAGCAGAACAATCAGCCTCTCCTAGATAGTTTACTTTTGGCAACTCATCTCTTCTTCAAGCTCAAGAGAGAAGGGATGTTGGATGTCGTACCTCCAAGACATGTAGATTTGGCCAATCCACCTTCAGGATACAAGCCAGAGTTACATTATTACTATCATAATTAGAAGGGTCACCAGACCGACAGATGCATACACCTCAAGCATGCCATATAAGACCTAATTGACGAAAGGAAGATAGTGTTAAAATTGGAACAACAGCCCAATGTAACTACTAACCCTTTGCCAAACCATAGGGTGAATATGTTGTAAGAGGATGTTCCTTGTGAAGACCCAACATTCATGATCCAACCTACAAGATAAGGGAGGAAGTTGATGGATTCTCGAATCTACAGGGCTATCCTAGTAGCCCAAACCAAGGAAAATGAGAAGAAAAGAAAGGAGTTAGAAGCTCTAAGGCAAAGGCCGAATGAAGGATTCTCCAACTTCATCAAAAGGTTCCATGAAAAAGCATACCAGATGCAACCTCGCCTCATGGAGGAAGAGCAAGTAGGCATAATCCTAGAAAACCTACATGGAGTATATCATGAGTATCTTTAACCTCAGCGGCATGAGATACTGGAAGAATTTGCCACCCTGAAGGGGTCACTTGATGAAAATGAACTTGACTCCCCGAGATCATCCATGGAATCTATAAATGCCTTGGAAGAAGGGACAACGGGTTTGGACCCAACCACGCTAATTCGGCCCGTAGGAGGTCCCTTGAAGGAGTTAAAGAGAATTTGGAGGGATAAGGTGCGTCTCATGTGGCAGATGGACCTCCGAGCGGAAGCCAAGACCAATATCAGCTATTTTTTAAGAGACATGTACAGAAGAGAAATGATTGAAGCTCAACCAACACCTTTTTGCAACCGAAGCCGATACGCTCGGAAGAGGAAAGCAAAAAGGATGATGGTATGTGTTTATTGTGCCAGAACAAATTGTAATGGAAAATTCAGAGAAGGTGAACACTGGGTGTGACTGAGGGAAGGGAATAGCCTCCAACCATCGCACAATGAAGCTGGAATACCTAGAGAATGGGTTAGACAGCCTTGGGCCTCATACGCAATTGAGAAAGTTCGGGTTCACTGACTATGAGATCAACCGTATGGCATATGTGGAAAACTTCGAAGATGAAGAAGAATGTGCTAACCCGATGGTTCACATTCAAGCCATTGGGGGAGAGCCACCTAAAGAAAATTTGAAAATCATTGAAAAGGTCACACCAAGCTTGATCTAAGCCATTTCTACACTGGCCATAGGTAAGAGTCTCTCTGGAGACACTTTCCTTATCCAAGTGGGAGGGAGTACCGATGACAGTGAAGAAGAAGACTTCGAGTCATATTCTGAAGATAAGTTTTCCGTTGAAATTGCAATAAACAATATTGGAGCAGACAATGACGGAATGGACCCAACTGATCTCATCAAACCCATACTTCCCGGAAATGAGGGAAGTAGCAGCAGTGAGGGAGAAAGGTCCCCCAAAAATCTGAGAAGAGCATACATGGTTCATCAAAAAAGAAGACTTCGATAGATGGGGCATGAGCATCTTCCATCAAGTGTAAGACATCCTTGAGCTAATATCCATGGCCCACGACATCATGTATCAAGCAATTTCCAACTTCCCAAACATGGTGTATGGCCATTTGGCTAAACAAGTTGAAAAGATAGAATTACCTGCAGAAGAAGATGTACTTCAGAGGATGTTGCATGAGTTGAGGAACATGGCTTGGCTGAACCTGGCATTAACCAAGGATTTTTTGGGAATCCACCCCAAGTTCCTATGCTATACTCAGATGATTTCCCCTATGCCGGTCCGCCAAGAATGATGGAAGGGTGGGAAAATCAGTAACGTCAATACCAGCGACCCATACTTTGATCCAACAAGAGGAATTCACCCTATTGATAGCAGTGGGGAAGAAGAAGAGGACCCATGTTGTCAGGATTCTGAGGAAGAGCCAGATGAAGAAACGTCTAGTGAAAGTCAGAACGACAAATTAATGGATGAAGGCACTGGTAGTGAAATACCCAACGAAGCATCTAAAACAGAGGAAGAGCCTAATGTCAACTAGTATGAGGAAATCTTTAGGCCACAAGCTTGGTCCCTTCCATTCGAAACAAGGGGGATCCTCAGAATGGTCGATAAGATTCACCAAATGCTCTTTAAGGTAGTACCTATAGACAAAAGCTATCAGGAAGAACTGCAACGGCAACAACCGGTGAAGGAGAAATGGCCATTACCTCAAGTCCTGAAAGAATTGGAAGATGAGGTCGCTCTCCTGTTCGCTCTGGCAAAAGATTTGTGCGAAAGTCCTGTAGCATCTCCAGACCGTGGAAGTAAGGAATATCACGAATGGGCATAGGCACATGCTAGGTTCTACCTCTACAACATCAATGTGGATGGTCAAGTGAGAGATGATCGAGCTGCATTTATGTATACATTTCCTGTTTAATTTAGCATCTCTTGTCCAATAATTATGGTTTATTGAACTAAAATACTTGAATTATTAGTTATTACAGGAATATTGGAGTTTGTAGATATTTGATGCTAAAGGGAACAACTTGGGAATACATTATAGAAGATGGGCTTGATTGTAATTTAGAAAGATGGAAGATTTAAAAATCTTTTTTTTAATGATTATTCTAACTCCATTATCTCTTTCTTTTTTTTTATTTTTAAACCAATCCCATTATCTATCTATCTCTCCATCTCTCATCATATGCAGCCTCTCTCTCTCTCTCTCTCTCTCTCTCTCTCTCTCTCTCTCTCTCTCTCTCTCTCTTTTACTCTCCTATTCCAAACCATTCTTTATCTTTGTTTATCTTTTTCTAATTTTAAAAAGCCATCCCCATCTCACACGTTACCTCTCTCTCTCATCCCCATCTCACACGTATCTCTCTCTCTTTTACTCTCCTATTCCAATTCGATCCCCTTTATCTTTATCTTGGTTTAATTTTAAAGACCTATCTAACCTATTCACATGGGAGGGGGACTGATTTAAAAAGGGACTCATTAAATTAGTGGAGAGAATGGAGATTGGGATTCATCCACCCACCGAGAGCAATAGAAGGGAGATCCTATCACCCACCGAGAGGAAGAGAGGAAAGGATATATCGTATTCGTGCGGCCAAGAGAGCGGAGAGGGTCTTAGGGTTTCTATTTGGAGACGTCGAGATCACCATCACTACTGTTGCTGCCATGAGGATCGACTGTAGCTATGCTCCCTTGATCGCCATCTGTAGCTAAATTCCCAACCTATTCTCAGGGAGATGAAACTCTGTGAAGTTAATTTATTTTATTTTCTATGCACATTGACTATTTGATGTTAAGACTGCTGTAATTCTTTGATTTGGTTTAATGATGACATCTAGTTAGGATCTTTTGTTTCTATGATTCAATTGATTTGTTCAAATAGTGGTTTTCTTTTCCCATGTGGTTGTACCGAAGATAGGTTATGACTGAATGAACTAAGCGTGTCAAGCCTCATAGCGAAGGACGATAGTACTCGTCAAGATACCCTATATCTAGGAGGAACCCTATACTTTGTGGTGTCACTGGGCTTGTAGACGCAGTGAACCGTAATGTGCGAGATAGTGAATTACATCAATCTAACAGAGTGAATTCGACTTGAGGATAGCTCTTCTCATCTTATCATTCACATTATTCTTTGTTTATCATTGTTCTAGGTTCAGTTTAATTTCTAGTTACCTTTAATTAGCTTAATTCATTCTTTGCAATATTTCTTCCAGTTCCCCGTAGATCGACCCCTTACTTTCTACTTGCTAGATTAATTTAGGGTTTTATTTTTGACCGGTTAACGACACGATCAAATTTTGGCAACTCCCCAACTTAAGCTTTTGCTCATCCTCGAGTGAAAGAGAATAAAGAAAAATAACTTACTCGACTCTCTGGTTCATAAACAGTCTATCTACATAAGATGCATTCAAAGAAATAATGACAGTTTACTATTGCACATCAACTCATAAGATGTTTGGTTCATGTGAACACAAGAGCTAAGCAATGAACGAAGACTTCTCCTACGCCATCAAGCTCTCACTTTCTGCTTTTCAACCCACTGGTTCACCATGAATTATGACATCTAGACCTTTTACAAACGCACATGCTAGCTCATGTAACACCTCATAATCAATGTAGCTCACTTATTTTTCTCTCAAAACATTTTTCTTTTCTTTCCCTCTTTTTTTTATTTTTCTTTTTTTTTTTTTTTTTTTTTTTAAATTACATGATTCTCAGATCCGTGCAATGTTCTAGCCTTTTAAGCTTTCTAGAAGGTTCATGTAACAAGCTTTAAGCCAACCACTCCCAAGCCATATGGCTTTAGGGGATTGAGTGTGAAACACTCATCAGGCTTAGTCACTCAAACCAAATAGGCTACAAGCCCAAACTAGATTCAAGAATACAAGTAATAATAACCTAACTGGTCACTCCAACCGTTTTACGCGAGACTCCAGGCTTGTGGCCTAGATGCCCCGGTTACTAAGATGAAGCAATAGAACTCAACTCTCATAATTTTATTTTTTCAAAAGAGAATGCAAACACAATTAAGCAATGGTCTGCCTAAACATTCAAAATATCACAAGCCGGGTAGACCTATGTGTTTACAAGCATTAAGCAAGCTCACAAATGATACTCAGAGAAATAAAGGTTCAATACTTAACACTGTGTTGAATTAATTTTCTCACAACCTAGAGTCAAATGCACTGTAAAGTAAAAGTATCATTATAAAAATGAGTGCATGAAAGTTTTCCATGAATGTAGATGAATCAAAGAGTCATATGCAAAAAAAAATTTCAAAATCCTCCCTCCCCAACTTAAACGACATTGTCCCCAATGACATAAAAAAATAGAAAATCATAGCAAGGGGAACGTAAAAATAAAGGATGGAGCGAGAAAACCTAAGGTGGGGCTGGCGAGGCAGTGAATCCAAAGATGTGATCACCAAGGATGAAGTAAATCCGCTATAGGAGACGAACGCTGCAAAATAACTACTAGAAAACAAAAGCAGTAGAAAAGAAATAAAGAAAACAATAACTAGAGTGGGCTGCCTCCCACTAGAGCGCTAAGTTTAGAGTCTTTAGCCAGACTCAAACTGACTCACGGAGGGTCAAGGATCAAATCATACCAAGGAGCTGGCTCAGAAGAAGGTTGGGGAGATGTAACCAAAGGAGGGAGCGGCTCAAACCTAACTGTCCAAGGTGGCTATTCTAAAGAGGGTGAGGAATCTAGCAAAGTATGCACCTCTTTAGTCTATGCCTCAAACTCATCTCCAAACATTACATAGTACTACAAAGGGTCATCAATAAGCACGTGAGAAGTGTGATCAGCCACAACTTCGTCAACTAAATCTAACACAAAGCACTCTTCTTCTCTAAAGGAACCTAAGGATGCATTGAAGATGTTGAGCCTAAGCTTCTTATTCCCAAAAGAGATGTCCATGGCACCCGATCTACAATTTATGCAAGCATTCGTAATAGCTAAGAAGGGGTGCCCTAAAATGATAGGGGGAAGCTTGGCTGTGGTGGCTGTATCCATATCCAGGATAAGGAAGTCCACAAGAAAGTACAATTCTTCCGCCTTCACTAAAATAACTTCTAACAACCTACGAGGTGTTTTAATTGAACGATCAGCCAACTGAAGGAAAACCTCAGTGGGTTTCAAATCTCCTAAACCAAATCTGTCATAGGCTGAATTAGGCAAAATATTCATACTAGCCCCTAAATCAAGTAGTGCCCTACTTATAGAGAGATTTCCAATGATGCAAGAAATAAGAGGCGCACCTAGGTCCTTAAGCTTAGGGGGTAGGTGGCTGGAAATTATCAAACTAACCTGTTCAGTCAAATGGACGGTCTTAGGGATTTGAGTTCTCAACTTACGCTTTTGGGTGTAGAGGTCTTTCAAAAACTTAGTGTAAGCAGAAACTTGCTTGATAGCATCCAAGAGGGGGAGATTGATGCGAACTTGTTGGAACAAGTCTATCATCTCTTGCATCTTTGCACCCTTTTTATCCAAATAGTCTGGGGCTGATGTTTGAAGGGCTTGGGAAAAAGGAACCTTTGGAATGTAAGAGTCAGGTAATGGTCCCTCCACAATGGGAATGTGCAGCCCCTTCCTTGGGAACTGATGAGTGATTTCCACAGGTAGTGTTTCAGTAATGGACTCATGTGTTTCTACACCACCACCAGAATTCTCTAGGGTTGACTCAGCCTCTCCCTGGCTTTGAGACGTAGTAGGCAACATCTCATTAATGGCTAAGGGCGCATCAGGTTTTTCCACCCTTGTGCCGCTCCTTAGGACTGTGATCAACTGGACTTGCTCTTTCCCTCGACCCATTTGACTATTTGAGTTACCTATTGGCTGACTTGGCAATTGGCTAGCCTCCCTCTTACTTGTAGCATCGGCTAGCTGACCCAGTTGGTTCTCTAGCTTATTAATGGACTAAGTATGTGAGTGAAGCAGTTGTGTGTTCTGCTCGAGTCCGATTAATGCTTTTAGCACCTTTTTCTCAAAGGATTCATTCTGTTGGGGTTGAGGATATGGTGGTTGTCCACCCATATAGGCATTGGTTTGAATATTAAATGGTGGCCTATATGGTGGATTTGGAAGGTTGTTAGGTACTGAGTTTCTCCATGAAAAGTTTGGGTGGTTTCGCCATCCTGGGTTATAAGTACTGAAAAAGGGATCATTACCCGGTGTAGGGAAACTTTGAGCCATTTGCACCTGTTCCTAAATAAACTCAGGGTATTGTGCAGCCGAAGGACAGTTTGTCACATAGTGGCTAGGGCTAGCACATGGGGCACAAGATTCAGTCTGATTGGGGAAACTCATTGGGAAAGGGAACATAGAATGTTATCCTACAGACATCAGATAGTCCAATTTTTTGGACAGCATGTCAACCTTAGCAGTCATCTCTACAGTTGGGTTGATCTCATAGAGACCACCCTTCTTTGGTTGCCTTGTGTGTGGAATCTCAGTCCGAGAGGCCGAAGCATGATGTTGGGAATTCTCACTAAGGGTTTCAAAAAGATCCCATGCTTCCTTCTCATTCTTGTGCATAAATATTCCACCCTAAGAGGAGTCTACCATCTGCCTATATCGGTCATGGAGGCCATCATAAAAACACTAGACTAACTGCCATTTCGGGACAGCGTGGTGGGGGCACTTCCTAAGTAATTCCTTAAGTCTCTCCCACGCTTCATGAAATTGTTCGCCCTCTAATTGGGAGAAACTAGTAATGGCTCTTCTAAGGCTATTAGTCTGACCAATGGGGAAATTTTTTTTTTAAATTCCTGTTGCATCCCCGCCCATGTAGAAATCCTAATCGAATCTAGGGAATGGAGCCAGTGTTTGGCTTTGTCCTTTAGGGAAAATGGGAATAGGAGTACTTTTAGGGCATCTTCAGGGAGGTTTTGGAATTTGACTGTAGAGCACACCTCTAAGAACTCATCAAGATGCTTGTAAGGCTCCTCATTAGCAAGTCCATAATAGGATGGTAATAACTGTATGATGTTGGACTTGATCTCATATTGAGCAGCCTGAATGGCAGGCAACTGAATACAAGATGCAGGGGTATAGGCAGTTGGAGTGAAGTGCTCACTCAGCGGCCTTCCTGGCTGATTTCCGTCACCCATGTTATTATTATTATCCTTATCCCTAGGTCTAGCCACAGATTGCTCTATTTCTAGGTCAATGGCAGTCAGGTTGGGGTGCAAAGAACACCGACCATGCATACAACACAACACAGGTTGAATGTGCTAATTCAACAAAAATTAAAACGTGATAACTAAATAAAAAATAAAAATCAGAACTAAAAAGTAAACAATTAACTAATTTAAAACTAACAAAAATACTTACCTGGTGTTGGCGGTTGCGCAATTCCACGTGCTGCCCCTAATGAACCGGTACACATGATCTTAAGGGGTTGGGGGAATTAAAATTAAACCTAAACACCCAATCTAATGCTGGAATAAAAAAAATTATTACATAAAATAACCCTAATTACATAAAGTCTAGGAATTAAAAAGTAAACCAAACGGACAGCTTGTCCTACTCGATCTACTCGGCTTCTGCACAAACAAAGAGAACGTTAGGTACACTAAAATTAACCTAATAAAGAGATTAACAAAATAATAATAAAAATTATGCAATTATGAAATTAAAGCTAAATAAAGTACCACAAAACAACTCAATCAATCTTAGCAACCGTGCTTCGGTTCCCCAGCAACAGTGCCAAAATTTGATCGTGTCGTTAACCGGTCAAAAATAAAACCCTAAATTAATCTAGCAAGTAGCAAGTAAGGGGTCGATCTATGGGGAACTGGAAGGCTAAAGTACTAAGATGATTAGATGAAAGTGATGAAAATTAAATTGCAATAAATCTGATTTTAAACTACGAACGAAAGAAACAAATCTAACTTAACAACGATATACAAATACAGGAGAAGAATATCTTTAGGGTTAGAATTCCCAATGGGTTGCTATTCAATTCAGTTGCATGCTTCGATTTATTATAACCACAGGCCTAATAATACCACAGAATATAGGGTTCCTCCTAGGTATGGACTATCTTGACGAGTACTATCATCCTTCGCTTATAGGGCTTGGCACGCTTAGTTCGTTCAGCTATAATCCATCATCGGTACAACCACATAAGAACAAAATACCATTACTTGAATGAAAAATAATGAATCACAGAAATAGAATTTTCCAACTAAATATATCTATTAAAATTATCCAAATAGAGATGGGGTCTCAACATCAAGCAATCAAGACTGCAAACCAGAATTTTAAATAGCAAACACCATTAGTTCATCTACACCTAAAGATAGAGGGAATTTAGCCAATCATGGTGCTAAGAGACAAAGGGCAGCAAAAGAACCGTGCTCTCTTTCTCTTCTTCTTCTCTCTATTTTTCCTCTTTCTTCTTTTGTTTTTTTATTTTTGGATCTTGGGTTCGGCAAGGGGGGAAGAGAGTGGTTATCGTTCCAGCAGCTCCTTCACCATGGAAGATCATCGTCGCCATTGCTGCCCTTTGTCTCTTAGCACCATGATTGGCTAAATTCCCTCTATCTTTAGGTGTAGATGAACTAATGGTGTTTGCTATTTTAAATTCTGGTTTGCAGTCTTGATTGCTTGATGTTGAGACCCCATCCCTATTTGGATAATCTTAATAGATATATTTAGTTGAAAATTTCTGTTTCTGTGATTCATTTTTTTTCATTCAAGCAATGGTATTTTGTTCTTATATGGTTGTACCGATGATGGATTATAGCTGAACGAACTAAGCGTGCCAAGCCCTATAAGCGAAGGACGATAGTACTCGTCAAGATAGTCCATACTTAGGAGGAACCCTACATCCTGTGGTATTATTAGGCCTGTGATTATAATAAACTGAAGGATGCAACCGAATTGAATAGCAACCCATTGGGAATTCTAACCCTAAAGATAGTCTTCTCCCGTATTTGCATATCGTTGTTAGCTTAGATTTGTTTCTTTCGTTCATAGTTTAAAATCTGATTTATGGCAATTCATCTAATCATCTTAGTAATTTAGCATTCCAATTCCCCATAGATTGACCCCTTACTTGCTACTTGCTAGATTAATTTAGGATTTTATTTTTGATCGATTAACGACTCGATCAAGAGACCCCACAAGGAACATTCATCCAATGATCTCCAGTGATGAGGAAACATCAAAAGATGAAGAGCATTTTGGATCCTTAGCTAAAGCCATGAGATTCCAAAAATTAGCCAATAAGGTCTTCGAAATGATCCAGCAGATGATGTCGGTAGGTCCAACAAAACCAGAATATGACCAACTTGTTAGGCATCTTTATGGGAAGCAAGAAGCCTTGTCCAAGATTCTTCGAAAGGCCTAAGAGACGATCACTGCCGTGAAGGCGGAAAGTGAAGTCACTTGTCCGAGAAGGAAGTGCCCAATGGTGGGAACCCTTGTGATGACTGAAAGTGGCCTGGAGGATGACAAGCTGTGCCCAGAAGAGCTCATTGTCAAGGGAAGAGAACCAGAGGAATCAAAGACCCGGAGTGGAAGAAATTCCAAAGATAAGGGTCTGATTGGGAGAAACCGTACGCATTTGCCTTACCGCAAAGTAAGTACAAGCCAGAAAAGCAAGTGTTGAACCAACTGAAGAAGATATAAGCCAACATCTCTATTTAGGGGTTGTTGATGGCCTCCTTGCCACATCGAGAAGTAGTCCTGAAAGCACTCAACAAAGTTCAGGTACCAATAGAGATGGGCCCAGAAGAACTTTCAAACATTATGGGGGCTACCTATGCCACACATTCTCTCTCATTCTTCGAAGATGGTCTACCACCTGAAGGAAAGAATCATAATCAGGCCTTGCACATTACCATAGAATGCAATGGGAACCGGGTCCCCTAAGTATTAATAGATAATGGATAAGCTCTCAACGTCATACCTCTCAAAGCTGCAAGCTACATGGGGCTAGATCTCACTCGTATACAACCCTCTACTCAAACAATCCGAGCATATGACAACACAAGAAGGAAAGTTCTGGGAGTTTTGACCACTGATATCCGAGTCGGACCTATCCAGTTCATAGTTGAATGTTAAGTGATTGATATTCAAGCATCATTTAACATGTTACTGGGGCGACCCTGGCTACATTCTGTAGGGGCGATGGCCTCATGCCTGCATCAAAAAATGAAGTTTATCCATGAAGGGAAGATGATCACTATCTTTGGTGACCCATAAATAGTCCACACCTTGGCAAGCATTGAGGTAGGAGTAGAAACTCCAGAAGATATCCAGCTAGGTGGATTCGAGATTGGGGCAATCAGTGTGACAACCGCAGAAGTAAGAGAGATAATCCCGTTTGATACCATCCATATGGAGTAAGTCCACTTTGAAGATGATGAATAACATGGACTATTTCCAAGGGCCTGGACTGGGAAAGAATTAGCAAGCGATTCCAAAATTCCCTGATTTCCAACTTACAGCAACCATCATGGATTGGGATATGAAGAACCAAAAAAGAAAGGCAAATTTTAAAATAGCCTAAAATGTGAGAAGGCGAGCACTGCCATGGGACCATCTCCCTATTTCAACACTCTGAACGGGTATTTTGTCAAGGAAGGGAAGAACTTCCCATACTGTGGCAATAGTGAGCCGTGGTTCGATCATGACAAAAGAAGCTTCCAGCCAGGATTTGAAGCCTTCTTTCAAGACAACATCGACTGGGTGGCACTAGAAGTGAAACAAGCAGAATTGAAAGCTGCTGAAGAAGATATGAGTATCAAAGAACTGTCCGAGATAGCCATGATTTCTGCAAGGGACAAAGAAGAGCTGAAACCTCATCTCTTGATTCACCCTCTCTAAGAACCCATTGTAAACTGGATCAGCGTTTCTGATAGGTTTCAGGCAATAGAGTCTCAAGGAGTGGTCAGCTACGAATTAGTCTCATCTACTGGTAAGTGTCTTGTAATCAAGGAAGGTAGTACCTTCCAGTCTATCGAGTCTGCTTATACTCCTCTTTCCATCATGAATGAATTCAACCATTCTGAGTGTGTCTCTTCTTCTTCCTCCGATTCATCTTTCGATGATGAGGATATCCTTGAACACCACCACTTAATAAAAAAACTAAAGCAAAGAAAAGCCCAACCTGTCTGAGAGAACACATGTCTTATAAATCTAGGAACAGAATAATGTCCCCGAATGGTTAAAATTGGCTCCTCACTCGATAAGGAGGGAGTTGGTCAGATGACAACCCTATTGAAGGAATTTCAAGAAGTATTCACATCGTCCTACGAAGATATGTCAGGCATCAATCCAAGGATTGTGTAGCATTAACTGCCCACTTATCTAGACGCTCGGCCTGTCAAGCAGAAGCCCAGAAGAATGCGGCCCGAATGGAGTGAAAAGATCAGGGAGGAAGTCATCAAGCAATGAAATGTAGGATTCCTCCAAATGGCACAATACCCTCAATGGTTGTCCAATATTGTCCCAGTTCCCAAGAAAGACGAAAAAAAGTAAGGATGTGCTTGGATTTGTAAGACCTCAACAAAGTCAGCCCCAAGGATGACTTCCCATTACCACATATTCACTTGCTAGTAGTCAACACGGCAAAGAATGCCTTATTGTCATTTATGGATGGATTTTCTGGGTATAATCAAATCAGCATGTGTCCAAAGGACAGAGAGAAGACAGCGTTTACCATACCATAGGGAACCTATTGTTACAAGATAATGCCCTTTGGTCTGAAGAACGTAGGAGCAATGTATCAAAGAGCAGCTACGGTCATCCTACATGATATAATACACAAAGAAGTAGAAGTGTATGTGGATGATATGATCATCAAATCGGTCACTCGGCAGGGGCATTTCCTGGCACTGAGAAAGTTTCTTGAGCGGATAAAAGAATACAAGCACAAATTGAACCCTAAAAAATGTGTATTTGGAGCAACGGCAGGGAAGCTTCTGGGAGTTCTCGTCAGTGAAAGAGAAATAGAAGTGAATCCTGACAAAATAGAGGCTATAATAGAAATGCCGTCACAAAAAATGGAAAAAGAGATCCGATGTTTCTTGGGTCGCATCCAATATATAAGTTGGTTCATAGCACGCCTAACCGTGACTTGTGAACCCATTTTCAAGCTCCTAAGAAAAGAAGAACCAAAGAATTAATGATAAGTGCCAAGAGGGGTTCGAAAAAATAAAGGAGTACTTGACTCATCCGCCAGTACTTGTCCCGCCGATGCTGGGTGAACCACTGCTATTATACTTATCTGTTGAAGAAATGGCAATGGGATCAATGGTAGCACAGCTTGATCAGAAGAATGGGTAAGAGCACGAAGTCTACTACTTGAGCAAGAAATTTCTAGAGTACAAAACTTGCTATACCCCTTTGGAGAAGACATGCACCGCCTTGGTTTGGGTAACTAAAAGATTAAGGCATTACATGCTTTCGCATCCAATCCGACTCATCTTAAAGATGGACCCGATAAAGTACTTGTTTGAAAAGCTAGCACTAACTTAAAGGATGGCCAAATGGTTGTTTTTGTTATCAAAATTTGATATAACATATGTCAACCAAAATTCTTTGAAGGGGCGAGCAGTCTCAGACCATCTAGCTACACATCCGGTGGAGTCGGATTCGCGACCAATGGAAGATCTTTTCCCGGATGAGGACTTAGCATGCATGGAAGAAGAAGAATGCAAAGAGTGGTGGCAGTTATACTTTGATGGTGCAGCCAATCAGAGGGGATATGGGGTTGGAATATTGCTGATAACCCCAGAGGATCTTTATCTTCCTTCTGCTTTTCGGTTAGAATTCCCATGTACCAACAACACCGCAAAGTACGAAGCATGTGTGATTGGCCTTGAGGCAGCCATGGCATTGGGAATCAAGAAGTTGAAAGTTTATGGGGATTCGTTGATCGTAATCTGTCAAACTCAAGGGAGATAGAAAATGAAAGATGAAAAGCTGAAACCTTATCAAGAATACTTGGAAGGAATGATCAAGAACTTTGAAGAAATTACATTCGAATATTTTCCAAGAGTCAACAACAGATTTGCAGATGCATTGGCCACCCTCGCCTCAATGGTTGAATGCAGCTCAGATACCTAGATCCGACCATTTCTGGTGGACAAGAGACGTGAGCTAGCATATGAAGAATCAGTGAATGCCTTGATAGCTGATGGGAAAGTATGGTTCACACCCATAGTTGACTTCATCAAAGAAAGAAGGTATCATGAACATTTCATAGTGGGTGAAAAGAAGCGGCTACGAAAGTACGCCATGTAATTTATGCTCGAAGGAGACTTGTTGTACAAAAGATCTTGCGATGGCATACAATTGCTCTATGTAGATGAGGAACAAGCTCAGACAATCATGAAGGAAATCCATCAGGGAATCTACAGACCGCATACAAATGCCAGAATGCTCACCAAGAAGATCCTAAGACTAGGGTATTATTGAGCAACCATGAAAGAAGATTGTGCCACGTTCATGAAAAGATGCCACAAGTGCCAGATATTTGCCAACGTCATCCACATTCCTCCCACGAAACTCCATTCATTGAATGCTCCCTGGCCATTCTCCTCATGGGGCATCGACATCATAGGGAAGGTAACACTGAAAGTATCTAGCAGACATGAATTCATCCTCATCGCCATAGAATATTTCACCAAATGGGTGGAAGAATAGTTTTATGCCATCTTGACAGCTGCGAAAGTAGCAAAATTCATCAAGAAAAATATCATATGCAGATATGGAGTGCCACACGCCCTCATATCTGATCAGGTAGCATATTTCGTGGGAAAAACTGATAAGTTTTGTGCCAAGTTTGGTATCAAGTGGCACCGATCTACGACTTATAGACCACAGACTAACGGAGCAGTGGAGGCAGCCAACAAAAATGTCAAAGTCATATTGCAAAAAATGGCTGATACTCACAGAGATTGGGCAGACAAGCTCCCATATGCATTATGGGCTTATCGAAAGTCCATTCGAACTTCTACTAGGGCAAGTCCTTTTTCATTGGTCTATGGAATGGAGGTAGTATTACCTGTGGAAATCCAAGTACTATCCCTCAGAGTATTGGTGGATGGCAAATTACCCGAAGGAGAATGGATGCAAGAAAGGTATGGTGAGGTTAACCTGCTAGATGAGAAAAGGATGAAAGCCATGGATCACCTTAAATAGTACCAACTCAAAATGGCGAGAGCCTTCAACAAAGGAATTTGCCCGCGAAACATTGAAGAAGGAGATTTGGTTCTTCGAGAGTAAAGGGCACCAGTCCATGACCCAAGGGGCAAGTTCAGGCCAAATTGGAACGAACCTTATCAAGTAAAGGAAATCCTAACCGGGTAAGCTGTTCGACTCGTGGATCTTGATGGAGAAGACGTCAAGGGCCTTGTCAACATTGACCAACTCAAAAAATATTTCGTGTAGGATACATAGGCAACTTGGCATGCTCAAGTGCGGTCACATCAAGCCTTCACCAGGGGCATATTCCTAAATCTGCCACCCGATAATCTCCATCACCCATCATCCAAAAAACCCTGCCATCCAACAAAAATCTGCCTTCTAGCATCTCCTCGTGTGTTACTAGTAGGAGCTGACTATTCCTTGAGTCCAAAAAAGAAAAAAAGAGATCTTTTCTAGTTTACTAAGGGGTTCTTTGGTTGGGTACAGACAATATGCATCCCCCAAGGAAGACAACTCTCGACGAGACTTTATGTAAATGGACCGTAGACATGAGCTCAGACGATCCGACCACTTTGAAAGATGTACATATATCGATCCTTGGGAGGATTACGCATGTGGAGATCCATCATGACATGCTTCGGCAAGTATACAAATGTTGGGATCTAGAACTACAAGTTTTCAGATTTGGAGATGTGAAGATAACCCCCACAGCTGAAGAATTTCGAGCTTGCATGCTCTCACCGCCGTCAGGAAGACATTTTCGTCCCCCTCTGCGCGACAGCTATGAAGAAGTTCTGCAAGATTTCTTCGGATGGCCCGAGAGGGAAGTCAAGAAGGTCATGGAATATGGTAGAATTGACATTATGAAAGTAGCAGGAATCTTATCCAAGCAGGAATATGTCGGAAAAACTTGATAAGAGAATAGGAGGAAAGCATATTTATTTTACATGATTGGGAGATACTTACTGTGCGCCCCAAGAACAGGTGTTCTCCTTGTAATGGCCGACGTTGTTCAGCAGCTTCTAGAAGGATGTGATATCACCCCTATAGTGCTAGCTAAGACTTTCAAAGGTCTGGAGGACATGAGTACTTCCCAAAAATATGGCAGGGATCATTGTGCAGGATCCCCTGCAATTTTGTAAATGTGGGTGCTGGAAAAGCTACGATTGGTCTAACCAATACCCGATGCCACGTTGTACCTGAAGCATTCTGAATTCGAAGAGAAATGATAGAGTTTCATGTTATCAAGGATTGGAGGAAATATTTGGAAGAAAGAATGGATGACAAGATTCAATGGAACTACCATTGGTGGAATACAGAAACCCCGGTCTTCAAAATTCAGGATTGTGATTATGTGTGGTTGATGGGTTTGACTCATTCCACCTTCTACCTGCCTCATCTCGTATCTATGCGATGTCATTTGGCTCCAAAAGCAACAACGATGAAGGTTCGACAACCAAAAGAGCTAACGCCAAAGACCGTGAATCTACAGGACGAATTGTGGGTGAAATATGTAATTGAGGCGTGACCTTATTGGACTATGTTTCCTTTCCATCACTCTCTTTTCCATTTGTCGTACCCTCTGTTCCATTGCCATACCATTCCCATGCATGTAACAATCAGGGATTAAATGAAAGACGTTTGGGATTGTGCCTTGCAAAGGAAAAAGTAATTGTTTCAAGGTAATTAACCTACTCTGTTCATAAGATAAAATGAAAAAAATAAAATACAACATCAAATATCCATACAACCTCTAAAAATCCAAACAAAAAAAGAGTATGTTCAATAACTGGGGAGGGGGAGAAGGCTAATTCTCGCCGCCAAAGGATTCATCCTCACTATCGACCTCCGGGATGTGCTCATAGTCACCATCGTCACCGTCGTCATCATTGTCGTCATCGTCATCATCATCCTCATCATCATCACCCTGCACCGGGGATGGAAATCGAAAGAGTCATGCACATGCTAGCTCCCTCTGAAGGTGCCTGTTCTCCTCAAAATACCGCCGGTTCTCCTCAGAACACCGTCGATAGCGACGCTCGAAGTGGTCCCGAGATTCCCTCATCTCATTAATCTGATTGCTCTGAAAGAGAAAAGGATTGAGATTACTTCAAGAAAGGGGAAGAGATTCCAAAACAAGGGAAAACATCAAAAGATACAGAAGAGGAATTACTCACCAACCGCTAGATGTCACGTATCCTATCCTGGAACTCAGCGTCTACACTCGCTTGCATCTGGCGCATGTCGGCATATCTCTCAGTACTGATCTATTATGATGATACCAAGCAAAGGTCAGCTAAAACCAAGGAATTAATCAAAAAGTGAAAAAAAGGGAAGAGGTAATGTACCCCGGCAAAGGGAATCGGGAGCCCCAAGTCGTGATCGAAAACCCGATAGGCAGGGAGGACGGTCTAGAGACTGATATCAAACTTGGAAGGGATGGTCCACCCCCTATACCCTAGGATGAGATCGCCCATCTGCATAATAGGCAAGTCAATACTGGCAGCATGGGAAGGGCGAGAGCTCACACTGCAGCCACGTGAGGGAGGCAATCCGTACTCGCCAAGAATCAGGCGACGACCCAGGTACTGCAAAAAGGAAGAAAGAAAAGAAGAGACAAGACTGTCAATTTCAAAAAAAAAAAAAAAAGAGACAGAAAATGTCACAGAGGGAGATAAGGTTTAAGGAAATACCACAGGACCCTCCCGAGTCAAGCGAACACAGACGGTCTCCCGATAAAAGAAGTCCTAGTAATCTTGGTTCACCACAACCAGCTCTGAAGCTGCAATCCCAACCCTCAAGGCCTCAATGTCAGGATATAAGAAAGGAGCACGCATATGAGCAGGGGGAGGCCGAGGCACCTTCTAAGTAGGATGCCACTGGCGGGTCACCCTCTCCCCAAGATAGAGCTCCACCTCAGAAAGGCCCTCAAAGGCTATCCGCTTCTGGACAAGCCCACAAGCGAACTGGTACTCTTCCAGGTCATCGGGATACACAATCTCCTCCTCATCGTAGGGCTGCCAGTGAATCTGCCAATAGAATCATTTCAGTTAAACAAGCAAAGGGGAATCAATTTAGAAAGAACAAAAAGGCTGAGAAAAGTTTCTTTGATCATTATCCTGTTAACTGCCAAATCATTGAGCTGAAGATGTACTTGCAGCTGATCGGTAAGAGAACACCTGGCCTTCCCCCAGCGAGTAACTCGGGGGATGTAAGGAGCCGACTTGTCAAGGAGACCAGGGGCATGGATCCCTAGAACCTCATAGCACCAGACCTATCAAGAAAATAGCAATATCAAGAACCAAACAAAGATTGAAGGCTAAAAGAAAAAAAAAAAAAGAAGGATCAGGGGAGCGAAGCATACCCAAAGAATAGGCGTAGCCGGTCCAGCCAGGAGCGCCAAAGGCAAGATGATCTAACATCCTCAAAAAGTGAGCATAGGCAGACCCGCCCCAATCGAAGGACGCTGCCTCATGGAAATCCTCAAAGAAACAAGCAAGAAGAGTATCTGTGCGGCCTCGCCCGTCACAGAAAAGAACATTGGAGACAAGATAAAGGAGAAAACTCCTAGCAGCCTGGTCCAATAGCTCCCTAGGGGAGTTGTCATCAATCATACGATTGTCCCACTCCTTCTTCAGGGTGGACAAGAGAATGACACGAGAGGTCACTTTGAAACCCAGGAGATCCCCAATCCTTAAGGGATCTTGTCTCAAGGGAAGGATTCACAGAAACGGGTTTCCTAGTGAAGGGGATCCCTGTAATCATGAAGAACTCTAGAGGAGTGATGGTTACCTCCTCGGCAGGCAGATGAAACGTGTGAGTCGATGGCCACTAGCAGTCCGCCAAGGCATGGACTATAGGAGTGCCCAACTTAGGAGAAACTACCTGAGCAGTACGCACCAAGCCGGTCAAGTCCACCCTCTCCCTCATAGCAGGATGAAGGAGCGAGTACCATGACTAGACGTCATTAGTATGACAATACTTCTTGTAACCAAGGGAGTAAAGCTCCTACAAGATATTGGGTGGGAATCAAATATTGAACAAGAACATGCATTGCTTAAAAAGAGAAGAAAAGGTGAGCACCACTTACCTTCTTGAGAGCCTGACCCCAGATGGAGCAGCATTTGCGGAGCGTGGTGTCCACTAAAATGCTGCCTGTGTACCACTCTGCCTTCAAGTCGGCGGACACCTCAGAAGAAGAAGATGATGGCCTGCCTCGTTTGGATGAAGACATGGTGAATGGCTCACAAAAAAATAAAGAAGAAAAAGAAAATTGAGAAATGCAGGGAAGAGAGAGGGGGGATCCCAAGAGGGAAAGAAGCAGTAGAAGGGAGAGGGGGAGGTGTGAAATGAGGTCCACCCCCCCCTTTTATAGAAATTCAGCCTTGACGGCCCCGCAGACCGTGGGCGCGCACAGCAGCACCGCTACCTCGGCTGCTGCCCAGCGTGGCACCGCCGCGTAGGCCCGCGGCCCCACGTGGCACGGTCACAAGTCCGTGGCCCCACGTGGCATCGTCAAGTAGAACCGACAGTGCCGTGGCCAAAAATATAATAATAATAATAATTTTTTTGGGGTTGTAAGCCCACCTTACCATACACCTTGAAACACTGGCCGCGAGGCCATCTCATCATACCTTTCTTCCAATGGGTCGCGATGCCATCTCATCGTACGTTTTCAAAAACTGATCGCGATGCCATCTCATCATTCATTTTTAAAAATTGGTCGCAATGCCATCTCATCATACATTTTCCAAAAACTGGCCGCGAGGCCATCTCATCGTATTTTTTTTCCAATGGTCGCGGTGCCATCTCATCTTATGTTTCCCAAAAATTGGTCGTAATGCCACCTCATCGTACTTTTTGTCCCAAGTAGGTCGCGGTGCCATCTCATCGTACGTTTTCCAAAAAGGTTGTGATGCCATCTCATCGCTCATTTTCCAAAAATTGGTCGCAATGCCATCTCATCGTACGTTTTCCAAAAATTGGTCATGATGCCACCTCATCGTACATTTTTCCTCAGTGGTCGCAATGCCGTCTCATCGTTGAATTTTTCAAAACTCAGTCGTGATGCCACCTCATCGTACATTTTTTCCCAGTGGTCACGATGCCGTCTCATCGTTGCATTTTTCAAAACTCGGTAGGGATGCCGTCTCATCGTCACATATTCTGAAATTCGATCATGATGCCATCTCATCTCTGCACATTTTTCAAAACCCGATCACGATGCTGTCTCATCGTTACATTTTTCAAAACTCGATCGCGATGCCATCTCATCGTCACATATTTCAAAATTTGATCGCGATGCCATCTCATCATTGCACATTTTTCAAAACCAAGTCGCGATGCCGTTCCATCATTACACATTTCAAAATTTCGGTTGCGATGCCATCTCATCATTACACATTTCAAAATTCGATCGTGATGCCATCTCATCATTACACGTTTCAAATTCTGGTTGCGATGCTGTCCCATCATTACACATTTCAAAATTTGGTCGAGATGCAGTCACATCATTACACATTTCAAAATTCAGTCATGATGTTGTCTCATCGTTACACATTTCAACATTTGATCGCAATGCCGTCTCATCGTTATACATTTCAAAGTTTGGTCTCGACGTCGTCTCATCATTACACGTTTCAAATTTTAGTCGCGATGTCGTCTCATCGTTGCACATTTCAAATTTCGGTCACAATGCCTTTCCGATCGAGTGATGCCCAAAACTAAAACTCTAATCGAGCATTGCTCAAAACCACAAATCCCTACAGAGCGTTGCTCAAAGGCAGATTTCCTGTCGTGCGCCGCTCATAAATCAGAATTCAACAGAGTGTCACTCAAAATCATTACCCTTTTTGATCTGTTGATCACATGTTGCCATCCGATCCCTAGATCGCCCGCCACCATTTAACTTTTCGATCACCCGTTACCCTATTTGATCTGTTGATCACCCATTGTCACCCGATCCCTGGATCACCCACTGCCGTTTGAGTTTTCGATTACCTGTTACCGTTTGATCTATTGATCATCCGTTGTCATCCGATCCCTAAATCGCCCGTTGCCATTTGAGTTTTTGATTACCTATTACCATTTGATACGCTGATCACCCATTGTCATCCGATCCTTGGATCGCCCACTACCATTCGACTTTTTGATCACCTATTAGCATTTGATCTGTTAATCACATGTTGTCATCCGATCCCTGGATCGCCCATTGCCATTTGATATGTTGATCACCTATTGCCATCCGATCCCTGGATCACCCGTTGCCATTACCCGCTATCATCCGATCTGTTGATCTTCTATTGCCATCAGATCTTCGATCTCCTGTTGACACCCAACCCCCTAGATGTACTAATTGAGCCCCAATTGCTACTGAATGGTTTACCGAGATAAGTTTTACCATTCAAAATAAGAGTTTTCATCGGATGGTTTGCCGAGATAGTTCTTACCATTCAAAACAAAAGATTTCATTGGACGGTTTGCCGATATAGGTTTTATCGTTCAAAGTAAGAGATATCACCGAGCGATTTGCCAAATTAGGTTTAATTGTTCAAAACATCGTCACCTATGAGCAAAGTGGCGATAGTAGTTGCTCGGCCCGAGGAGGCTCACTGAAAGGTTTGTCAAGGGAACACCATTGCCTAGAGCAAAATGATAGTAGTAGTTTCTCAAAAGATTTGTCGAATGGTTTACCAAGACGCGGTTTTAATCATTCAACCCCGCCACCTATGAGCAAAGTGGCAGTGATGCATGCTCCTAGTGACAAAATCAAGAAGTCTCTTGTCTTTGCCCTTCGGCTATTGGCACAGGCCTCTGCCAAAGAAGGGTAAACTGTAGAGGATGGATTTTGCCACCCCCACAGCAATGACGACACCCGGACGCGAAAGACTAGCAATGCCCTTTAAATACTCCTTTCCTTCAGGGTGACTCGGACATCCATTATTCCATCTTGTTTCCACTTGTGGTCTCCTTGCATCCCCGGTATAACCCCGCACGACGACCTCACTTGAAGCCCTGACCTAGTTGCATCGTGCGCAGCCACGACACTGCACAACAGCACTACGCCTGGCTGTGGCACCGCACGATAGCGTCGTGTGGCAATGCCACGGCCAGGAAAATCTACCCTCCCCGTGGCACCGTCGGGTACCCTAAATGCAATTTTTTTGGTTCGGAGGCGCCACCAATTTCTCTGCGACGGCGCCAAAGGAATTTTTGGCTATAAATAGCCCCCCACCCCTCATTTCAACAAGTCTCAAGTTGAGGAGAGGGGGGGACCTCCAGAGCCCCAGTTTCCAATTTTTTTTTCCTTTTTTCCTAGTTTCAAGGCCTTGCCCCTGTCCGATTTTGAGCCCCGTCCCTCTGTCAGGAGTCCAGGTCCTCCGGACCCACCTTTCCTAACTTGTTTCTGCCCAAAGCCCCAAAGCCTCCCATAGCCTAGTCACCCTGCCCGACGTCCTAATTCCTAGTTTTTGAAGCACTTTTCGACATCGTTATTCTGTTCGAGGTCCTAGTACCCGACACCCGTGCGCCATTACTCTGCCTGATATTCGAAGAAGCCTAGTTTCAGAAGCTTTTCAATGTCATTATTCTATCTGAGGTCTTAGTACCCGACACCCATACATCGTTACACTACTTGACATTCGGTTAAGTGCTCTCCAAATATTTTTTGACACTATTATTCTGCCTGATATCCAAGTAATTACTTCCTGATGTCGTTACTCTGTCCGACCAAGGACAAAGCCAGTCTTTTGCCTCCACCTGAGCTGGGGGACGCGATTCGTGTCGTATAACTGCATTGGATTCAATGCATACAGGTATTTAATCCTTTCATCGCATTTTAATTTCGTAGCAATGTAGACTTTAAAATTATGACTGTGTAGTATACAGTAGTTAATTTAATTAAGCAGTGTGTGCATCATTTTAGCTATACATGTGGAAATAGGACATTGTGAAGGAAGAAATTCAAAAACTAGCATCTAGTAGAAAGACTGGTTTACCCAGGCGAGGTGGGTGCCTAACCCCTTCCCGCTCTCGTAACCTGACCACTTATCCCGAATCTCTGACCAGACCAAACGAAGTCCTGTAGCCCTTCATAGGGCTACACTAACGGGTCTTAGGCCCTAATCCTAGGTGGCGACTCCATTTCATTTAATTGTATGACCCCCATCCCTTGATGAATCATAACCATTTGAGAAGACCCATTCCTTCTCTCTCTCTCCAATCGAGGAGCATAACCCAAAAACCAAAAACCCCTCGAGCTGTTGCGAGAAAGAAAATCATAGCGGTTCCCCCAGGAAAGGAATGGATCCTCAAACTCCCTTCAATGGGGGAGGAATGAAGGAGCCATCCTTTAGCTTGGAGAGCATTCTCTCCACCTCCTTCATACCCTTGAAGTTAAAATTAGGCTCCCTTTCCTTCACTTGCTTCTAGATGGAGTGTGTAACCTGCAGCAAGATCTTAGAGGAAGTCTTCATGAGCTCCCTTGTATTTTCATCCGAGCTAATATAGGCTTTCACCACCTTTGCCCCAACTTCCATAGCTGAATTCTCGGCCTTTTCCAACATGGACTTCAAGTTGGAAATCTCCATTGTCTGGCTCTCCACTAGCTGGATCTTCTTATTTAGCTCATCCTCAGCTACTTTAGTAGATAGGACAAGGACATTAGCGCATTTCTCGGTTGCTACAAGACCTTGGTCAGCCATCGTGTAGGCCTTCTCTGCGGTTGCACGGCCTTGGTCAGCCGTCGTGTAGGCCTTCTCTGTGGTCAACAACTTAATTTCCTGACCAAGCGTAAGGATCTATTGATACGTATCTTCATAAGACCACTTTAGATCCTTGTATTCCACATCGAGTTGACTGTATATAGAAGTATTCCTCCTCTTTTGATTCACTGCCCCTTAGGCGAAAGCCAAAGCCTGGAAAGGGAAGAAGTTAGGAAGATAAAGATAACCGAAGGGCAGTAAAGTGATAAAGAAAAAGAGTATTACCTCATAAGCCCAAGCGGGGGCAGTGCTCTCCAACATTTCATAATCCATGTCGGAGCGGGCATCCCGATCAACTGGTGGGATCCATACAACGCCACCTGCTTAGCTGCCTTGGCGTCACCGATCACCTTTTGGTTGACTCGTACCGACCATTTAGGGACAAACATATCCAAAGACATTTTATCCTTGCCCTTGGACTTATCAGTGTCCTTGGGTAAACGGGTATTACTCAGGTCCATAGGAATGATATTATCCCAACCACCCTAGCTTGAGGACCTGACTGCCAACGAGATCCCCTTCTCTTTACGCTCAAGGAGACCCTAGCTCTCCCAATCTTTCTGGTTCTTAGGAGCTTTGGCCATTGAGCCATTTTTCTTAGGCTCCTTCCTCAGGACGACCCCCTTATGATCGGTTGGGGATTTCTTCCTTTTCTTCTTCTCCGGTGGCTGAGAAGAGGTCACCTTCTGACCGGTGACTTGGATGTTCTCCATATCAATGAAATTGTCAATGGAGTTCAAAACAAAATCCACTGCATCGAACAATGGAGAAGGATTAATACACTACAGTTAAAGAGCAATAACATATACAAAAAATTCAGAAAACCTCACCCCTCTCCAAGTCAGACATGTCTAAGGTGTCAATATCGGCCAGTTCCATAGGCCTCTTGGAGTTTATTATCAACTCAAGGGTTGTTAGATCCTCGTCATCGAAACTTGGAATCTTATTCCGAGCTGAAGTGTTGGGCGAGCACCATTTATTAGGGAATTTGTATCCCGAGCATGAAGCCCAAAAGAACCTCTGTTTCCAAACATGGATGGAGGAAGGAATTTTGCTCATGATAGGGATGGAGGGGTCGCACTGATGGAAGTAATACCATCCAGGGTGGCTGCTGAGTGAATTGAACAGAAAACACCTAATGAACAGTGCAAGGGAAGGACATCTGCCTAATCAGGAACATCTGAGGATGAAGGCACCAACGTACCTCAAGGAATTCGAGAGTAACTGGCTAGGGGTAAATCTGTAATGTTTAAGAAGACAAGAAACAAATTGAGGAAGGAGGTAACAAAAACCAGCTTCAAAGGCATCTGAAATAAGGCTGACCTCATCAGGATGCTCGGTATTCAACCTATGTTCAGGAGAAGCGGCCCTAAGATCAATGGACTCTAGAATCGAGTAGAAGGAGCCACGGTGTCTTCCCTAAACCCTTGGCCGTGGTACAACCGGTCAGATTCCTCAAACAAAGAAGCTGCTTCTCGATCAGTCTTTGAGATTGGAGTTTTCTTTGAACTCGACATATTTGGGAAAAAGAAAAGAAATCAACTACAAAAGCAAAGGGAAGAGAACTTACTTGTGTAAGAAGAGTGTAGCTGAAGGAGAAAATGCAAAATGAGAAGGCTTCAGGGGATAAAAACAAAGGCAGAGAATTAGAGACTAGAGCTCAAGAACATGGAAACGATGAAAAAGAGAAGCCCCAGGAAGTTAGAATCCTTTATACCCTAGGGAAAAGAATGGACGTTTTGGATCAGTCCAACTTGTTTCGTTGAACGATCAAGATGCAAATGAGAATGTGAGGAACACGAGTTTAGCTCATAAAGGAGGCTTCCACGACAAGGAAACATCGGGAGGCCAAGAGGTTCAAATTTGAACTTTATGATGTCTTTTCAAATTCTCTTAAAAGGCGTAAAATTCGGAAGGTATTTCGGATCCCATACAAAAAAGGCAAATGGCGGCCCAATTTTGGGAACTCCCGATCCATATCCAAGGGAAAAATCGTCAATAGAAGAGATTCAATTCAAAAATGAAACAACTTCCTCAGATGAGCGATGATCAGCACTATTGAACATCAACAAGCCTAAATGAAAACTGACCATCATTGAAGGTCTACAGTGAGTGAAGGTCACAGATAACCGAGCATAGAGACCAGTATACTATTGTTCGGAAGAAATGAAGAGTCCTCCCTATGCCTTATCCAAGACAAAGGGAGTAGGGGCAAATGATACACCATTTTTCATCTACCCAATCCGAGGATGACAGGTGGTATGGCTTGGAGTCCAAGAAACCAATTTTGTCCAAGACTTGTTTGCTATATACCTGGTAGTTAAACCAGTATAGACCATGTGCGTGGCAGTTAAATTGGTATAGACACATCAGTAAGATCAGTTTAAGAGAACCCTGATGGATTATAACTGCTAACCACTACCCATGTGTAAAGAGAAGATTCCAGAACCTTGGAAGATAGGAGAGGATCCCTCCTTCACAAAGAATGGGATACCGAGAACAACTCAACCTGATGACGAGGAGGGAAAGCCATCTGGCAGCTCTATTGTAATAGGATTGGAGGGGGAAATTGTATAAATAGAGGCCCTTATGCCCCATGTAAAGGGGATTCAGATTCAAATTCAGATTCATTCACAATCAAGTAGTCATTCCTGTATTCACTTGGTAGAGAGAAAACAAAGCAATCAAAAGAGTTTCAAGAATGTCTATGGTTCTCCATTACTATTCCCATTTCTAATTCAAGTGTTGCAGAGAGGGAAACCATGTCGTTTTCTTTGTGCGACAGGGCCAAACAGTCCAAAGGTCCAACCAAGGGGATTCTAAAAGATTAAGATAAGGTGAGAATGCAGAACTTACATCTACCAATCCGATTGAGGTTTGCCATATCTGCCCAATAATTATTATCTTGATGTTTTCCAATGAAGTTATGGCGGCAGCCTCCAATGAAGTTGAGGAAGATAGGAAGAGATCTTCTAGTTTCTCCTTTATATCTTATGTTCACACTTGGATAGAAAAATGTGATACGTTGCCAAGTGAAACTAGGGGCCCCAACCCATTATTTTTTCTTCCATAACTACCTCCCTCCTAGGTAGTTATCCTTTAGTCACTCTGATAAACCCAAATTTACACCAACCAATCAGAGGCAGCCACGGGTCCCGACCCAAGGAGGTGGACCATAATAGAACCAGTGAAGGACCAAGTCCAGGTACTACGGACTACTACCATCAACAAGGAAGTCCAGGTACTACGGGCTACTATCACCAACAACAAGATATACATCATCTCATGGGTACAGGGCACTGCCTACCAGCTGTACAGTCCCAAACGGACACAAGCACCAGGCACCTTATCTGACAACGTATCAGCATCTATCCGCTAGGTACAACAGCCCTACAAGGACACTACCACCTGTAGGGGACAACCAATCAAGGAAGAACCCTGCTACCTAGGGACTCTATCAACTACGAGGACTACTCGCCATCGACTGGGAATCTCCACATTGCCACACTCCACTATAAAAGGGAAGGTACTCTACCCCATCAACCCATCTTGAATTCTATTATTCATCTGTTTGCTCAGAGAGATCTAACTTAGGCATCGAAGAATCCTAGGCCGAAACCACACCGGTTCTCCTTTGTCACTCTGGTCCTTTTGCAAGAAGACTGCTCCCTCCACCAACAATGCTGCGAGGGGGGAAATGGATCACCTCCTCCAGAGAGCTCCCGTCGCAGAGCCACTGACCATGTCTCTCAGGATAGGGAGGTCCCAGATAACCAACAGGTTGAGGTAGTCAACCTCAACCCCAAAGTAGCCATTGAAGCCGTCGTGGAGCCAGTACCTGATCCCAATGCACCAGCGACTGTGGGTCAGATCAATGACTTGTAGCGACATATTCTCAATGACCAACAACTCTTCTGCAACTACCTGAGGTAGCGCGTAACATCCCACCGTCGTAGGACAGATCCTATCCCTCGACAGGAGCAAAGCCCTAGGAGGTCACCTCCCAGGGGTGATAGGTCAGAGAGGTACACCAGTCACGCAAGTGCCACCCACCAGCGGGGGGATCCCTCCTAGCATCCCAGAAGAAAAGCGGACCTTCCAGTATGATCAAACCATGAGAGAACACCATCACACCGATCCGTGGTACCTAACCTAGAAGGGTCTATCAGGAGATCGGTGTTCCAAGGTCGACTAGGGGGAAGCCACACACTAGGGCAAAGCCAGACCTACAAAGAAGAAAGCCCCTCACGTTCACACCTAGGTTCATCGTGACGTGACCATTCACCATCCCACCAACACTCAAGGCGGGAGGGGACTTCAAGGAGAGGACGAGAATGAGGCCACAATGAATGATCAGCCAGATGTGAGGGACAATCATGGGATGAAGAGCTAGATAAGAGACTCTGAGATTTGGATGAGAAGCTGGAAGGATTAAAGAAGTAGACCAAGGGGGAGACACACTCGATACCCAGACAACATCCCTTCTCAGAAGAGATCACGTCAGCCTCACTCCCATCCAGGTTCAGGTTACCCACCTTCGAACTCTACAGTGGAACCATGGACCCTAATGACCATATCAACTACTTCAACAGGATGATGACCCTATATGGGGGATTGGACGTGGTCTCCTGCCGAGCGTTCCCTGCATCCCTTAAGGGTGCAGCTACATCATGGTTCTCAGACTACAATTGAGGTCAATAGGTTCATTCGTAGAATTATGCGAGCAGTTCGTCATCCACTTCCAGAGCAGTGTCAAGCAGAAGAAGACCATGGTCAATCTACTGAACGTGATATAGAACCCTGGGGAGTCTCTCAGGGAGTATGTCAGCAGGTTCACTAAGGAGTCCCTGGAGGTCCGAGACTTAGATGACCAGACCTAGCATGTAGCCTTGGCTGGGGCCATCAGGGACCTGGACTTGATCAAAAACCTGGCACGTCATGAGACCAGGACCATGAAAAGCTTCTGGAGTGGTGTAACGAGTTCATCAACATGGCTGAGGTACTACAAGCGTGGAAGAAGGTGATCGAAGCCAAACCATAGGATAACAAGAGGTCGGCGCCGGATGATCACAAAGAAAGCAAGAGGTCGAGGATCAAGCGTCGACAAGAGAAGGGCGACCACCCGTCAGGGAGGACTGACCATCACCCAAAAAGGAGAGAGCAAGAAACCCAAAGTTTACACCCCTGAACACCACCAGGTCCTAGATCCTTATACAAATCCAAGATCGTGACCTAATCCGTTGGCCATGACCTATGCTAGCGGGACCTGAGAAGCGCAACCCTAACAAGTACTATCTCTTCTACAAGGATAACAGACATGACACAGAGGAATGTTACCAACTGAAGAGGGAGATAGAGCAACTTGTAAGAGCAGAGAATCTGAACAAATACATAAAAGGGACACGTGATGGCCGAGGAGACAGGCCGTGATCGAGAAAGAGAAGAACCAAGAAGGAAAGAAAGGAAGGCGGATTGAGATAGGGAGAGAGACCGCACAGAAGAGAGGAGAGAGGTACCAGAACCAAGCAGCACCAAGGGAGCCCCCATCCTCACCATACTTGAAGGACCGGGGCAAGAATCTACCAGGAAGGCCAAAGCCCATGCTAGGTTCGTGGGAGTAGCAAAGAAGCCAAGCAAGGTAGTAAGGACCAAGACGGTGATCTCCTTCTCGGATGCAGACCTGGAAGGTGTGAGCTTTCCACATGAGGACGCCTTAGTAGTGCAAGTGGAGATAGCCAATCGACCAGTGCACAGGGTACTGATAGATACAGGGGCATCTGTGGACGTGCTCTCCTTGGAAGCCTACCACCAATTTGGGTTTGGGGATGACCAACTCAAGCTAGAGTCCACCTACTTCCATGGATTCTCGGGTGCCACTGCCTCCAACAGAGGCACTATAGAGCTACCCATCACCTTTGGAGAGCACCCTCGATAAGTGACCATCATGGTAAACTTCATGGTCGTTAGGTCCGTGGTGTCATTCAACGGCCTCTTAGGGCGACCATCTCTGATAGTCCTTAGAGGAGTCGTATCAGCACTCCACTTAAAGATGAAGTTCCCCACTAACAACGGAGTGGACGAGGTTTGAGGTGATCAGAAGAAGGCCAGAGAATGCTATGCCGCCTTTGTTAAGAAGAACAATGGTAACACTAGGGGAATGACACTGTGCATGGAGATACTGGCCAGCGACCAGAGAGATGAACTAACAGAGAAAAGAGGAAGGCCGGTGGAGGACCTCATCCCATGGCCACTTAGTAAGGATGACCCTTCCAAGGTCATACAGGTTGGCTCGTTGTTGAATGATGAACAGAAAGAAGAACTGGGACACCTCCTCCAAGCCAACATGGATGTCTTCGCATGGTCGACCGCCGACATGCCTGGCATACCCAGATCCATAGTAGAACACAAGCTACATGTAGACCCAACCAGGAAGCCCATCCAACAGAGGCTGTAGAATTTCACCCTCGACCGACAAACGGCTATCAAGGAAGAGGTCGAGAAGTTAAGCCGATCGGGGTTCATCAGAGAAGAGAAGTTCCCTACCTAGCTCGCAAATGTAGTCATGGTACCAAAGCCCAATGGGAAGTGGAGGATGTGCGTCGATTACACCGACTTGAACAAGGCATGTCCGAAGGATGAGTACTTACTCCCCAGGATCGACCTATTGATTGATGCAACTACCGGCCATGAGATGCTGAGCTTCATGGATGCCTACTCTGGGTATAACCAGATCCTCATGCATGAGGATGATGAGTCCTACACCGCATTCCAGACGAACAAGGATAACTACTGCTACCGCGTCATGCCATTCAGATTGAAGAATGCAAGGGCCACCTATTAGAGGATGGTCAATAAAATGTTCAAGGAACAGATCGGACGCAACATGGAGGTGTATGTGGATGACATGCTCGTGAAAAGCATCCAATCCCACCAACACCTGATCGACCTGGAGGAAGCGTTCACGGTACTGAGAAGGAACCAGATGAGACTAAACCCTACAAAGTGCACCTTCGGAGTAACGTCAGGGAAGTTCCTAGGGTTCATGGTCTCAGTATGCGGAATCGAAGCCAACCCATCCAAGATCAAAGCCATTCAAGAAATGGCACCACCTCGGACGGTCAGAGAAGTGCAGAGGTTGAATGGAAGGATCGCTGCCCTTTCAAGGTTCGTGTCACGGTCGGGGGACAAATGTCTATCATTCTTCAAGACATTGAAGAACCTTCGAAGTCCAAAAGACTTTGCATGGACAGAGGAGTGTCAAAGAGCATTTGAAGAATTGAAGGAGTACTTAGAGAACCCATCATTGCTCGACCGACCAGAACCCAATGAAGAACTATAGATCTACCTGGCTACAACCCCAGTCGTGGTGAGTGTAGTACTATTAAAGGAAGAAACAAAGATACAGAGACCCATCTACTATGTCAGTAATGTCTTGATTAACCCAGAGACCAGGTACTCGAGGATCGAGAAGGTAGCCTATGCGCTGGTGATCACAGCTAGGAAGCTCCGACCATACTTTCAAGCCCACACAATCATAGTACTCACCAACCTACCACTGAAGAAGGTGCTACACAAGCCAGACATCTCCGGATGGTTGATTGCCTGGGCGGTAAAGTTGAGTGAACATGACATCAGGTTCCAACCAAGGATGGCCATCAAAGGCCAAGCTTTGGCGGACTTCGTCGCCGAATGCACTTTATCCAAGATAGAGCCAGAAGCAGAAGAACCAGAGAAGCATGATCGAGGATCGTGGGAGATGTACGTGGATGGTTCGAGTAACGCCACAGGAAGTGGGGTTGGCTTCATACTCACCAGCCTCGAAGGATTTTGAATCCAGTATGCTCTCCAATTCACCTTCCCATCATCCAATAACGAAGCAGAGTACGAAGCATTACTGGCTGGACTCCGGGTGGCCAAGGCCATTCAAGTTACACACCTATCCATCCAGAGTGATTCCCAGCTTGTAGTGAACCAGGTGAATGGAGAGTACGAGGCGAAGGTCGAGAGAATGGCATCATATCTAGCACGTGCTCGAGCATTGATCAGGGGGTTCATGAGGTTCAAGATGGTTCAAGTTCCCACGATCGAGAATGCCATGACCGACGCCCTATCCAGGCTAGCCAATGACGAGCTTCAAAACCTAGCTAGTGTTGTTTACATCGAAATGCTATATAAGCCAACACATCAGGAGAAGCAGGTTAATGAGATTGAGGAGGGGCCTAGCTGGATGGACCCTATACTCAACTACCTATAGAATGATGTCTTACCAAAGATAAGGTCGAAGCAGGGAAGATAAGGATGAGAGCTGCAAAGTACACCATCCTAGATGGAGTACTATACAAGAGGGGGGTCACAG
The DNA here is from genome assembly GCF_018873765.1 of Telopea speciosissima. Taxonomy (NCBI): domain Eukaryota; kingdom Viridiplantae; phylum Streptophyta; class Magnoliopsida; order Proteales; family Proteaceae; genus Telopea; species Telopea speciosissima. The sequence continues at coordinate 37,513,042 of NC_057924.1, forward strand.
CACCACTACTTTGGTGCCTAGGACCCAAGGGAGCCCAATATGCCCTGGCAGAGGTCCATGAAGAGAGATGCGGAAGCCACATGGGAGGACGAGCTCTAGCCTACAAAGTCCTCTGTCAGGGGCTCTACTGGCCACAGATGCAAGAAGAAGCAATACAGTATGTCAAGGCTTGCAAGCAATGTCAATTGTTCGCCCCAGTACCCCATCTTCCCGCCACCAAATTAACATCGATCCTCAACCCCATTCTCTTTGCCATGTGGGGGGTCGACATCCTACGCAATTTCACTGCAGCATTAGGGAACCGCAAGTACTTGGTGGTCACCATAGACTACTTCACCAAATGGGTCGAGGCTAAACCATTAGCCAAAATAATAGAGAATAAAATGGAGAAGTTTGTCTGTGATGACATCATCTACAGGTTCAGTGTACCAAGGATACTAATCTCAGACAATGGGAAACAATTCAACAACCCCAAGTTCAGAGCCTTCTATCAAAGCTATAACATTGACTATCGGCCTATTTCGGTAGCCTACCCACAGGCCAATGGTCAGGTGGAGGTGACAAACAAAACGTTGTTAGATGGAATAAAAAAAGAGGCTAGAAGGAGCCATAGGGAAGTGGGTCGAGGAACTACCAAGTGTCCTGTGGGCATACCGAACCATAGTAAGGACGCCCACAAGAGAAAGCCCATTTCGCCTAGCATATGGTACAGAGGCACTGGCACCTGTAGAGGTCCTCGCCATGTCGCACAGGGTACTGCACTTCAATGAGAGCACCTACGACAATGGACTACGAGCGAACCTAGACTTCATAGATGAGGTCTGTGAGAAGGCACTCTTAAGGAATGTGGCATATCAGCAGTGAACAGCTAAGTACTACAATGCCAAAGTAAGAGAAAGGCTCTTCCACAAAGGAGACCTAGTCCTGAGGAGGGCTAGCGCCTCGCAGCCATGGAAGGAAGGGAAGCTATCAGCAAACTAGGAAGGACCTTACATAGTTTCCAAGCAGATACGTCCAGAGACCTACCGCTTGAAAACTCCAGGGGACAAGAAGGTAGACCGTACCTAGAATTCAGAACACCTGAAGAAGTACTACTAGTAAAGCAGCAATACCACCAATAGTAGCAGTAACAGTAGCAGTAGCACAGTCAGATGTCAGCCAAGGTACATAGTAGGTTACATTACAGTTTTCAAGGATAATTTAAAATTTTTTATTCGAGATGATTTGAAGTAAATAGTTGATTTTGGGTACACTCGTATATGCCTACCCATCGATCGGATCACCTCCACCACACCAAGGTTCGTAGACCACCAAGGCGTAATGCCACCAAGGTCCGC